>NC_090809.1:39310133-40510133 GCF_036512215.1 Solanum lycopersicum | reverse complement strand
TATTTGTTTGGAAATGAACATAAGCCATCTTCATTATTGAAGGAAACAATTGAAGAAAAAAAATTTGTTTTCCTCCAATCTTTTGTTATTAACAAATATAGAAGGTTTTTGTGATAACTCAAGTTGTTAGGTTGCAGTTCTCTAAAATATCTTGTAGTATCGTTCTTCAAAGGTCTTAAAGCAATCACTTTATTTCTTCATTTGGATATTGCTTCTAATAGAACCTTTTCTGCATTTTTACTTGAATTTGTTTATATCATTGATCGTCTTCACATAACATCAAAGAGATGGTGTCCATTTTTGTTGTTTTGTAGGATAGTGACTACAATAAATGCAGCAGTAGATTCTATGGACATTGTGAGTTAATGTAAAGATGTTACAAATGGAATTTTTTTTATGGTTATTCTTCCAAATTTCGTAAACTCACAATAGATTTCTGGAAATAAGGACCTAACATGACTTAAATAAGGATCCCATTTCACGCAAAAACTCAATTGTGGAAGATTACCCCAAGCTTGTCTTCTCCCATCATTTCTGCAACATATTCCTTAATCAAGGATGAATGTTTATGTTGATATAGAGGAGAGGTGGAAGAAAAGTCCCGGGATGGAATTTTGAGTCTTCGTGCGAGCTATATGTGGTGAGAGTCGCTTTCGGTATAGATTAAAAATTTAATGAATCAATATTGTTTGAGATCTCCATAATATTTATAAATCCTCGTACATGGGAACTTTTAAGCTGATGGATTACGAAGAATAGAGTGAAATATATAATATATCCTTAGCAAATAAGAGGACAAGGTACCGGAGCATGTATGAGTAGAGGAATATGATTTCTTAATTGAACAAAGATGTATTAACTGAAGTCAAAACTGAATTTGTAATAATAGAATATAGGGTCAAAACTCTTTCACTCAATCTGACCAAAAGCTTTTGCATTAGAACAAGAACAAGGCTACATGTATTAATGTTTTTTTTGTGAGTAATTGAAAGGAACTCTCAGCTAGCTTTTCTAGTCTGCTGTTTTACGTAGCATAAGTTAATTTAACAACTGTAGTCATATGACTCTTATCTTTCAGTAGAAATGAAAAAAAAACATCTTCATTGTTGAATGAAACAATTTAAGAATCAAATCTAGCGTCCTCCCATCTTTTGTTAGTATTTAACAAATATAGAAGGTTCTTGTGATAACTCGAGTTGTTTGATCACAGATTTTCCAAAACATTTTGTACGATTGTTCTTGAAAGGTTTGAAGCGAGCATATTCTTTCTCAGTTTGTATATTTCTTTTGATACAAGCTTTTTTGCATTTTGTACGTGAATTTTCTGATATCATCGATCATCTTCACACCTCGATTTTGAAAACCTTAATTTGTTTTATACTTAAATTGTAGTGACCAGGTGTTTTAATTAGATCTAGTCATTATAGTTCTCCATGGTCACCTAACAAAATATTCATAGTAACATCAAAAAGACGGTGTCCATCTTACAATTTAATGGGCTAGTGACTACACTAAATGAAGCAAGAAGATTCTATGAAGATTTTGAAAAACAGTAAATATTTCACAAAAGGAAAGTTTTAATCGTTATTCTCCCGAAGTTGATACATGCACAACAAATGCTTGGAAACAAGGACCTAACATGACCTATAAAAGCACCCCCTTTTTCACGCAGAAACTCACTTGTCGACGCTTACCCAAAGCTTGTCTTCTTTCATCATATCCACAACGTATTACTTAATCACCATTGCTAAATCTTTAAATCGATAGCTTCTGTTAAGTGTGATTGAACTGAATGAAGCAATACTATTTGGGATCTCCGAAATTTTCTAATTCCTTGTGCATAGGAAATGATTTCTTTGTGTCTTGAAAACATAAAAGTTTGACCTGATATACTTAAATTCTCTAACTTCGTGTCCACTTATAACACATTTAATTCTAAGACAAAATAATCATCAGTTCTAATATGTCGTAGCTTTGCCAGTCGCAAAATATTAGGTTTTAGTATGTTGTCTTATATGTTATTCACTACCTTAGATTTTCAACAAGTCTAGTGCTACGATGTTAGATTCGCTAGTTTTATCCACTAATTGATTTCTCTTCTAACTTCCAAACAATAATGGATAACTCCTTAATTGCTTAGTACTTCAACAATTGCCAAAAGAAGGAACAAGTTGTCATGATCAATGTAACACCCCAGAAATTTTTTATAGCTAAGACTTGAACCGTCCATCGTAGTGAGTGAGATTTTGGAAAGAAAATTCAAAATTCATAGTGGTAAGGTCATTAGAGGTAAAACCTTATGTTCTAAGGAGAGCATAAGAGAAAAGCATTCAAGTCATTTCTAAGTTTTATTATATTTTTGGTCAACTTCAAATGACCATAACTTTTAGTAAATAAATATTTAGGATCCCTATAAAATATTATATTGAATCCCATTTAGTACTCTTTCCAATTCTGCCGAGTTTTGTCAAATCCAATTCTGAGTTAAAAGTTATGAGTGATTTACTAATGACGTCCAAACCTGGCAGCTGCTCCGCGATTGCTCGGCTCCGAGATATTTTTAATTAATTCTTTTGGATTATTGTAGACCTAAAAACGCTTAGAATGTAATATAAATAAACATGTTAAAAATCAATTTTTGGAAATTAACCCCTTTCATTCACTCTAAAGATTCTATGCTCACGAAAATAATGAAACTCTAAGGCTAAGTTCGTCTTTCAAGATTTTCCTTCAAGTGCTTCAAGAAAATGATTCCTTCAGGTATGTAAGCATATATTGTGTTGGTTTTTTCACCCACACGCCAATCATGTTATATTTCATCTTTAAATTCATTCTGAAAGTTGAAGCATTTATGTTCTTGTTATATACTCATGAATTTGATTTCATTCTTTAATTGGGCTGAGATTGATATGTTTCTTGAGGAAATTGACTCGATTCTACAGTTGTGTCTTATTAGATCCTTGAGAAGATGTATTGGGTATCTAAATCTAAAGAAAAATTTAGCAAAAAAATAGAATCTACGCCAATTGGGGTGAGAAAACGAGGAAGAAAAAGTAGGACAAGGAACATGTAGCAGGTCCGTGTCACGGACCTTTTCCTTCTGTGTGTAAATTTTCTCTTCGCGTCGTGAACTCCATTGTTTCATAAATTATTTCGAACAAGCATTTTAAACCATCTTTGCGCCGCGGACTTACTCCCAGACGGTGTTTTTAAATTGTTTCTCATGCTTAATTATCTAAAACTACTCCGAAATATCAAGATATATTTGGTACCTTAAATCATAAACTTGAATTTAAAATTCACATTTAAGGTAGAGCCAAGAGTTGGGTCTTACGAGTTCTTTCAAACATTTTGGAAAGTCCATTCGAATCATTTGAGGAGTATTCTAGAGATTTCTAGTAAGTAGGTAATTTTACCGCGCTTTGCATGATCATAAATACTAATTGCAATTACTTTGCAATTAATCTTTTACTAATGTCCATAAATTAAAAATAATGGAATATATATATTTTTTTTAAAAAAAATATTAGCAATATTTCAACATGAATTTGGTTATTTGTCATTATCACATAAATCAAGAACCCCTAATAAATGAATTATTCACAAAATAATCAATCATTGATTCTTTAATAAGAATTATATGAAAAATGAAGAAGAAAGTAAGAATACATATACAAAGACTTTTTGTAATAGAAAGAAACATTTAAGTTGCATTATTATAAATGAGAATTCTTAGAACTTAGTACAATAATTTTTTTGCACAATGAATATACATACTATAAGTGTATATGTTCAATATAACCGGAGACAATAAATTTGCAGAAAAATAAAAAATGAGTTAAAAAAATGTATTCAAAAGCAACAATTTATATCCTAAGCTTAAATTAATGAGTGTAAAAAAAACATACAGGTATATGTAAGAATAGAATGAAATAGAAAGGGAAAAAATGAATTAACTAAATGCACAATGTTCCCATAAAAAATGATTACCCTCACCAAAGTTTGAAAAATTACATCCACTCAGGATTTAAGGATTTTATTTACCAACTTATACATAAAAAAAATAATGGTGCCTTTAAGTCATTCAATAGGAGCAAAATACACAAATATTTAATTTTGCGGAAGTAGAAAAAGGAAGCCAGAATTAAGTTCGATAGTTCACTAGAAATTCTTAATAGATTTGGTTCTCGTTTCTAGTTTTGGTACATTGACTTTCAGATTATAGGTTTATCTTCCGCATTGTTAGTTTGTTATTAGATTTTTAATTAGAAATGGAACCTAGCTTACTTATTTAACATGCTTACTAACTTAAATATCTTTGTTTTTAGATTTATTGCTTTGGTTGGTTTCTAGTTGGGTTCTCACACAAAGTTTTAGTGGGGCTGCCAAAATTGATGGTCTTGGTCGCGAAAATGTTTGTATTAGAGTCTAGGTTTGTTGATCTTGATGTATAGAAACGAGTCTAATAGAAACTAAAAAATAATATAATTTTGGCTTATTTTTAAGTATGTGCATGATTTGGTAAAGGTTTTTGTCAAAAAAAGGAGTTTGCATGAAAAATAATCTCTTGTTAATATGCATTTACATGAAATATGTGTAATTTCCTTCTTGAGATTCTAGTGTTTTGATGTTGTCTTGAGAAGAAGAATAACACGTTAACTCTTTTATATTCATGTTGAGTTCATATTGATGTTGAAAAGGTGGTTCCTCGTTATATTTTATGAAATGTTGAGCTCTTACATGTTGTTAATTATGTATTAAGTTACTATGTTAAATGTCATATTTATGTATTGAATGGAGTTGTCAAGTACTCCTATAACTTGTGACTCTTTGTGATTTTATGTTGTTATTGGTTAGGCTGCTAGTTTTAAGTCTATCCTTTCCAAGAAAAAGTTTTAGGTTCATTCGGGGACAAATGTTCCTTGGGGGGGGGGGGGGAATAATGTAACATCCAGAAGTTCCATGACTTATCTAGAGCATTACTATATTAAACAAGACATAAAATAGTGTTTCTAAACCTCAAATAAGGTATTAATATTATTCAGGAAGTAGTAAAATCAAAATGTCAAGAAACCACCAAGACGTGCGGAGACTAGTGAAAATGGAACTATTATACCATAGTATGTTTCAAGGGATTTTAAGAGTCAGAATAACAAAAGAATTGGTAAAAATGTGTTAAACACGTAGGGGAGTGTGTTTTGGGTTGAAATATTCGGGAACTCCCCAAGGACCACCTTAAGGGTCCTTGAGGAGGACCCTTGCATTTGACCCTAGAATTTGACTTTGGACAGCGGCAGTCGATGAACAAAATGACGAGTCGTTGATGGGTCAACGACCCACCGATGATGGTCATTGGAGAAGACTTAGCTATTTTCCAAAAATGGCCAAAAAGGGGACTCTAGGACCATAACCACAGTCAACCAGTATGGCTTCGTGGTTCGGTCTATGGGCCGTAGATGGGGTTCCGTCGTTAGGAACCCCATTTCACTGTCCAAAAAGTTTGTTAAGTGAGGGTGGTTAGGGAATTGATTAATTAGTTAATTAGGCATCTAGGTCGGTTATAATTAGTTAATTAAGGACAATATAAGTACCCTAAGTAAATTAACTAACCTAAAACCCCATCAATTCCCCAAACACACTTAGCTCAAAATTCTCTCTAGTTTCTCTCGCCCCAAACTCATATCTCCATTGAAGGAACACTCGAGCTCCAAATTAAGGAAGAATTCACCAAGAAATCCATCTCAAATTCGTGGGAAAATCATGCCCAAGGTATGGTTTCTTTCACTCTTGGGATCCTTTTCCCCAAGAGGGTCCTTCGGGTATTGTTTTTCTAACTTTCCCAAGACAAGGGTTTCATTCTATACATGGGTTCTCTTTTCAAAACTAAATTGTTATTCAATTGTGATGAATTATGATCTTTTATTGTTGATTAACTATCTAATTAGTGATAATATATGAGATCTTCCCTTGAGCATTTGTTCGTCCCTAAACTCATAATATCTTGAAAGTTCTATGTTAATTGTGGAGGATGATGAGTATATATATTGTGAAGAATGATAATTTAAATGTAATACTTCTTGAGTTTAGTTTGTTTATCAAAACTTTATACATTCTTGGTAATGAAAGTATGATGGTTCATGAAAAGGTCAAGGAGGTATGTTGATTGATTCTTCTAGAATTCAATTATGAAATATGAGTTACTTCGATAGTAATGCTCGTATGTGGAATGTGTGGTTGTGATGTCTATGATATCTATCCATCATCTTTAACCCTATACATATGAATTAACTATGAAGTATCTATGCATGATATGATATGATTATATGAGTGAAAGCAGTTTCTTGTGATTATAATTGAGTGTTAAGTGAAGGGTTTACTCACTTGTTATTGGTTTCTAAAGTGAAAATATTGTTCTCACTTATGATGAACTATGAGCTAATATGATAATATGTTTATGTGGGGGTCTAGAACATACTATGTGAACTTGTATGAAGAAATGAGATGATTACGAAAGGGAATAAATGCTTAGCACCAAAGGGGAATGTAAATGAGTTGGAGGTCTCACGTGTAGTAAGTCTGGCCTCCCACATGGGTTCCTTCATGTTTAGCAATTCCGTATTCCGAATATATGTATTGTCTTATGAGATGGAAACCTCCATGTCTAAAAAGTCAAGCTTTCTAGTATCAATCTACTTTACCCTTAACTATGTTCCCACATAGGACTCTATCTTAGTTGGTCCACCTACATAACTCTGTATGAATGGTTACACCTTAGGAAACTATTAACCCTCTCTTTTCGGTATGAGAGTAGGACACTGGATTCCATGTAGATGAAATGGTCTAATGTCGATTATTGAACATCATTCCAAATGTAAAGGTAAATGAACAAACTAAGTGTATGAACTCTTGTTAGTGTTATATTGAAGGTTTCCACATAGTGTGAGGGAGGGTATGGGGCTTCACTTACATATTACACATGTGAGGATCCTAAGGGTTGGTCTTAGTAGTGTTCTGGCATTATTATGTTTGTTATATATTATGATTGTCAAGATATATATGATCTTATGACTAAAGAATTTATAGTGAAATATGAAGTCATGTTTTATGTATGAAGTGAGTGACTTTATGTGATACTTAGATTTTGAAAGGGTTATGGGGTTCTCTTATTGACATTCCACAAGTGTTGTTTGGGTTGCTTATATATTGGGTTAATATCATTTTGACTTGACTTATGATGTTCCATATGTGTGAATATAAGGTTTTTTTTTTATACAAATCATGGTTTTGACTAAATTGTTCCTTTTTTCACGCATTTATTTCATGCATAGAAGTCATACTTAGTACATGTAAAATGAGGATCGGGCTAGTGAAAATATAGGGGGCATTTTGAATGAAGACTTATAACTTTCCCCATGTTATTGGTAAGTCCTCAAGCTCGGGGATGTTGCCATTCTTCTTTGTTAGCCATGATATTGCTTATGTCTAAAGACACTTATTATTTCCTTTTTCATTTTACACTACTGAAGTAAGTCTATATAAGGCATAATGTACTTGTTATGTCTATGCCCAAATGTTGTAATTCTCTTTAGATGGTTCAATGTGAACTATTTATAATACTATTTTATGGATTATTGCATAATCAAAAAATCTAAGTGTACTTCATAAGCGAGGAGTGTATGTAAGATTCTGTGATGAGCGGTAATGAGCATGATATTTTGACAATGTTTTTAAAGCTCAAGAACCCCAAATTTTTTTGTTCTGAGACAGAGGATACTTCTTTGTTCATATTGTATTGTTATGAGAGGTTGCATAAGTTAGGTATCATGCACTAACATGAGGTTGAGTTCGTGTCGTTTCAACTTCTAGGTTAGTCCAAGAAATGGTTGAAAGATTATATGGAATACAGAGCATCTACATTACCTCCACATACTTTGACCCAATGTCATGCTTTTTTTTAGAGATGTATATTCCTAAGACTTTGAGAGGTCGCAAGAAGGATGATTTTATGGCATTAGAATAACATAGTATGTTTGTGGCTGCTTATGAATCCAAGTTCCATGCTTTATCTAGATATGCTACACAATTAGTTACCACTGAATAGGAGAGGAGCCGGTTGTTTATTACAGGTTTAGGTTTTAAGCTACGAGTGTTATCCGTGCACATGACTTTTGTGGGAAGGAGCTTCAATGAAGTGATTGATTATGCCAAGAAGGTGGAGGGGGTGAAGCGAGACGGACAATATAAGGAGTTGGATAAGAGGGCCAAAAATTCATGATATTTGTAAGTCTCCTATGCTAGAGGATCCAGTCGACCTACAGTCGCGACCAAGAAAATTAAGTCTGACATGCCCGCCTTTACCGGTAACTATTTCTGGGACTCTTAATACTTTTTCAGCTGATAAGTGTGTTGGGCACGTGGCGGGCAGCAGACCATTTGGCGGCCCTCACTTGCTTTCATTGGGGGTAACATGGACATATGACTAGGAACTTCCCACAACCGTGTACACTTGAGTCCGAACAACATCCTTCTCAGCAATTGTGCCCGCTGGAAATTTTAATAATTATACAGGACGTCCACAAACAGGAAGAGCAGGAAATGAGAGTGGCCATGGAGGTAAAGGAAATTATAACAGAGGTATATGTAATTCACAAGTAGCCAGAAAGGTCGATCGTTTTAATGATAGAGGGGCAAGAACAATGTAGAGGCATCTGATGCACTAATCACATATAATATTCTTCTCTTTGATGGAATGGATAATGTACTATTTGATTCGAGTTCCACCTATTCTTATATATATGTGAGATTTCCCCTTGATTTTGAGATGTTATGTTATATTCATGATGACCCTCTACGTTTTCTACCCCGATTGGTGATTCAATCATAGTCACCCATGTGTATCGTGCTAGCCCTATTTCTTTTATGGGATTTTATACTTGGACTAATTTGTTTATTTTGATATGGCAAGCTTCGACATAATCTTAGGCATGACATGGTTGTCTCTCAATTATTTTGTTTTTATTTGTAATACTAAATCTGTGAATATAAAAATTCCGGGAAGGGAAAAATTAGAGTGGGAAGGGGTGTACAAGGCTAAGGAATCTTAGATTATATCCTCCATCTGGGCTAGTAAACTAGTAGATCATGGTTTTTTTATAGCTTATTTGGCTCATATTAAGGATTTTTAGATAGAAGCTCCATCCATTGGGTCTACTCCGTTGGTGTCTGCATTTGATGAAGTTTTTCCAAATAATATTTATTCCCAACATGCCTCCGAATAGAGACATAGATTTTTGTATTTGCTTAGAGCTTGGTATGCGCTCCATTTCTATCCCTCCATATCGCAAAGCTCCGGCGGAGTTGAAGAGCTGAAGACTCGAATCCAAGAGCTTCTTGATAAAGATTTTTTTGTTCCTATTCTTCCCATTAGGTTCCTCAGATTTATTTTTTAAGAAGGATAGTAACACGAAGATGTGCATAGCTTATTGGCAATGGGATAAGGTCACTATTCGGAAATCGTACCCCTTACTTAGGATAGATTATCTTTTTGACAAATTACAAGGTGCAACGGTCTTCTCTAAGATTGATTAAATATCAGGGTATCATAAATTGAATATTCGGTCTGAAGATATACCCGATACGACGTATATAAGTCATTATGGGTTCTATAAATATTTTTGTTATGTCATTTGAGTTAGCTAATGCACCTGGCACTTTCATAAGCCTGATGAATAAAGTATTCAAGCCCTTTCTTCAATCCTTTGTGATTGTCTTCATTGATGACATTTTGGTGTATTTGAAAAGAAAGAAGAGAAGGCCAACTATATTCGTACTATTTAGGGTATCCCTGGAAAACAAAAGTTATATGCAAAATTTTCCAAGTGTGAATTTTGGTTGTAGTCGGTTGCATTTTCGGGGTATGTGGTGTGAAAATAGGGGTTAAGGGTAGATCTTAAGGTTGAAGCGGTTGAAAATTGAATATGACCTCGTTTCGTGACAAAAGTTAGGAGTTTTGTTGAACTTGCTAGTTAATATAATCATTTTTTATAGAATTTTTCTTCAATTACAAATCTAACCAAAAAGGAGGTAAAATTTTAATGGACTAAAAGATATGAGAAATGCTTCCAATAGCTTAAGATGCTTTTCACCACCGCCCCATTCTAGCGTTACAATTAAAGGTAAGGACTTTATTGTTTATTGTGATGCTTCACATTCAAGATTGGGTGTTGTTTTGATGTGGGATAAGAATTTCATAGCTTATGTCTCGCGTGATTTAATGATGCACGAGAAAAATTATACCACTCATGATTTGATGTTAGCAGCGGCGGTATTTGCCCTTAAAATCTGGCAACATTAATTGTATGGAGATAAGTATAAGGTATTTATTGATGAATGTATTTTATAGCATGAATTAACCCAAAAGAATTTGAATTTGAGAAAGATAAGATTGATGGAATTAATCAAGTAGTATGATGTGACTATTCAATAGCAATCGCGTAAGGCAAATGTATTGGCAGGCTTTTTATGTTGAAAATTGATAAGTATGCGTAGTTTAGCTTTTTTGAGTGGAACCAAGCAACATTTTGCCAAAGAAATTGAAGCCTTAAAGTCTAAGTTCGTGCAGTTGGGCATTTCTGAAAGAGGTGCGTTGTTAGCTAGCATTAAAGCTAAGTCCATGTTTATAGAGAAAATCATGGCGACGTAATTTGAAGATTGAGATTTACATTAGCTTAGAACAAAGATAGCAATAGGTAATTATTAAGAAAGTACGCTAGATACGGATGGTGGGCTCAACTATAAGTGTAAATGTGTGTTCCAAGAGTTGATGACTTGATCCAACGGCCATTGCAAAGGCTCATATCTCGTGCTCATCTATTCATCCGGGTGCGAGCAAGATATATACAGATCTTAAGAGATTTTATTATTTGTCGGGTATGAGACAAGACATTGAGAAGTTTGTTGAGAAGTGTCAAAATTGTCAAAAAGTGAAGTATGAACATCAAAGGTTTTGGGGGCTACTTCAAAATATGCCAATTCGTAAATTGAAGTGGAAAATGATAGCATAGATTTTGTGGTTGGTCTACCCAAAATATTGGGGAAATTTAATTCTATTTCTGTTGTAGTTGACAGATTCACTAAGTCAGCCTATATAATTCATGTAATAGTGGGTTACAACGCTAAGCAATTGCCTAGAATTTATGTAAAGGAGATACTGAGGATGCATAGTGTACCCGTTTCCATCATCTTATATCGTGGTACCTTTTTAGCTTCCAATGTTGGGGAGGAAGTTGCACGATGAATTGGGCACACAAGTAACTTTTAGTACAACCTTCTATCCCCACACGGGTGGACAATCGGAAAGGACTATACAAGTGTTTAAAGACATGCTGAGAGCTTGTGTAATTTACTTTAAAGGCATTGTATAAGTTCCTACTCCGAAGTGAGTTATCCTATAATAATAGTTATCACTCGAGTATTGATATTGCACTATTTGAGGCATTATATGGTAAAGGATTTAGATCGCCCATAGTTTTTTTTTTGTATCTAGAGATGTAAAACCTTTGGTGGTTGATGTATTAATGGTGCTCAAGATAAGGTGAGGAGAATTCAATCAAAACTTCTAGCCGCATAGAGTAGACAAAAGAAGTATGTGGATCATAAAGTGATGAAATTTGGTAAAAGGGGTAAGTTCTGTCCTTTTTATATTGGTCCCTGTGATATTCTTGAGCGTGTAGGACCGGCGGCGTATAGATTGGTGCTACCTCCTCATTTGTCTGTTGTACATACAGTATTTCATTTGTCTATGTTGAAGAGATATCATGGTGATGGCGAATATATCATTAAGAGAGACTCAATAGTGCTAGACACGTTTCTAAAATATGAGGAGGAATCGAAAGCTATTATTAATATTGATGTTTGAAATTTGAGGACCAAAGATATAAAGTCTGTGAAAGTTGAATAGAAGCATCGTCCAGTTCATTAAGCTACTTGGGAGACCAAGAAGGATATACGAGTCAAGTATCAGCAATTGTTAGGCGAACCGGGTATTACCTTGTTCATTTTCTAGCCTACTTGTCCTTAGTTGATAACTCGAGAACGAGTGAAGGCTAATTTGTATCTATTTTAAAGACCGGGTTTCGTCATTATTGAATTGCCAATTGGGAAAATTCTAGGCCGGAAAAATATTTTTTTAGTAATAGGATTTTCCTAACCTTGTCCAGATTTGAAGAAAATTGGAGTCATAAAGGTGTATGGAAATATAGTAGCAATTGGGTTGAGTAAACATGAATTTTATTACATAATGGGTTAGATAACTTGTTAATGGATCTGTACGACCTAATAGAATTCAATTTTGATAAACAGACCTCCGGGAATTTACCATAGCGTTAAGAGTACCTTGTGCGTGTAATGCGTTAAGAGTATGTTGTTAAAGACAGAAATTGAAAATCCCCTACAAGATCACTGCCTCGCTTCATGTTGCTGCTATGGAATTCTTTCCGCTACAACAACGATGCTACAGTGGGAGGGTACCGATGTAGCAGATGAGGCGGAGATTGAATTAGTTTTTTGAAATTTTTCAAGATGGAGCTTAGTGGTTCAAAAAGTGTCGTTACATCGAGATTGGTGTCATTGCAACAACACTGCTTCAACTGGATGTTTGTCGTTGTGGCAGCATGATGGGTTTTAATTCATCAATAAAACCCTTACACAACCTTATTTTGTATTTTTTGATTTTTTGGATAAAAAGACAACCCCTAGGCTATACCAACTCATTTTCCACCATTCATGAAGCAAAAGCTAATCTTTTAACTCCGAGATTTAATTTTTCGATTTGTTGAACATTTTAGAATGGATTAATATTTATGGGGATGAATTTCTTACAGAATCCTATGGTGGAATTGACAATAAATTTACTAGTTGGGGTCATAGGTTTGAAGTAGGGTTCATAGTTTGTCAGTATTTTGGGAATTTAGTTATTTTTTGATTGATTTCCATAGATCAATTGTTGTTTGTAGACCACAAACAAATTAAACAAATAAAGAAAGGGAAGGATCAAGTTGTCTAGAGTCTCATGCTTATTTCAAGATATGTGATGGCTTTTATTCTATGATTGTGTGATATACACTTTCTTTGCTTCATTGTGATACTTGTATATGTATTCATGTTGCAATATTGATAATAGATATTGAAATGAGATATAATAATATCGATACCATGAAATTATGACTTGAATGCATGATCTTGATATGTTATTGTGATGTGTGATTGGGATCGGCTGTCACGTTCCGGCACACTAACTTGGAATGGATTGCCATATTCTAGTATGCTAAGTGGGATCGATCGTCATGATTTGGCTTGAAATGTGATGGATTGCCATGTTTCGACATGCTAACAGTTTAACTTTGGGTTCAATGAGAGGACCAACTATGTTATGTAGCAAGTGAATTGTGATGTTTATTCTTATGATAGTATTTAATACGGAAAAGGGCCTAAAATACCCTTAAGGTAATGAAAATGGAACAAAATTACCCTTCATCCACCTATTGGCTTCAAAATACCCTTTCCACCCACCTATTGGGTCCAAAATACCCTTCTCATCCACCTTTTGGTTCAAAATTGACCACTTATTTAACGTTTTTATATTTAAACTATTTAAATATTTTTTAAAATACATGGTGCTCAACTATTTTTTATAATTTAACTTATTAGTATAATTTATATATAAATTCATTACCCACCCATTACTAATTAAATTCCTCTTAATAAACCCGTCACATTACTAAGGCAAGCTACAACCAATTGAGTGTTTTTAAAAAATTATATAAGTAAATTATCATACATTCAAGTGACTAAATAAAAATCACCGATAAACTTAAAAGTTTGACTATATTCATCTTAATTATTCTTACGTCTCAATTATGTGATGTTACTTCATAGGTAACTTTTTTTTCAAAATAATATATTAAAGGTTTTAAAACAAATCATAAATATTTATAAAATTATATTTAAAAAAGTGCATGAATTAATTCGGAATGTATTACTTGTTTATCTTTTATCATAAATTTCTAATTCAATTTTGAAAGAAAGTGTCCTCCTAAATAAGCGGCTCAACCTAAATTTAATTGGCGTTTTGATTCGGACTCGAATAATTTTGGATGACATTTTCAAGAATTTATAATTTCATCGTGTTTTTGTAGTTTTTATGAAAATTTTGATATTATAATTGGATCATTAATTGAGTGAGGTTTAGTTAGTAATGAGTGGGTAGTGGGTTGGTTTATAAATTATATTAATTAATTAAATTTATAGTCAATAGTTGAACACCTAGTATTTTAAAAAATATTTAAAGAGTTTAATTTTAAAACAATTAAAAGAGTGGTCAATTTTGAACCCAAAGGTGGATGACAAGGGTATTTTGAAGCCAATAGGTGGATAAAAAGGGCATTTTTGATCCAATAGGTGGATGGAGGATAATTTTGTACAATTTTCAATACTTCAAGGGTATTTTAGGTCCTTTTCTGTATTTAATATGTTGATATTTATGTGTGTTCTAATATGTTTCAATTCCTGTTTTACGTTAAACTAGTGGGATAGTTGTGTGATCTTACTAGTACAAAATAGTTAAGTATTGATTCAACACTTGATGTTATATTTGTTGAGTACATAGCATCTTCACGTGACTGTTACAATGATCGCTTCAATTTTAAGGGTGAGCCATTTCGTTCGGGAAGCCATGGAATTATATTTAGACTATGTCCACATTTTTCCGAGCTAGACCTTCTTTCAGTTAGTTAGATAGTTCACTAGAAATTCTTGTTAGATTTGGTTCTTGTTTCTAGATTTTGTACATTGACATTCAGATTCGAGGTTTATCTTCCGCATGTTAGTTCGTTATTAAGATCTTTAATTAGTAATAGAACTTAACTTAGTATTTTACTTGCTTCTATAACTTAAAAGTCTTAGTTTTTAGGTTTATTGTGTTGGTTGGTTTCTAGTAGTGGTTTTCCCACCCAGTTGTAGTGTGGGTCCCATCATGACGGTCTGGGTCATGAAAAGCCATGTCAATATCATCATTGAATCTTTACCCTTTTGCTTGACAACCGAGACCACACACACACAAACAAGCTCATCATGATCCTCACATCACCAACTATCTCTTGAACATTATGGGACAGTTGAGTAAACTTGAGACTATACCCCTACACACTTATTGATTCCTACTTAAAGTTAAGGAATTCGCTTGCCTTTGCCTCACTCAGTTCACAAGGAAATAAAAACCCCAAGAAGGCCACTTCGAACACAACCCAACTCACAATTAGGCACCCTCAACTCTACTCTTCTTTTATTGTTCGTACTAGACTCTATCAACATCATGCAATTGATATGGATCTTATTCCACACGTTCAATATTTGCAACATCATCACCCCAAACTATTTCTAGAACTTTTCTACGTAATTTTTTGGATCCTTAATGACACTTGAACCGTGAAAACTGAAAGGCTCTTTCTCAAGAACTCATTAATCCTAGATGTATTAGCCTTATACTTTTGATTCTCTCTTTTTTGTCCAGCTTGGTTAGTCAAGACTTGATCCAACAACTGGATAGCATCAAAGAACAAAGAATTAATGACCTCTCTATGGGGTTGCATTTCTTGTTTCTTTTGGACCCCTTTATCCTTAGGACTAACATTCTTCCTAGTAGTATGAGCTCATATAGTTTTTGTTGGAGGTATGATCTGAAAAGATATGCGCAAGTACGGATAGCAAAGAAACTTTTACAGAGTTGAAATCTATGAAATGAGAAAAGTATAAAAGAAGTGAGACAATAACTAAATGTCGCAACCTCGTAATTATTGATGTGTCTTTCGTCACACTGATAACTAAGAATCTACATGCACGAATTCATAGACACCTAGAACTCTTGCACTTAATGCTCTGATACCATGTTTTTCACGCCCCGAGCCTACACCCTTCACATGAGTGGCACTTGATGTTGGGTTTTAGCAAGTGTGAATGGGAAAAAGAGAAGAGAGAATATGAAAAGTGAGGGAACTACTTTGGAGGGAAAATGAAAAGTCATTTCTCCCATATCAGCAAAAGAAAGGGAAATTGTTGTCCTTATAGAAGGAAACACTTCCATTACTTCTTAAAGAGCTAACAAGAAAATGCCCCCTCGCGCCGTCGTCGTCGTCGATCACTCGGCTCGGCTTTGGCTTTGGATTTGGATTTGGATTTGGATTTGGCAAATGATGTGATTGATTGATAATGTTTTTGGACAAAATTTATTTAATCAATTTTTCTTAAATCAAATAAATCCTGTTCATATTATCTGTTATAAATTTACGGGTAACTGTAACATTTCGAAAGTTTGTTAAATTTCCAAAAAGTCGTTACTTTTCAAAAAGTAGTTACTTACCTAACAGACACAATTTTTCGAAAAGTTGTTATTTTTTCCAAAAGACAAAACTTTCTGAATAAAATAGGTATGAACAGATTTCACTGAACAGACATGTTCCTTGTTGAAAATAGCTATAAAAAGAAGTCAATTTTTGATTTTTTAAAACACTGAAAATTTTTCTTTCTCTGCATTTATTTTTCTCTCAAATAAAAATCAAAGTGTCGATCGACTGAGTCTGTGTGACTTGTTGTTGTTCTTAAGTTCGTTGAAGTTAAAGAAGTTTGAGGTACCGCTATTTCTTTAACGGGTTTGATCCGTTTTATCTTGGGAGAAATTAATCTATAACCTTTGGTACAGTGAGGGGATTAAATTTCTTAAGGACACACAGTAGTTTCTGTGGACTCGGATTAATTCTTGTATTTTATATTTTTTCTGCTTCATCTTATTTCTGTTGATTAACCTTATAAATACAGGTTATTGTAAGAAAATAACAATCTAAAGAAATTTAACAATTTCTGTATTTGAGGTTTCTGGAGATTAAAACCTTTATAGTTTTCTACTCTGCTTGAATTTTTAAAATTCATTCTATTAACGATTAAAAAAACATAAAAACTTTATCGTTAAATCAGAAACAGTTTGTGTAAAGATTTGTTCTCTACTGTTAGTATTTTAAATACTTAATTTATCTGTCATTTGTGATAGAAAAAAAGATGACTAATTTAAGTCAAACATATGCTAGA
The DNA here is from genome assembly GCF_036512215.1 of Solanum lycopersicum. Lineage (NCBI taxonomy): Eukaryota > Viridiplantae > Streptophyta > Magnoliopsida > Solanales > Solanaceae > Solanum > Solanum lycopersicum. The sequence continues at coordinate 40,492,997 of NC_090809.1, read as the reverse complement.
ATAGTAAGTGCTGCAACAACAACGGTTGCACATAATCGTTAAAATGCTGCCTTAGCACCGGCTGAGAAACCTGCAAAGTTTTCTAAAGTCGACTTTAAGAGAGGACAGCAAAAGATGTTCTTCTATCTCACTACATTGAGTCTGCAGAAGTTCATCAATGAGAATGTTCCTATTATATCAGATGAAACTTCGGCTGATGAACGATTCTTGGTAACAGAAGCATGGACACACTCAGATTTTTTATATAAAAAATATATTTTGTGTGGTCTGCAAGATGATCTGTACAATGTGTACAACAATGCCAAAACCTCAAAAGAACTCTAGGATGCTTTAGAAAAGAAGTAAAAACAAAAGATGCCGGAATGAAGAAATTCATTGTGGCAAAATTTCTGGACTATAAGATTATAGATAGTAAGACTGTCGTCACCCAAGTTCATAAATTGCAGGTCATAATCCATGATCTCCTTGTTGAAGGTATAAATTTATTTAATGCCTATGTTAGATATATTAAGGTTTCCCTTAATACTCACATAACCTTTAATGTAGGATTGATTGTGAATGATGTTTTTCAAGTGGCTGCAATTATTAAAAAGTTACCTCCATTGTGGAAGGACTTTAAAAACTACTTGAAACACAAACGCAATGAGATGACTATTGAAGATCTCATAGTAAGGTAGAGAATCAATGAGGATAATAAGGCTGCAGAAAAGAGGTCACGTGGTAATTCAGCAATATCTGGAGTAAATTTCATTGAAGAAGATTCCACAAAATTAAAGAAAAGAAAGAAAGCATCATGTCCAAAAATTAATCCTCCTAAGAAGAAATTCAATGGAAATGCTTTAATTGTGGTAAACATGGTCATAGGGCTAATGAATGCTGGGGTCCTAAGAAGGACAAGAAAAAGAAGGATCAAGCAAACTTGGCTGAATCCAAAAAAGAAATGGACGATCTCTGTGCAATGCTTTCAGAATGTAACTTGGTTTGAAATCCAAGAGAATGGTGGATAAATTCTAGTGCCTCATGCCATGTTTGTGGCAACAAAGAATTATTTTCATCATATACTCCACCACTTACAGATTAAAAATTGTTTATGGCAAACTCAGTTGTTGCAAAGGTTGAAGAAACTGGCAAAGTCCTATTAAAGATGACATCAGGCAAGGTGGTGACTTTGAATAGGGTCTCATATGTTCCTGAATTGAGAAAGAATTTAGTTTCAATTCCAGTTCTGACCAAGAATGGATTAAAATGTGTATTTGTTTCTGATAAAGTAGTAGTAAGCACAAATGATATGTATGTAGAAAAATGCTACCTTAGTAATGGCTTTTTCAAACTCAATGTAATTGCAGTTGATATGAATAAAGATTTTGCTTCTTCTTACTTGATTGAGTCTAAATGTTTATGGAATGAACGTTTGGGACACGTTAATAATAGAACCTTGCGAAAACTGATTAACTTAAATATTTTGCCAAAATTTGAGTGCAATAAATCAAAATGTCAAATTTGTGTTGAATCTAAGTATGCTAAGAATTCTTATAAATCTGTTGAATGGAATTCAAATCCTTTAGAATTGATTAACACTGATATTTGTGACATGAAGTCAACACCATCACGTGGTGAGAAAAAGTATTTCATAACTTTTATTGACGATTGCACTGTATATTGTTATGTCTATTTGCTAATAGTAAGGATGAAGCAATAGATGCATTTAGGCAATATAAAACTGTAGTTGAAAATCAGTTAGATAAAAAGATCAAAATGATCAGAAGTGATAAAGGTGGAGAATATGAATCTCCATTTACAGAAATATGCTTAGAAAATAGAATAATTCATCAAACTCTTCTCCCTACACTCCTTTGTCTAATGGAATTGCAGAAAGAAAAAACCGAACTTTAAAAGAAATGATGAATGCATTACTTATAAGTTCAGGTTTACCACAGAACTTTTGGGGGGAAGCTATCCTTACAACAAATCAAATGCTTAACAGAGTGTCTCACTCAAAGACAAATGTAATTCAATATGAGAAATGGAAAGGTAGAAAACCCAATTTTAAATATTTCAAAGTGTAGGAGTGTCTAGCCAAAGTCAAAGTTCCTATACCTAAGAGGGTAAAAATAGGACCTAAGACTGTGGATTGTGTATTCATTGGATATTCCACAAACAGTAAGGCATGTCGATTTTTGGTTCATAAGTTCAAACATCCGGATATTTATGATAATACGGTAATGGAATCATATAGTGCTGAATTTTTTGAACATATCTATACGTATAAAACTAGACTTGAGTCATCTAGTGGGGAATTTAAACAACCGAGAGAAGAACCAAAAGAGAATGAACAAAATGAAGAAAGTCCAAGGCGTAGTAAACGTCAAAAGACATCTACTTCATTTGGATCATATTTTGTAACATTTCTTCTTGAAAGTTAGCCTCAAACATTCAAGGAAGCACTGTTGTCTAGAGACTCAACCTCTTGGAAGGAGACTGTTAATAGTGAAATTGAATCAATCTTAACCAATCATACTTGGGAGTTGGTTGACCTTCCTCGAGGGAACAAACCCTTGGGTTCAAAATGGATCTTTAAAAGGAAAATGAAAGAAGTTGGAACTATTGACAAATATAAAGCAAGACTTGTTGTCAAAGGTTTTAGAAAAAAAGAAGGTCTTGATTATTTTGACACATACTCGCCAGTGACTAGGATTACATCAATTCGGATGTTAATTGCACTAGCTGCAGTATACGGTCTTGAAATTCATCAAATGGATGTGAAAACAGCCTTCTTAAATGGAGAGCTTGAAGAGGAAATTTACATAGAACAGCCAGAGGGTTTTGTAGTTTCTGGTAAAGAAAAGAAAGTGTGCAAACTTATTAAGTCACTTTATGGGCTATAACAAGCACCAAAATGGCATGCAAAGTTTGATCAAACCATCTTGTCAAATGGATTTAAGATCAATGAATGTGATAAATGTGTTTACATTAAAGATACTCCAAATCAGGAAGTTTATTTATGCCTATATGTAGATGATATGCTTATAATGAGCAAAGACATTGCTAATATAAAAGCTACAAAGCGTATGCTTGCTAGTAAGTTTGAAATGAAAGATTTAGCAGTTGCTGATGTGATACTAGGAATTAAAATTCTTAAAACTCCTAACGGTCTAGCATTGTCTCAAACTCATTATATTCAAAACATATTTGAAAAAATCAAATTTTTGAATTTTAAAAGGGCAAAGACTCCAATTGATGTAAATCTTCATCTTGCAAAGAATAAAGGCGAAAGTCAGTATCAATTGGACTATGCTAGCGTGTTGGGAAGCTTAATGTATGTCATAAATTGTACACGACCAGACATAGCTTGCGCTTCAGTAAACTGAATCGATACACAAGTAATCTTAATCATAATACTTGGTTGGCAATGAAGAGAGTTTTGGGATACTTAGATGACACTCAAAACTATGCTTTACATTACAACAGATATCCAGCCGTTCTTGAAGGATATAGTGATGCAAATTGGATTACTGGGTCAATTGAAACAAAATCCACAAGTGGATATGTTTTTAATGTTGGTGGAGGAGCAATATCTTGGAAATCATTTGAACAAACATGTATAGCTCGCTCTAAAATGGAGTCTGAATTCATTACTTTAGACAAGGCAGGTGAAGAAGCTGAATGGCTTCGGAATTTCTTAGAAGATATTCCATTTTGGCCCAAACCAATGGCCCCTCTATGCATACATTGTGATAGTCAAGCTGCAATAGGAAGGGCTGGAAGCATTATGTATAAGAACAAGTCTCGTCACATAAGACGAAGACATAACTCTGTGAGACAACTACTCTCTTGTGGAATTATCACAATTGACTATGTGAAGTCAAAAGATAATGTGTCGGATCCACTTACAAAAGGCCTAAATAGAGATGGAGTTGAGAAATCATCGACCGGAATGGGACTATGGCCGAGAACAAGTCATCGTGGCGGTAACTCTACCTATAAGACTGGAGATTCCAAGATCTAGGTTCAAGGAGATAAAATAATGTCATTGATGACGGCTCAACATTGTCAATGAAAAAAATAATAATAAAAAAAATATTATTATTATTATTTCATGGTCCATTCTCATGATGAGACAATGTTTAGTAACCAGGATAAAGACATAAGGGCTTTTTAATGGTTTCTAAGTTTGATACAGGGAATATCAAATGGTGTATCTATGGGATAACACATTTAGAAATCACCTATATAAGTGTGAAGTGTAAGCCGCTTCAAGGAGAATCCGGTAAGGCCATTTCTTTAAGCACTTACTATCCAAGATGTGTTCATGGCTGAAACGAACAAAACAATGAGAACTAAGAACAGTTCAAGGGTTTATTGTGTAACATATATTTTCTAGGTATACACCAAAGTTCTACGGTTCAAATATATCAAATGTACCAATTGACCGAGTATATCAGATATATGTTCACTATGGAAAGTTTAAAAGGAAACCTACTTATCCAGATGCGATTAAACTTTACCTACAAGACACACAAGTTTTTTCATGCATATGTTTTAACAATAGCCTTCCCCATTCATGTGGGGGATTGTTGGGTTTTAGCAAGTGTCAATGGGAAAAGAAAAGACAGAATGTGAAAAGTGAGGGAACTACTTTGGAGGGAAAATGAAAAGTCATTTGCAAAGTGCAAATGAAAAGTCATTTCTCCCATATCAGCAAAACAAAGGGAAATTGTTGTCCTTATAGAAGGAAACACTTCCATAACTTCTTAAAGACCTAAGAAGAAGATGGCCCCTCGCGCCGTCGTCGTCGTCGCTCACTCGGCTCGGCTTTGGCTTTGGCTTTGGCTGTGGATTTGGATTTGGCAAATGGTGTTATTGGTTGATAATTTTTTTGGACAAAATTTATTTAATGAATTTTTGTTAAATCAAATAAATCATGTTAATATAATCTCTTATAAATTTGCGTGTAACGGTAACAATTCAATAAGTCGTTACTTTTCTGAAAAGTCGTTACTTTCCAAAAAGTAATTATTTTCCTAACAGACACAATTTTTCAAAAAGTTGTTATTTTTTCCAAAAGACACAACTTTCTGGATAAAATGGGTCTGAATAGACATGTTCCTTGTTGAAAATGGCTATAAAAGGAAGTCAAATTTAGATTTTTTAAAACACTGAAAATTTTTCTTTCTCTGCATTTATTTTTCTGTCAAATAAAAATCAAAGTGTCGATCGACTGAGTCTGTGTGACTTGTTGTTGTTCTTAAATTCGTTGAACTTAAAGAAGTTTGAGGTACCTCTATTTCTTTAACAGGTTTGATCTATTTTATCTTGGGAGAAATTAATCCATAACCTTGGGTACAGTGAGGGGATTATATTTCTTAAGGACACACAGTAGTTTCAGTGGACTCGGATTAATTCTTGTATTTTATATTTTTTCAGCTTCATCTTATTTCTTTTTTTGTTGATTAACCTTATAAATACAGGTTATTGTAAGAAAATAACACTTGAGAACCACTATTGGTTCCTAGGGAATCCCTTGACCAAGCTCAATACCCAACATAAGACAAACTCATAAATAGAAAAACCCATAAGTAACTAAACTCATAACAAAACAACTTCTTATACTAGAAACACACGCCACAAATTCAGATTACATGGTTTAAAGAGTTGTGAAAGTTGTGTTCATATATTTTCATGAAATAGCACCACCATTAAGTAAATAAATCATAAGAAGGGGTTGATTTTCTATAACACCGGTCACCAGTCCAATCAACATATGTCTAACCTCTTAAGAATAAATTAGATCAACTATAACATAGTGACTGATATGCAGTTTCTATTAGCTATAACACTATTCTCTTTGTAACTTTCCAATGATCTCTCTCAGGCTTAGTTTCATACATTCTAACCATACTTACAACATGTCAAATGTTTGGGTGAGTAGACATCATAGTATACATCAAACTCCCGATAACACTATAATGTGAAACTTGGGACATGTCTTCCTTTTTTTTATCACTCTTTAGACACATTTCGTATGCTAAAAGTTTAACCCCTTGGCTACAGAATTATCCATGAATTTGTAACTATTCATTCGAAAGTGTTCCAATATTTTCTATATATAATTTTCTTGAGATTAACTCAAAATAATCATGGAATGCTCTCCTTGAATCTTAATACATAATATATAGTCTTCGTAACCCATATCTTTCATATCAATTGATTTTGAATGGGATGGCGTTATACGTTTCAGAAAACACTCAAATTACTCTCCAAAACCAATTGAAATAGAGAGTGATAAAATTCCGTGATAACCCAACGAAGACTCTAGGTCGAATCCCATAGAGAAAGGTATATAAAGCATATTCATCGTTGATGAAGTCAATTTAACAAACAAATCTGGTATCCACCTTTGAAATTTCTTTTGTCTCCTCAGTGATATAAACAATGTACTCATATTTTTTTGTAACGCTAATAGAATCGTTTCCATATTTTGATTGTCAGAAATTGTAGCACAATGATTTATCATTTCATTAACAATATTCTTGACTCTTATGAAATTTTTTTTCCAAATTCTATGATCTTCAAATCTTTAAACTCGCTTCTAAAAGTTTTAAGATTTATAGTGTGTACCTTTTCGTTACCATACACCTTAGATTCAAGAGAATCCCAAACATCTTTTGCAATACCACAAGTATCATTTTTTTTAATAATATGATCTTGAATCTGCCATTTGAATTTTTCACAAGGCTTTTGCAACTTGACAATTGTTAGCATCATGATTTTTCATCTCTGCTGATGTATGTTCACCATCGTTGTCTGGCTCTTCAAAGCCATTCGCAACAATAATCCACAAACCTTCAGCTTTCAAATGTGTTCATTATTATATTCAATTAATTAAAGGTCAGTTCCATTAAAAAAAGGAGGTAAAACAATTAAAGAATCAATTCCTACATTTGTTTTGGATGCCATATTTATTTTTTACCTAACCCCATATTAAAAATGACATCTGCTCTGATACCAATTTCTAGAAAATATGGAAGAAGAATATTATCTTTAGAGAATGCTCAAGTATTACATAGGATACTTAAGTCCACTTGAGATGATTCCAATCATCAACTATATCACTATTTATACTACTCAATATAGAAAACAAAAAGTTTTGCAAAATTAACTAGATGAATGTATCACAAATTACTAGATACATGTATTAGAGAATCCTTAAAGACTTTCTGAAAAACTAAGAGAAAATATTGAAGTACTAAACATCAAGGTGTGAATGCATTAATTCCAACACTAGTCATTGTAGTTCTTCATGGTTCACCTAGTAGAATATGCATAGTAACATAAAAAAGACGGAGTCCTTTTACTATTTTATGGGTTAGTGACTGCATAAAAAGCTGTAGCAAGAAGATTATGTGAAGATTTGAGTAAATTTAAAGATGTCACTAAATACAAATTTGTAATGGTTATTCTTCCGAAATTGATATTCTCACTACAAATGCATGGAAATAAGGACCTAACATGACCTAAAAAAGGACCCCATTTCACGCACAAACTCACTTGTACCGCTTACTCCAAGCTTGTTGACTCCCATCATATCTGCATCATATTACTTAATCACTAGGGCTAAATCTATAAGTTGATGGATTCTGTAAAGTGTGATTGACTTTAATGAAGCAATACTATTTGGGATTTCCTTAATGTGTCTAATTCATCGTGCATGGGAATAGATTCTTCCATGTCTTCCTAATAGATAATGTTGAGATGATATAGTAAGCTCAGTTTCTCTAACTTTGTGTCCACTTATAACACATTTAGTTCAATTAAAAAATAATCATCAATTCTCATATGTCGTAGCTTTGCTAGTCACTAGATACTAGGTTATAGTAAACTTTTTGATATACTTTTTACCACCTGTGTTTTTCAGCAAGTCCAGTGCTTCAAAGTTTTTTTTGCTAGTTTTCTCTACTAATTGATTTCTCTTCTAATTTGCAATAAGAATGGATAACTCCTTTGTAAGTGCTAGAACACTTGCCAAAAGAAGGAACGATTTGTAATGATGAATGTAACACTGTAGGAAAAAAGTTTGTGAGCCAATACTTGAACCTTCCTTCGTAGTTAGTGAGATTTTTGTAAGAATTAAAAATTTCGTGAGTGGTAAGGTCATTACATATAACACCTTAAGTTCCAAGGAGAGCAAAAGAGAAAGCCATTCAAGTCATTCCTAAATTTTCTTAAATTTTGGGTCAACTTGAAATGACCATAACTTTTAGCACAGAAAGATTTAGGAGCCCATAAGAAATTTTATTGAAGCCATTTTTAATCCTCTTTCCAACGCCACCGAGTTTGTTCTATTCCGCTTTCTCATTAAAATGTTATGAGTGATTTACTGGCGCGCAAGCCTGAAAGCAGCACCGAGATGGCTTGGCTCCCAGATCGTTTTAATTAATTATTTACGGGTATTTAAGTCCTTTAAACCCTTAGAAGGTCAACAAAATTTCCCTACACGTAAAGAAAGTCAGTTTTTAGCTATCAAACCCTCTCATTCAATCCAAAAATTTTATGCTCATGATAATCAAGAAACGCTAAGGCTAAGTTCATCTTTCAGGATTCTCCTTCAAGTTCTTCAAGAAGATGATTACTTCAGGTATGTAATATTTCATTGTGTTGGGTTTGTCCCCTTTCATGTGTAAATTTTCTCTCAGCGTCGCGGACTCAACTATTTAAAAATTATGTCGAGCAAACATTTTAAATCATCGCCGCGTCGCCGACTTACTCCCCATACGGTATTTTTCAACAATATCTCATGCTTAAATATTAAAATAATCCTAAACATCAAGATATATTTTCTACCACTAACCGTAACCTTGAATTCATAATTCACATTTGAGGTAGAGCTAAGAGTTAGGTCTTAAGAGTTTTTTTGAACATATTGGGAAAGTCTATTTGAATCATTTGAGGAATCATTCAACATGAATTTCATTATTTGTCATTACCGCATGACTCAAGAACCTCTAATGAATTAATATTTACAAAATAATGAGTCATTGGTTCTTTACTAAACATTAAATGAAAAATAAACAAGAAAATAAGAATACATATACAAAGACTTTTTGTAATACAAAAAAACATTTGAGTTGCACAAATTATAAATGAGAATTCTTAGAACTGAGTACAACAATTTATATTTTGCATAATGAATATACATAGTATACACGTATATATTCAATATAATCAGAGACAATAACTTTGTAGAAACAGAAAAACAGAGTTTAAAACATGTATTCAAAAGGAACAAGTAATCTTATAAACATAAATTAATGGGTGTAATTAATATACCATAATATGTTAAATAAAATGAATAGAAAGAAAAATATGAGTTCACTGAATGTGCAATGTCCCCCTAAAAATGATTCGCATCACCAGAGGTTTAAAGAATTACATCCACTTAGGATGAAATGATTTTATTCACCAACTTATAAAACATTAGTGTAAATAAGTCACTCAAAAGGAGCAAAGTACACGAATATTTAATATTTTTTTTTAGTTTTTAAATGAGAGGGAATCTCTTTATTTATAGGCAACAAAGGATAGTTTGAACGACTGTTTATTGTGCCTTATCAAAAAGGTTATAAATATTTGGTAAAGTTTAAACCTTTCAAAAATTTCACAACCTTTCATAAAATCGTCACTCTTCATTAAAGTCACAACACTTCATTAAAGTCGCAACTTTTCATAAAACTCACAATTTTTCATAAAAGTCACAACTTTTCATTAATGTCACAACTTCTTTTAAATGTCACAACTTTTGATAAAAGCCCCAACTCTTTATCAAAGTCACAACTTTTCATAAAGTTACATCTTTTATGAAATAGGAAGGATAGTTTTGCCAATAAATAGATTTAAAAGGAAATTCGTTCTTGTGGTGGAGACATGTAGGTGTGTCTAGGGTTCTCTTTTCTCTTAATTATAAAATTATACTTCAAACTATTAGTCATTAAAACTAAAACACTATATTATCGTACATACAAGATTACGTAATAACAAAGACTAATCATGTAAATGAAGATGACAATTATATCATCTTATGATTTATCTTTCAATTAATCACCTTTTATTTAATTTATAATTTATCGTGTTGTTTCTGAAAAGTTTTACTATTTGATATTTCTGAGAAATCAAATGAACATCAATCGGAGATATGAATCTTTTAATAACTAAATAATCATTGGGGAATGGATAAATTAATTTAAAAAGGCTAAAAAAGCGAAAAAATATTATAATTCTAACATGTCGAAAGTTTAACCTTACCTTTTACTTTACATATTCCATTTTTAAAGTTCCCATATAAATGTATCATAAGTAACTACTAAAACGAAAAACTAAAAGGAGAATGTATCATATTAGACAACAATTTAACTTATTATATATACTCTATAGGAAAAATATTGAACTAAACTATTCAGTTTATTTGGGTATTTTAAAAAATAAACACCAGAATGATGAAGTTCAATTTGAAATGATATTTCTATTTCAATTGTAGTGTGGAGAAACAAACCTATTACTTTCAAAAAGTAGTTGTAGTATTTACAACTTTCAGTAAACTTAAGAAAATGTCCATAATTCATACTGAATATTAGCAACTAATGTATTTTATTGTTTTCTATGTATTTGAGATTGATAGAGGCTCCACTCTAGTCAAATTCTTTTATATGTCATATGGTACATCGTTTAGCCCATGTCAAAACATTATTAATTTTTGTCTTCTTTTCCTGCTTCACTTGGAACTTCAAGGTGCAATAATGTTTTTAAGGTCATTATGTCATCACAATTACATACCGAATTTGAATTTTGTCTTCAGAAGATCGTATAATCGATTTTTCAAGAATATTTTTACTAGATGTGTTATTTAATATATAATAACAAATAGTTAACAATAAAATTAGAGACACATAAATAAAAAGTATAAACATGCACATAAAAACATCAATTAATACCATAAGCATAAAACAATGACTCTAAAAATAAAACCATCATCTATAATAATAGAATCAAACAGAAAGAAAAAAACTAGCTCTGTGAATGCATAAATTCCCTTTATGAAAATTATTTTCCTCTAGTACCCGAGGATTAAAGGAATAGATTCTCTCTAATATATAGTGATTCTATTCACTAATGTATTGATAAATAAACTATGGTGTACTGAACCACTCAATAGGAGCATATACATGAATATTTAATTGTGCAGAAGTAGAAGAAGTACTTAAGAATCATCGATGTTTTATTATGAGAGTAAATCCATTAATTTATAGACAACAAAGGGTAGTTTGAATAAATGTTTATTGTGTCTTATCAAAAATGTCACAACTTTTTTGAAAAATTATGGCCCTTCGAAAAGGCCAAAACTTTTCATAAAGATCATACGTTTACAGAAAAGTCATAATTTGTCATAAAACTCTCAACTATTCACATAAGTCACAACTTATCATAAAAGTCGCATAGTTTCTAGAAGTCACAACATTTCATGAAAGGGGAAGCCTAATTTTTGAAAATAAATAAATTAAAAGGAAATCTTTCTTTGGGGGGACACCATATATATATATATATGTTTATATATATATATGTATATATATATATATGTATGTATATATATATATGTATATATATATATGTGTATATATATATATATATATATATATATATATTGGGAGGTATTGGGAGGAGAGCTTCAACAACATAGAATTATCTATATGTGACCTATATATCATTGAATTAGCATGAAAGAAGTTGTTAATGCTTGCACTAGGGTAGACTATTAACATCACATCTTTTGGCGTCTGGACAATCTCGGAACCCCGCTAACATGAAATGCCATTCTTTTAAGTATTTTCTTATGGGGAACAAAAATAATGACCATTATATATGGGGGGTCGGACACCATGTGTAATATTTTGAAGTTCGATGACATATTTGAGTCTTTTCTCTAATAAGTAACGTTCTTTTAAAATAGGAATCGTTTGTTGGTGTATGTACCTTTTGACCAACATTCTACATAATCCTTTTGAGAAAGATGATAAACGTATGAGAAATGTCCAACGATGATCTAAAATTATATAAGTTATTACAAACATCAAACATGAGCCTATTACGTTGCATCTAAGGTTGAAAAATATGAGTAAACATTACATCATGGAGGATAATTACTCAAGCGTTATATTTTGGAAAATTTCCACACAAAGATAAAATCTAAAAGACAATCTATTTTCTTAAATTAGCCAAATAAAAAAAGGAAAATGGCATAAATAGATGTTTATCAAAATAATGGCCTGCAAATATAAACTCTCTTCGTTTTCATGCCATCGAACCCTGAGGAAGAAGTCTGCAAAGTTTACAACACATCACGGTTAAAGACTCAAGAGCTAATAGAGATGTCCCTGCCCTAATATTCAATCTGAATATCGCGAGAAACATCATGAAAAAGATTGCCCAATAAGAACTGTGTACTCTTGAAAATTTCTCGAATCCATTTTCAGCAACATTTGTGTACATTCTTCCATTTTAGAATTTGAAGTTAGGAATAAGTTTGGTGAATGGAAATGGGATGTCTATTGAGTTTTTTTATATAAAAGAGAAAATTATATTAAGAAGTATAAAAGATAAAAAAAATACTTTTAGGAAGTTAAGTAATCATTATTATTCTCTATCCATCGAAAAATTGATCAAGGATTGCAGATTTAGTGTTGGTGATGAATTTGGGCTATATTAGTATCCTTATTTATCAAAGTTAATTTTGAAATTATTTTTTATTGTTCGTTATTCATAAATTAGGCTTGTATTTTTGACAAGAGGTCAAAATTGTTTTCTCAAATATTTGTATGATTTAATATACTTCTATTTGCAAGAAATGATTGATTGACAATTGTGTAAATTATTCAAGAATTTGGACCAAAAAGGTTGATATTATCCCATTTAGTTACTTTACCATGTAAAAATTTCTACACCGTCGATGAACACTAGTTAAACTATTATTTGTCAACACTTTAGGTAAGATAACAATATCGGAATTATTATCCCTAATTTAAATGTCAAATGAAATATGCATCGTATGTTACAACTCTTCTCTGAATGTCCCTTAAGAAATATGTATAAAATTTTAAAATTGTAATATATTTTTTATGATTCCCGCTCAAAATGGATTAGAAAACCTACATATGTCTTTATATGGTGTTGTGCCACTCTCTTTTTATCCTCACCTTCTTCATGTCATATAAGAGGCCTTTGTTTACCATGAAAACAATGTTTTATTTACAATTTCTTCCCCTAAAAAGCTGAAGAAGAAACTTTTAAAATTAATAACACTCTATATGAGGTGACTCGAGAATTGTTGGAGATAAGGAACTTATACCCTGGCAAGAATCGATATGAAAAACCCATGACAGATCAAGAAAGAGCTTAGTCATGATATTGTTGTAGGAATGCTGATGATTCCCTTTTTTTGAGATGTTTGAGTACATCCTTCGTTACTGGACTTTGGACGTGGCCAAAAGTTTGAATAATGGATGCAAGGTTTGTATTGTCATATCGGATGTAACTGAGAAAAATATCCCTAAAAAGTATGAAGTTGGAAGTGTTTGGTTCAGGAAGTTGTTCAATGACAATTTTTCTCTTTGGTCCATTGAATTGTTCAAGGGTTGCAGATTGGGGGAGGGTTATTAAGGACTTTCTTGGGATCCTAGATCTGCGACTCTAGTGTTCAAACTGTTTTCTTAGGTTTGCTCTCAGTAGAATGGTCCAACAATTTAGGACAAAAAATAAAATATATGCTATCATAGTCTTTGGTTTAGTATTACTCTTTCATATAATTTTAATAGTTGAAGACCTTATTATGAAATTAGAATTCTTGAAGTTCCCAATTTAGTCTGCGCTATTACATTTTTGTACTTGTGTTTCATTCCCTATAATTATAGTGTTATTTTAAGTTCATGTATTTTTTTAGTAGTTTTGATGTAACCTTTCTTATATATGCTCTTCATTACAAAGGAGTTTAGTGTAATAAATTTATGTACTTCCATACTATTCTTCGAAATAAGTACCTAACATGACCTAATTAAGGACACCCTTAAGCATGAGGTCTAAATCTTTATGTTGATGGATTCCGTTCAATAGAGTTAAGTATATAAGATATCTATAAAAAAATAATATTACAAAGTATTAGGGAATGTTTGAATAGAGGAGTGTGATTTCTAAATTGAAGAGAGACGTATTAACTTAAGACAACTAATTTTTTAAGAGTGAATTCATTCAAGTCTTTGTTTCCTTTTTTCTGCATAATTGAAACATGAGTTGTTGGCGGCATAACTATTCGGAATGGCCCTTAGATAGAAATACATAAAAATCTGAAGAACTACCTACATTTAGCATAGGACGCTCTTCTTGAGAGATTTATGAATCCCTTTTATGTTTGGTCGAGGGAAACTCTCAAGTTGTGCTTTTGGTCTTATGTTTTTCGCTACATAACTTAAACTAACAAATGTAATGATATCAGTTATATCTTAGATATTTGTGTAGAAATAAACATAAACCATCTTCATTGTTGAAGGAAACAATTGAAGAAGAAAAATCTGGTTTCCTCCCATCTATTGTTAGTATTAACAAATGTAGAAGGTTCTTCTGATAACTGAAGTTGTTCAGTCACAGTTCTCTAAAATATATTGTAGTATCGTTCTTGAAAGGTCTTAGCAAGAACATACTTTCTTAGTTTGGATATTTCTTTTGATAAAACCTTTTCTGAATTTGTACTTGAATTTGCTGATATCATTGATCATCTTCACCTAACATCAAATAAACGGGGTCCATTTTGTTGTTTTATAGGCTAGTGACTATAATAAATGAAGCAAGTAGATTATATGGAGATTGTGAGTATATGTAAAGATAGATGGCAAAGTTTTTATGGTCATTCTGCCGTAATTCATATAATAACAGCAAATTCCTTGAAATAAGGACCTAACATGACAAAAATAAGAATCCCCTTTCATGCACAAACTCACTTGTGGATAATTACCCCAAGCTTTCCATCTTGCATCATCTCTGCAACATATTCCTTGATCAAGGCTAATATTTAAGTTGATATAGAGGAGAGGTGGAAGAAAAGTCTTGGGATGGATTTTTGAGTCTTTATGCATGACGTCTGTGGTGAGAGTTGCTTTCCATATAGATTAAATTAAATGAATCAATATTGTTTGGGATCTCCATAAAACTTCTAATTCCTCGTCCATGGGAATTTTTAAGCTGTTTGATTATGTAGAATAGTGTGCAATATATAAGCTATATATAGCAAATAACTGTACAAAGTACCGGGGCATGTTTGAGTAAAGATATATGATTTCTAAATTGAACAGAGAAGAGTAAAAAGTGATGAGTGATTTACAAACGACACGCCAACCTGGCAGCAGTTCCGCGATGTCTCGGCTCCCAGCTCCTTTTAATTAATTCTTTAGGGGTATTTTTGTCCCAAAAACCCTTAGAAGGTCTTCTATATTGCCTTGAACATGTACAAAATCAATTTTTACAAATGAAATCCTGTCATTCACTCCAAATATCCTATACATACGAAATCAAGCAACGCTAAGGCTAAGTTCATCTATCTAGATTTTCTTCAAATTATTCAAGAATTTGATTACTTTAGATATTTAAGCTTCCATAGTGTTAGGTTTGTTCACCTACACGCCAATCATGTTAACTTTCATCTTTAAAATTGTTCTAAAAGTTGAAGCATTGATGTTCTTGTTTTATATTCATGAATTTGTTTACATTCATGAATTGGGATGAGATTGATGGGTTACTTAAGGAAATCGAGTCGATTCTATAGTTGTGTTTGATGATATCCTTGAGAACATGTATTGGGTATCTAAATCTAAAGAAAATTGGGAAAATGAATAGAATTTAGGTGAATCAGAGTTCGAAAAAGAGGAAGAAAAGGTCTGACAATGAACATGTAGCAAGTTCACGTCGCGGACCTATTCCGCTCGTGTATAAATTTTCTCTCCTCTTCGCAGACACTACTCTTTCAAAAATTATTTCGAGCAAACATTTTAAACCATCTCCTCATCGCGGACTTACTCCTCAGGCAATGTTTTTGAACTATTTCTCGTGCTTAACATTCTTAAAATACTCATAAGCATCAAGATATATTTTATATCACAATCATAACCTTGATTTCATAATTCACATTCAAGGTAGAGCTAATAACAACTCGTAATATTTCTTTCGAACATTTTGGAAAAGACCATTTGAATCATTTGAGGAGTCTTCTAAAAATTTCTAATAACTAGGTAATTTTACTGTGCTTCGCGCGGTTGTTAATAATAATCACAATGATTTTGCAATTAATTTACTTTACGAATATACATAAACTAAAAATAATGGAAAACAGGTTCTTAAAAAATATTTAAAATATTCCAACATGAATTTTTATTATTTGTCATTATCGCATAACTCAAGAATCTCTAACGAATGAATTATTTACAAAATAATAAATCTTTGGTTCTTTAATTAAAATTAAATGAAAAATAAAGAAGAAAATAAAAATATATATACAAATACTTTTTTGTAATTTAATGAAACATTTAAGTTGTATAGATTCTAAGTGAGAATTCTTGGAATAAAGTACAGTAATTTTTTTCTGCATAATGAATATACATACTATATGCGTATATGTTAAATATAATCGGAGACAATAACTTTACAGAAACATAAAATAAGAGATTAAAACATGTTGAAAAGCAACAATTAATATCATATGCTTAATTTAGTGAGATTAAAAGAAACATACAAGGATATGTCAAAATAGAATGAAATAAAAAGGAAAGAATAAGTTCACTGAATGCTCAATGTCCCCTTAAAAAATGATTCCCCTCACCAAATCACTAAGCATGAAATGATTTTGTTCACCAACTTATTGATAAAAAAAATGGTGTCAGTAAGTCACTCAACAGGAGTAAGGTACACGAATATTCAATATTGCGGAAGTAGAAGAAGATCAGAATTTAGTTACATAGTTCACTAGAAATTCATATTAGATTTGGTTCTCGTTTCTAGGTTTCATACATTGACATTTAGATTCTAGGTTTATCTTCTTCATTGTTAGTTAGTTATTAGATTGCCAATTAGTAATGGTACTAATTATGTCAAGAAGGTGGAGAGGGTGAAGAAAGAAGGTCAAGCTATGGTGTTGTCTAAGAGGGCCATGAATTCTGGAAATTTTCAGGGCTCTATGCTAGAGGATTAGTCTACCTAAACTAGCGGCCAAGAAAATTCAGATAGTTATGCCCGCCTCTACCGGTAATAATTTAGGGAATCCTTCTAATATTTTTTCAACTGATCAGAGTGTTGTAAACATTGCAGGCAGCAGACCATCAGGCTGCCTGCACTTGCTTTAGTTGTGGGGAACTTGGATACATGATCAGGAACTACCCACAACTACTTTAGTCTGTAAAACAACCTTCTCAAATAATTGTACTCGCGAGAAATGGTAATAATGTTAGAGCACGTCCACAAGTATGAAAATGAGGAAATCAGAGAGGCCATGGAAGGAGAGAAAATGGTCACAGAGGTAGAGGTAATGCGAAACCAAGTGGACACAATAGAGCTCAATGTTATACCTTTTCAGGCAAGAACAATTAGAGGTGTTTGATGCATTGATCACAGGTGCGTGACTGAATGGATAATGTATTATTTTATCTGTGTTCCACCTATTGTTATGGGTATGTGAGATTTACCCTGATTTGAGATGTTATGAGATTCTCTTGATGAGCATATATGTGTTTCTACCCCAGTTGGCGAGTCGGTCATCGTCACACATGTGTATCGATCTTTCCTTATTTTGTTTATGAGATTTCACACATGGAATGATTTGGTGATTTTGGATATGGAAAACTTCGACATAATCTTAGGCATGACTTGGTTGTCTCCCCAATATTCCATTCTTAATTACAATACTAAGTCTGTGACTCTAGATTTTCGGGAAGGAAAAAATTAGACTAGGAAGGGATGTACAACCTAAGAAAGCTAAGATAATATCCTCCATCTGGGCTAGTAAATTAGTAGAGTAAGGTTGTTTAACTTATTTTGCTCATGTTAGGGATGTTGAGATTTATGTACCATCCATAGGGTCTATTTCGGTGGCGTCCGAATTGAACGATTGTTTTTCCAAATAATTCGCCCAGCTTGCCTCCGACTAGAGATATAGATTTTTGTATTGGCTTAGCGATTGGTACGCGCCCCATTTATATCCCTCCATATTACATGGTTCCACGAAGTTGATCGAGCTTAAGGATCAAATCCAAGAGTTTCTTGATAAGGGTTATATTTGTCCTAGTGCTTTCTCATTGGGTGCCTGGTTTTATTTGTTACAAAGAAGGATGGTAGCATGAGGATGGTCATAGATTTACCGGCAATGGAATACAGTCACTATTCAAAATAACTACCCCTTACCTAGGATAGATGATCTTTTCGACCAATTATAAGGTTCAACAGTTTTCTCTAAGATTGATTAAATATCAAATATCATAAATTGAAGATTAGGGCTGAAGTTATATTTGTGACAACGTTTAGGACTCATTATGGGCACTATGAATTTTTGATTATGTCGTTTGGGTTGACTAATGCGCTTGCAGCTTTCATGAGCCTGATTAATGGAGTATTCCAGCTCTTTCTTGACACTTTTTTATAGTCTTTATCATTAAATTTTTGTGTATTCAGAAAGTGAAGAAGATCATGCTAACCATCTTCGTACTATTTTGGGTATACTTGGAAATGAAATGTTATATGCAAAATTTCCAATTGTGAATTTTTGTTGACGTCGGTTGATTTTTTCGGGAATGTGGTGTCAAAATTAGGGGTAAGGGTAGATCACCAAAAGGTTGAAGAGGTTGAGAATTGGGTATAACCTAGTCCGGTGACAGAGGTTATGAGTTTTGTGGGACTTTCTAGTTATTATCGTTGTTTTGCTTATAAGTTTTTTTCAATTGCTACTCACTTGACCAATCAAACAAAAAAGGTGGTACTGTTTGTATGGTCTGCAAAATGTGAGGAGAGCTTACAAAAGCTTAAGACTCCTGACCACCGCGCCTATTCTAGCATAACCGGTTCAGGGTAAGGACTTCATTATTTATTGAAATATTCCACATGCTAGATAAGGTGTTGTGTTAATGCAGGATAAGAATTTCATAACTTATGCCTCACTTATTTAAAGGTGGACAAGAGAAATTATCCTACTCATGATTTAGCGTTGGTTGCGGTTGTATTTGCCCTTAAAGTCTGGATACATTAATATATGGAGTTAAGTTTCAGGTGTTTATTGATCATTGTAGTTTGTAGCTTGTACTCACCCAAAAGTATATGAATATGAGAAAGCGAAGATGGATTAAATTACTCAAGGATTATGTTTGACAATTGGTGCAGTTGGGTATTTCTTAAAGAGGTGGGTACGAAAATGTTGTGGCAGACGCTTTGAGTCAAAAGCGATAAGTATGGGTAGTTTAGATCACTTAAATGTAACCAAGCAACTTTTGGCTAGAGAAAGTCAGACATAGAGTTAAATTTCGTGCAGTTGGTCATTTCTGAAGAAGGTGGGTTCCTATCTAGCATTGAATCTAAGTCCATGTTCATAGAGGTAATCAAGGCCAAGAAATCAAAATATTGAGATTTAGACTAGCTTAGAATAAAGATTGCAATAGTAAATCTCAAGAAACCACTCTAGATGCAGATGGTGTGCTCTACTATAAGGGTAGAATGTGTGCTCCAGGAGTTGATGATTTGATCCCAAGGATATTGGCGAAGGCTGATGACTCGCGCTATTTTATTCAACTAGGTGTGACCAATATGTATAGATATCTTAAATAAAGTTATTGATGGTCATGTATGAGACAAGACATCGAGAAATTTGTGGAAAAGTGTAACAATTGTCAACAAGTGAAGTATGATAATAAAAGGCCTGCGGGGCTACTTCGAAAGATGCCAATTCCGAAATGAAAGTGGAAAAGGATAACGATGGATTTTTTAGTTCCTCTTCCCATTATTTCGGATAAATTTGATTCAATTTCGGTTGTAGTTGATAGGTTGACTAAGTAATCCCATTTGATTCTAGTAAGAGTGGATTACAACGCTTAACAATTGGCTAGAATTTATGTAAAGGAGATAGTGAGGATGCATGGTGTACACCTTTCTATCATATCATATCATGGTACATTTTTCACTTATATGTTCTGGAGGAAGTTACATGATGAATTGCGCACATAAATCACTTTTAGTACAACCTTCAATCCAAACGGATGGGCAGTCACAAAGGAATATACAAGTGTTGGAAGACATGTTGAGAGATTTTGTAATTAACTTTAGAGGGAACTGGGATAAGTTCCTACCCTAAAGCAAGTTCTCCATAATAATAGTCATCACTCGAGCATTTATAGGGCACCATTTGAGGAATTATATGGGAGAGGATGTAGATCGCAGATAGGTTGGTTTGAATCCGGAGATGTAAAACCTTTGGAGTAGATTTACTAAAGGATTCGCCGGATAAGGTGAGAAACAGTCAATCCAAACATCTAGCCACATAGAGTAGATAAAAGAAGTATGTGGATCACAATATATATGTATATATATATATATATATATACACATATATATATATGTGTATATGTATACGTGTATACATATCAAGGGACTCTTCGAAAGGGCGGATTTCCTAAACTTGTTCAAGAATACTCTTTCAAATTCACTGAGTTGCCGAAATATGCCTCTTCTTTCATAACGAAGCCAAGAGATGAAATGAGTCATTCTGTTACAGGTGTGTCCGATGATCTTGTGGAAGATTGTCGTGCATCAATGAATCACAATGACATGGATTTTTCTTGTTTGTTGGTGCATGCTCAACAACTTAAGGAAAGTAGACATAAGAGGAAGAACAGGGAGGTAGAGAGGGCAAGACCCTATAATTGAGGTATTTCAAATGGTACGTTTGAACTTCAAGACAAACAAAAGAGTAATAAAATATTCTCCAAGGAAGCTCCTTCAAAAATGTCACAGGATCATTACGATAGGGTCTCTAACTATAAAACCCCATACTCAAACAAGACCAAAAATCAGATTTGTAGCAAAAATTGTAGGTCAATCGACGGTTACCATTGACGGATCGTAGACTGATCTACAGCCTGTACTGCAGGTCCGTAGATTGTCACTACATCCCTCCCAGAATTTAACTTAGCGAAATCGACTAAGTCTCGACCCACGGATGGATCGACGGTCTGTAGATAAGACTACGATTTATTGATAGTGTCCGTGGATTGAGACTTCTTCTACCCAGCCTCTGACAGAAACGACGGATGACCAGTACGGACCGTCGTTCGATCAACACTCCGTAGGTCTGACCATAGGAGAGTGTTAGCAGTTAGTTAGGGGGAAAATGTTGTTAGGTCAACTTCAAATGGTTATAAATATAATCACAAAACGAATTAGGTTTTCTATAACCTATCAAAAGGTAAATAATTGAATTGTCTTTCCATAGCCACAGAATTTTCTAAAACCAACCTCCGAGTAAAAAGTGATGTCCATTTTAGTAAAGGTCTGTCGAGAAGACCCAAACAACGATACGTCGAATTAATGAAGGTCCGTCAGTCCAAGTTGTTGTTTGGTCCGACAATAATTAACTATGGGGTCTTTTGGTCTTTTCCCACTTTGTTTAGACCCTAAGATATGTCTTTTTGACCCTAAATCATCATATTTTAGTTAGATTAAGCCTAGAAACATAACAAGAAGTTACCTAAGTCAAAATCATAAATCAAAACCTAGAAAATTAAAAGCAAGAAAAAAGGTTAAGAACCCTAGTTCAAGAAAGAAACAAGGTTTAAGCAGTTCCAACCCCGAAATATAAATATTCCTTTGTGGACTTCATCACCGGTATGTGAAATTTCACTACTGAGTTGTTTTCACACATTAGATCCCTATATTCAGGCAGGACTTGATTCTTTTATCATGGTTAAACTTAGGGTTTGTAAAATTACAACAGATCATCAAGAATTAGTTAGATATATGTTCCACATTTGATTGTAAAGTTATTATTCAATTTATCACATGAATTTCAGAACCCAGATATGTATTTCTTTAGTTTTTGAATTACACATGCTAGGTTTGATATTTGAGTTACCTCTAATATACATTCCTTAGTTATTAATTCATAATTATTAGATGAATTATTGCAATCTCAATTTGCATGTTTACTTTTGAGCTATCATGTATTTAAAGAGATTCACTCATAATTTCTAAATCACTTACTTCATTGGCAGTAGCATAATACCAAGTTCAATTAGGATTCAGCATACCCAAATAGTTCTAGAAGTACTAGCCAAGTAGATTGTAATTTCCCTTTGTGGGCATCATTTTAGTGATCACACCGGCATGCCTTTTTAACGGTCCTCTCAATGGGGCGTACACATCGGACTCCACCTTTAGCTCATATAGTTTTGTTATAGGTTATTAGTAGCTCCCACAGTTCAGTCAGGCTCTATTGCATTCACCATTTATCAGTATATTCAGTATTAAGTTTCAACATGGTATAAATTGGTCATTGCATTAAGTTACTTCAGCATTTAATATATCATGTTCAATACATGTTTACTTTCTTTTTTGTTTGTACAATTATGTTTCAGTTCAACTTTACTCTATGTTGCATTCTCAGTACCTTTTAACTACTGACGTATATGTGCACTACATCTTCTCGTAATGTAGGTTCAGGTTCAAAAAATCCATATCACGCTTAGATCGACTTCTGATCTCCAGTTTAGCAGAATCAGTGGTGAGTCCTCATTCTTCGAGGACAAAGCCATGAGTTTCATTTTAGTCTTTAGTTTTGATTTTTTTCTAAACTTAGCTGGGGATTGTTAAAGCATTTCTAGTCAGTGTAGAAACTATTTTAAGACATAGTTAGTTTCAGCTTAGCATTGAGTTAATGTTTTATTTGTATTAAAATCATCAGTGTTCAAAAGGCATTATATTTAGGGTCATTCTGCAAAAGTTCATATACTCGCTACAAATTCCTAGAAATAAGGACCTAACATGACCTAAATTAGGATCCCATTTCAGGCCTAAACTCACTTATGGAAGATTACCCCAAGGTTGTCTTCTCCCATCATATCAGAAACATATTCCTTAATCAAGGCTGAATCTTTAAGTTGATGTAGAGGAGAGGTGGAAGAAAAGTCTCAGGATGGATTTTTGAGTCTTCGTGTGAGCTGCATGCGGTTAGAGTTGCTTTCCGTATAGATTAACTTTAATGAATCAATATTGTTAGGGATCTCCATAGTATTTCTAATTCGTCGTGCATGGGAATTTTTAAGTGGATGGATTACATAGAACAAACTGCAATATATCAGATATCTATAGCAAATAAGAGTACAAAGTACCGAGGCATGTTTGAGTAAAGGAATATGATTCCAAAATTGATTATATTTTTACTAACTTACGTCAAAACTGAATTTGTGACAATATAGGGTCTAAACTCTTTCAATCAGTCTGACTGAAAGCTTTCGCATTAGGACAAGAATAAGGCTATAATTATTCACGTCTCTGTTTTCATATTTTTCTGTATAATCGAAAGGAACTCTTAGCTAGCTTTTTGAGTCTGCATTTTCTTCGCAGCATAATTTAAACTAATAAAAGTATTGATATGGCTTATATATTAGATAAATGTGTAGAAATAAACAGAAACAATCTTCATCGTTGAAGGAAACAATATAAAAACAAATGTTGTGTCCTCCAATCTTTTGCTAGTATTAATAAATATAGAAGGTTCTTGTGATAACTCGAGTTGTTTGATCAGAATCTTTCGTAAACATCCAGTACTATTGTTCTTGAAAGGCAAGCACATTCGTTCTCAGTTTGTATATTTCTTTTGATGTAACCTTTTCTGTATTTTTTACGTGACTTTGCTGATATCATCCATCATCTTCACACCTCGAATTAGCAAAACTGAATATGGTTTGTAGATAAATTTTAGTAACCAGATGTTGCGTTAGATCTAGAAGGAAATATGAAAGGAGAATACTATTTTAGAGAATGTTAATGTTTTATATAGGCTAGTTAAGGCAACTTGAGATGATTATAATCATCAACTACATCACTATTTATACTATTCAAAATAGAAAACAAAAAGTCTTGAACAATTAATTAGATACATGTATCACAAATTACTAGATACCAGTATTCGAGAATCCTAAAAGACATCGTTAGAAACTAAGACACACTATTGAAACACTAAATATGAAGGTGTTAATGTGTTAATTCCAACGCTCCCCCTTATTGCATTTTCTTGAAAACTCGTATGCCTTCTCGAAGATTACAAAACTTTTCACTTGCAAGTGTTGAGATGAAGATGTAAGCAAGTTGTTCACCTGTCTGGCAATAACTACAACTGAATTTTATATTTCTCTTGTGTTATTGAATATCTTCTTTTTGATTGAATTAAGTTTTGCAAATCAACTTTAGACTTATAACTTCTTTCTGTTTGGGTATACTCACGCACTGTCAAGTAATAATGCTCTTAATCTTGCAAAATTTTCCTGCAAAGGCTTTCTTGCAAACATCAGGCTTTAATGCCTCCTTATTATTTTCTTTGTCATCACGGACAAAGTTGCATCTTTGATAAATGTCACTCAACATTTTTGGTTCCTCCTGGAGGGGGTTCTTCATCACCTGAACATGTGATTTATCCCCCTTGAGGGACATCTTCCTCTTTCTCATCCTCTTCATAATTTAAATATATGATGGCAGTATTCTATATCTTTTTATCCTTCCGATTCCATGTTGTTTTTTCAGCAAAAAATACATCTCTACTAACAATGACTTTGTTAGTTTTGACATCGAGAAGCCTATATCCTTTTGTCACATCATTTTAACTAACAAAATACATTTTTACTTTTTTCATCAATTTTTGTACTTTTCTCAGCAGGTACATGAGCATAACAAATACACCCAAAAATTTTAAAATGTCTTACAGAAGGTTCCAATTCATTCCAAACTTAAACTGGGGTATTGTCCTTTACTGCCTTTGTCGGGCAACTGCTAAGGATGCACACTATTGTATGCACTGCATCTGCCCAATAATATTTTGGCAGCCCCATCATTCATCATAGTTCTAGCCATTTGAACAAATTTTTATTTCTTCTTTCAAATACACCATTTTGTTGAGGAGTTTACCCTGATGAAAGTTTCTTATGAATGGCTTAATTTTTGCAATTTTCTTTGAATTTTTTACTTGCGTATTTACCTACTCTATCACTGTGAATGGATTTGATGCCGCAACCTTTTTATTTCTCAACAAGTGCTTTAAATTTCTTGAATGTAGCAAATGCTTCTGTCTTTCTTTCAAGAAATAAACCCAAGTAATTCTTGAGAAATCATCAATATATATTAGAAAATACCTTTAACATCCAAGAGATAGAGTCTTAATTTGTCTGCAAATGTCAGGATGGATTAGTTCCAAAAATACACTTTCTCTCCATGACACCCTTTTGGAAAAAACTTTCTATGTTGCTTTCCATTTATACAAATTTCACACAGATCCACCTTAGTATGTATCTCAGGAATGCCTTACAACATTTCTTTTTTCTTGAGAAGTTTCAAACCATGAAAATTCAAGTGACAATTTTTTTGTGCCAAAGTGATGAATCATCTACAATTTCATTTTTAATGTATTGTAATAAAATTTCAAAGGAAAGGTTTTTTTATCATCTTTACTTCAACAATGACTTTATTTAACTCAATATTATCATAAATATTACAATAATTATCTCTAAACACAAGAGAATTACCATTTTCCATGAAATGACCAATACTAAGCAAAGTTTCTTCAAATTTATGAACATAACACACATTATAAATTTACTTACACCTCCCTTTTATTTTGATTGAAATGGTACCTTTACCTTTTGCATAAACTAAGGATCTATTACCCATTCTCACTTTAGTAGTGATGATACCATTAACTAAGACGAATGTTTTTTCATCTCCAAT
Source organism: Solanum lycopersicum (assembly GCF_036512215.1). Classification (NCBI taxonomy): domain Eukaryota; kingdom Viridiplantae; phylum Streptophyta; class Magnoliopsida; order Solanales; family Solanaceae; genus Solanum; species Solanum lycopersicum. Next base: position 40,466,945 of record NC_090809.1, on the reverse strand, counting down.
CATGTGATTGCTACAACCTCTGTCAATATACCTTTCATTAGTTTTTCCTAAAAGGTCACATGAAGAAGCAAAGAAATTTATTTCTTCCATTTCATCCTCCTGTTCTTTACAAAAATTTGTTTGATCCAATAGCTTGTGTTAATAATCATTCTCAATGTGGCCAAATTTTTTACAAAAGTTACATTAGGGCTTGCCTTTGTAACAATATTTTTATGCATTCTGACTAGTTCTTTTGCTAAATTTTACAAAAAAGACTAGAGTTTTTCTCACCTTTTTCTTCAACGTTGTTGGAAGAACCATCATCACCCTACTTTTTTTTTGGATTGTAATTCTTCTTTTGTTGATCTTTTGAGAATTTTTGAGAAATCTCATTTTTTTCTAGACTGGAACATTGTCTCTTTGGTTTATCTTCACGAAAAAATCTTACTTTCTCGTGTGCACGAAAAGATCCAACTAGCTCTTCAATAGAAAGCATTGAAAGATCTTGTCTCCTTAGTGATAGAAACAATGTACTTATATTTTTCTGTAACACTAATAGAATCGTTTCCACAACTTGTTGGTCGAAAATTGTCTCATCATGAATTATCATTTCATTTACAATATTCATGACTCGTATGAAAGATTCATTTTTTTTTAAAATTCTATCATCTTCAAATTTTGAAACTCTCTTGTAAGAGTTTTAAGATTTATAGTGTGTACCTTTTCTTCACCATACGCCTAAAATTCCATAGAATCCCAACTTCTTTTGCAGTCTCACAAGTAGCAATTTTGTTTAGCAAAATATGCTCTTTAATCTCCCATTTGAATTTAGAACTAGGATTTTGCATGTTGACGATACTTAGCCTCAAGATTTTTCATCTGTGCTGATGTATGTTTACCTTGGCTATCTGGCTTTTCAATGCCATTTGCAACAAAATTCCACAAACCTTCAGCATTCAAATGGGTTCATTCTTATCTTCCAATATTAAAAATCAGTTTTATCAATAAAAGGAGTAAGAAAAATTGAAGAATTCGCACCTTCATTTGTTTTGGATGGCATAATTTTTCTTCACCTAACCCCTAATTAAGAACGAAACCTGCTCTGATACCAATTTGTTGGAAATATGGAAGGAGAACACTATTTTTGAGAATGTTCATGTTTTATATAGGCTACTTAATTCTACATGACATTATTACAATCATCAACTACCTCACTATTTATGCTACTCAAAATAGAAAATAAAAGTTTTACAGAATTAACTAGATGAATGTATTACAAATTACTAGATACATATATTAGAGAATCCTAAAAGACTTCTTGAGAAACTAATAGACAATATTGAGATACTAAATATCAAGGTGTGAATGCATTTATTTAAACATTAGTTATTGTATTTCTTCATGGTTCACCTAGTAAAATATGCATATCAACATAAAAAAATACGGTGTCCATTTTACTATTTTATGGGCTAGTGACTGCAGAAAAATGTAGCAAGAAGATTCTGTGGAGATTTTGAGTAAATATAAAGATGTCACAAAATGCAAAATTTTAATGGTTATTCTCCCGAAATCGCTATACTCCCAATAAATGCTTGGAAATAAGGACCTGACATGACCTAAAAAACGACCCCATTTCACGCACAAACTCACTTGTAGACGCTTACCCCAAGCTTGTCGACTCCCATCATACCTACTTCATATTACTTAATCACTAGGACTAAATCATTAAGTTGATGTCTTCTGAAAAGTGTGATTGACAATAATGAAGCAATACTGTTTAGTATCTCTTATATGTTTCTAATTTCTCATGCATGGAAAAAGATTCCTCCGTGTCTTTCAAATAGAAAAGGTTGAGATAATATAGTATACTCAATTTCAATAACTTTGTGTCCACTTATAACACATTTAATTCAAAGACAAAATAATAATCAATTTTCGCATGTCCTATCTTTTCCTGTCACCAGATACTACGTTATATTAAACTTTTTGATATGTTATTCACCACCTGTGTTTTTCAGCAAGTCTACTGCTACAAAGTTTGTTTTGCTAGTTTTCTCCACTAATTAATTTCTCTTGTAAGTTGCGAACCAGAATGGATAACTCCTTGATAAGTTCTCCAATAATTGCCGAAAGAAGGAACAATTTGTCATGATGAACGTAATACTCCAGGAAAATAAGTTTTGGGGCAAGACTCGAACCGTCCTTCGTAGTGAATGAGATTTTTGTAATAATTTTAAATTTATTGATTGGTAAGGTCATTAGAGATAACACCTAAAGTTCAAAGGAGAGCAAAAGCGAAAAACATTCAAGTCATTCCTAAGTTTTCTTGAAATTTGGGTATTCTTCAAATGACCATTACTTTTACTACAGAAAGAGTTAGGATCCCCGTAAGATATTTTATTAAAGATCTTTTAATCCTCTTTCAAAAGCCACCGAGTTTGTTCAATTCCGATCTCTTAGTAAAATGCTATGAGTGATTTACTAATGGTGCGCAAACCTGAAAGCAGCTTCGCAATGGCTCGACTCGCAGCTCATTTTAATTAATCCTTTAGCGGTTCCTAAAAAACCTTAGAAGGTCATATAAATTTCCCTAAACTTATATAAAGTATTATTACAAATCAAAACCTCTCATTCACTCCAAAGATTCTATGCTCACGAAAATTAACAAGCGCTAAGGCTAAGTTCATATTGTAGGATTTTCCTTCAAGTTCTTTAAAAAGATGATTCCTTCAGTTACGTAAGCTTCCATAGTGTTGGGTTTGTTGTCTTCCATGCAGACTCCACTATTTAAAAATTATTTTGAAAAACATTTTAAACCATCTCCACGTCGCAGACTTACTCCGCAGACGGTGTTTTTCAACCGTTTCTCATGCTTATCTATCTAAAAAACACTCCTAAACATCAATATATATTTTCTACCACTAATCATAACCTTGAATTCATAATTTCACATTTAAGGTAGAGCTAAGATTTCGGTCATAAGAGTTTTTTCGAACAAATTGGGAAAGTCCATTTGAATCATTTGAAAAATCTGCCAACATGAATTAGATTATTTGTCATTACCTCATAACTCAAGAATCTCTAATGAATGAATAATTTATAAAAAAAATAATTAGTTGGTGCTTTAATAAACATTAAATGAAAAATTAAAAAGAAAATAAGAATACATATACAAAGACTTTATGCAATATAAAACAAAATTTTAAGTTGTACATATTGTAAGTGAGAATTTTTGTAACTAAGTCCAATAATTTATTTCCGCATAACGAATATACATACTATATACGTATATATTCAATAAAATCGGAGACACTAGCTTTGCAGAAACAGAAAAATAGAGTTAAAAACATATATTCAATAAAAACAATAAATATCATAAACATAAATTAGTTAGTGTAAGAAAATATACCAAAATATATAAAATAGATTGAAAATGAAAAAAAAAGGAATCTACTGAATACACTATGTCCCCCTAAAAATAATTCCTATCACGAGAAGTTTAAAGAATTACATCCACTCAGGATGAAACGCTTTTATTCACCAACTTATAAAACAATGGTGTATGTAAGTCACCCAACTGGAGCAAAATACACGAATATTTAATTTTGAGGAAGTAGAATAAGAAGATCAGAATTTTTGTAGTTTTAAAATGAGAGATAATCTCTCTATTTTTAGACAACAAGGGTGCTTTGAACAATTGTTTATTGCACCTTATTAGAAAGGTTACAACTATTTGTAAAGTTACAACCTTTCAGAAAGTTCCAAACCTTTCAACAAGTTGAAACTCTTCATTAAAGTCATAACTTTTCATTAAAGTCGCAACTTTCATAAAAGTGACAAATTTTTAAAAGTCACAACTCTTCATTAAACTCACAACTTTTTTTAACTGTCACAACTTTTGATAAAAGTCGCAACTCTTTATAAAATTCACAACTTTTCATAAAGTCACATCTTTTCATGAAAGAGTAAGACTAGTTTTGCAAATAAATAATTTAAAAGGAAATTCATTCTTGTGGTTGCGTCACGTAGGCGGGCCTAGGGTTCTCTTTTATGTGAATATTTTATTTGTTTCATGAGTCGAGCAAGTGAGTATGAGAATGATGAGAAAGATGAGAAAGTATTCATTAGTCTACATCATTATCATGAGATCCTTCATATCATTAACCATAACTCTTGAATTCATGATTCACATTCAAGAGAGAGTTAAAAGTACAGTTCAAGAAAGTTATTGAGTTCAATTGTGAACCCTTTGAGGTAAACTATCTATTTGAACATAGTTCTGAGAAAGTAACTTAGAGAAAGAGAAGAGTTGTATTCATGAGTTCCATATTATTATGCAGACCATCAAGTCGAGTTGTGTAATTTGGGAATCTTTCAGAGAAGTAGTATCTTGAAGTTCTAAGTCTTTAGAATTGAGTTCCTTATTCCCTTTGAGATTATAATTCTAATCATGGGACTATTCATGTTAATCAAGAAGTCTTTGAGTTGAATTTTGATGTTCATAATTTCACATGAACATTATAAGCCGAATAGTCTTGATATGTGAAGTATCTTTGAGTCCTTGAGTAAAGTAGTTCATGTTCAAAATTCTGCATGAACCCTTTGAGTTGAGCATTCTTGAAAAGAGTAGTATAATTGAAATTCTTAAGTTCTATCTATGGTTATTGAAAACCTTGGATTGAGTTGTCCATGCATATTATTCGGCATGAACTATATTTTATGAAGTCTTTTACAAATATTTGGACTTTGTTATAACACTAAGAGTTCAAGAAAATCTAAGAGTGAAGGGTTGATTTCATTTCACAAAGTTTTAGAGAACTAAGTATTCCCTAAGAATTTATAAATATTTTCACATTTGAGATAAAAAGGAAACTGAGATTTTCCCAAAAGATTTTTTGAGCAAGAAAAGGGACCATCAATTCTAAGAGAGCTTGTAAGTTAAGAGTTGAGTAATTATCTCAACCTAAAGAAAGAAGTTTGTTTTAAACACATATGAGCTAAGTATATTTTGGGAGTAGTATTGATCAACAAAATGGGGATGCGAGTTCATATTAAATAGTCTTCATACACACTATGTAGCCATCATAGGTATTAATGGCTCATACTTTTTAGATGATCACATAAGTTAAGCTAGTGGATCCAATAAGTTAAGTAAGATCATATGCCGATTGAAAGGTATAGGATGGTCCTTGGTAGCGTGAAGCAAAACCTTGTACCATCACTTAGGCTCACAGTTGTGTTTGTCGGTTAGAGAAACTTCCATAGTAATTATTCTTCTTTCTTATATAAGTAAAGTTGAGTTTGTTATTGTATTTTCTTTAATGAACTAAGTTGTTTTTACTGTTTTATAAAGTTTTCCATATATAGCATCTCTATTTATTGCATTATTACGAGTTCAGTATTTATAGTTGATTATCTTTCTATGAGTATCTTGAGTTAGTGCCTTTCATATCTTCGAGTTGAGCGCGTCTCATATATTTGAGTTGTATCTTATTCTTGAGTTGATTTGAGTGACCTTAGAAAAGATAAGAATGTTTCCTTTGATTATGTTTCAAGCTTATTCTATGTTTGAGAATCCCCTTATGCTCGTACGTTCCACGTACTGAGCCATTTTTCCTACATCTTCTCATGATGCAGACACAAGTATTTAAGATCATCAATAGGAGTTCCGTTGACACATCCGAGAGTTCAAGTTAACCATGGTGAGCCTCCTTGCTTCCAGCATTTTTTGATTTGCTTTTTAGTTTAGTCGGGATGTTGTGGGTTTTGTCCAAACTTCCATCATTATCAATTAGAGTCTTTATAGATAGTCAGTATAGTTGAAAAGACTGTATTATTCATTAATGTTATTAAATGTTTTAAAGAATTAAGTTGCATATTTTATAGGAAGTTTAATATATTATTTTTTATTCAAAGTTATTTATTGAGTATTGTTCAGAATTTCTTAAAGCTGACTTTATTGAATTTATGAAGTTTTAAGCTTTCCTATTCTGAAGATAATCTTACGCTTGTAGTATGCCAGGATGAGGGTTCGCTTGGGACCAACAATGGTTCTTGAATGCCAGCAACGTCCAGGGTATAGACTCTGGTCGTGACAGTAAATAACATCCTTGTGCACATCAACCACCAGACTTTCTAGATTCAATAAGTATGAAAATGACAAAGGGAGAGATTTTGCATTTGACAAGATGTTTAAGTACCTCAAATAAAATCCATGCTTGTGATATACTTTTCTTTAACTACTCTCAACTTTCCATGTAGTGAACTGGCAACTACTGGAGATAAGGGACTTATACCCTTCCCCAAAAATTGATTTGGATAACTCATGGAAGTTCAAGAAAATTATTACAAGTGACAAGATTGTTGTAGGGATGCTGATGATTCCATTTTTCGAGATTTTTTAGTAAATACTTCTATATTGGATGGTGTACATGGCCAAAAGTTTGGAGAATGTTGACTTTACCTTATTTATCAGCCCCACATCAACCTCAAATAAGAGATCTCCCCAAATCACGGATCTACCATTATGGCTAATAGTCACTTGCTTAAAATTAGAAGACGATTATGACTATTAATCCATGTATATATATCTTGTTAATCCTACCGTGTTATCAAGAAAATATATTACAATTCTTTCATTTTAAATTTTATGTTTTCATCATTATTCTACTTAGTATCAAGAGCGTTTGTTTTTTTCGATAAATAATGGGCATAACTTTTCGATTGTGGAGTTCCATTTCAAACCTTTCATTAAAGGAAAGGGCCTCCTTGGAATTATGGATTGATCAAAGGAGGTACCCGCAGAAGATAAAGAAAAAAAAGCTTGGTATGCTGACAATGGAAATATTATCACATGGCTAGTCAAATCTGTCTTTGTAGATATAGCTACGGAATTGACATTGTTTGAGAAAGCATCAGAAATGTTGAGTAAGCTACATAAACTCGGTAACCAAAAAAATCTGGCTAGAGAATTAGAATTAAAAACTACTTGCGGAATCTACACAAGGTGAGAAAAATGTTTGTTCTTTTTAATCTGTATTACGTACATTATGGACAGAGCAAGATCAGGTTTTTTCTGCCTGCATCCCTGTGGATGGATTGAACTTAGAAGGACTTCATGGCTACAAAGAAAAGAACAAGGATTGTACAATTTCTAATGAAAATCAGGCCTGAGTCAAAGTATTTGTGTGCTAATAATATTAACAATAAAAACTACAAGCTTTGTATGTGGTAGTTTGTGATGTCCTAGAAGATACTCGATTAAGTTCTCAAGCTTCTATGGAGAACTCCCTTACAATGGAAATTGCCATAGCTGCATACAAAGAATCATCTTTCTCAAGCAACTCCAACAAGCCTATTCAATGCAATCATACAAGGAAAAGGTATGTTATTTCTCATTCCAAAAAGCAGAATTATTTCAACTATTGTAAGAAGGATGATCATATTATTCTTGAATGTCCCATGAAATTTGGTCCTGAAAAACTCTCAAATCCTTATAAAAACTTAGAAATGATAGCAAGGGATGTCGGTTCATAGGAAACACAATGCCTAATGCAATCCGTTTAGCAATGACTTCTATGTACCCAAGTAAGACTAAAATTTTAGATTCAATGGTATGACATATTGATTCTGCTGCATCTAGCCATATGACAGGAAATCAATAACAAAATTTCAGATTCAATAGTATGACAAATTGATTCTGCTGTATCTAGCCATATGACAGGAAATCAATAACTTTTCTCTGATCTATCTAAGCGATACTCTAGACATAAAATTGTTACAGCAAAAGTCTATGATTTATCTGAATTAGGTATGGCTCCATTAAACAATTTTCAAGAGATATTTGTGTACAAAAACTTAGTGTGAATCTCTTATCTTTTGGGCTACTTGTAGAATTAAATTTTTTGGTCATCTTTTCTCCTAATGGTTGTGTTATTTAGAACATATTGACAAGGGAACGACGGCCAGGGGATGCAAGGTAGACTATTTCTTCTTCAATCTTGGGAAACCAAAATTCATCAATGTTTTCACTCAGCTTCAAATAAAGATATTTTGTTTTAAAATAAAATAGGGAACTTGTGATATCGACGTTTATGTCATCCACACACTTCTCGTTTAAATATATGTTTAAATAGTGTAATTTGTTGAGTAAACACTCATTGACTTTTCCCTCTAAATTACCTTGTGAAAGTTGTGCAAAATCAAAGAGTCCTTTTCAGTAAAAAAATACATGGGTTTTCTTTTTGATTTAATTCATATTGAAATTTGGGGACCTTCTCCAATTTTCTATCTTTTGGGGTACAAGTATTTCATCTTATTTATTAATCACAAATAATTTTGTGATACCAAACATTGTCTAAAAATTTATAACCTTGTAGAAATCCAATTTGAAAAAAAAAAATCAACATTTTTCGTTCAAAATCTTGAAGGAGAGTATATCATGTTAAATCTCACTAATTTTCTCAAGATAAAGGAAATATTCATCAATGTTCTTGTGCTTGTACACCATAACAAACGGTGTGGTGGAAGGTAAGAATAGAAATATTGTTTAAACTACTTTAGCTCTTCTTAATACTTCACATGTTTCAAAAATATTTTGGGTTGACACAAACCAAGCAACTATTTATCTTATATATGGACAATCATCCTCGAGTATGAACTAAAATTGTCCATAGCTTCTTCTTTTCAAAAGGTTGCCCAAATATTCACACCTTAAAGTCTTTGGTTGTGTTTGCTTTGTTATTATTCTAGATCATGAATACAATGGTATTCGAAAGGCGTATTTGTATTTGGATTAAACTAGTCGTTTATTGAGAATTTTTCGACAAGTTATCTTCTTTGAGAATTCTTTTACTTATAATAACAAAGACTTACAATTTTCTACTATATCTTTCTTGAAAGAAAGTTCTACTCATGATTCTTCTTCTCATAGCCACCTAGTCGTTGGTTTATCGTTGAACATGTCCACTGCCACGACAGGTACTACTTATGACTTTGATCCTTTTTAATAATGATACTACTTCAGTAAATACTAATCCTTTACCTTATCAAACTACCATATATAATTCTTCATTAAACATTAATTAGCAACCTTCTCGTACACATGAAAATATAATTGACCCCATTGTACGATCTTCCTGTCATGCTCCTCCTCCAGGTCAATATGGATACTCAGCAGGGTGATATGCCATACTAACAACCTTAAATTCTATAGCTGTGTCAAATTATTACATGAAGGCTAGTGGTAAATAAAATGTTGGGAATATGCAATGCATGAAGAATTAGTTGCCCTTGAGGAAAACGATACAAGGGTTATGGTGGATACACCAACTATAGGAAATATAGAAGGGGAATGCTTTCTTTAGGGAATGTTCAGTTTTATATAGGCTACTTAAGGCCGCTTGAGATGATTATAATCATCTATTACATCTCGATTTATACTGAATAAAATTTAAATCTAAAGTCTTGCACAAATAACAAGATACATATATCACAATTTATTACATGCATGCATTACAAACTACTAAAAGACTTCTTGAAAAACTAAAAGACAATATTTGAAGACCAAAAATCAAGGTGTAAATACATTAATTCCAACGCTTCCCCTTAATGCATTTTCTTGACAACTCCAATGCCTTCTCAAAGATACCAAAACCTTTTTCATGGAAATGTTTTGGTGAAGATGCCAACATGTTGTTTTGTTGTCTGAGAAAAATTGCAACCGAATTTTGCCTTTCTATTGTACCATTGAATCTCTCCTGTTTGATTTAGTTTGGTTTTGTAAATCAATATTAGACTTATAACTTCTATTTCTTTAGTTATAGTCACACAATCCCAAGTATTATCTTTCTCCATCATACAATTTTTTTATGTCAAGGCTTTCTGTGAAACATCATGTTTTATTATTACCTCCTAATAATTATCTGGCTCAACATCGGCAAAGTTGCACCTTCGATAAATTTCACTCAAGATTTTTCTTTCTCTTGGGGATGGTTATTCATCATCATGATCTAATATTTGTCCCCTTTGTGGACACCTTCCTCTTCCTCGTCCTCTTCTTTATTTTGATACATCTAAAATTGAAGTATTCTCTACCTTAATCTTAGTCTTTAATTCTGGAGGGCCTTGCACCATGTCTTTCTGCTATGGAATCTTCGAACCATGAAAATTCAAGTGACAAAATCTTTTGTGCCAAAACAATTTATCATCTACAACTTCATTTTTTAATGTATTCTAATGAAATTATAAAGGAATTTCTATTTTTATCATCTCTACTTCAACAATGATTTGAATCAATTTTATCATAAATCTTTCAATAGTTATCTATAAACACAACAGAATAACCATTTTCTATGAATTGACCAATACTAAGAAATTTTTCTTCAAGTCAGGAACATAAAGCACATCATCAATTTACTTACAGCTCCCTTTTATGTTGATCGAAATGGTTCATTTACATTTTGCATCAACTAAGACTCCATTCCTCATCACTTTAGTAGTGACACTACTATTATTTGGGAGAAAAGTTTATTCATATCATGTCATGTTGTTTCTACCAACGCAATCAATATACTAATCATTGGTTTTTTCTGAAACATCAGATTATGAAGCAAAGAAAATGTTTTCTTCCCTTTCTTCCTTCTACTTTTGCAAAAAAATAAATAAATAATTGCTCCCGTTTCTTGTGCCAACAATCCTCTTAATGTGGCCAAACTTTTTGCAAAAATCACAATTGTCTTGCTTTTGTGTCAACATTTTTTTCATTGTGATTAGTTCCTTTTTCAAATTTTACAAAAAAGACTAGCACTTTTCTCACATTTTTCTTCAACCTTCTTAGAAGAATCATCACGATCCCGCTTTTTTTTAGATTGCAATTCTTCTTTTGTTGATATTTTGAGAAATTTTGAGAATTCTCATTTGTTTCGGACTGGAAAGTTGTCTCTTTTGGCTGATCTTCCCAAAAATATTTTCTATTCTTTTGTGCACGAAATGATCCAACAAGATCTTTGACGAAAATATTAGAAAGTTCTTTAGTCTCCTCCGTGATAACAACAATATTCTCAGATTTCTCTGTGACACGAACTAGATTCTTTTCCACAACTTGTTGGTTACCTTGATTTCTCATTTCTTTAACAATATTCATGACACTTGTTCATTATTCATTAATTTTTTCAGATTCTATCATCTTCATGTTTTGAATTCTCTACTAAATGTTTGATTATTTATAGTATGTACCTTTTTGTCACCATAAACCTCTGTTTGCAGAGACTACAAACTTCCTTTGCAGTCTCTCAAGCAAAATTTTTATAAAAATATGCTCTTGAGACTCCCATTTGGAATTTGCTCAAGGATTTTGCATTTTGACGATATTTAGCCTAAAGATTTTTTATCTCTACTACTAAAAGTTCACCATCATTTTAGGCTCTTCATAGCCATTTACAACAGTAGCCCACAAATATTCAACTGTCAAATGTGTTCTCATTCTTATCCTCAAATATTCAAAATCATTTCCATCAAAAAATGGAGTACAACCGAAGAATCAACACACTCATATGTTTTGGATGTACTAGTTTTTCCTTCACCTAACCGTAGATTAAGAACGAAAACCTGCTCTTGATACCAATTGTAGGAAACATAGAAGGGGAATGCTTTCTTTAGAGAATACTCAAGTTATGCTTTTTTTAGAGAATACTCAACTTTGATATAGGCTACTTAAGTAAGCTTAAGATTATTATAGTCATCTATTACATCTTTATCTATACTAATGAAATGTAAAATCAAAGTTCTTGCACAAATAACTAGATACATGTATCACAATTTATTCGATACATGTATTACTAACTCCTAAAGGACTTCTTGACAGACTTAAAAAGACTATTGAAAGGCTATACATCAAGGTGTGGATGCATTAATTCTAACAGCAACAAATGCAACAATTATTGGAAGTAGATGGGTGTTTTCTATCAAGATAAAAGCTGACGGATACCTAGATTGATACAAGACAAGATTGGCAGCTCAAGGACAAAGCAGGAATTTGGAATTGATTGCGATGAAACATTTTCTCCAGTAGCTATGATGACGACAATATGTATATTGGTAGCTTTAGAAGTTTGAATTTACATCATATGGACATCAAGAATGCTTTCTTGCATGGAGACTTGTATGAAGTTATCAGGATGAATAAACCACCAGGTTACAATTTTTTTTAATCTAAATAAGGTGTGTTTTCTTAATAAATATATGTATTGGATTAAAACATGCTCCATACTGTTGGTTTGAAAAGTTTTGCACTACAATCCTATGCGCCGATTTTATTCTTAACAACTCAGATTATTCAATAGTAATACGTCACTCTACAACAAGTATTTCTATTCTTCTCCTTTATGTTGATGATATGATTATAGAGGAAATGATGAAGTCTGAACCTCTCAGTTAAAAAATCTTATACACTCCTCGGTCAAGATAAAGGACCTAAGAAAGCCAACAAAATTTTTTTTGGGGGTTGATGGTATGTTGCAGAGAAGAAGTCATACGATTGAATCAACAATAGAATGCAAAATATCTAGTTCGGTTAGCTAATATGATGGTTAATAAGAAGGTCCATACTCCAATTGAAGCAAATAAAAAAATAGGAAGGAGAGATATTTGTCGATCAGACCTTGGTCACTTATGTATCTTACTATGAACCATCCTGTTATTTCTTATGCGGTACAGATGTTAAGTCAATTTGTTGCCGAGCATTACAAGATAAACTGGACAACTTTACTCAGAGTTATTAGATACATAAGACGTACTTTGAATCGATGTCTGTTATTCCCATCATCTTCATTTCTGGTCATAGTAGGATGCACTGATGCAGATTAGGCTGGATTCCCTAACTCAAGACGGTCCACTATAGGTTAGTGCATGATCCTCAGCTCGTGTATGATCATTTGGAAGTGCAGAAAACAACCTCAAAAATCGAAATTATCTACAGAAGCTGCATATAAAAGTATGTCTGCTGCATGCTTTGAAATTATTGGTTACGAAGGTTGTTATCAAAACTCGACATCAAAATGGAAGAATCAGCCACATTGTATGGAGAAATTATTAGAGCAATCAGAACAGAAACCTGCCCCGTTCATCATGAAAATACCAAGCTCATACAAGTATATATCCTCTAAAGATCAAAGTATTAACCTGCAATATATATCCTCTAAATATTTGTTTACAAAGGTCATGTTAAGAAGGAGATACAACTATCTTTTGTCCAAACCCATGCTTTGTGATACTTATCATTTGTTTGAGGGAGGATGTTGACTTTACCTCTTTATCAACAAACAATAAGGACTCTTCGATTGTGTTTGGTACGAAAGAAAATGTTTTCCAATTTTCTCATTTTTATTGGGATAAAAGTTTTGGAAAATGTTTTCAAATAAACTTATTTTCCACAAAATTAAGGAAATTAACTTCCCTTCAAAAGTTCAGGAAAACATTATCCAAAACACTCATCTAACTTCAAATAACATTTTTTTTTTACAAAAAATCAATTTCTAAATAATATTTTCAATTTCAAAATTTTATATTTTCACTCCAGCCTCCCCTAGAACCCCTTCATGCCTCCACGCACCTCAAGAAAAATTAAATTTGTTTTTACAAAAATATTTCCAATCTAAAAATTTCATTTTTTTACCCCGATCACGGACTCCCCCCCCCCCCCCCCCCCGACTCCCCTCGCAAAAAAATAAATAAATTGTTTTTAAAAATTATTTCAAATTCAAAATTAAATTTCTTCACCCCTACCCTCGGCCCCATCCACGAACCACCCCCCCCACACACACACATGGATTTGTTTTAAAAAAATATTTTCAACTTAAAAATTTAATTTCTTCACCCCTATCGCGGACCCCACCCACCCACCCCGTACGACCCCCTCCCCCCCCCCCTTTCATAAAGAAAAATTAAGTTTATTTTTAATAAATATTTTTGCACTTCAAAATTTTTATTTTTTCACCCATACACCACCTCCTCCCCTACCCCCACCCAAAAAAATAAATTTGTTTTTAAAAAATATTTTTGACTTCAAATTTTATTTTTTCACCACTACCTCCACCCCTGCCCCTAACACTCATCCCACCTCCCAAAATATATATATTTATTTAAAAAAAATATTTTTAACTTTATATGTTTGATATTTTTCCCCTACCCTCCCTCCCCGCCAACCCATACTTTACATTTTTATGTTTTCACCCCTACCCCCCTCCCCCTACCCGGGAGGCCCCCTACCAGTGAAATTAAAAGCGTGTCTGAGTGCAAAAGTGATATACCGTGGTTTCACGGTATTACTAAAAAATTTTCTTTAAGTTTAGTGTGTCCAAAAGCCTTTTTGTGTTAATTTATATATAAGATTCTTTGTATTTTGCAGGAAATAAAATGTCCAAAGCTGAATGCGGAGATTTTAAGCGAAGAAATGCAGAAGAGACCACTTACGGAGCTTATGACGGTCCGTCGTGCTTGTGACGGTACATAGGTGGCAGCTTAGTGCAGTTGTTGAAGGAAGATGGGGAAGTCTGACCATGTGTGGGGTTTTTAAGCTTGTGACGGTCCGTCGTGTCTATGACGGTCCATCCTACAGGTTCATCATGAAGATAAGAGAAGTAATCCCAGTACCTCTATTCCGAGAGATGAAGTGTTTTGGAACGAAGGCCCTCGACGAACTGTTGTGCCTATGACGGTCTGTCATACTTGCCGTCGAGGGTAATGAAGAAGAGCAGCAGAAGAAATTGCACAAGTATGGGACAACGGAGTCCATGACGGTCCGTTGTGACCATGATTAGATTGTTAGACTTTTAATTGTTAGACTTTTGATTATCATTAGACTTTTTGTGATATTATTGATTACTTTGAGATTCTTGCAAGTGATTTTTGGTGATTAATCAAGCACAGTTTCGGATTTTACTCTTCCTTATTGAAGTAAGTACATGAATTCTTATATAATATATTTGAATATTGTAATTATGACAATGGGTAACTAAACTCCATAACTAGGGTTGTGGGAACCATAGGCAAATAATGAGATAAAACCTAACTAAAATAACAATTGTAGAATGGTGTCTTGCATGTTTTAATAATTTTTTCACTTAGAAATCTTTTTAACGGACGGCCAACGTTAGAACTCGCCTTAATGCTACTTGCCGGACCAAGGAGGTAGATAATAGGAAAAGAATTATTAACATAGATTTAGTGTATACTATTTAATAGGCTAGTATTGATTGGTACGAGGTAATAACTTAGTCAAATATCGATTACGGTGCTTAATATGAGGTAAAGATAAGGTTAGGATAGCAACACACGTAGCCGGACCAAGGTGAGGAGTTAGATTTTCTAAATGCCAGACCAAGGATTTAGTAATACATAACTTATCACCTTGCATGCAAGATACTAGGAAAGAATTGTTAAAGTTAGAATTATCAAGTTATGAAACTGTGGGGAACACGTAAACCCTAGTTACTTTGATTAATTGATTAAAATCCAACATTCAAATCTTTTTAGTGTCTCATTCAATTTCGTTAGTTATTTTCATTCATTTAGAAATAGAAATCCCCCTTTTATTGTTTTTACATTCCAAGGAAGTCATTGACCAAACAATAGTAATAATAGGTTGAAGTTAAGTCTAGACTATTTTCCTTGTGGGAACGATCCCAACCTCACTAGTTGGGTTATTTACTTGACATGACCGCTTTACTTCTTATTTGAGAAGTATGTTTGAGTGTATCAAATTTTGGCGCCGCTGTCGGGGAAAGTAGCTTTTAGATTAACTTGAACTTATTTCTGTACTTTAGTTGATATTTTCTTGATTTTACTTTGTTTTATTGTTTTTGATTTTTTTTTTTCAGAACTATCCTCCTTGTATGCCAAATACACGGAGAGGAAGAGAACCCTTGTTTCCCTACAATCACGAATTAGAGCGTACACTGTGCAATATGAATCGAAACTTGGGAATAAATGATGATTATTCAAACAAGAACATCCCAGCTCCGGTTGATGTTCATGGTCAGTTGTTACCCGATGCTCCGGGCGAACACCAACTGAGGGGACAAAATCTTATTCCACGACCCCAGGAATACTACAATGGCTATGATAACATAGCAGACTCGGATGGGCCACTTGTCTTGCCTCCTCTACCCACAGGCCACAGCTTTGTGGTAACTAGTAGCCTGATGCAAATGCTCACTGCCAGAGGTTTGTTTTCAGAGCTACGTTCTAAGGATCAACATGCCCATATACCTAGGTAAGGGCAATGTGTAAAAGTTGTGTAGGTAGGCCTGATTTGGATTTAGATGTAATAGGTAACAGAGTGTTTCTTCTCTCACTAATGGGAGAGGCTTCGATGTGGTTTACTGAGCTCCCATACAACTCAATCATCACTTGGAACCAACTAAGGGATGACTTCTTAGCATGCTACTATCCGGTCTCCAAGAAACTAAACCACAAACACAGAGTGAACAACTTTGTGGAATTGCCAGGAGAGTTAGTTAGTAGTTCTTGGGATAGATTCACCTCGTTCTTGATAAGTGTCCCAAATCACCGTATAGAGGATGAGTCACTGAAGGAATACTTCTATCAGGGACGGGATGGTAACAATAAAATGGTGTTGGACACTATAGTGGGTGGATCTTATGGGGAATGTCCTTATGCTGAGATTGCTGAAAAATTAGAGAAAATATCCCGGAATAATAAAGCTTGGACTACTATATCATTTTAGCCATCATCCTCGTTTAGGGTTTTCTTGCCTATGTTCTTTTCCCCAAAATACTTATTACTTTCTCTGTTGAACCGGCATGTTTATATCTTTTGTACATAGTTTAATTCTGGAGCATGATGGCTAAAATTATATCCTGATAAACTGGAAAATGATGCATGACTAGGCATATTAACTGATAATTGTGAGGCCCTAAGCATGACATAGAGGTAAACCATTGCATTACCCTAAGTCTAAAATTCGAACTAGGTGTCTGATAATCTGGTATAGTAATTAGATGTCAAGTGAGTGTGAGGAAAATTTGAATAGTCCACTATTGGTATTGAGGTAGAACTTGCCTGGTTAGTCCTACTAAAAAGTGAGTTGTCATAGACAATTAGGAAAGCATCAAAGGCCCTTATTCAATATAGCCCATTTGTAGCCTAAATAAAAGAAACCAAATGAAATTTATCCTTCTTTGATCCAAATGATCTGAGCTTACATTTGACCATTCTTTTTCACCCCAACTGATCTTTTCTGGGAACAATGTGTTGGCCCTGGTCCCTCCATGGACATGTACACCTCAGCTTATGTCAAAAGCATAAGTTGAGGGTGGCTAATGCAGTAAACAACCTTCGTTATGGCCCTGACCCAACTTTGGGTATTGTGTACCTTGACTCATGGCAAAACCTTGAGTTGAGGGGGCTATTATGAGGAATGCTCTGGAAAGTGGGGTTGAAAGAACAAAGAGAGAGAAAGAACAAAAGTAAAGTGACTCAAGAATTAGTAGAAAGAAAAGTAAAGAAAAAGAAAAATATACAAGAAATACAAGCAAGAAAAGAAGAGAGTCACTTACACAAATGAAGAAAGAAGAGAAAATAGCAAGGTGAAAGAATATGAGAAACTAAGCGAGATAAAATGATAGAAAGTGGAAGGTATAGCCGATATGTCAAGAAGGGCAAAAAGTCACTAAAGTATACCTAAATATACCCTACCTGACCCTGAGCCTATGTTACTAGCTAAGAAAGTCCTATCGTGATCCTAAGGGTTGTATAGGGAACTTAAGGCAGTGAAAATAAGGGCAAGCTTATGGCAATAGGTATGAATTAGTGTGACTTTGTTCTGAGAGTGAGTGTTGAAAAGTAATCCTTATACTCAAACTTAAATCATTGTGTGAAAAATGTTGATTTTGTTTTAAGTGAGGACACTAGTTGAAATCCCAGAATTGTTAGCACCTCGGTGAATAATTGAAGAGGAAAGGTGTTAGTGCATGGCGAGTCTGTGTAATGTTCTGATCCAACATAATTCAAGCCTAATAGTGATAGCATGCATAGATTTGATGAGATTAATTGGGATTGATAGTCAAATGATTGCAATGGATGAAACATGGATACTATTGTACAAAGATTGTGTATTGAGTCACATAGTGCGTCGCTTGAGGACAAACAACGAATTTAAGTTTAGGGTGTTGATACACCGTGGTTTCACAGTATTATTAATACTTTTTCCTTTAGTTTAGTGTGTCCAAAAACCTTTTTGTTCTAATTTTTATATAAGTTTCTTTTTATTTTGCAGGAAATCTGTCAAAAGCTAAATGCGGAGACTTTGAGCGAAAAATACAGAGGAGACCACCTACAGAGCTTATAATGGCCCGTCGTGCTTGTGACGGTCCGTAGGTGGCAGCGTAGTGCAGCTGTTGAATGAAGATGGGAAAGTCTGACCAAGTGTGGGGTTACGAGCTTGTGATGGTCCGTCGTGTCTATGACGGTCCGTCCTGCAGGTTCGTCATGAAGTTCAAAGAAGTAATCCCAATACCCATATTCCAAGAATTTAAGTGTTTTGGAAGGAAGGCCCTCGACGGACCGTTGTGCCTATGACGGTCCGTCATACTTGCCATCGAGGGTAATGAAGAAGAGCAGCAGAAGAAATTGCACAAGTATAGGACGACGGAGTCCATGTCGATCCGTCGTGACCATGACGATCCGTCGCGAGGTCCGTCGACCCAGCCGCGTTTTGGCAGATTTCTACCAAATAAAGTCCTTGTTTAATTAGGTTTTTATTTTTTTATAAATATTTCGAAAAAACCTCGTTTTTCAGGTTTGACTCCGGATAGTTAGACTTTGGATCATTGTTAGACTCTTAGATTGTTAGACTTTTTATTATCATTAGACTTTTTGTGAGATTATTGATTACTTTGAGATTCTTGCAAGTGATTTCTGGTGAATAATCAAGCAAGCTTTCATATTTTACTCTTCCTCATTGAAGTAAGTACATGAATTCTTATATAATATATTTGAGTATTGTGATTATGACTATAGGTAACTGAACTCCATAACTAGGGTTGTGGGAACCATAGGCAAATAGTGAGATAAAACGTAACTAAAATAACAATTCTAGAATGGTGTCTTGCATGTATTAATAATTCTTTCGCTTAGAAATCTTTTTAACGGATGGCCAACGTTAGAACTCGCCTTAATGCTACTTGCCGGACCAAGGAGGTAGATAATAGGAATAGAATTATTAACATAGATTTAGTGTATACTATCTTATAGGCTAGTATTGATTGGTACGAGGTAATAACTTAGTCAAATGTCGAATAAGATGCTTAATATGAGGTAAAGATAAGGGTTAGGATAGCAACACACATAGCTGGACCAAGGTGCAGAGTGAGATTTTTTTGACGTCGGACCAATGATTTATAAATACATAACTTATCACCTTGCATGCAACATACTAGGAAAAAATTGTTATAGTTAGAATTATCAAGTTATGAACATGTGGAGAACACGTAAACCCTACTTACTTTGATTAATTGATTAAAATCCATCATTCAAAGCTGTTAAGTGTCTCTTCCAATTTCGTTAGTTATTTTCATTCAGCTAGAAATAGAAACCCCCCCTTTTATTGTTTTTACTTTCCAAGGAAGACATTGATGAAACAATAGTAATAACAGGTTGAAGTTAAGTCTACACTATTTCCTCATTGGAACGATCCAAACCTCACTAGTTGGGTTATTTACTTGACACGACCGCTTTACTTCTTATTTGAGCAGTAAGTTTGAGCGTATCAAAAAGCGAGGCACATCTTCCATCTTCTGCTTCGCATGACCCTAGGTGAGCCTCATGTCTCAGTGGGCCCTTCTATTTTTTTAAAAAATAACTTTAGTCTAAAAAAGAGGTCCTTTTAGTTTATTAAAAGAGTTTGTCCCACTTCACAACTTCCCTATACCGCAATTAAAGGGAAGTCACAGAGTTTTTAAAAGATAAAAAAATATGAAGTACTAATAGAAGACCAGAAATTTAAGAGTTGCAGCAAAAAAATAATCTGTTCTTCTTCCTCTTCCTCTGCAAAACAAGCAGCAAGCAAGCAAATACACAGGTATCTTGTTTCTCTTATTTCTTCTTACTTTTTAGTTTTTAGTGATTTCATAAATTGTTGATTCTTCAATATTTCATAATTTTTTTTATCTTTGTAGAAAATTTTAAAATAAATAGAAATATGGGACATTTGTCCTTGTTTAATGACCTATGGTGTTTTTATCTTGAAAAATCATCAAAGAAAATTTGACACCGGTAAATGTAATATGATAATAACGAAGATATATAACCATAGTTGTTTACCCATATATATATATATATGTAGTTGTTGTATTTCATTATTTGTTGAGATATTATTGCATCGAATAATGCTTATATATTTATTGTTTGAGCTTAAAAATAATAAAGAATCTGTTCAATGTCCCTGTTTTTTCTGTTCTTGTTATGTATTATTATTTATTATTTAGAAAATATAATTGCAATATTAAAACTTCTTTTATTCCAGAAGTATAAATGAAAGAGGACTTGTCTAGAGGCAATAGAAGGGATCCTGGTTGGAAATATAACTACTTGAAGTACCCTAATGACACTACAAGAGTGACGTGCAATTTTTGTGTAGAAACAACCATAGGAGGAATTAATCGGGCATAACAACATTTGATCGGAAACTTTAGGAATGCAGCAAAGTGTAAAAAATTCTAGAGGAGGTTAGAGAGGAACACAAAAATTACACGGAGGAGAAAAAATAAGAAAGGTACTCTATACTAACGATTTACCCGTATTTTATGAGTTTGAATATCCAGACAATGTAGGTGGGGAAGATGAATTCCAAGAGATCAATCATAAGAAAAGAGGTGGAGGAAGCTTTCCTAGTGGCTCTAATAAGAAACTGTCCAATTGAAAGGGACATATGGGTATATTTCTACGGAAGTGTAGAACACTTATGCAAACAAATATAAAAGACTTGTGTTATAAAGAAGCAAGAGAAATGACGATTCAAAAGTAGCTCGCTTCTTTAATGAGAACGGGATCCCATTCAATGTAGCTCTGTCAAAAAGTTTTAAGGAAGCAGTTGAGGCTATAGAGAGGTATGGTCCAAACTTGAAGCCTCCAAGATACCATGAATTAAGAGTTCCATTACTTAGGAAGTTGAGTTAACCAATGAGATTATATATAGACATAGAGAAGAATGTGTGAAGTATGGAACTTCTATTTTGGCAGATGGTTGAAAAGATAGAAAACAAATAACTTTGATAAACTTTTTGGTGAATTCTCCAAATGAAACAATGTTTATTGAATCAGTTGATGCTTCCTCACTTGTTAAGACCAGAGAGAAGTTATCAGAATAGCTAGATAGATATGTGGAACGCGTTGGAGAACAGAATGTGATTCAAAATTGTAAGTGATAATGGTAGCAACTTTGTGTTGTCTGGTAAGAATATATTGCCTTAAAAATGTATTTTTTTTTACTTTCTAATATCGATAAAAAATTTTATTTCTAATTTTTAACATATCTATTTACCTTTTTTTCTGTAGTTCAACTATGAGAAAAAGACCACACATATTTTGGACCATGTGAAGCTCATTGTATAGATCTTATGCTAGAAGACCTAGGGAAGATTTTTATCATCAAGAAGGCCCTCCAAAAATAAATTGCCCTTTTCGATTTCATTTATGGACACTCAGGAGTCCTTAATATGATGAGAGATTTTTGTAATAAGAAAGAGTTGGTGAAATGTGGGATTACTCGATTTGCGACGAGTTCTCTTACTTTGTAACAGTTTCATTGTCAAAAAAACAAATCTGCAAGCAATGTTTACATCTCAAAATGGGTTATTAGTAGGTGGGCTAAGTTACCAGGGGGAAAAAAACAACATATATTATCTTGACGACAACATTCTTTAGTCAAGTTTCTAATATTTTGAAGATAATGATGCCTCTTTTTAAAGTATTGCAATTAGCTGATACTAAGAAAAAACCCTGCCATTGGGTACATATATGAAGTCGTGGATAGATCTAAGAGTCTATTGCAAAGGCATTTGAAGGAAATGTTACAAAATATAAAGATATCTTTAAAATTATTGATGAAATATGGCAATGTCAATTGCATCATCTGTTGCATGCAGCTGGAAAATGTTTGAATCCAGAGTTCTTCTTTCAAAATCAAGCTAATGAGTATTTTCAAAAAATAACAAATGGGTTGTATGTTTGTATTGAAAAGTTGGTTCCAAGCACTGAAGAACAAGATAACATCATATCAGAGATGTCATTGTACACAAGAGCTGAACAACAATTTGGCCTTCCTATTGCAAAAAGTGCTAGAACAAAAAGATCTCTCGGTAAGTGAATACAATAACTTTAAAATACTTAATTATTTAGTTTAGGTTTTGGAGTTTACTTAATATTTATTACTTAGTTCTTAGGAATAACTTATACATGATGATATCTACATACCAATTTTATAGTTGAATGGTTGAATTTGTATGGTAATTCATCTCCCAATCTCCAAAAATTATCCATCAAAATTTTGGGTTTAACGGCTAGTTCTTCTGGATGTTAGCGTAACTGGAGTGTGTTTGTGCATGTAAGTTGATACACTCAAATTTACTTCTTGAAAAGAATAAAAAGCGGTCGTATACTGTAATGAACCAACTATTAGGGGTCAAAACAACGAGAAAAATAATTTAGACTTAACTTCAACCTATTATTACTTCAATTTTGTCAGGTCCTTTCTGACAACAGGTAACAAACAGTGGGGTTTTTTAACAATAAATGTACTTAGTTATTTCCAAAGAAACAAGTGGCAGATGTAAAGATTTGATTTTATCAAGTAATGAGAGTAACAAGGGCTTATGTGTTCCCCACGGGTTCATAACATAGTAATTCTAGCTATAACAATTCTTTCCTAGTATCTTGCATACAAAGTTGTAAGTTACGTATCCCTAATTCCTTGGTACGGAAACTAGAAAATTTCACTCTGCACCTTGGTCCGGATACGTGTGTATGCTTTACTAAACCTTACCTTTACCTCATATTAAGCATCATAATTGATGTTTGGCTAGTTGTTACTTTGCACCATCCGACACTACCATATAAGATAGTGTTTTCTAAATCTAGGTTGATAATTCTTTTCTTATTATCTACCTCCTTGGTTCGGCAAGTAGGAACAAGGCGAGCTCTAACGTGTTTACTCGTTAAAAAGACTTCTAAAAAAAGAATTATCAATACATGCAAGACATTATTTGAGAATTGTTATTTTATATAGGTTTTACCTTATTATTTACGCATGGTTCCCACAACCCTAGTTATGGATTTGAGTTACTCATATTAATAATCACACAATTCATATTAATTAGATACGACTACATGCACTTACTTTGATGAGATTGAATAAAATCCAGAAATTTACTTGAATTAATAGAAAACTTGCAACAAATTATTTCGAAAAATAACATAATTTCCCCAAAATCCAAAAATTCAACACTTAGAACAATAAAACAAAAAAATATTAAAGAGTCTAACCCCAAAAACAAGTTTTTTTATAAGAATTTATCATAATAGAGTCCTGACGAAAGAGGGAAATCTATTTACGAAAGATCTGCTCAAAAAGTGTGTCTGAGTCGACCACCTTGATGACGGACCTTCGAGTCCATGGATGACGGTCCATTGCGTGAACAACAGTCCGTCGATGACTTCCTTTCCTCCATACTTAGAATCTTTTGAAAATAGGTACTAGTGCTACTTTCTGATAACATTAATGGATGTGCAGGATGGTCCGTCGTGGCTATGACGGTCCGTCGAGAGCCTTTATAGCCCCACACTTACTCATAATTCCCCAACTTTCTTTTGCAGACTTTTCCTTCATACGATGGTAGCCACCTACGGACCGTAGATGGCCTTGTAGATCTTCACTTGTGCAATATTCACCAGAATTCTCCCACTTTCTCATTCTAGACAGATTTTCTACAAACAACGAGAAAGCTACATTAAAACCAATACAAAAAGTCCTTAGAGACACACTAAACTTAAGGAAAA
Source organism: Solanum lycopersicum (assembly GCF_036512215.1). NCBI lineage: Eukaryota > Viridiplantae > Streptophyta > Magnoliopsida > Solanales > Solanaceae > Solanum > Solanum lycopersicum. The sequence goes on along the minus strand of NC_090809.1, from coordinate 40,442,894 downwards.
AGAATTGAAAGTACCGTGAAATAACGTTACATCAACACCCTCCACTTAAAATCATTGTTTGTCCTCAAGCGAGACACTATGACTAACCACAAAATCATTGTACAAGAGTATCCTTACTTTAGCCTTTTGCAATCATCTGGCTATGAATCTCGATTTATTTTGACATTGATTTATGCATGCTATCACTATTTGGCTAGATAATGTGGATCACACCATGACACAGACTCACCAAAAACCGACACCTATCCTCTTTGATCTCTCACCAAGGTGCTAATTTTCCGGTATTGCAACTAGTGCCCTTGCTTCAAAATAACATCCTTATTTTCACACAATGATTTCAGTTTGAGTTTAAGGATTATTTTCAATACTCGGTGTCACATCCTTCTTTGACATCAAATATCTCAAAGCAGAATGATCAGTATGCACTATAACTCTAGTGCTAAGCAAATAGGAGTGAAATTTCTCGAAGCATAGACTACAACAAGGAGCTCTTGTTCAGTCACAGTGAAGTTCTTTTTGGATTCATTAAGGAATTTACTAGCATAGTAAATGTGATGAATGATTTTGTACCTTCTTTGTCCCAATACCACACCTAGATCAACCCCACTCGCATCACACATCATCTTCAAAGGATTGCTCTAATCCTGAGAAATGATGATAGGTTTAGACACCAACTTTTATTTCAACTCACCAAATGCCTTAAGATAAGATTCATCCAAATGAAACTTACACTCTTTCTCAAGCAACTTGCACAAAGGATGTGAAATCTTTGGAAAATATTTAATGAAGCTTTGGTAAAAGCATGCATGCCCAAGAAAACATCTCACACCTTTACAGAGATAGGTGGAGAAAGTCGCTCTATCACCTCAACTTTGGCTTGATAAATCTCTATACCCTTCTCTGAAATGCGATGACCTTATACAATATCTTCTTTCCCCATGAAGTGAAATTTTCCCAATTTAGCACAAGTTTTCAATCTTCACACCTCATAAGAACCTCAGACAAATGACTCAAACACTGCTCAAAGGAGTCACTAACCACTGAAAAATCATCCATAAATACCTCAATAGTGTCCTCCACCATATCAGACAATATAGACATCTTAAATATCTAAAACGTGGACGGTATTACATAACCCAAACGACATTTTCTTTAACGCGAAGGTCCCATAAGAACAAGTAAAGATGGTTTTCTCTTGATCTTCCGGTGCAATAGAAATGTGATTATAACCCTAACCATCAAGAAATCAATACCACCCCTTTCCTTCATGTCTACCAAACATATTATGCATGAAGGGCATGGAAAATGGTCCTTCTCGGTCCATGCATTTAATTTTCGATAATCCTACATACCTTCCATCCTATCACCGACCTCATTGGAATAAGCTCATTTTTCTCATTAGGGAACACAATCATTCCCTCTTAGGTACACACTAAACAAGGCATACCCAACTACTATCGGCGATTGGAAATATCACTCCAGCATCCAACCAATTAATGATTTCCTTATTCACCACCGCTTGCATAGGTGGATTTAAATTTCTCTACTGCTCAATACTTAGCTTATGATCGGGCATGACTTGGATTTTAGGTGAACAAATCCCGGGAGGGATCCCAATAATATCCGCAATATTCCACCCAATACCTCTTTTGAACCTTTTTAATACCTCCATAGAACACTCAACTTGATGCACATTAAAATCTGATGCAATAATTATTGGCAAAGTGTCACCTTCTCCCAAGAATACATACCTCAAATGAGGTGGTACAGGCTTAATTTCAACTTATGGAGCCTCCTCTATAGATGGTTTCGCGGGTGGAGATTGGGATACTTCATATATAAATCCAACTTTTTTGGTTTAAATCGAACATCACCTTGATCAAGTGCCACAACCAGTTACCCATATTCTTCAATACAATAACTATCAAAATTCACGATCACTACCGCTAGTGCTTCTACACCCAGACACTCTTCTATTTGTACCTCAGATTACTTGTCAACCCTGTAAGATATAGCAGATACCGATTTGATCTCACCACTCTGCCTCATGAACCTACAAATGTTGAAAGTCACTTCTTCATTGTTCAACCAAAATTTCATTTTCCCTTTTTCCATATAAACCAAGGCTCTACCCGTAGCAAGGAATGGTCTCCCAAGATTAATAGGCACCTCAAAATCAACCTCACAATCGATAATCACAAAATCGGTCAGAAATATGAATGATTCCACCTTTACTAACACATAGTGGAGTATCCCAATATGCCTTTTCACAGTTCGATGGGCCATCAGTAGCCGCATTGCCGTAGGCTTTGGGTCACCCAAACCTAACTTCTTATAAATAGAAAAAGGCATGTGATTTATGTTTGTCCCAAGGTCACATAATGCTTTTGCCATGCGTAATAACCCGATTGTTCATGGAATTGTGAAGGCACCTGGATCTTTTTCCTTTTGCGCTAGAGACCTCGTAGCAAAAGCACTACAATGTTACATTCTATCATCATCCTCAAACCAGAAAATTTTTTTCTTAGTAACCATATCCTTCATGAACATGGACTAACTGGGCATTTGTTCAAGAGCTTCGATCAAAGGGACGTTGATGGAAAGCTGTTTCAATTGTCATAAAACGCCGGTATTTATCATCCCCGGTCTCTTTCACTAACCTCTGTTAAAATGGAGGTGGTGGTCTAGGCATTGGGGTAACCTTTTGGGGTACCTCAACTTCTTTCACCGTTTTGTCTCCCTAATTACCACTAACCTCTACTACCTCATCCTCACCTCTTATCACATTTTCCATACCAGACAACATTGGTGGGTCAATGGTTTGCTTACCACCTTGAGTTGTGATTGCCATATAATGTCCACTATTTTTCATATTTTGGACAGTGCTGCTAGGAAGAGTACCCGGTTGGCATGGATTCATAGTCGAAAACAATTGGGCCATTTTCAATTCAAGATGCCTGATCGAGATTCCATGCGCATGAACTTTTTGCCAAATACTCCCTAAATTACTCCTCAACTCTTTAGTGTGATCATCACTAGCATCAAACCTCCTCATCACTATTTGAAACATATCATCAACTCGCGCCATACTACCTCCACCATCCGTAGGAGCAACTTCACGATTTTATGGTGGAACATTGGGCCCACTCCTATCATTTGTGTTACCATAGTTACCCCGGTTGAATTTGTTGTCACGGTTGTAGTTCCCATCTTTAACATAATTACCCACTAGGTTGTAATTACCATAGTACCAGTGTTGGTTTCCTTGACCTTAGCTCCAACTTTCCTGATTGGAGCCTTGGGCGTTTGGTCTGAAATCCCCCCACTTGCTCATTTACCGCAAAAGAGTCCTCCTTTTAGTAATAATTATCAATTGGTAGTGGTGGTTTAGACAAGTAGTTCACTGCATTTACCTTTTATACACCCTCAATGACATGTTTCAACACCAACCCAAGATCAGTTCTCATTTGAGCCATTTCCTCACTAATCTTATCTGCGGCTGGATTGTGTGCAGATTGCACTGCAAAATTGTTTCTCCCAGTATCTGACTTCCTAGTCCTCCAAGCTTTATTATTTTGGGATATTTTCTATAACTTGTAAGCAATATCAGCATAAGGACACTCCCCATATGAACCACCCGCTATCGTATCCAGTACTGCTTTATTATTATCATTTTGTCTCCAATAGAAGTACTCTTTTAGTGACTCATTATCAATGCAGTGATTGGGAACACATCTCAAGAACGAGGTGAACCTATCCCAAGAACTACTGACTGATTCTCCCAGTAGTGCCACAAAATTGTTCACCCTATCTTTGTGGTTTAGCTTCTTATACACCGGGTAGTAACATGCTAAGAACACATCCCTCAATTGATTCCAAGTGTAGATTGATTTATAGGGGAGGTCGGTAAACCATATAGCGGCCTCTCCCGTCAGTGAGAGAGGAAACACTATCAAACCAATTACGTCTATATTAAAATCATGCCTCCCTACACAACTGTTACACACCGACCTCACTTTGGCGATGTGAGCATGTGGATCCTCATAAGGTAGCCCCGAAAACAAACCTCTGGAGGTGAGAATTTGCATTAGACTACTAGTTACCATGATAGTATGGCTGTGTGGCAGGGGAGGCAAGAGAAGTGGACCCTTATAGTCACTAATAATATCATATCACCTATAATACTCTTGAGGGCATTTTGCGGGAGTTTGTCCATGTATTTCACCTTCCCCTTAATTTTCAGGTAATAATTGGCTATGAGCATCTACCGGTGGTGGATTTTCTAGGTTGTGATTATCATCGAGAGTACCTAAATTTCGGTTCATTCTGCGCACTGAACGCTTCATGTCGGGGTCGGGTGAGAGTATTTGTTATCCTCTACTCTGCGTACTTGGCATACATAGAAGTTATATCTGCAAGAGACAAAAATAAAAACAAAAAGTAAAATTAGGAAAATATTGACTAAACTTTGGTAATAAGCTTAAAGTAAATCTAAAATCCACTTTCCCTGGCAGCGACGTAAAAAAATGATACGCTTAAATTTACTTCTGGAAAAGAAGTATAGGCGGTCATATCAAGTAAAGAACCCAACTATGAGGTTTGGGTCAGTCCACGAGGAAAATGATTTAGGCTTAACTTTAACCTATTATTACTTCTATTTACTCAAGTCCTTTCCGACAACAAGTAAAAAACATGGAGGGTTTTAACCATTTAATATACTTACCTATTTCTAAATGAACAAGTGACAGTCTTAAAATTTTTATTTTTATCAAGTAATAAGAGTAACTAGGGCTTAAGTGTTCCCCATAGGTTCATAACACAATAATTCTAGTTATAACAATCCTTTCCATGTATCTTGCAAGCAAAGAGGTAAGTTATGTATCCCTAATTCCTCGGTCCGGCAACTAGAAAATTTCACTCCGCACCTTTGATCGGCTAAGTGTGTCTGCTTTACTAAACCTTACCTTTACCTTATATTAAGCATCATAATCGATGTTTTGCTTAGTTGTTACCTCGCATTAACCGACACTAGCCTATTCGATAGTGTATACCAAATCTACATTGATAATTCTTTTCTGATTATATACCTCTTTGGTCCGGAAAGTAGCAACAAGACGAGTTCTAACACATGCATTCGTTAAAATGATTTCTAAACGAAAGAATTATCAATACATGCAACACACTATTCGAGAATCGTTATTTTAGCTAGGTTTTACCTTGTTATATACCCATGGTTCCCACAACCCTAGTTATGGAGTTTAGTTACTCATTATAATAATCACAAAATTCATATTAATTAGATATTAATTCATGAACTTACTTTGATGAGATTGAAGAAAATCAAGAATGTTACTTGAATTAATCAAAACATAAAACAAACGATTCTGAAAAATAACGTAATTTCCCTAAAATCCCGAAATTCAACACTTAGAACTATAAAAATAAAAGATATCAAAAAGTCTAACCTCAAAAACAAGGGTTACAATATTTATAATAATAGAGTCCTAAAAAAAGAGGGAAATCTATTTAAGGAAAATCTTCCCAAAAACTGTGTCTGTGTCGAAGACCTGGATGATGGACCGTCGAGGCAATGACTACTTAACTTCTTTTTCTACTGCTTTCTTCGCCAAATTTCTTATACAATCAACGTACATGGATGACGGTCTGTTGCGTGAACAACGGTCAAAAGATGGCTTTCATTCCTCCATACTTAGAATCTTATGAAGATGGGTACATGGGCTACTTTCTATTAACATTTACGGATGTGTAGGACGGTCCGTTGTGGCTATGATGGTCCGTAAAGACCCTCCGTAACCCCACACTTAGTCAGAATTCCCCAACTTACTTTAGATGTTTTTTTCTTCGTACGACGGTTGCCAACTACGGACCGTAGAGGTCATGACGGATCGTCGATGGCTCCGTAGGTCGTCAGTTCTGCAATTTTCAGCACAATTCTCCCATGTTCTCCTTCTAGAAAGATTTTCTGCAAAAAACGAGAAAGCTAAATTAAAACTAATACAAAAAGGCCTTAGACACACACTAAACTTAAGGAAAAAGAATTGAAAGTACCGTGAAGGCATGGTACGTCAGAAGTACTAAGTTTCGTAGTAGTCTACATGATATTTATTAATTTTTCTTTGCATAATTAATCAATTAGACTAATTTACTAACACTAATAAATGCAACAGATTTTTACCAATAAAAAGAAACAGATTGGAGCAACAAAGATTGAATGATGTAGTGTTTAAGTATGATCGTGTTTTAGAAGCTCATTGTGACTTCCGGAGTGTCATCGCTCCAATCTCGTTGGATAACATTGATAATATTAATGAAGGTTGGTTGGGAATATGGGTATTAATATGGAAGGAGAAGATATATTTGAGCTTGGTGATGAAAACTTAAATTGGGGTGATGTTTCAAGAGCGTCGACCATTGAGAATGTGTTGACATACACAAGGCGATAAAGGAGACATACTGATACCAATGAGAATCACCCTATTGAGGAAGATAATATGGAAGAATATTATTTTAGTGATAAGAAGTAGAATATATAAGCAACGTATATTTTAATAAACCAATCTTCATTATAAGCACTATATATTTACTATTTTTAATTCTATTATATTCTATAAGTATAAAATAATATATTATATCATATATTTATATAAAAGAGAATCCTAGGCCGGCGTATGTGGTGCAACCCTAAATAAGGATTTTCCATGAAGTTATTTATTTCAAAAATTAGTCTTTTCTTTTATGGAAAGTTGTGACTTTTATGAAAAGTTGCGACTTTTACAAAAAGTTGTGACTTTTTTATGAAAAGTTGTAACTTTTACGAAGAGTTGCAACTTTTATGAAAAGTTGCGAATTTTTTGAAGAGTTGCAACTTTAATAAAGAGTTGCAATTTCATAAAAAAAAATTGTGACTTTTATGAAGATTGTGACTTGTCCAAAGAATATTGACCTTTCCGATATGTACAATAAGCATTTATGCACACTACGCTTTATTGTATATAAATAGAGGAATTTCCTCTTTATTACTACGAAAATTCTGAACTTCTTCTTATTTTTATGCACAAAATTAAAATTTGTGCACTTTGCTCATGTTGAGTGGCTTACTTACACCATTATTTTTGTATCAACATACTGGCGAATAGAATTGTTCTGTCCTTAGAGGATCTATTCCTTTAAACCTCGGGTGCTAGAATGAAATAATTTCCTTAAGGGGACAATGTGCATTCAGTGGGCTCGACTTTTTACTTTATGTTTCAGTTTACTATTAAAGATCATGGTATATTTTTTACAGTCATTAATTTATGATTATTTTATTAATTTTTTGTTTTTGAGTACATGTTTCAAGCTTTGTTGTTTATATTTATGTTTTTGATCATTACATTGAAAGAAAAATATGTCAATCAAGAGGTTAATGTAATCATTAGACTATTGGTGTCATGTAGATTAGAATTCCTAAACTTGTAAAATAAATGATTTTGATCTTTGTAAAGTTTTCAGAGGCTAAAAGATCAAAGGGATGTTCAAGAAGGGACTTTGAGAATTCAAAATATAGGTGGTTGCACACTACCTTGGAGTTTTATTTATTTAAGTTTCTATCTTATCGACATATTCAATCGATTAGTGACATCAAAAAGTAAAGGAATGTAATGGGATAGTAAGTATTGCACTCGACCTTAATGAAACATTTGAGGTTCAAATGTTGAATTGGAAATAATGATTTACCCCTCAAAGTAGGATGAATCTATATTAATCAAACATTGAAGAGATAATTATCTCCTTATAAAATTTAGATTAGAAGTCACAAAAAATAAAGTTGTAACCATATTGATCGAAACATTAACAACAAAATATGTCTTTTCTCTATCAAATTGGATCATCCACTACGTATGATTTTGAATAAGGGACTTCCCGTAAAATGATTTAATCTAATTATTTGAGCGACATACGTTATTTCATTGAAATCCAAGAGATGTGTTTTTATATTTTAAAAAACTTATCAACTACACAACTAATTATAAAAGATGTATAATATTTAGATTATGCATGTAGAGTCCTTGAATAGGAGAAAAACTTTTGCAGTTAATGAATAAAATATTTGTACCACTTGAAAACGTAAATATAGAAAATGAAACAATTACAGATCTTTTCGAAAGACTTTGGTGATGAACAACTACAGTAAATGAAGAATTACTAACAAAATCAATAAACACTTACTATAAAATCTTTTTAGTTAACGTGAAATCCAAATATCTCCCACACGCTTCAATTGCGTGGACTCACGTAAAAAAAAGGTGTATATAATTACAAAATAGAAATAAGGCCAGGGGGTAATAACACCTTAGTTTAATTAAGGTGTGTTGCTGGGATTTTGGTCAAAGTTAGGGAGGTACTTGTGCATTTTCCCTTTTAAATTTAGAAAACATTTCATATTTTCTTTGGAAAAAATATTCTTTAAAGTTTATCATAGGTTTTACCCTCTCGAAAACACTTATATTATGAAATGTTCATAAGTTGATTATTGACGTAGTTCACAACCCCGCGAAGCGCGGGCAATTTACATGGTGTATATATATATATATATATATATATATATATATATATATATATATATATATATATATATATTTATTTATTAATTTTAAAAATTCTTCATAGTGTGTTTTCTTTTAGTAAAGCCCACGCTTTATGTGTGCTTTAAGATCCATCAGGGCTTGAACACTTTTTTGTGCTTTTCACTTTTGACAGCACTGCCCCTACCACCCCTCACCCCAAAAAAAAATTCAATTTCAGAAATTATTTTCAACTCTAGTAAAAATAAAAGATACGTCTCAAAAATATTTTTCATTCACAAATCAAACACTAAAAACCTTTTTCTAAAAAAATTTTGTACTCACCAACCAAACATGATAAAATAAGTCATAAACTACTAGTTTTTCAGAAAAATATTTTCCATGGAATATATTTTCCATGTAAAAGAGTTTCCTTCATACCAAACATACCCTTAATCCTTGTATATATTCTGTGTTAAATCCTACAGTTTGATCAAGAAACATATTACAGTTCATTCATTTTTTAGAGGATCATTATTCAACTAAGAATGGGTGTGATTTGCCTGTTGGCGTGTAGGATGTACCTGAGGAGAATATCCCACAGAAGTATGAAGATGGAAGTGTTTGCATAAGGAAGTATTACAATGATGACTTGTCTTTTTCCAGCGTTGAATTGTTCAATAATTGCGGATTGGGAGTTGGTGATGAAATTGTGATTTGTCCAAAGAATAGTGACCTTTCAAATTAATGTTCAAATTACTTTCTCAAGTTCTCCATTACTGAAAGGTCCAATAATTTAGGACCAACAATAACATACCCGTAGTCTTTCTTTTAGTATTAGTCTTTTATTTAGTTTTAGTAGCTGAAGAATAGAATATCTGCACTATGGAGTATGATGATTGTTGAAGTTCCTAATTTAATCTGCGGTATCCTCTTTTCGTACTTATGTTTCCATTCCTTATTCTTATGGTGCTAATGTAGTTCTGGGAGTTCTGTTAGCCCATCATAATTTAGATATAAAAATTTGCAAAGCAATAGTGGTCTGCCAAAAAGAGAAGATAGAGATGATTTATAACATTGTTGTAGCTTTGCAAAATTTGTTTTCTCCACTGATTGACTTCTCCTCAAATTTGTAAACAAGAACGGATACCTCTATGGTAAGTTCTCCAACACATGCCAAAAGATAAGTCTCTCAGCCATAAGTTGAAACAGAGGTAAGACATCTTCATAATTAATACAAGACACGCTGCATACGCTGGTTTGTGAGGCAACCAAGGTCATGTTTTGTGCACTGAAAGTTTTAGCATCTATTTATCTAGAACAATCTTAACTCTCCATGTCATGCCTTATATTATAGCTTGGAAAGAGTCTCTTTCAACCATGAATGTGTATAACTTAGAATGTTATTCAAGATCATTTGATCTTACTAACACTAAATGCCCTATCATGTATCAATTGTTACATATGTGAGGGTAAAGAAACATAGGTTTTTCCCTGAACGGATAGCTCGACGGTCAAGAGGTCAAAATTTAAAAACATGGGTAGGGATACATCTTCTGTTCAATGAGATAATAGATATCAACTTCTATGTATGTCAGGCGATAGAAAATAATTCGACAAAGAAGATTATACTCACAACAACAGTTCAACATAGAGACCTAACATTATCCCATTTCACGCACGAACTCACCACTAGAAGGTTTGTGGCAAAAGGAGCAGAGTATGTCCCACTCATTTCCTAAGGGAGAATTCATAGACAATTGAGGTTAGCCAAAAAAGAGCTACCAGAAAGTTCGAATCCAGTAGTCTATTTGAATAATTTTTTGGCATGCTGGATGGTTGAGCTTAAAAGTTCAGTGTAAATATAAAGATGAAATAAATAGCATCACAAATAACTTTAAATCCATCTTCATGTAAGAAAACATTAATTATATGTTGTTGCTATTACATTTACTTGTGATCATTCATATAAATTTTTCGGTCCTAACAGTTAGTACATTATCAGTTTCGTTAGTATATATCAGAGAAGGAAAAACATAACAATCTGATTTTCTTTTGTTATTGAACATGTAGGAACATTAGTTTTATAAACTAACAAGTAACACAGATATTTATATGGTTTACAAGTAAACCAACTTCTAATGTTAAGATTAAAAAAACTATAGATAAGATATAAACTATGTAATTGTTAAACAGTTAATAACTATCCTAAATACCCTACAATGCAGAGAACTTGGATTGCTGCAGTTCTTATGCATATTTCTAACAATCCTTCTTGCTTTAAGAGGTGCAAACTCCAATTTTTTGCCTGAGAAGGTGAAATTAATTTCCTTATAATGGTTTGGTGAAGATATCATCCAGCTGCTCTTCAGCTTTACAATAGAGCAGAATAACGTCACAATTATTTTGCACTTTCCTCTAGAAGAAAAGATTGATGTTGAAGTGTTTTGTTTTCCCATTTAATGCAGGATTATGAGAAATATTGCAAATTTATTGTCCACAAATACTTTCAGTTCCCTTTCACTCATTCATGTGCAAAATCACAAAAAAAATTCCTCAACCACAATGCTTGATTCAGTGTTCTTGTAGACAACCTCTGCAGTGGATTGAGACACAATTGCCTGCTACTTTGAGCACAACGATAACATCCATGAGCCAATACCGAAACAATATCCAGATGTTCTCTTCATGTCATATGCGGATCCAGCCCAGTCACTATCGGTATACCAAGTAGTTTAAGATTTTTTTTCTTTGAAACTTGACACCATAAGTGATAGTACCTTTGATGTATCTACCAACTCATTTTTCTTCTTTTAGATGTACCTCACTAGCACAATGCATGAACCTCGATAGAATACTTACACCATATAATATATTGGATGTTGTAGTTATTAGATACATCAAATAACCGACTAAGCCTCTGAAGTACATTACCTCCACTTTCTCTACTCCATCATTATTGCTTAGTTTCTCTTTTTGGTTCATAGAAGTATTCATCTCCTTGCAATCTTTCATGTTGAACTTCGTGAGAATTTCGTTACAGTATTTATTCTATCAAGTGAAAACTTCATCATGACCCTGCTTGACTAAATACCAACAAAATAAGACATTAGACTAAGATTGGTAATCTTCAAGGCTTGCATCATTTCTTTCTTGAAATCCTCGATATGCCTTGTACTGCTTCGTGTAACTAGTAAATCATCCACATATATAGACACAATAAGAATATCAATGCCATGATGTTTAACATAAAGAGTAGATTCTGATAGACTATTTTCTAAGTCTAATCCAAGTAAATGTCTATCTATCCAACCATACCAGGCCATTGGTGCCTATTTAAGTCCATATATTGCCTTTCTAGCCTATAAATTTGTCCTCCTTTCCTTTCTTCACAAAGCTTTCAAGTTTCTTAATACAAATTTGTTCCTGGAGAAAGCCGTTAAGGAATGCAGATTTGACATCCTTTTGATACATTTTCCAACCCAATTGTGCATCAAGATCATGAAGTAACCTAATTGTGTCATGCCTATCTACTGCTACAATTGTATCAAAATGATAGACACCAAAAATTTGAGCATACCCCTTAACTACATGTCTTGATTTAGGCTTGTTCACTGAACCATTGGCATTTAGCTTTCTTCTAAAGACCCCTTCAACCTAATTATCTTTTTGTTCCCAGGTTGATCAACAAGTTCCCAAATCATGTTTTTTTCAATAACAAACAACTCTTCTTTCATTGCAACCACCCATTGTTCATTAATCTTGGATTCATTGTACCCATCAAGTTCACGTACTGCTACGTTGCATCTCAGATATATATCAGTGACTTGCCGAGTTCCTTTGACTTGTTAATGGTCCACCATTTCATCCTTCCATGAGAATGATATTTTTTTCTGAAAAAAAACCTGGTACGATAGTTTTCTTCTTTGTCAGAAGTGTTAAGGACAGATTTGTTCGAGTCTTCCCAACACCACATTTCATTTACTATAAAATTCACCTCTTTACTAAAGATTATATTTTAAGTTTGTGGTTGGAAGACTTATAAGACTTTGAATTTGAACTATATCCAATAAAATGCCTGGGATACATTTTTCATCTAGTTTATCTCATTTAACTTAAGAAATATAGGAAAAACAAAGACAACCAAACACTTAAAGAAAATTTAATGATGGTCTGAATCCATACAAACCTGCAAATGGAGTTCTGTCTTTCACTACCATTGTGGGAAGCCTATTTTTTTAAAAATAAAAACTGATATATTTTCTACCTTTGCTCAAAATTTCTTTGGCAAGTTCCTCCCAAGCAATACTTATATGTTCATCTCCATAATGTATGTGTTCCATCTCTTGTTTACTCCATTTTGTTGTGGAGTATAAGGAGTAGTAAGATTATGATGAATCAATCGACCAACAATTCGTCATTTTGCCAAAAAGGCCAAAATGAAAACTCTCTGACCAAAAAACGACTGTTGTGTAGGACGGTTGGTACAAGGAACCGTCGACTGGCCTACGGCCCATAGGTTGGGGACTCGTAGGTCAGGCTTGAGTTTTCACTGTTAAGTTTTATTGTTTCATTTAATTAGTTAGTGGGTTAGTTAGTTAAGTAGGGGTTAAGGAAGGTCTAATTAAGTTAGTTAACGACTTATATAACGACCTAAGCCTAATTCAACTAGACCAACTCCCACAATCTCCCAAACTCAAATTTCTCTTCCTTTACCTACTTTATATCTCCTAAAGAAGAACTCCATCGAGCAGTTAGGTCAATGTATTTAGGCAGAAAGAAAGGTGCTTTTCTCCATCAATCTTCAATAGTTAACAAGGTACGAGAACTCTTCACCTTTGGGATTCCTTTGCCCAAAAAGTTCTTCCAAGATTGGTTTTTCAAAGATGATTTCATATGGGCTTCTTTTTAATAATAATTTGATGATCTAAATTGTATTGCATATGGTTTCTTTTTGTTATTGTTATTGAATTATGATGGATTATTTTATAATTATGCTAGTTCTTGATGAGTTAGCCCAATAGGTGGAATAGATTATGAAATTTACCAAAGTCCCTAACCCTAGGTTATAAACTAGTGTTAAATTGAGTTGTAGTGATTCAATTGACTCTATTATTGTGTTAATTATTATTGGGTGATGATAATACATCTATTATTGGATTGAATTGGTTTGTTGATGGTAAGACCATGATGACTTTTGTAGGAGATTTAGTATGTCTTGATATCTTAAACCTTTTACTTCAATCATGATGGCTTGTACTTAATAACGAAGTTCAATTGAAGTATGTCTTGTGATTTGGTTAAGTAGGTTTGGAATGGTGATGATATTGAGATGTCTTGCTTATATGATTATGAGATTATGCTTAAGACGAAAATGATATAAGGTTGGTTATGAAGTACCTATGTACCTTATCATATTATGGTGATGTTAATGTGCTAATCTCAAATGTGAAGGGTTGTATTGAAAGATGTTCTGATGCAATTCCTATTGAGTTAATGACTAGGACTATATACGGAGTGATTCTGTCACGACCCAAAAATAGACGTGATGGCACTCATCTTATCCCACCAAGACAAGCCAACCTAAAACTAAACTATTACATTAAAATGCGGAAAATTTCCTATCAACTTACATTATACCCCAAAACCTGGTTGTCACGTGTACAAACCTCTAAAGTATTATAATTGAATCAAAAGAAAATATCAGTCTTATATTATATTGTTTCTAAAGTAGAACAAAATCATAAACATGAGTAAGGAGGGACGCTGACATGACTAACAACTACCTCACAAATCATCACGAAGCCTCAGAAAAAAGAGAATATATCATAAAGGTCCGGCTAGTAACCTACAAAAAATTGTAGGAGCAAGGGGTGAGTATCAAAACTATACGGTACTTAGCAAGTAAATTCCTAAACACAAGCTAAGGGGATGAAATACGGGTACTCCTACACCCCCAACCGAACCTCCACAACTACAACCCGCATAAACATCAGTCCAACCTAACAACTCACAATTTACATATCACGTAACTCAAAAAAAATAACACTTAGGCAAATTACATATCCTCCACAACAACACTTAAACAAATTACATATTCTCCACAATAACACTTAAATGAATTAGATATCCTCAATAGCAACATTTCAACAATTTACATATCCTCAATAACAACACTTCAACAAATTAGATACTCTCAATAACAAGCTTAGTATTCAGCAATCACAAGTTTCACAAAACGGAAATCAAAAGATCAACAAAACACAATATTAAGTTGACTAATGATAAGTATGTTCAATGTAATGGAATGCAATGTCATGTATAATGATTCATGTCTGACCTAGTGATACACACCCGCTGTCTCTCAGTCTAGGACCCATGGGGGACATATCTGTCCAGGCATGTGTCGCGGCGCACGACACGACCCTCGATAATAATAATCATCACGGCGCGCGATACGTCCCTCAAAATATAGTATCCATCGCGACGCGCGTTACATCCCTCGAAATGGTACATTTTTTTATGTTCTCCTTCTATCTAAATGCACATAACACTTGTCACAACAATGTCTTATAATAATGCAAAATGACATGTTCACACAAATAAAAAGGATATGACCATTTTCATAACACTGCACGATTCAAAACAACATCAATAATGACTCAACAAGCCTTTCACACCATTCTTTATTATGAACACATCACACAAAATAAATTATTCACATTGCCTCTTATTACCCTTTGTTTCACCGTTAGTATTAATAAATGTGGACAAGTCAACCCATCACCAAGTCCCATTACTCCCAAACATATACCACAAGGAAATACACGCATTTCATACACTTAGCAAGAGTTTAGAAATCCACAAGCCTCAATCAATCAAGAACTCACTCCGGGACATGAGTTTTTCCCTTTTGTTGAACTTCCAACTCAAAGTAATCTATTCACAATAATAATCACAATAAGATTTTAAAAATAACAACAACCAACTCTATAATGAAGTTCCCAAGTTTCAAGCCTCGGATTAAGCCCCAAATTATTTCCAATAGCATAATTCCAATGGTATTCACATAATACCATACAACTAATACTTAATATGTATCTTAATGTATCCATCTTGAATTTTTAATGCATTAACTAAATTATAATTATTAAAATATGAGGCCACTGTTTATGAAACCAGTGGCAGATGAACAAAGGAGGAAAACATATCCTATGATGAGAGTAATACTATATATAATTAATAATTAAAAGCTATTCAACATGGCCAATCATTACGCCTCCAACATACAATTATTATGCCATACATTCCCACTAATATGTTCTCTCCAAAAGACACTGCTAACAACCATTTTCCCACAACTTATTTCTATAATAATAATAATATAATATGATCATATCTATAATTACCAATATAAGGATATAGACAAAATTGAGGTTTATCTTAGGATTATGTTCTTTTTGTTATCGCTGTACCACTGTTCTTCATTCCAAAAATTTTATTTTTACCCTCAGCGGTTTCTGATTTACAAATAATAAAACCCCCTTTTATTTGAACTTTAGTCTTTTTCTTAATACATGGCCTAAGTGAAATAGGTTATTGAATATATTTTTTTTTCTTGGCCCACTAAAAACTTAAATAAGTTAATTTTTTTTTAAAAAAAATTATCCATTAATTAAATAACTCTAGATAAAAAAGCAATCAAATTCTCATTTAAAATTTTATGCAAGAGATTTTTTTTATGAAGATAGTACTAGTTCTCTAAATTACCTTACGGGTCATTAGAGAGTCTCCTATGACCTAAACTAAGTTATGATTATTAAATAAAGACATTTCAAAAGTGACTCTAGCTTAGCACCGAGTGAACTAGTAGTGAGGAGTGTCCCTTATCACATAGGGAAGTAAGTTCACTATTGTACTCATGAGATTAGAGACTAGAATGCATGTAGAATAAAGACGGTCCCTAACACATCTTCTAGTTCTTGAACTAGACTAGAATGCATGTAGAATAAAGACGGTCCCTAACACATCTTCTAGTTCTTGAACTATGTTACCCCATAGGAATACTAGATAGTGGATCCACCTATATGTTATGTTCATGTTTAGTACTACCTTGACAAGTAGTCCACTTTCATTCAGTGTAGGGTTCCATGACACTGGATTCCACGTTAACTCATTCGGTCTATGTCGGTTAAGGCAACATGTTCCCAAAAGTACAAATTAACTAACAAAGTGAACTCTAATTAGGAGGACTTAAGGGATTTGACTTAGTCTAGGTAGGGATATGGGACTCTACATATGGATTATACTAGTTGCCTTGAGGGAATGTTACATCAGGGGAGCACCCCCTACAAGTAACATGGCGTACATGACCTCTCGGAGGTCTTATACAAGCCCATAGTTATCATTCATCGCATTCTCATACTAAATTTAGCGGAAAATTTAAATCTTTTTATAGCACATCATATGCTAGAAACATCACTTCATATATATATATATATATATATATATATATATATATATATATATATATATATATATATATATATATATATAATACTAGCCTCTGGGCACGTGCGTTGTACGTTTATCCCAAGTTATTTTGTACAATATTTTACATAATCATCTAAAATTATTGCAACATGTATTGAGTAATAAAAGACAATAAAAAAAAGTTCCATGAATGTATTACTCTTCTAGCTAGTTCATAGTAATGTTCAAAATATATGAAAATGGTATCTGACAATTGAACAAAAATACTTCAATATTCATGCTCATGACAACACTACACCACTACAATACATATGATTATATACTATATTAAAATAAATACACGAAAAAAATTGTAAATGAAAATTGTATAGGAAATACTCGATATTCTAAATTATAGATCTTAATTATTAGATAGATAAAAAAACTACAAAAAATAAAAATAAGGCTATAAGCTAAAGATGTTGTGCGTACATAGCAAATGAGATTGATGAAAAATCACAGAAAGCTAATAGCTAAATCAAATATATACTCATGAATTATAAGAATATACAGAAACATAAATTTTATTTCAATTAATTTTCTTATTTTTATTGTAATATATATTTTCAATTTTTGTACAAAATATTGTAAGAGTAATTTTAAGTTAAGTTAAAAAAACGTGTATTTATATTTTTATTCATAAATATAGAACAATAGTATTGAATAGATGTGATTGTATTTATTACTATTATTGTACATTTACATTTTTGTCCATAAATATTATGAGTATATAATGACATTTTGATAATTTAATTTTTAACTCGGGGGTTTTCTACTATTAATTGCACATGTAGCTCATATTATTGTTTTAAAATTGTTTATTTATAGTTAGTTATAAGGGATAATGCACAAGTACCCCTTCAACCTATGCCCGAAATCCCAGAGACACACTTAGACTATACTAAGGTCCTATTACCCCCCTGAACTTATTTTATAAGTAATTTTCTACTCCTTTTTAGCCTACGTGACACTGGTTAGGTAAAAAGCCAACCATCGTTGGACCCACAAGATAGTTCCACGTAGGCCGAAAAGGGTTAAAAAATTATTAATAAAATAAGTTCAGGGGGGTAATAGGACCTTAGTATAGTATAAGTGTGTCTCTGAGATTTCGGGCATATGTTGAGGGGGTACGTGGGCATTATCCCTAGTTATAATGTTATTATTCATATTTTAGAAGTTAATTGAGCTACAGATTAGAAGTTGAAGAAGTATGAATATTTAACATAATTACATTTTGTTAAATCTTTAGGAATAAACATACTATGTTATGTTCCTACCAATTAAGATATACAATATAATGTACTTCTATATCTCTTAAAAGATCTCGCCTTAACAATTTCATTTGATTGGATTGGTAATATTTATAGGAGAGACCATGCTACTTAATCAAAAAATTTAAATTGGAGAATACATGAAACAACTGTTTGGTGCTAAACCCAAGCTATCACAAGACTGTGTCTGACGTCAAATAGATTTCTTAGTTTGTAGTTACCTTCTTCCGAAGTCGGTGTTAATATATCAAAGTTAGCTCCTCTCTTAGACTATTCCATCAAGAACGACTGCATAAATAGTGTGAGACCTACGACGTAATTACTGTTTTTCTTAATCAAAAGATTCAATTTCTTTCTAGACGTCTTCATCCTTCATGCAACATATCTTCAAGCATATGTAATTTTATCACAACAAAATTGACATTTCATAATCTAATAAAAATCTTCTCAATTTAAGCACAAAATTACAAAAGAAAAATATTTTGACAAATAATTCAAGAGATTATCCTCAAAATCCTATCAAAAGAAAAAACTAATTGCAGCCGAACAAATCTATTATAAAATACGAAGCCGAAAAACAAAGAACAAATATATACAAAATTAAAAGGGACTTGTGTCAAATTAACGGTAAGAAAAATTATCTAAAAGTATATAAAACACACATAATATTACAACTCATTCTCCTAAGAGAACTATCATCATATAAACCCAAAAAATAACCAAGAATATCATACAAAATTTATGGGAGTTACTGCTGACATGTTTCTCTACCCAAATAAATGCTCATACCATTATCAAAATAATAACGCGTTTTGCCCCCGACGATTTCATCATATAATAATATGATGATTGAACTAAAAAATCGATTGTATTGAGAAATTGAAACCTAAAATTAAAGGAGAGAATATATATGTGATGAAGCATGCTGATGAGAAAATCTTTTAAGAGTGGTATAAGCTGTGAAAATAAAACTAATGAAAATCTTTTACTTGATTTGATAAACCATGTAATAATATTATTGAAAGTATATACTCTTTTTAGTGCAAATTTATAGAATGTTGTAAAGAAGGTGAAAAGGTTATTACAGGAAAGATGTCAGAAACAAAACATTAATAGTGAAATATTTACATGTAACAACTAAACAATTGAAAGACATACTAAATATTTTTTGAATACGAAGCAATTTTTTACTTTCAGATTTAATGCACATAGTGAAATGTTTTCTTTAAAAATCTTTTTACCGTACTTTTTTTAGGTGAAGAACATATTAAATTTTTTTACAAGATTTAGGGGTATTTTTCGTAAACAATCATAAAAATAATAACAATAATTAGTATTAAATAATAGTATGATATTTAGTATAATATGATATGATTACGATTGAATAGTAATCGATTAATTATGTATTTATATATTTTAATTTAATAAAGGGGTAAAATGGTGATACAACTTCACTTTAGAGGTTCCCACTTTTAGTAATATATGATATGTCATAATACATAATTAGACCTTAAGTCTCTTTTCCATCCTAGACTAAACATCATAAGTGTACTTTAGGGACACGACCCTTACAACATAATACATAAGTGTCACATCCGGGGAGAACCCCCTAGAAGTAACATGACGTGCTTTACCTCTCGGTAGTCTTATACAAGACCATAATTATAAATTATCGCATTGTAATAGTAAATTTAGCGGAAATTTTAAAACTTTTCACAGCACATCATATTCTAGAAACATCACTTCCATTATATAAGAATATAAGTCATACTAAATAGTTAGATTGTAAGTCTCTTTTGTCATCTTAGACTCAAGATCATAGAATAGATTAGGTACACGACCCTTTAACATCATAATGTAATACTTAAGTTATTATTATACATTGAATATAAACTTGATGTAGGAAATCATTGGAACATAAGAAATCCTTTCTTGGGATTGGAAAAATATTTCAAGTTCTTCACCTTAGTGAAATCCATTAAGCATCTATAACCTACACTTTGTGCAAAAAGGTAGAGAAGAATGATGTTAGTACAAGAATGCACTAAGTATGACAACCATGAAAAAACATGCATTTAAAATGGGACATTTTACTTGAAACCATGCATCATGCTTTTTTTTTTGTGAAAACTTCATAAAACCTTGATACAATAGTATTTATTCCATTTACATATTTCATATTGGAATATACAATAGTCTCACATCATGTAGAACCACACATTGCATTTAAGTCATATAAGTCACCACTTTACAGTTAACCCCCTTTCAATTATAGTGAACTTATTTCATTTTATAGTGAAGTCCTTCCTTTTACTTTAACTCCTTATCTTCTCAAGTGACCCTCTAGTCATACTTTGTGCAATGTATAGACAATGTCCCATAACACTATCCACACTCAAACATAACATTAAGGCCGCTAAGAAATCATGCATACAACCTCCATTAACCTAACATGTGCATTCATAGAAGTATTTCATATAATAATATAATATACCTAACACACATTTGACCCAACATGCTTTAGGCACTAAATAGATGGACTCATAACAATACCATATACAAGTCAAAACTTCAAGCATAATCATAGCTAGGCAATATAACATTAACATACTTGGACTTCACCTCATAAGAATCACATTGAACCCTTCTCATAATCCCTTCAGGTGTCTAATTATGCAATGTACATGTGAAGTCCCATAACCTCACACATACTAGGTAAACCTAAAATGTTACTACCCTTAACATGCATTTCACACGTCAACAAGACAAGCATAGAGAACCTTCTTCATGTCAAGAAAGACTTCATCATATAGTCAACAAGACCCATACTATGCATATAAGGTAAGACCACATCACATAAGCTCATTAAGACTCATACCATGCATATCATCACAACATGTAGACAACACTACAATATCATGTTCAAGGACAATAAATATAATCATATACATTAAAACACCTTCCTAGAACCTTCTTCAAGAGGTACTTGTGCTATATATGTGGTTTCATTACTTCCACCTGTCCTAAGTACCTTTCTTTAGGTTATCCTATTTAGGGTCTATTACTTTACTTCCATTGTCGATTTTACTTTAGGGAAACTATAGCCTTAACATATACTAAGACCATGGCTGCTAAAAATGTAATTTGGTGTTGTAGAGACAAACACCAAAGAAAGGTTCCCTACTTAGCTAAAGTAAAACTTTAACACATGCTAGCATACTATGTGATATCATTTGCTAGATCCTATGTGACAAGAGTAGTTTATGGGACTTGGGGGCCATCAGGGAAACACAAATCTATGCCCTTTTTGGACAATGAGGTTTTCCACCCTGTGAGGTCTATGGGGAACCCTACCTTCCATCCTTGGGAAGTTTTCACCCCCTCATCTACAAGTTCACTCTGTATTAAGGTAAGTTTCCTTTATTGAAAAACCTTTATTACATTGATTTATAAAACATAGGCTTACGACATTTAACCACTCATATGCTTATCTCATAGGTTATAGATGAGAGTTCATCAACCTAAGTCATGTCAGAAACCCTTGTAGTTGGACATAGCATATTCAAAGCACCATCTAGTTTAGAGTACTCTTGGGAACACCTTCCAAGCGCCCCTCTTTTGACTAGATCCTCATACATGTGTGTGTATACATATATGTGAGAAAACCTTTCACATAAACACATTAAGGCAACACATGTTAATACTTTACATTATTAGTGTATAAGTGTATAGGTGTAACTATATTGGCAACCCTTTCATATAAACACATTTAGACATTACGCACATTCATAACATAACCATGCATTCATATTCATGCACATAGGAATACCAAACCTAGGAATTATCCTATCAAGGCACACATGTGCAATGCATAGACAAGGTCCCAGACCCTTGCCCATACTAGTACACCTATCAAGTCATCCCAGTTAAGGGATACAGTTCATACTTCATAAACATATACTTAACATGCATAGTAGTATACATTAGTGTATAACGGAATTATCCTTTCATTAGACAACATGAATTGATACTACTTGATAAGCATGCATGAGGTGTGTGTGTACATTGGACCACATGTTCACATAATGGAAACAATCCTAACATTGTGTTATCCACCTTAAAAATATCACAATACGCATTTAAGTCCCTTGAACCATAGAGCACACACCACAAAATAACACAGGAGACAAGACATCTTCTTGAATGTAAGACTCCTAATCAATCATAAGACCACACATTCATGTAGAGGTTCATAGGTAGGAATCATACTACACAATAGAATTCAAACATCAACACGTAGACCATACCGAGCCCTAACATAGTGTAGAGGAAACATCATCAATATAACCTAGATCAAAAACTAACATTGGAGACTAGGGATAATACTTCACATTGTGTGATCATAATAACCACACTATCAAGATAAAATTGCCTTCAAGTCCACAATCACATCACATATAAAATGACAATAAGGTAAAAACTGCCACCATAAGTGGACCATACCACACAAGGTCATACATGGCTACATCAACTAGCATTTCTATAAGAAAAGTAGAGACAATAGATCAAACTTACGATTCCCCTAAGCTTTGATAATCATTGATTATTTCCAATAATTTAACATCAATAAAAGTAACAGTATCTAAAAGTACAATTTCATAAAGGAACCGTATTTCAAACATCATAGTTTTGAAGATCGCATTAGGTACAATACTTCCTTTAGTCTGTAAAAGTAGATAAATATAGATCAATTTACCCAAAACCTTCTCCTTCATCATCATTTATTACTCATTCAATAATTCATATTCAATTGACATGATTAAAAATAGTAATAGGCAATTCAACATAATTGAAATATAATTCAATCAACATAGAGTCAAGATTTGAAGACCACATTATAAGCCAATTTTTGAATTTAGGAGGATCATGGGCTCATCATAAAATTGGATTGAAATTCATATTTAAAAAAGTAGATAATCGTCAATTTATCATAAACATTCTTTTGAAATCAATTTGAGACAGAACTCATTCAATAATTCATATTCAATTGACATGATTAAAAATAGTAATAGGCAATTCAACATAATTGAAATATAATTCAATCAACATAGAGTCAAGATTTGAAGACCACATTATAAGCCAATTTTTAAATTTTGGAGGATCATGGGCTCATCATAAAATTGGATTGAAATTCATATTTAGAACAGTAGATAATCGTCAATTTATCATAAACATTCTTTTGAAATCAATTTGAGAAAGAACTCATGACTAGATTGGAAATTGGGAATTTTATTCTTCGAATCATGTTTGAAATCCTCGATTGACTCCTTAGATGAATGGGTAAATAAGTATGAAGGATCACCATACCTTATTTATTGAATGCACATGATAAATTTGAGAATAAACTATGAAAATCCACCCTATAGGTTGAACTTATGTTTTCCCTCGAATGGAGGTTTGAGAGAATTTGGAGAAGAAGAGTGAATTGGGATTTTTTATTTTCTTATCGGGTATTATGTTTTTGTCTTGGAAAAGGGGTTAAATAAGTCATAAAATAATTCTATAACCATCCCTTTAATTTACCAAAACACCCACATAATTATTGGGACTTTTAGACATGTCAAAATTGACTTTAAATCAACGCAATCGGAGATGGGAGTGGGCTGCGCGTCGCGGGGTAGCCTCCGTATTCTGCCCCTTATAATTTTTAGGACAATGAGGTGCGTGATAGCTGCGCTCGCACAAGGCAAGTCCCAAATCTTGGCTTGCCTGCTGCCTTGGGCAGCCTCTTGTCTAATGATTAGGTCCACCTTAGGGCCCTTTGGGTGTTCTCCGGGTAGTCGTACCCGGACGTTTTGACCCTTAACATGTATAAGGTAATAGGGTCAAATTACACTTATTTTAAAACTCAAGACAATACATGAAAACAAGGCCAATATACAAGGACACACAAGCACGTCTAAAGGGCTAAATTTCAAACCTCTTAGACATTCTTGAACGTTTGATCTCCAAACTTCATGAAACTTAACACACTTCCTATAAACATCATTATAACTCATATAAGGTTCTCATGATCCCATAATAAAACATAAGTACATAAAAACACTTAAGTCCCTTCGCGACTATTCGTCGAACGTCTTGATCGTCCCTTGACGTTTGACTTTCAAATCACCTCAAATAAAGTATACATACTATAAAACACTTAATGAAAAGATTTTAAAAAATTAAGACACATTTGAGGCTCTAGGAACCTGAATGCATTTTCAAGGTCTTACAATAAGTATAGTACTAAAGACTTACACTAACCTAATCATTAGGACATCCTTGGACTTAAGGATTCCTTTCCTTGAACTTGGGAATCACATATCAAGATCCTCATTTATAAATACATCCTTTAAGCATACATAAACTACACTTTGTGTAAAAAGTATAGAATAATGGAGTTAGTGCAAGAATGCACTAAGTATGGCAACCATGCAAAAACAAGCATTTAAAAGGGACATTTTTCTTGAAATACATACATGATGCCTTTTTGTGAAATCATTATAAAGACTTGATACAATATCATTTATATCATTCACATACTTCATATAGACATATTCAAAGGCCAAACATCATATAAAATGACACATAGAATTTAAGCAACATTTGAGGCCACTTTACAGTGAGCTTTTTTCACCCTACAGTGAACTATTTTACTTTATAGTTAATTCTTTTTATTTCAAACTTCTTGACTTTTCCAAGTAACTCTTCTAGTGATACTTGGTGCAATACATGAATTATGTCCCATAATACTTTTCATGTTCAAGGTTCACCTTAAGATCACAAGGAAACCATGCATACAACCTTTTTAACTCAACTAGTGTATTCATTAGACCATTTTCATAAACAAAGCACACACTTTACATTAGAACTCCATACTATAGATCTCATCACATCATGTAGACACTATCATATCATCATGTAAGAGAACCATAAGAATATGCACATGCATTAGAAAACCTTCTTAGGATTCCCTTAGATGTTACTGGTGCAATGTCTAGGTTGGTTCATTACTTACACCTATCCTAATTATCTCCGCTTAGGTTATCTTAGTTAGGGTCATTTACTTTACTTAAACTGCGTTGTCCAATTTACATTAGGGAAGCTAAGTGTTAACCGACACTAAGACTATGGGTGCTAAACATGGAATTTGGTGTTGTAGATTCTTACACAAAAGGAAGGTGTTATTACCTTGCCAAGATAAAACATTGACATATGCGAGCATACTAAGTGAACTCACTTGCTAGATCCTATAAGGAAATCACAGTTATGGAACCTGGAGGTACATGTGAAAACCCTATTTATACCAAGATAGAGCATTATGATTATTCACATATGGAAACCCTATTTATGCCTATTGAGGCATTGTGGTTATCCACCTTATGAAATTTATGGTAGACCTTCATTCCCACATTGGGAAGGGACATCACTTATATTCAAGTTCAGTCGGTGCTAAGCTAAGTTCTCTTTATTAAAAGCCTGTACTAATATTACTTTATAAAATTAGTATTTAGGAGATTGACTCCCTATATGCTTAGCTCATAGGTCATAGATGAGATTTCATCAACCTAAATCATGTGAAAAACCCTTTCACATGGACATAGCAAATATCATTAGCACTATCTATTTTAGGGTACGCTTGAGAACACCATTCTAGTTCCCCTCTATTGGCTAGATCATTATTCATGTTTGTGTGTATACATATATGTGAGTAATCCTTTCACATGACATTTTTTAAACCACACATGTTCAAACTTCATTGTAAGTGTAACTATATGAGCCATGCTTTTATATAAGTACAATTAGACAGTAGGTATAATCATATTTCATCATACCACTTACTTAACATTATACCATATAAGACATGTTCATAACATACTCATGCATTCATATTCATGTACATAAGAAACCAAATCTACGAACTATCCTATCAAGGTATACATGTGCAATGCATAGTCAAGGTCAAATACCCTTGCCCATGCTAGTACACCCATCAAGTCATTATAGTTAAGGAAACACACATCACACTTTTATAGACATAACCTTAACATGTATAGTAGTAGACACTAGTGAATATTAGAACAACCTTTCATTAGACAGTATGATCCTATACTACTTATAAGCATCCATGTAGACTGAATGTGTGTGTACATTGGTAAATGTGATCACATAATTGTTATCAACAACACATTGAGGCATCCACCCTCTTAGGACCACAATACAGTTTCAAGCATAGACCACACAACACACAATTGCATAGGAGATAAGCCAACATTATATTACACTTAAGACTCCTAAATGTTGCTATTCATACATTCACATAGGGGTACATAGGTAGGGTTCATCATTTCTTAATACTTCATTTATAGAATAACCTACACATAACCCTACATAATCATTCAAATACTCATTACAATAGTAACATAACCTAGATTATCAAATAGAGTAGAAGACGAGGCACAAGTTACACATAAGGTTAACATCATAACCACACACTCATATATCCATCAATTTGTCTTCGAGTCCATAGTGAAAAAATATATATTGAAAATAAAGTAAAAAACACAACAATAAGTGGACCATACCACACAATGTCATATAAGGCTTAATCAACTACAATAATATTGAAAAATGGAGGGGAAGAACCATTCTTACCAATTCATCAACCTTATAACATCATTGATCCATACTCCTTTTTAATCATACATACATTATAGGGAAGTAGATAAATATGCATTTAATCATGAATGAAACCATGTAAAAGTCGCTACAAGATCATATTACAATCTAATACAATAAATCACATATATACTAGAAAGTAGAGAGATATAGATCATCAACTAATTTTTCTAGTCTTGTTCATATATAATATTGTATCAAATTTATACATTAAAGCAGTATCTAAGAGATAGAAAATCATAGCTAAAATAATGCTTCATCCACCCTAGAATATAAATCACAACATATACTTTACTCTATCAAGTCTATAGGCTAAAAGAACCTCTAACAATATTTACCAATTCAATTTTTGTCTATTTATATTGGATTAGTTATACTTAATTATCATCATATTACACATATAGGCATTATATAAGGCAATTCACCATAATCGAAACACATAACAACCATCCTAAGTAAAGATCACAAGTTGCTACTTGATAGACTAGAAGGACCTAGTTCAATTCATT
Source organism: Solanum lycopersicum (assembly GCF_036512215.1). Lineage (NCBI taxonomy): Eukaryota > Viridiplantae > Streptophyta > Magnoliopsida > Solanales > Solanaceae > Solanum > Solanum lycopersicum. The sequence goes on along the minus strand of NC_090809.1, from coordinate 40,415,297 downwards.
CCAAGCCTTCTTTACTTTGATCATACAAGAATTATAACCAGAATTTCACAATGTTATTAACCAAAGGCATTATCTACAAGAATCTTAATATAATCAAACTCCACTTTTGTACATTTAAAGGTCAATATTACAGTGATCACATAGAGGCATAGGCTAATCATGTTCAAATCTTCATACATTGATCAAATTCGATAATTAATAAATAATTCACCATAAATATACTTAAATATAAGTATATATTACGAATTCAATGTAATATAATCAAAATTTAACCAATAACAAGCCATGATCACAATGTCCATGCAAGTGCTAAATAGAGTTTGGGAAGGGCCATGGGTTCATAGTGCAATTGGAATAAAATTCACATTAAAACAAATACATTATTAACAATTCATCTTGATTAAGCCATTAAAAATGTTTTTAGAACAAACTCATTGCTAGATTGAAGAAGGAGCATTTTGATCATGAAATATCTTTTGAAAACTTTGAGATTAACTCTCTAGATAGAAGGATAACTAGAGGTGAAAGATCACTATACCTTTGTCTAGAAGAAAAACTCTAAAACTTGATGAAGAACCCATAGGAATCCAACCTCTAAGATGTTCTTGAGCTTCAAATTCAATGGAGGGTATAGAGAGAATATTTTTTGAGGGAAAGCATAATTTGTGTGAATTTGATTGGGAATGGGTTGATCACATTTTTTATCAGTTTATACACCCAAAAATCACCAAATAAACTATGTAGGGTAAGGTAGCACGTGGGGAGAATTTCCTATTCACCCTTTTAATGAAACAGTGCGCATGCAATAACTGAAGGCCTGCACCAATGACCACTATTATTGCCCAGTACGTCAGTTGAAGGACCGTCTGTGGCTTCCGTCGATTGGATCGACTACACCTCATTGAAGGGACGTTTGTCAACAAGCGAGGCTTCTTTTTATTCAGTCGAATGACACTGTCAATGCACTGTCTCGATACACTTTGGGTCCTTTTAGTGGGATTTTTTGCGAGTTCCTTGGGAAGTCGTACTCGGATTTTTCAAACGTGAATATACACCTTAACATGTTGAAGGCATTCCATAAAAGTTTCACAAAAAATGCACATGTAAAATATACCCAAACATTCAAGGCACACCCTAGACACACACGAACGTCTCAAGGGCTAACTTTTGAACATCTTTTACGTTTGACCTCCAAACTTCATGAAACTCTACATACTGACTGTACACATCATTATTAATCATTTTAAGACTTCATAAGACCATGAAACAATCAAAACACATAAAATCATCTAAGGGACCTTAGGCAACTAGTCGTCGAACGTCTTAGTTGTCCCTTGAAGTTGACTTACATATAGATTCAAACTTTACACACTGCCTCAATACGATATTATAAACCATTTTAGGACCATAGATGCTTAGTAAAATCATGTTATTCTCTATACACCCTAACTCATTTTAGGGATCTTACGCGTAAATCTTAGAAAGTGATTCTTATGTTTTTAAGCTCTTATGAAATAAATGTTATTCTTATCTTTGATTCTTCACTTTAATGGTAATTGTTTCTAAATATGAGGATGAGTACTTATAATTTTATATTATGGGAAGTTAGACTTTATTCGTGATCCTTTGGTTAGTTTGCTCGGTTGAGTGGAGTTGTGGGGTTTCACTTGACCATTGCACTAGTAGAATTAGTGAACCGTTATGGATAAAGTTTTACCTATATTGTAATTTTATGGGCTCATGAATATTCTTTATTGTTATGAAATCATGTTAGGGTTGCATTAGATTTGAATTCTACTATGCTCTGTATACACGTTGACTTATCTTAACTTGATTATGTTTGTCTTCTATTGACTATGTTTGTATCATAACAAATATATGATTATTGTATTTTTGTGTTCTTGGGTTGTGCATATGGCTTTTAAAAGTAAATTGGCATGATTTCTTCAAATGTACCTTTTTATTATGACTTCTATGTTGTGTGTGCATATATTTCCATGCGTAGTATAAGTGATGTGCTAGCCTCTATTTCTCCCTTTTCCCAAGAATTTTAGGTTCCGATTGTTGAAGGGTTCGTGAAAACGTTGCAAAGAAAGCTTGGATCATTTCTCCAAGTGTGGGTATTCCCTCAAGTTCCAAGGATAATGCCTTTCTCTTACTCTAGCTATGTTACATCTTATAGTCTAAAGACAATTATTTCACCTCTGTTGTTTTAAAATGCTGTTGTAAGCCCAAAGTGTAATTTATACATTTGTTTAAGGGTTATTCCATATTGTTTTTTCTGTTTAGATGGTTTATATGTGACATCCCTATTAAGACTATATTGTGTACGTTATATATATGTGGAATAAAAGTAGAAGATGATGTAATCTTATTTTATTAGGAGTCTAAGTAAACTCGCTATGAAAATATTGTGTACGCGAGAGGTCTAAGTAAACCTCTTGAAGTATATGTATATAAAAAGTTTTAATTTTCTGCACTTTTAATCTACGAATGTGATGACAAATTCTAAGAGACTAGTCATAGTTCTCTCTTAAGACGACGACGCCCGTTACGTCTAGGGGTGCTCCCCAGATGTGAAAAACATGGTATGAGATCATGAGGTTGAATATATTTAGGGTCGATGTCTCATTAAACCCTGTCTGTGTAGATTCTTTTTCATAATTGTGAAGCGCGCCACACTTATGAATGTGAGACTATGTGATGCTTAGGAAACTCTAAGCTTTTTGCATTTGTATGTAGTGCCTCTAGAGTGATATTATTTGGTTTCACCTAAACCTTATTGTTGTTATGGATATGAATACTTGAAGAATATCTCCTAGAATAGCCGAGGAAGAGATGCCTAATTTGGGGGATCATAATAACCAAGTGGCTCCACAAGACAACCAAGTGCCTCCACTTGTAGAAGTTGCTATAAGTGATCATGTTCCGGTTGTTCCTCCACCAATGAACGATGGAGAGATAAATTTAACTTTTCTTAATTTGGCCCAAGACATGACCTCTCAAGCTAATGTTTTCACTTCTCAAGTCCAAGCAATGACAGCCCAAGTGAAGAGGGAGGTTGGACCTTGAGTGCCTCAACATGCTATCACTATGGCCTCTCGTTTTAGAGACTTTACTAGAATGAACCCACTTTTGTTCTTCGGATCAAGGTCGGATAAGTACCTTCACTATTTCGTCAATGAGGTCTATAAGATTTTGTATTCTATGGGTGTGATTTCAATTGAGAAGGCCTAATTAGCGGCTTATAAACTTAAAGATGTGCCTCAAACTGCATATACACAATGGAGAGATAGTAGTGAACTAAGAGGTGATCTGGTGACTTGGTTGATCTTCAAGAAGGATTTTCTTGATAATTTCTTTCCTAGAGAGTTGAGGGAAGCTAAGGTGAAAGAGTTCACCTGTGATACCTCTAAAATTACTTAGGTGAATCTAGAGCCTAGAATGGTTTTATGAGGTTCTAAGGTCCTAAAATGTTTAATAATGTTGTAATGAGGCAGATTCTAAAGATTCAGGTGAATTGGAATTCAAACTTCAAGGACAACAAAGATGTTCGACGATTAGTTACCTATGTGCCTCATATGTCTTTATGTGCTTATGTGTGTGTGTCGTATGATATTACGAGGTCCTTATATAGGTAATCGTAGTTTTTATAGGTAGAGTATCAGTGTTTCATGAAGTTTGGGGGTCAAACATCCAAGAACGTCCATGACGTTGGAAATATTTACTTGTGATGACCTGGTGTGTCTTATCATGTTTCGTCAAGTTTTATGTGTTAGTTTTGGATAAAATTGATTTGAGAGGTCCTAAAATCGTATACGATCATATTTGGGTTGGAAACGTCCAGTTAAATATCACTAAGGACCATCCAATGGTCCTTGAGGAAGAATCCATCTTGGTGGCCAAAACTGCCAAAGACAATCCCACCTACAGAGGCAATCGACGTACAGTAGGCTGAAAGACGCCCCATAGGTAGAGGGAATTGGTCAAGAATTAGGCGTGGGAGGATGTCCTTCCAAGGAACAGTCTCAGAGCCAAACAACAGACCAATAGAACAGTACATAGAACAATAAGAATTACTCTAGATAGGAAAGTTGGTTGATAAATTAGGCATCATCCAAACATAGGAAGTATTAAGGATTATTAAGGTAATATTGGAGAGGGTGTATGGGCTTTTTTCTTGAATTACTTACGCAAGTCTTTTGGTACCTTGGGTAAGAAGAATGTCATATTATATATATTATGTGTTTTTGTGTATTGTAAGTGTATTCATATCATTATAGGTACTCCAAATGATCATTTAGGTGTGCTTACAGAGGGTCACTATACCATTTTAGGCCTATGGCCACACTAAATCTGAGCAACACTTGAAAAGTGTTGCCTAAAATATTTTTCAGAACACTTTTAAAATGTAGCCTAAATTTTCATGTTCTTGAAACTATAATATTTGCAACACTTTATTGGTATAGGCTACCCTTTTTTAGTGTTGTCGTAGTATGAAATTAATGGCAACAATTATTTATTTATATGGCCACACTTTTATAGGGTCCTATGTTTATAATTGTAAAAACAACATTTTAGAAGTGTAATAAAAAATTTAACCAAAATATTATATTCCCTCAAACATTTCTACTCTCCGTAATATTTTTATTGGCAAAAAATATAACTTTTCAAATATAAGGAAAAACAAATTGGGGCTTAGAGATGAAGCTAAGCTGAAAAATCCACACTATTTTTACACTCAAGAACATATTCTCCAGAACATAGCTGAAAAATCCACACGATTTATCTTCTCCGGAATTTCAAATCGACTGAAGAGGAGCTGAAAATCGATAAGAGGAAGCTGAAAAATGGAGGAGCTGAAGAGAGGAACTGAATACTGAAGCTGAGGTGAAAATCGGAGGAGCTGAACTGATTCTATTCTCCAAAATCGAAGAAGTTGAAAATTGGAGGAGTTCAGCTGAGCAGATGTTGACCAACAAATTCTACACTCCAAGATTTGTTAGTGTAATATGTTCTTTTCCCCAAATACGGAAGTACGATTTCTTTTACAGATTTCTGTCAAAATTATTTACAGATTCCTTGTTGAAGATCGAAGAGCTGAAGAAAGTGATTTTCGTCACATATTTTTGTTGATGAGTTTCTCTTTTCATCATAGATTCTTTGTTAACGAGCTGTTCCGTCGAATTTCACAGATGAACAAAATGTTTCACACATGAACACGCCTTACGTCTTGGGTTGTTGCAACAGTTTTTATAAGGTATGAAATTTTATCTCTAAGAGTCCTAATTATAGATTTTAGGTTTTGATATTCTTGTGTATCTTTGAATGTCTAAATTTTAATTTAGGGTTTTAATATTGGTGTGTTGTTGATATGAATTGACCTACCTCCTAAGGTTAGTCAACTAAACCTATACAATGAGTTTGTAATTAAAGATTAAGCACGTAGAGAGATTACATAAATTAAGGATATTTCCCTTTACAAAAAAAATTAAAGAATCTAAACTTATTGAAACAACTATACCTAAGATAAATATACTCAATTTGAACAAATATATCAATTATATGACTCTTTCTGTCTTTCTGTAGCAAAGGAATGATATAGGCATCTGGAATGCTCTATAGTTTGTGACTTTATAAACTTGTTGGTGGGTTGTTGATTTTAGTATATATCCTCAAAATGTAAGTTGTACTCCTACACTCCAAGTCTGCATAATATGATCACTTGCAATGCATGACTGTGCTACATGTTTCTGACTTTGTTACCAATTCTCTGCTGGAATGCATATGACAACAATCTATGTTCCCAGATTATCAACAACTTGAATATCCCTGCTAACCAGACAGCAACTAGCTGCTGCCTACAATCACATATCTGCATATTGTTGCACTAGACTGTAATTGTCTTTATTTGATGTTGAATGTACGTTCTCTCATTCACTTAGATGCATAGAGTGCTGACTGTTAGAGTTTAGGACCTAATGACATGATTATATACAACCTAAAATTTGTAAACACAAACCAAGCTAAACAAAACTAGTTAAGTTCAGAATGACAAGGAATTATACAGAAATAAAGGAGGAATTTTAATCTTTCTTAAATGATCATAGTGCACAACAACCTAAACTTTATGTTCCTAATAAACAACAACTTAAATAATATTTATGTTGAAAGGCAAAAAAAAACATAAAGTCCAGAAGTTTTATATAACATAGAGGAAATCTAGGAGGAACATTATTCCTTCTAAGCTTTTTCCTTCTTAAACATCGCATTCCAAACTTCTCCACATTATAACTTCCTCTCGCTATTTTTGGTAATTGAATGGGAGTGTAAAAATGTTGCATAATATCATGCTTGTGACTTTCCTTGGACAGAACATCTGATGTACCATTGGCCTCTCTATATTTATGAACACATTTGAAACATTCACATCCCTTAGCTACTAGACCTTGAAGTTCCTGAACATATCTAAAAATCCTTTAAGGAGGATCAGAAATCTTAAAAAACCACTTAGTTAGAAATGCAAAATGTACCTCTAAACTAATGTTTTTATATCCACGTTGAATACACCAGTTAAGACCATAACTCGCATATTGTATTATTTATTATTCCCTTCACCTAAAGGTATAGCAAAGGCATAAATGATATCATAGTGACATTACTATTCTAAGTTTGTGGTGTCCTAAAAACTCATATTTTTGTCCCTATTGATAGAAGGAACGAATCTCACTAATATATTATATTAATTTTCCTTAATGAGAGATTTTAGTTGCAAAGACACTATTATATCTATGTGGTAAATAAAATGTTGTATAAACAATGTTTACAGATCTCTCTGAAACTATAATTTGAGTTTCCCTAGCTATGCCTACTTTGTCTTAAAAAAGTTAACTAAAAATGATCTTTTAAGACAATGCATATTCTACTATCTCTTTTTGTTTTGTTCCTCTTTAATCTCAATTTGTCATACATACATAAAGCTCACACTTCTGCTCCTTCGCATACTTTAACTTTTCCAGCCAAGGACTTATTTAAAAACTAAGAAATTTAGGGCTATTCTTTAGCATTTCTCAAAGAGTTGTTCTCGGATAAGTGAAAGATCTTTCTTATTTAAAAAACTCTTGCTAAAAAATTAAAAACATCATTAAGGACCTTTACTCTTAGACCTACTGTTGAGTCTACTAGGTCTAACATATATGCTGGTGGTTGGTATTACGGTCCTTTGTCTCACAGTCTTTCAACCCCTCTGTGAGATTCCTTGATTTTTTGTAACTTCTTGTACTTCTTCATGATTTTCTTATTGAATCGTGAATTCAAAAGATCTAGTTAGATGATTCACGGTATTTTACTTACCTAGTAATTACTTTTTCCTTTGTAGTATCATTAACATTAAAAAACTTTTGTGGAGGATTCAAGGTTTGATTTGGCATAAAGAAATCGCCATGACTAGGAAGAAACTTTTATCATCTCAAAACACATGACTCTGATTTTTTACTCGTGACTTCTAAAACTTATTTTTGAAGTAGATAATGATTTAATGATCCTTATTATAATACTAAATATTTAATATCTTGATATTCTAGGAATTCAAATATCCCATCCAAGGATTGGATGAATTTAGCAAGCTATAACAAAGAGTATATTGATGGTGTTGAATCCTTCCTAGATTTTGCTTACTCTTATGGAGATTCAATAGGAGAAGAAATTCAGTGTTCATGTGCAAAATGTTGTAATATTTGTTAGACATTATGGAATGTAGTCTATGATCATCTAATATGCTATGGATTTTTTAAGGGTTATACTAGATGTATCAATCACGGTGAATGTGATATTAATTTGAATGTCGACGATGATATGGATTACTCGCGTGATGATATTGATGGGTTGTTGAATGATCAATTTACAGATGTTGCACATGCTAGAGGAGTTTATGATGGTCCAAATGAAGATTCCAAGAAATTCTATAACTTACTTAACGAGGCAAACAAAAAATTATATCCTGGCTGTATAGGATTCTCTAAATTATCATTCACACTTTGCTTATATTTTTTGAAGTGTTTACATGGATGTAGCAATAAATCATTCACTTCTCTTTTAGAGTTATTAAAAGAGGCGATGCCCGAGTTGAACATTCCTTAGTCTTACAATAAAACCAAGTCTATTGTTAAGAATGTTGGTCTGGATTATGAGAAAATTGATGCATGTCCAAATGATTGCATGTTGTTCAGGAATGATTATAAGGATGATGAATTTTGTCATACTTGTGGAGCTTCACGATATATTCAATATTCTAATGGTTATAGTGAGCTTGAGCCTTTAAAAAAACAACATTGAGTTTCAGCAAAGACTTTGAGACACTTTCCATTAATTTCTTGACTCAAAAGGCTATTAATGTGCTCAAACACGGCAGATTCTTTGAGTTGTCATGAAGAGGAATGTTCTAAAAATGGAAAGTTAAGGAATCCCGCTGATGGTCTAGCATGGAAAGTCTTTGATAGGTGCATCCATATTTCGCACTAGATTGTCGCAATGTGAGACCTGGATTGTCAAGTGATTGAGTCAATACATTTCGAATCATGAGTATATCACACAACGAAGTTATGTTGATGGTTTATAATATGCCGCTTTGGCTGTGCGGGTGAAATCTGAATATTCTATACTTTCTTTACTTTTACGTTGACCGCGATCTATCGGAAATGACTTTGATATTTACTAACAACAATTGATAAATGAGTTGAAATTATTGTGGGATTCTGGGATTGAAACATATTATGCTTCAAGAAATGAAACTTTTCAAATGCGGGAAGCTCTTATGTGGACAATCAATGACTTTCCACCGTATGCTTTGTTATCTGGTTGGAGTACAAAAGGAAAGTTTGCTTGTCCTTGTTGTAATCATGGCACTAATTCGCGTTATATTAAACATTGTCGAAAAATGTGCTATATGGATTATTGGGTTTTTCTACACATGGATCATCCATGGAGATCTAACAAAAGATCATTCAATGGAAAAATTGATTTCAGGCCTCCTTCACCTCCCTTAAAGGGAATTAATGTGCTTAATAGGTTACATGATTTTGAAAATGTGTTCGGAAAGAAGAGAAAGAGATCAAATGATGGCACATGGAAAAAAAGTCAGTTTTTTTAATAACATTACTGGAAGAACAACTTGTTACGTCACAATCTTTATGTAATGCTCAAAGAGAAGAACATAGTTGATAGCATTCTTGGAACCCTTTTGGATATTTCTGGTAAAACAAAGGATCATGTAAATGCCCGATATGATTTGAAAGATATGGGAATCAGGAAGAACCTTCATCCAGAAGATACAGAAGATAGTAAGAGAACAAAGATGGCAAAGGCATGCTTCTCTATGACAAATGGAGATAAATCAATTTTTTGTGTCGTTTTAAAGACAACCAAGCTACCTGATGGTAGTGCCTCCAATATATCTAGGTCTGCGAATTGGATGAAAGAAAAGTGTCTAATTATGAAACTCATGATGCTCTTTTGGTGTTGCTTTACTTGCTTCCAATACCAATTAAAAACATTCTTCCTGATCATGTGGCTATTCCTTTGATTCATCTTAGCTCCTTCTTCCATCATTTTTGTCAAAAAGTAACAACATTGGTGGAACTTAATTGCTTAGAAGAAAAGATCATAGAAACAATAAATCAGTTGGCATTTTTTGATATAATGATTCATTTTCCTATTCATTTGGCAAATGAAGTGAGATTAGAAGGTCCACTTCAAAATGGATGGATGTATTCCACAGAAAGAGAAATAGGTACATTCAAATCATAAATCCGGAACAGACGTTATCCAGAAGGTTGCATATCAGAGACACGAGTGGGAATATATTGTATGAATTTATTGTCAAAATATCTACGTGGGGGTGTGCATAGAAGATTTAACTGAAAATCCCGAAATAATAATGAATGTGACCCAAGTGATGCAGAAAATATGACTTTGTTTCCTAACAAAGGAGTTCCTTTAGGAGCAAAGAAAACTAATCCATTCATTTTAGATGACAAGTCACTCGGTCAAGCACATGCATGCTTATTTGGAAATTTTAACGAGGTTGAAGGATATATTAGGTACCTTAATTTTCATTTTGTGTTCATTTTATATAATTAATTTTTAACTTATTTTATTTATTCTTTTAAAAAAAAGAGTTCATGGTGTGTAAAGAGCATGAGCAAGAAGTAAATAATCAGGCACGAAGATCTAAATGGAGTAAGCCCAAGAGTTATTGTGAAAACTTCTCTCAATTGTTTGAAACTCGTGCTTTGCAAGAGGATGTGTCTGATTTGATAAAACAGTTTTCGAGAGGTCCAAATTCTGTTGCAAAAAGGTATTCTAGGTACCTCATTAATGGATATAGATTACATAATAGGCAGCGTGATTCAAGGTGTAAAACATAAAATAGTGGTGTTACACTGGTTGCCTCAACTACAAGTTTTGCAAACTCAAAGGATAAAAATCTGATTGCTGCAGATTTGACTTATTATGGTAGAAAAGTTGATATTGTTGAGCTAGACTATTACGTCCATTTTAAGGTTGTTCTATTAGAGTATGATTTGTATGAGGTTTAAAATTATACTTATGGCCTTAGGTATGTCTTTTTTAACAAGATATGCTCTCAAGAAGAGCCTTTTGTACTTGGATCTCAAGTACACCAATGTTTCTATGTGCAAGATCCATATGATCAAGATAGACATTATGTATAAAGACTGTTCCGAGAGATTTGTTTAACATGAGTGATCAAGTTGAATCTAGTCTCTAACAAAATTATGAAAATGATCTATCTGTACATTCAGTGGGACCATCTATACCAAAATATAATCGTGAAGTTCTCTTAGCAAGGACTAATTTACCAGAAACAGTTATTGATGTGCCTTTTGAAGAATTTATTACTCAACAACTTGAAGATGAGTATGAAGAGAAATTCAAAAATGAGTTTGAAGACGAGACTTAAGATGAGTCTGAAGATGAGCCTGAGGATGAGTCTGACGAAGAGTTTGAAGAAGACACACCATGAGTTTCATTATTTGTGTGATGACTATGTGTTGCTCAGTTACTTGTTTGTCATTTAATTGTTTTTTTTCTACAAGCACATTAAGATATGTAATATGTGGAATTGAAGTTTAGATCGCAACAATCTTCCAGTATTCTTTTGGCTTTTTCCCTTCATTTCTTTTATGATATAAATATGTGGAATATTTTGAGTTTTATACATTAGACAAGGTTTATTAGTGCTTTTGCTCATAGGTTTATGTGACCATTGCAGTTCAAATCTGAGTTTTGGTTGAAGACACTGCTGGTGACACAACAGTGCAAGTGAATAATGTAATGTGCTTTTCTCCACTAGGCATGCTAAAAGTATTATTGCATTTCAGAACCTTCTTGGATTATCTATAAATTGAACCAATTGCCTTATTGGAAGTATCCAATTGCCTGAAATATTGAATTCGCTTTTTTGTCTGTGGTGACATCCTTGCCTATAACATTTTTAACAACTGTTGGACGACTATATGGAAAAAAATAAATTTCACAATGAGACATAAGTAGAGAAATATTTTTGCAGTCCTTGGTTAATATTCCATTGAAATAAGAAAATCCAATTTTTTACTTAGGAAAACTGATGCATCATGAAAATTCCTATCAAAAGAAGCTAGGTTTTAAACTTTACAGTCAAAGATAGTCCAACAGTTATAAGAATTGATGGTATATTCTTATGTATAGCTTCAAGTTTTTGAATGACTATATGAATGAACAAGGTAAGGAATTATCAAGATATGTAAGGTGAAAGCTCAAAAGCATGACATGTAGAAGGAACGTATGAAAACCATTTTGTACAAGGGAAGTAATACTGCCAGGATTTAAACTACCACTATGTTTGTATTTGAAACAGAATACTCTTCAATATTTGTAATCTATCACTATGAAGTTTGTGGCCAATTGATTTTTACGATTATTATTTTGTAGGTCTACTTTATACTAGGAAAAAGCAAGAAGAATGAATCAATCACCAATACTAAACATAAAGGGTTCTAATCCTAACAAGGCTCAAGTCATTGAAGAATCTGGATGCTGATATGCTATATTGCTCAAGTGCTAAATTGGTCAATAAATTTAAGATTAAGAGAGAAAACGTTGCAAATGAGCGCAATTATAAAGCTAAGAAAGAGAACCTACCAATAGCGCTTAAAAGAAAGAAATCCGATGATTTCATTCAACAACAAGGAAAAAGTGAATTTGTTGGCCACAAATCAGTTATTCAGTCATCTCCCAGGAAGAACGTAGTACTGCAAATATGATTGTAGGGAAAGGACAGAACAAACCAAGGTCATTTCAATCTCGAGAGTCCATTCAAGAGAAAGGATTTAAACTGCCTATGCACAATTTCAGGTTGCAGATGTCGTCTAATGAAAATGTTACTTCGTCTGTACATCTGACTGGAACAACACTACGTAATGGAGAGGAACAACATGAAATTCAGGATCTGTTAAACTTCAAACTGGTGAAGAGGAAGTTGGTCCTACCAGCCACTAGTGTTGAACAGTTTCTTAAAGACCAAGAGATACATAAAGAACATAATATTGATCATGATCTACCAACAAAGAAACACATAAATAAGAAGTCATCCATACCACCTACTAGTCTTGATCAGTTTATGAAACAACAAGGGATAGTCATAGGAGATAAAAGAAAACAAATCAACCACATAGTTGCTGATGTCGAGCATACACCTACTCCTTCTATTAATCTCCATAATAAAGGATTGGATGCTATTGAGGGTGAAGTAGAAATCAGAAAGGATGCAGTTAACGAGGAAGTTGATATTGATTGCAGTACAAAAGGTATGTTTTAAATCTTGTAAGATTTATTTATCATTATGGAGAAATTTCTTATTTCCTGTCTTATAGATATATCGGAGCAGAAAAACGTTCAAGGAAAAACAACATATAAGAATATTCATGCAAGAACTTTGGAAGAAAAAGAGGAAGTGACATTTGATAAAGGACAAGAAGTGGACCAACCAATAAGATAGTGTCAGAATTAACATATTTTATCGGAACAATTGCATGAAATCCAAGATTCATTAGCTTGATGTACATTAGTTGGCATGTCGTGCAAAAAGATATTTAAAAGCGCATATGAAAATATATCAATGTATGACCAATAAATTTTGAAATTTTATTTTCATTGTGTTTTTCTAATGAAGATAATTTTTTTTATTTTGCATAGATTAAATTCGTAATTCTGATAGAAGGAAAGAAGTGGGTGATGACTGGTCTTCGTGATGCTTGGAGGCGACACAAACAAAATATTAAAGAGATTGTTTTTTTAATAAAAATAGTACTCTTGAGGATTCTAGCGAAACTTCCTAAAGACATTCTAGAAGCTCGATTCTGCCAGTTTATTGAGTATTGGAACCACCAAACTTTTCAAGTAACGCTAAAATAGTGCAATTCTATTCTTTGACATATTTTGCGTCATATATATTCTTATTTTTATTTATCAATTTAAACATCTCTTTTTATTTAATTACAGGCCATAACTATAATGAATTCGAAAACAGGAAAAAAAACAACAGTTGAGGCATCGAATGGGACCAATTAATTTTGCAAGAGTACGCGTAAAATTTGCAATACTTGTAGACATATGAATTTAGGCATCGAATGGGACCAATTAATTTTGCAAGAGTACGCGTAAAATTTGCAATACTTGTAGACATATGAATTTAATCTGTACATACTTATTATAAAAGGCAAATAGTTTTAATATTTCATTTATTTTTTATATAATTTGTAGCGTACCAAAACATAAAACAATGAAGAACCATCACAGCCTGAAATGTTTATTGTAACTCGTAAAAAGATGGGAAAGGAAATTTAGGACGATACCCAAATTGCAATAGTAAGTTTTTTAAAGAGTATTATTGGTGAATTTAATTCAGATATATATCTTATTTATTGTGGAGATTGTAAATAGTTCTTACTGTTAACTATGGATGTTAATTTTATTCAAAAAATTGAACTTCAAAATCGTCAAAATTCTGGGTAAATAGTGGATAATGCCTTTAGGGAAGTGTTTGGAAAGGAACAACCTGGCAGACATAGGTGTAATGGCAGGTAAGTGACGACAAGTTCTCTAAAGAAAGATGAAGAAATTAACACGCTAAAACAAAAGCATGATAATTAATTCAGTTCTCTTAAGGAAGAAATGAATGAAACAATGATTAAAATAAGAGTAGAAATACGACATCTTTTTAGCTAGTTGCTGCAAAACAACCCTGGATTGAATGTTCAAGATATACACGGGGTTTTTGGATCTAATATTGTTTCACCTTTTGTTGATGCAAGTAGCGCACAAGCTGTAAGAGGCAAAAATATTCCACATTCTTCAGGGTACACTCATTATTCGATTCTTCAAAAGTTATTAACTTGGTTCCTTTAGGCTTTTCTTTAACTTTCTCTCCTCTGGAACGTCTCAACTGAATTTTCCTCAACTTTGTCTAGTTGTTCTTGTTGGCTGTTAGTTTTATGTAGCACAACAACATCATTATACTTGTTATGAGTAGAAATAATAGATTTAGTTGCTGATTTGTATGTTTAGTTGTGGCTCCATCCGGCAGTCCGTGATTAGTAGTGATATTTTCGATATTTGTGCAAACTGCCATGTCAAAAAATTGTTATCCATGGTGTCTTTTTATGGTTTGTATCTTCAGAAACACTTGAAATGTTGTTGACCAAAATTATGAGCTAATTGTTAAGTATATACAGAGCTATAACCAGTCCAATGAACTTTCATGGATTTCCAGTTCTTACACTATCCACAACCATAACCAATCACACCACACATATCAATGTCCTTCCTATCTAATTATAACTGTAGAAACCCCTTATTTCATTAACTTTCATACACACATATTGAAAGAAAGAAAAAAAATGGAGCATTATAACTTTGCCAAAAAATTTATGACATTGGCTTTGTTTGCCATAGTGTTAAATAAAGTTAATATAGAGGTGGCTCGGGCACAAGGAATATGCTATGTATCGGGTGAAGGATTAATGTCATGCAGACCATCAATCAGACCACCTTATCCGACAGCACCTACAACTTGTAACACGCTGCCTCATGCAGACATGGCCTGTCTTGTTCTTAGTTGGATTGTTATTATAGCAGGTTTACATGCTGGCTGTACACTAGGTTCATTAGGTTGAGTGTGCTGAAGTTTATTGATTTCCTATTTTCATATTTGGTTACTGTTATTTGTCTCCACAGACTAAATAATTAAGTACACGTAAAAACCTCAAAAAATTATATTTCTTCCATTCAATATTGGGTATCACAAAGGGGAGAGGCTTTGTTGTCAAGTTGTCTTTTGCCCTTTTTCCTGATACCTAAATGGAAGGGGCAGACATCTTGCCTGACAAGATTCCTTTTTTGTGTCATGTGATATAAGTTGTGACTCTAGATTTCATTTGGCAATATAAAGTCTCAAACCTTTAATTGAAATTCAACTTCGCATTCTCTATCAAGGACTAGAACGAAAACCTCTTCTTCCAATTTTTGTTCTCTTTTGTCTTCAGTAGACTACAGTAAGTTCATGAATAATAGAAATATCATGAACTGAAGGTCTGAGTAAGATCATGAATGATAGAAGTATTATGAACTGCAGGCCTAAAATATTACAAGGGTTTCTTAGATAAGAACTGCAGGCCTCAAAACATTGTACATACTTGGAATCAGGAAATTTTGAATTTGGAATTCAAGAAATCTTATATCTTGAATTCAAGAATCTACAAATCTGAAATCTTGAAATTTGGAATATGGAATTTGGAAATCATTCTGGACATTTTGAAATGAAGATGAATATTGAGGATGTATGTTGGTTGTTTTATTAAGGTTCCATGCTTATCTTTAACATCTAAGATTCATATTATAGCTAAACATCTACTTTTGGTATCGTTTTCAAATCAACTCAATTAGTAGTTTACTCATCTTAAACATCAACTTTTATTGCAATCAAATTTGTCGTAAATTCTAAATGTGTAGGGAAATGTGGTGATCAAATTTGAAGGCTCGCTACAAGTAAATTTGATCTCATTCAATTGGATTATGAAGTGTGTATGAACTATTGTAATATTACTTTTTGAACAATTGTGTACACTTATTTTAAATATTGTTGTATAAGTATGTGTAAGTACACAAGACGTACAATGTTTTTAGTTTTATTTCAAATATATTTATTTGAATTACTTATGAGCCAATTTAATGCTTGAGATTATTTATTGTAAAATAATATTGGTACTTTTTAATTATAAATTGTGGCATGTATTTTATGGCCAAAATGATATGACCACACTTCAAAGTGTAGCCTTAGGACTGTACATTGTTGTAATTACATGGGCAAGGACAACACTTAAATGTGTTATCATACATGAGATAGAAAAGACAATACTTTGAAATTGTTGTCATGCATTAGATAGAAAAGGTTATACATACAAATTGTGGCCAATAAAAAAGCTAAGGCAACACTTAAAAGTGTAGTTGTATGAGATATAAATGTTTCTATTGAGGTACATAAAAGTGTGTCCATTTTACCTTTTAGCCTATGCTTAAAAGCTTAACTGATAAAGCAACACCTGAAAAGTGTTGCCTAAAATTTAAGGTAACGCTCATTTAGACACCCCTGGAAAAGTGTTGCCTAAAGTCCAAAAGTTTAGCCTTTTATCTAAGGCAACACTCTTTGCTAGTTTAGGCTACACTTTACTAGGGTGGTTGTAGACCTAAAATTGTGTAGTGGGTGCATGGGTGGTCTATCTTTGTCTTACTTATGTGAGTCTTAGGATAATTTTTAGTAAGAGGGTTTCCTGTTAAATAGGGTTCACTATGACATTGAATTAATTCACTGTAACATTGGCTTAATTAACTGTAATGTTCCTTAAAATGTGATAAAAGGCCTATTTGATATATTATGTGTTTCTAAGGTGTTAAATGTTGTTATTTTTCTTATACAATGAGGTATTAATAAAAAAGAACATATTTCAATTAAATGTCCTTTATCATGATTTTATGCATTAAGCCCATACTATGTATATTTCTTGTACTAATTCCATACTTTTATCTATATAAAGTGTTCTATAAGTGAAGGCCATGCTTTTAGGAGCAAAGATTGGATTATAGGATCATTCAATCAAAATTGAAGTATGTCCTCATTTGACTCGAGGGAATCACTATCTTCGAGTTCATTTATTATAGCATTGTAATAGACATAGTAGTACTATATTTTGATTGTATGGGCCGTGTCCCAAAGTATTCTTGTGTCTAAGATTTGATGAGATCAGGCTTAGTATTTCATATGATTTTTATATGAAAGTATTTTGGAAAGACTATTCCAATATTGTGAAAATTTTTAATTCCGTACTACTTTTCATATATGTATTTGCGATGAATGATATTAAAGAGCTTGTACAAGACCTCCGAGAGGTCAAGTACACCATGCCACACTCCATGATTTCCCTATCATGTAGGGTGTACTCTTGGGATGTTACATTATTAATATTTGTCAAGGATGTATGAGTATACTTGACTACTCTTTGAAATTTACTAAATTTTCCAAGTATACTCCATCCTTGGTTTCCAATCCAGGGGACGAGATGAGTTGTTTTCTTATGGGAGTGTCCAAAGTATAGGTAGAAGAATGTTGTTAAACTATGGTTCATGATAATATGAATATTTCTCATCTCATTGTTCATTCTCACCATGTAGAACAAACTAGGCTAAGGAAAAATAATAGAGAGGCCAAGAGGGTCAAGTCTTATGATTGTGGTGCTTCAAAGGGGATGTTTGAAATTCAAGACAATCCTAGATTAAACAAGAGATTCTCCAATAAAGTTCCTTTCAAATTTACCAAGGCTCTTGATGATAAGTTGTCTAACCCTATGTCTCAAAATGGAACAAGTACTAGTTCACAAACTAATAAGCCAACTTGTGGAAACTGTGATAAGAAGTATTCTGGTAAGTGCGACTAAAAATTGCTCTGGATGTGGAAAGAGTGGCCACAAGGTTAAAGAGTGCCCTAATGTGAAGGGGAAACACAAGGGGAGTGGGCAAGCTAAAGCAAATGGTTGTAATGTTGATGTTCCAATGAAGAATCACTTTTCTACACTTCGCTGAGTTCTCCTGATGTGGTCACCGGTATATTAACAGTTTTATATATTGATGTATATGCTTTACTTGATATGGGTGCTACATTATCTTTTATTAATTTGTTGATAGCTAGAAAGTTTGATATTTTCCCGATATTCTAAATGAACCTTTCATGGTAACAACCCTGTAGGTGAGTCAGTAGTTGCAAAGAGGGTATATAGAAATTGTCCTATAATGTTGCCGAATAAAGTTACTCATGATGAATTAGTAGAACTTGGTATGGTCGATTTTGATGTCATTTTTGGAATGAATTGGTTGCATGATTTTTTTTCTTCCATTAATTATAGATCATGAATTGTCAATTTCAATTTTCAAAATGAAACCGTTTTAGAGTAGAAGTGAGGAAATTCTTTTCCTAGAAGTCATATGATTTCTTGTCTGAAGGCTTGTAACATGAATTCAAAAGGGTGTTGATACCATATTGCAAGAGTCAAAGATTTAGACTCTAAAAATCCTCCCATTGAGTTAGTCCCCATAGTGAGGGAATTTCTGAAGGTCTTTCTTAATGATCTTCTTAGAATCCCTCGCCAAAGGTAAATTGATTTTTGTATTGACTTGCTACAGGATACCAACCCCATTTCAATTCCTCCTTATCGGATTGCTCCGGCCGATTTGAAAGATTTCAAGGCTTAACTCAAGGACATACTAGATAAAGGCTTCATTACACCTAGTATTTCACCATGGGGTGCTCAAGTATTGTTTGTGAACAAAAAGGATCAGTCACTTAGAATGTGCATTGATTATCGCCAACTCAATCAAGTCACTACAAAGAACAAGTATCCTCTCCCTCAGATTGATGACTTTTTTGATCAACTCCGTGGGGAAAACTACTTTTCTAAGATTGACTTAAGATTGGGCTATCACCAAATTCGGATAAAAGGTGAGGATATACCAAAAATGACATTTCGAAATAGATATGGTCACTATGTGTTTCAAGTAATGTAGTTTGGTCTCACTAATGCCCCGGCTGTGTTTATGGACCTCACGAATAGGGTGTTTTGAAGTTATCGAGATTCATTTGTCATTGTCTTTATTGATGACATTTTGGTATATTCGAGAAATGAGGGTGAACACATAGACTAACTGTTTGCCAAGTATAGAAAATGTGAGTTTTAATTGAGGTCGGTGGAGTTTCTTGGTCATATCATATCTATTGAGTGAGTTGAGGTTGATCCAACGAAAACCCATGCGGTCAAGAATTTTTCTCGACCATTGATTCCAACTGACATTGAAAACTTTTTAGGGTCTAGTGGATATTATAAGAGGTTTTTGGAAGGTTTTGCATCCCTTGATACTCCCTTGAATACTTTGACACAAAAGAGTGTGAAACTTGAATGGTCGGAGGCATTTGAAAGAACCTTCCAAGTCTTGAAATACAGGCTTACATTTGCTCCAGTGTTGAACCAAAGGGTACGAAGAGCTTCGTTATACATTGTTATGAATCACGAGTGGTGTTAGGGTTTGTCCTTATGCAACATGAGAAAGTACTAGTTTATGCTTATAGACAACTTATGGTGCATGAGAAGAATTATGCAAGTCATGATCTTGAGTTAACAACCGTTGCATTTTCCTTGAAAATATGGAGGTATTATTTGTATGTAGTCCATGTTTATGTGTATACCGACCACAAGAGTCTTCAATATGTGTTTACTCAAAAGGAGTTAAATCTCGGACAATGAAGATGGTTGGATTTGTTGAAACATTACGATATTAGTGTTCTCTACCACCCGGGCAAAACCAATGTGGTTGCGGATGCTCCAAGTCGTATGACCATGGGTAGTGTGTATCTTATGGAAGAACCCAAGAAAGACCAAGTAAATGATATTTATAGGTTTGCTCGTTTGGGTGTTAGATTTGAAGATTCCCCAAATAGTGGTTTCATGGTCCATCATAACTCTAAATCGTCTTTGGTGGTTGAGATGAAGTCTAAGAAAAACCTTGATCAATCATTGATGGAATTGAAGGAATAGGTTATTGATAAGCTTAATGAGTCATTCTCCTTAGAAAAGATGGTGTCTTGAGATATTAAGGAAGGTTGTGTGTGTCCAATGTATGACTTAAGAAACTGGATTCTTGAGAAAGCTCATGGTTCCTGTTATTCTGTTAATATTGGTTTCACAAAGATATATCATGACCTTAAAGATGTGTTTTGGTAAGAAGGCTTGAAAAGGGAAATATTGGAATTTGTTTCAAAATGTCCAAATTGCTAACAAGTGAAAGCCGAGCATAAAAAGCAAAGTGGTTTACTTAAATAATTACAAGTTCCCACTTAGAAGTAGGAAGACATTAACATTGACTTCGTGGTAGGGTTGCCTCAGACTCAAAAGCAAAAGGACTCTATATAGGTGGTTGTGGATAAGTTGACCAAATTCACTCATTTTATTCAAGTCAAGTCCACTTACTCCGCGGAGGATTATGCAATGATCTTCATAGTTGAGATTGCGTGTCGCCATAGTATTCCGTTATCCATCATATCGGATAGGGGTACACAATTCAAATATAGGTTTTGGAGGTCATTCCAAAAACGGTTTGGTAGAAAGGTGTAGTTAAGCACCGCTTTTCATGCTCGAATAGATGGTCAAGAGGAATATACTATTCAAACCCTTTAGGATATGCTTATAGCTTGTATAATTTATTTCAAGGGAAATCAGGATAAACACTTGCCTTCGGCTGAGTTCTATTGTAACAATAGTTACCAATAAACTATATCTATGGCTCCTTTTGAGGCCTTGTATAGTAGGAGATATAGATCTCCAATTAGATGGTTTGAAGTGTGCGAGTCTTCACTTTTTGGTCTTGAATCGATTTATAAGACTTTCGATAAAGTTCACATGATAAGGAACCGATTGAAAAAAACATATAGCTGGCAAAAGTCTTGTGCCGACCATAGGAAAAGGGACCTAGAATTTAAAGAAGGAGATAAGGTGTATCTACAAATTTCATCCTTGAAAGGAGTGATGAGATTTTAAAGAAAGGGAAGTTGATTCCTCGTTATATAGGTCCCTATGAAATTTTGCAAAGGTTTGGCAAGGTTGCCTACGAGTTGAGATTACCTAGTAAATTTTCTTCGGTTCATCCGATGTTCCATGTCTCTATGCTTAAGAAGTGCATCAGTGATCGCGAGTCCATTATTCCAGTTGAGGGTCTAGGTTTAGAAGAGAACCTCTTCTATGAGGAGGTTCCAGTTAAAATCTTTGATACACAAGTGAAGAAGTTGAGAACAAGGAGGTGGCTTTCATAAAGGTGTTATGGAAGAACCACCTAGTTGAGTGAGCAACATGGAAGGACGAGGCTGACATTAAGTCCCGTTACCCTCATCAATTTGTTGAATAAGGTCAGCTATTTCTACTAATAATTAAAATAATAAATATATTGAAATTGACTTGTTTTGCAAAGATGTGCATATTTATAATAAAGGTGTTTGCTAAAATGAAGTTTCATACGAAAATGCTCTTTTGCTCAATTTTGTACTTATTTGAGTATTGGTATTATGTTGCCTATATAAAATGAGATTGATCAGGTATATATGTATTGCAAGATTTTTTTTTGAATAAGTGACTATATGTTGGGTTGAGCTCATGTTGTTGTTCATAAGGTAATTCATCATGTCGTGGTTTTGAGCTCTTCTGTGGTGCAATTGATGTTTTTAGTTACTTTATGTAACTGTCATGTTGTTAGGTGGATTTGAGTTGTAACTCATACTGATTTTGTATGTTGTTTGTTGGGCTGCTAGTATTGAGTCCATCCTTTTGTTTTAAAAGATTTTTAGTGTCATTCGGGGACGAATGTTCCTAAAAGGGGATAATATAACACAACGAATTTCCATAACCTAATATAGAGCCTCACATGATAGTCTAAGGTTTGTAACACTATTTTAAGGTCAATAATAGTGTTTAAATGTCATTTAGGAAGATTAATAGTCAAAATATCAACGAACATCCATGTTCTTCGGAGACTAGTGCAAACGGTGCTAGTGTTCCTTAACCTATTTAACGGGGTTTTAATAGTTGGAAATTGATGAAATTAGACGAGAAGGTGTCTAACATGCATTAGAATTTTTTTAGGGTCAAAAAATTCTGGTACGGCTCCCTAAGGACCACCCTAAGGGTCCTTGAGAAGGATCCTTCCATTTTGGCAGTAACACCTTGTAGCCAAAACAGACAAAAAACCAGCTTTACAGAAAAAATTTGCAGGTGCAACAAACGGTGGCATCGATGAAGTGTAGCCTGATCCACTATCCATCCTGCACAACCGTCGATGGGATCATAAACTCCAAAAAAATTTAGCCAAGAAAATTGGTTAAGTCTTGGATGACGGACGGACTTATGGTCTATAGGTCAGACAACGGTCCGTAGTTTGTGACCGTTGATCAATACTCTCTTCACCCACTCTATTAAACATGTTTTCTTTTACCTTCAGTCTTTCAATTTAAGTTTTGCTAGAGTTAGTTGTGGGAATGTCACATCTTTAGTTAGTTAGAGGCTTTCATTCTGACATAATAAGATTAAGTTTTAACACCTATTTTTATCTTTTAATTGTTAATTGAACTCTTAGTTCAATTTATATCTTTTGACTCAGATTGAGTATCCCCTATCGTTTCAGTTTATCTTATGATTTCAAGCTTCCACACATCATTTCTCATTTCGGTAAATCTTTACGTGTTCTTGTGATATGTCAGTTAGGGTTAGTCTGGGGTCACTCATGGTCCTAGGTCTCCTGTTATGTCAAGTGGGTAGTCTCGAGGCGTGAAAACTTTGGAGATGATAAGGTAGTTATGTTTAATTACAAACTCTCCAATACGATTTTAAAACATTGTTCATTAATGAAAATGAATTCGTGCAAGGATATTTGCTTCTAACATCTGTTATTGTTTAAATAATGAGATCCTATGGTGAGAAAATTAATAATCATAATGTTGTCTCTAATGTGTTGAGAAGTTTAACCACCAAACTTGAGCATGTTTTTACCCCAATTGAGGAATCTAAGGACCTATCTACTTATTCTTTCAGTGAATAAATGAGCTCCTTGATAGATATCACAGAGGCAATTTATGTGGTAAAGGGGGAGCTCCCAGGTTAAGGGGGAGTTTTCCAACAAGGTAAAAGCAAAACAAACCGCGTGACGAGGATATCACAGAGGCAATTTATGTGGTAAAGGTCTTACTGGCAGTGACGGAGGTAGAAACTCAATTGGTAAAATCAGTCAATACAAGAGCAATATTCAATGCCAATATTACAAGAAATTTTTCCTTGAAGAATTTTATTGCTGGATGAAGCAGAAAGATGAGCAAAAGGAAGCCATTTTAATCAAAAGGTGGAAGAAGAAAATAAGTTGTTTATGGGTAGTTCACAAATAACTTAAGTGTGAATATTTTGTGGTTCATTGATAGAAGATACCCAAATCACATGTCATTTTCGAAATCTCTATTAAGGGATCTTGATGTGTCCCAAAAAAGTGTGGTGCACCTAGAAGATGACAAACAAGTGCACATTGAAGGGAAAGGTAAAAATGAGATAAAGATATCCAAGGTAATGTGAAGCTTTTTATATGATGTGCAATATATCCCTACTTTGGCTCGTATAAGTGTTAGTGAATGGATGGCCACTGGCTAATCAATTTATTTTTTATGATACTGGATTTGACATTAAGGACAAAATATTTGGACGCGCGATAGGTCGTGTGACAATGAAAAACAAAATGTTTCCTATTGATATTTCAATTATTGGTAATAATGCCTTAGTTGTTAGAGGACAGAATGAGACTAATTTATGGAACTTACTTTATGGACATTTAAGTGTCAGTAGGTTGCAACTTTTGGTTAAAAAAGATGTGGCTATTGACTTGCAAAAAATCAATGAACTCGACTTGTATGAAGAATGTATCTATAGGAGGCAAACTAGGATTCGTTTTCAGTGGATTATCATGGAGGTCTACAATTTGTCTTGAACTTATATATGTTGATTTGTGAAAGTCAATGAATAGAATTCCTTTGTGGGATTCGATATTTTTTTATGTTAGCTGATGATTACAACCCTTAGTTGGGTTTATTTCTTGAAGTTAAAGTTTGAAACCTTTGTGTATTCTTGTCTAATGATTTTGATTATTTCTATGATAAGAATGTAATTCGCCTGTAAACTTTAGCACCATATACACCGGACAAGAATGGTGTGGCCGAGTGGAAGAATAGGATCGTGATTGAAATGGCTCGAAGTTCACTAAAAGAAAAGAGTCATATTTTTTTTGTCATGATCGAATCTACACTGTGAACGTGGCCGGCACTCAAGAACCATAGTGATCCTCAAGCAAACCCTCATCCTGGATGACTATAAGCGGAAGACTAACTCAAGCATACAAAAGCTTAGAAACTAAATATAATTCATGAAACTCAATACAAGATATAACTAAGATGATTTATTTTGAATATTATTAGGATATTAAACTAGGCAACAATAGGCAACTCAAGTCTTCAAAACATTCATTAAGATTAATGAAATGACTCCTCAAACTATACTGACTATCTATGAAGCCTCTACCTGGCAAAGATGGAAGCCGGTAAAAGACCCATGACATCCTAACAACTGATATAACTTAAAGTACAAGTGGAACCCTCTCGAAGCAAGGATTCTCACCATAGCTAACTCCAACTGCATGCAGTATCAATGAAGCACATGTTGATAATCGTGATTACTTGTATTGAACTATAAAACTAGGCTGGAAAAATGGGCTCAGTCCATGGAATATACTAGCATGTAAGGGAAGTTCTAAAGCATAACATAATCTTGAACTTGATAAAAAGAAAACATACTTACCTCTTCCCAACTCATTCAACTAACTCAACTCAAGAATAAGATACTCAACTCAAAGATAAAATATTCAACTCAGTGAAATAAGTTCAACTCAATAATAAGACACTCGAGTACTCAAACACTTGATACTGAACTCAATATAAAGCAACAAGCAGAGATGCAACATACAAAATGCTTTTAAATTAGATGAAAGCAACTCAATTTATTTAAGAATACATTATAATTATTTTGTATATACAATGCAAACTTTTTTTGTATATGAAATTATAAGTAAACTCTGTGCATATAATAATATAAACATATCTGTGAGTGTTTCTCTAACCGACAAACATCACTTATGAGATTTGTTATGATACAATGTTTTACATCACACTGTCAGGGCTGTCCTATACCTTGCAAGGGGTAAAGAACCTAACTACTAAGTGAATTCACTAGTCTATGCTAAAAAGTACTAATAATCATCTAAAAAGTATGAACCATTTCTACCCACGTTGGCTACATGTTTTATGGGGAATAGAGTTGTTTGAACTCTCCCCTATATGGGTTATCAATACTACTACCAAAATATATCTAGCTCATATGTTTCAAAACATAACTCTTTTTGTGGTTTGAAGTAATTATACAAAAACTAGACCAAAGGTTCTCTAGGAAATCAATGTTTCCTCTCTTTCTTAGATGTGAAAGAATTTACATTTTACTAAAAAAATTAGCTCAAAGGCTCCATTTGAAACAATTGTGTATCTTCTTGTTTAAATATTAAAACATTTACTCTCTGAGAACACATAGTTCCTTTAAACTCTTTTGAAGAAAATGAACATCATTTGTTAGCCTTTACTCAACTCAAAACCCAAGTCTTAAAACAAGTTTAAAGCTTTTGTAAAAGACTTTTTAAAATAGGATTCATACTGAACTATGAACGTAAATGACTCAATTCAACGTTTTCAATGACAATAGTTAGAACTCAACACGTTGAACTCAAAAACTTCAATGATACTACTCATCGCAAGAATGATTGACCTATAGGGTTCATGCAGAGTTAAGAGCATGAAATACTCAACTCAAGGAATATAATTATAAAATAATTATTAAGTCAATACTCAATACGTAGAACTTGAAAGTACTGCTCCTCTCAAAGAGCTTATGGAGTTCATGTGGATTTTATGGGAATGAACTCATGTATACACTCTTCACATTCTCATACTTACTTTCTCAAAACATAGTTCAAATCGATGGTTGATCTTAAAAGATTCACAATTAAACTCAAAAGTTGAACTTCACTATTATGTCTCTCTTGAATGTGAATTATGAATTTAAGAGTTATGGTTCATGCTATGAAGAATCTTATGATGATAAATTAGACTTTGGAATACATTCTCCTTATTATCAAACTCACTTGCTCGAGTCTTGAAACAAGTTATTAGAAATTGTAGAAGATTCCTCAAAAAGACGCAAAGGGACTTTCTCGAAATGTTTGAAAGAACTCACAAGATATAACTCCTAATTCTTCCTTGAATTTAAATTATGAATTCCAGGTTATGATTCACTTTATTAATTATTTCTAGGTTTTTAGAAGTATCATAGAGAAGTTAGGATCGAAAGGGAGTGAAGGTACACCTTAAAAGAACTCAAACGGAGCAACCTACTGCATGCTTAACGAGGCAGGCGACCATGGTTCACTGAGTGGCACGGGGAACCAGCCCCTAAACTACGGAGCATAATTTGGGGTGGATGGCGCTTCGCACCATTTATTAACCAAGAAAACCCGATGAAATTCCTTGCTCATTTTCTCATCCTAACTTGTCTATACTCAAACGGTTTCTTCCCCAAACACTTGGATTTGATAACTCAACATAAGTACAATCTAATCCACTAAATAGAGACACTCAATTTCATCTCAAGAATTCAGCAAAAGCTCAACAAATCAAGATTTAAAATCAACTTCAAGAACACTTATTAAGAACTCATGAATAACTCTAATCTTTTCAACTTCAAAAATGAAATTGCACGGAAAATAACATGATTGATGTGTGGGTGAAAAAAACAAACACTACAGAAGCTTACATACCTCTTAGAGATCAAATTCAAGGCAAAAATTCGCAACAAAACTTAAGAACCTCGACGAATACCTACAAGTTAGAAAAGCTCTTTATGGTCTAAAGAAATCTCTACGTGTGTGGTATAATAAATTGATCATTATTTGAGGATAGCAAATTCACAAGAAGTGGAAAGGATCCCACTTTCTACTTGAAAAAACGAGGTAATGGAGAATTTTGGTGGTTTGTATCTATGTTGATGAAATGATTTACTTTGGTTCCTCAAAGTCTTTAGTTAATGAATTCAAGTTCAATATGATAAGAAACTTTGACATGTCTTACTTTGGCTTACTGAAGTATTTCTTGGGGTTTAAGGTGATCCAAGATAAAGATGGAATTTTTATTTCTAAAAAAAAATAAGCAGAGGATCTTTTGAAAAAAAATCCATATGATGAACTGTGAAGCAGCAGCTACACCGATGAATATCAATAAAAAGTTTCGACATGCAGATGGAACTGAGAAATTATTTTCTGTTAGTGTCTTGAGTTATTTAATGCACACTAGACCTAACAATGTAATTCTGTTTGTGTTGTGTCCAGATTAGTGCAAAGACCCACAAAGCAATTCTGTTTGGTGTTGTGAAACGAATTCTTTATTATGTTTCTGATACAACAGACTTTGGTATCTGGTATTCTAATGAACCAAACTTCAGATTGGTTGGCTTTAACTGAGAGTGATTATGCAGACTGCTAGGATGACCAAAAAACCACTTTCTGTAGTTGTTTCAACTTTTGTTCCGGATCTGTTACATGGAGTTCAATGAAGTAGGAGACACTAGGTTTGTCGACATTTGAAGACCATTATACAATAAAAAGCTTAGCAGCACTACTAGCTTTATCGCTCCAGAAACTACTTGAAGATTATAGTTACGAGCATAAGGAGTCTACTGAGATTTTTTTTGATAGAAAATTAACAATTGCTATTGTTAAAAATCCCTCTTTTCAAGAACATAGCACATTCATGTGCAATATCAGTTTATCCGATCTTTGCTAGCTGATGGAAGAATAGTGCTGAAATTCTGCAGCACAAACGAGCAAGTAGCGAATATTTTTGAATTCTCTTCCTCTAGGTAAGCATGAATATATCACGTTGCTATTATGACCGTGTGATTTTGAATCAAGGGGAAGTGTTAGTTGACTCATTCAAAAGTTAAGTGATATTAGTGGCAGTACTTTTAGGAGTCTTTAATTTCCCAGTTTACAAGATCCAGGAGTCCTAATTAGTTTATGTTAGTCAGATAGTAGGTTTTGTGTTAGTACTGAACTAGTACCCTATCATTTCTCTAGGTTTGTTGCTTTCCAAGTAATATTCAAAACTTGTATCACTGTTTTCTAAAGCATAAGAAAAGATTAGGTTTTTGTCTTTGTTTCTTAACACCTTCTTTGAAATGTATTTAATATCTTTTGCCAATAAGAAAGACATAGATGATCATAAAATAACACACAGACACTTCATTTGCCCACATTCGCATGATCGCATTGAGTTCGTGTGATTTCAATTCAAAAAATTTAACAGTTTTTTTTTCTACATTTTGAAGCGAGGGGAATATGTTGTTTCACTTGGTGAACATAGCAGACCAGAAAGATTTCTCCGAACAAAATTGAAAGTTATCCATTTTTTTTGAACAACGAGGTAAGTTTTCCTATGCGAGAAAGTAGCCGCGCATACTTCTTCTGAATCAATCAACTCCATTTTAATCTTTTGCTTATTCCTGCTAGTCCGTTTCTTCATTGCTAAAGAAAATAATAAAAGAAGAATATTAGTAGTTGTTTTGGTTGAATAAGGCTGAATACCTGAACAACTTGGAGAAGAACGCAAGGTTAATTTATAATAGGCGAATGAGTCTATTTTTCACCTCTATTGTTATATTATTTGATGTTTTAATATTATAGGTGTCTGTGTTATGTGTCTTCTCACATTCTCTAATGTTTTCATATTAGGAATCTATTTTTCATGTGTACTATCACTTTATTTCATATTTTTGTTTTCTAAGTCTATCCATGAATATTTTCACGTCAATTTAATATTTTTATATTATGTGAATCTTTTATTATATTTACATATATATTATTAGATTTGGAAAATAGACTTGAAACACCAGAAAGTTTTCTATGTGTGATCGATATGTCGTTTATTTGAGTCATTGAAGAAGTCACTAATGCTTGCAGTAGAATTAAAATTAATCCAAATAGTTCTATAACTAGACATGAAGTCAGACTTGTGGGTAAAGACTATCCGCAACTTATGGGGTGGATTAACCCGACACTTTCTCTTCGGTAGCCAAGCTCACCTTTGCTCACTTGTTTATTTGATTGACTGCTTCTCAACATTGGCCTTTAAATTAGTTGGATAGCAAGAATGTGTTTATTCACTGTAATCTCTGTGAAGAGGTATTTATATAGAACAATCACGAGGAGTTGTTGATCAGTGGCAGTACAGAGAACTTTTTCATCTGATAAAATCTTTATATTGTTAGAGCCCTTGTGCTTGTTTTTAATAACTTAGCAATGTAATTCAAGAATTTGTTTTGAAAATAAGCAAGTGTGAACATTTAGTATTTTACGGACAATCAACTGTTAGTATTATTCTTTTAGTTGTCTATGTTGATGATATTGTTATAATAGGAGATGATTCTACATGAATTTCTACTCTGAAGAAGTTTTTTCATTCCATGTTTATACCAAAGTCATGTGGAAGCTGAAATACTTTTTTGGTGTATAGAAGTAGAAAGAAGCAAGAAAGGGTTTTTCTTGTCCCAAAGAAAATATCTAGTTCACTAAATTACAGAAACCAGAAAGTTGAGAGTTAAGCCATGTGGCTGACAAATATATTCTAATGTACATCTTACTATGTTGGGAAACTGAACTATCTCACCGTTACCTATGAAGATATTGCCTATGCGGTCAGTAATGTCAGTCAATTTATGTTTGTACCAACATTCAAACACTAGGAAGCCTTGAAACAAATCTTGTGCTATTTGAAAGGAGCTTGTGGACGTGGCATATTGTATAGTTATTACGAGGATTCTCAAGCTAAGTGTTTTGTAGGTGTTGATTGGGCTAGATAAATACGGATAGAAGATCTTTTACTAGCTATTTGTATATTTGTTTGTGGAATTTTGGTATCTTGGAAGAGTAAGAAAAAAAATGTTGTATCTCGATCTAGTACAGAATTCGAGTATAGAAGTATGGCTCAATTAACCTGTGAAATACTATGGATACATCACCTTTTAACTGATATTGGTTTGGAGCCTTCTTCTCTAGCAAAACTTTTGTGTGATAATCGGAGTTAATATCTGAAATAGTCACTCAACTTTGAGAATTTATCTTAAAAAATCATTAAACTATATTTTGCATCAATAAAATCACTCAACTTGGGCTTTTATATCAGAAAAATCACCTAACTAAAATCTTTGTATCAATAAAATCATTCAACTAAATTTCTCATTAACTAAAAGTTACCATGACAAAAAAAGTTAATCATTTACTCCTAAAATTGAATGAATTAATTCCTAAAATAAATAAATAAATAAAATAAAAATTAATTCTCATTTATCCATTGTGTCCGATGTTTCGAAATCTTCTTTATTTGAATTTTTAAAATCAAGAACTCTACATCTTTTGAATATTATATAGCGGTAAGATTCACAACAATCCTCTGCTAACCATTAGACGATTTTAATTTTTTAAAAAAAATTGGGATAACATAGCTTGATGTTTTCTAGAGTATGTTAATTAGAATACATATTTAGTTACAAGCGTGCTAATCAACCTAGCTTACACTAACAAGGAGAAGTAACTATTAAATTAATTATTCCATATCAAAGTAAAAATTTTAAAAGTTCATTTAATTTTGTGAATAAAATTAATTTATTTTATCATTTTAAATCTAGTTATGATAAATTTAGTTTAGTGATTTTTTGATACAAAAGTCTAAGTTAAGTGATTTTATTGATACAAAACAAAGTTTAATAACTTTTTAAGATAAATTCTCAAAGTTGAGTGACCCTTTGATTTATTAACTCTGATAGTCAGGCTACTTGCGTCAAGTCCAGCGTATCATGAAACAAATTGAAGTTGATTGTAACTTTATCCATGAAAAGTTGATTATAAATATCTTTTTAACAAGTTGGATATGATTAATATCTATGCTCCAACTTCGCCGGGGGGGGGGGGGGGGGGGGGGAGTGTTGCATAATGCACATAGGCAAGTCTACATACATTATACATTGCAGTATCATAGGTAGAGAATATGTAGAGATATTTAGGGAAATTTATTATTTTTTATTTCCTTACATACTTTTACTCGTACAGAAACAAATAACTTTTATTCTTGCAATAATACAACAAGGAAATTGGTCCATTGCCTCGGTGTTTTACAGTTGAACAATAGGGTGTTTTTCATTTGCAAGAAAGTAGCAGCGCATACTTCTTTGAATTAAATAATCTGCATTTTTTGTTTACCTCTGTTGGACCTCTTTTTCACAGTGGAAAACTATTGTTGGACTGAGGGAGTACTAATTGGTGGGGAAAAAATTGTTAGACAATATTTAGCAATTATTTAATATTAATAGAATTTCATTAAGTTACATAACTACTATTTTTTCTTTAATTAATTGTCTATATTAATCATAAATGTGAGAAGTTTTGCATGCTACTAACGTATATCATACTTATTTATTATGGTAAACTAAATAAATGATTGGAAGAAATATGTTAAAGGAAAAACTCAACTTCCAATAAAATGAATTTGTTCGAAAGTTAACCAATAAATCAACCATATTCATTTTCAATTTTTCTTTTACATACTAATCATATATTATTAACTAGTCAATATGTAATTTAATGCTTTGAAAATGTGTTAGATGATATAAAATATTTAATAGAAAAGGTTAAATAAACGCAAAAGATAAATTATATCTTGATTTTCTAAATTAGACAAATATTGTTGGACAATTATTTTTAGTATAGTGAACAAATATTGTTGGATGGAGGGAGTACTAAATGGTGGAAAACAAAATATTTGACAAAATTTAGCAATTATTTAATATGTAATGGAATTTTATTAAGTTTCATAAGCATTAATTTTTCTTTAAATAATTGTCATATTCATCAATAATGTGAGAACTTTTCAAAAAAAGTTTACCGATGTGACAGGAGTGAGTAGACATGATTTTTTTTAAAATCATAATGGAAATGTACAACCTAAATATGCACGTCGGGCGTGACATTCCATCATAGCCCTTGGGCAGCACACGGTCGAACGACGTCGGGCGTGACATGTCATTATCGCCCTTGGATAGCACACACAATTCACAGTACATCCCCCAATCGGCCCGCGCGATCTACTCTCGCCGTGGGAGATGCTCGACCAGTCCACCAACAGCCGGCACGTTCATGATTGCCTTCGGCGTTTTTACTTTGAAGAAATTAGTGTTCTCAAAGAAAGCCTACGCTATGTATACATTAGCATGGGATAACATTATTAAAATTGCACCCGACATTTCGAAAAAACTCTAACAGAGACATCATGTTATTTACAAATATCATTCTTATTATCAAGGTAAACTAAATACAAGATTAGAAGAAATATATAACACCCCGTAGGTAAAACAGATAAAAAAATCAATTTTTCAGAAAAACTACAGGTGCAACAGACGAGACAATCGACAGACTGTAGCCTGACTTATGGACCGTCCTATATAACCGTCGATGGGATCTAAAAATCTGAAAAATCTCAGCCCAGGAAAATTGGTTAAGTGTTGGTCGATGTTTGAAATTACGGCCCGCATGTCAGACTACTGTCCGTACTCCATGAAAGTAGATCAAGACTCCCTTCAGCCACTCTCTTACAAGAGCTACAGATGACCAGCATGGTCCATAGGTGGACCGACGGTCCGTAGGTCTGACCGCATGTGGGAATTAGAAGACAGTTAAAGGGGAAATGCAGTTGGGTCAACTTTAAATGGTCATAACTATTAGCACAAAATTAATTAGGTGTCTTATTACCTTTCCACATATGGATAATTGAATTATCTTTTCATAGCCACCAACCTTACTAAAATCATACTTCCGAGTAAAAGGTTATGCCCGTTTTAGTATAGGCCTAACGAACTGGCCGAACCGACGGGGCGTGGATAAATCGACAGACCGTCTGCCCTGGCCGTCCATTGGTCCGGCAACAACTTTCCCAATGGTCTTTTGGACCTTTTCCACTCCGTTTAACCCTTAAGATATATCGTTTTGGTTCTACCAGTTTTAAGCTTAGAAATATAACTAAACCACATCTAAGTCAAATTATTAAATCAAAACATATAATATAAGAAGCAAGAGAGGAGAAAAAGATGAAGAACCCTACTTCAAGAATGCAACAAGTTCCAACAGATCAAGCCCCGAAACCTAAGTATTTTTCCGTGGATCTCATCACCAGGTATGTGGGATTTCACTAGTGGGTTCCTTACACCCAATGGGTCCCTAGTTTTCAGTCAGATTCTTGATTTTCTTGTGATGATTAATCCTAGGGTTTTTAGAACATTAATAGAACTTCATGATTTTATTAAATATATGTTTCAAATCGAATTATTATGTTATTACTTGGATAATCGCATGAATTTCAGAACCCGAGCTTCTTATTTCTTTAGTTCTTGAATTTCACATGCTAGGTCAGATATTTTAGAGCCTTTAGATATACATACCTCTGTTATAAATGCATAATTACTAGATTAGTTGTTGCATTCTCAATTTGCATGTTTAGTTTCGAGCTATCCAATATTTATAGAAACTCAGACATAATTAATAAATTTACAGAATATTTGGAGTAGCATAATATTAAGTTGAACTAGGGTTTAGCGCACCCAATAGTCCCAGAACTACTAGTCAAGTAGGTTGTAAGTCCCCTATGTTGACAAGTAGTTTAGTGATCACACCAGCATGCCTTTATACATTTGGCAGTGTATATTGGGTCTTCTTGATGGGGCGTATACATTTTACTCCATGTTTAGCTCATATGGTTTTATTATTTGTTATTAGTATCTCCCACAGTTCAGTCAGACTCTCTACATTGACCATTTATCAATATTTTCAGTTTTAAGTTTCAGCATGTTTTAAATTGGTCATTACATCCAGTTAGCTCAAAATATAGTTTATCATGTCAAATTATTATACTTGCTTTTATGTTTGTTCAATTATATTTTATTTCAGTTTTATTCTATCCTACTTGCTCAATACCTTTCATGTACTGACGCATACGTGTGTTGCATCTTCTCGTGATGTAGGTTCAGGTTCTCGACATCCAGATCACACATAGATCGATTATCTGATCTCCAATTAAGCTGATTCAGTGGTGAGTCCTCATTCTCCGAGGACAATAGTCATGAGTTTCTTTTCAGTATTTAGTCTTTTAGTTTCAATTTTTGCTAGATTTAGCTGGGGCTTGTCCCAATATTTCTAGTCCAGTTTGGTGGCTTATTTCAGAATAGTTAATTTCAGCTTAGTGTTGATTTAATAACTTCATTGTATTAAACTCATCAGTTTTTGTATATATCAGTTTTAGCATATGGTTATTCTCCATATTTTAATTATAAGGTAAGATTTAGCTTCCGCATCAGTTTATTATCTTTAGTATGCTCATGATCATGCCAGCAGGGTTAACTTGGGATCACTTGTGGTCCTAGGTTCCGTATTCGGGTCTTAGGGGTAGCTCGGGGTGTGACAAAATAAGATACAAGAAAAATTTAACTTGCAATGAAATGAATTATTCAAAAGTTAATCAATAAATTAACATAGTCATATTCAATTTTATTTTACATATTAAGGACTTTCTAGCTTGCAATTAGGTTTGGAGGTGAAAAGAATTTGAAATATTTTTAATATTTAATATTTGACTTATTCAATATTTCATAACATTTTGAATTAGAATAGGGGTAAAATGAAATTTCAACTTGTAACTTTTTGGCTTTCTTTATTTAGTATAATATTATTTTATCGTGTGTATTGTGTTATATTATTTAATGTTTTCATGTTACAAGTCTCATTGTCATGTGTTTGTCATATTATTTGATGTTTCAATATTAAGAGTATATTTGTCATCGGTATTTTTATGTTTGTTTAATATTTCATATAATGTGAATTTATCAATAGGTTTACATATATAGTTCTATATAAGGAGGAGACGCTTGAACAACATAAAAACTTCTATGTGTGACCTATATGTCACCGATTTGAGCCATGGAAGAAGCACTAATGTTTGCACTAGGGTAGGCTATTTACATCACACCCCTTGGCGTCAGGCCTTTCCCAGGACCCCATTAACATGGAATGACAATTCTTTGAACACTTCATTATGGGTGCCAAAATAAGACCACTATATTTGGGTGATATCTTGTGAAATTTTTTCAAGTCCAATGACACATTTGAGTCGTTTCTCTTTAATAGATGACCTTTTTAAATAAATATCTTACATGTTATACGTACCTTTAAGGAAACAATCTAATGATCCCTTTTGACCAACCTGATAATTATATAAAAAATGTTTAACTATGATCTAAATTTATGTAAGTTATTACAAATATAAGACATTTAAGTTTGAGAAAAACATGAGCAGACATTACAGACAATCTAATATTATCCGGGAGGATAATTTCATATGGGTTATAAGTTGGAAAAGTTCACATAAGGATAAAAATTGAAATGGTAATCTATATTTGCTAAATCACTCAAATAAATAAGAAAAAATGACATAAATAGTCATTTAACAAAATTATAACCCACAAATATATACTCTCACCAATTTCATGCCATCAAATATGAAGAAGAAGTCTGTAAACTTAAAAACGCATCATGAGTAAGGACTCAAGAGATTATAGAGATAGGCCCTCCCCTAATATTTTGATCTGAATACAGTGAGGCAAATTAGGAAAGAGATTACCCAGGAAGAACTTACTTTTGGAAATTGTGGATTCCATTTGGGAAGTTGAGTACAGATGACTATTCTCTATCCATCGTGAAATTATTAAAAGTTAATTTAGAAATTATTTTTTATGTTTCGTGACTAATGAACTAGTCCTATGATTGGAATCTTTTGATTCTCAATATTTTATCTTCTTTTCTATATTTGTATTTGTATTTGCAAGAAAACATTTGTTGATACTTGTGCAAATGATTTAAGAATCAGGATCAAAATTTTGGATTTTCCCATTTATTTACTTTACGGTGTAAGAAATTCTACACCATATATGGATATTAGCTAAACTCATACTTTTGTCCACACTTCAAAAAAGATAACATTCTTGGAGTTATTATCCTGAATTTAAATGCTAAAATTATAAACTTTTCTTAGTTTACAACTTTCTATAAAATAAGTTTAATATTTAAAAATATTAATAATTTTCTCTGGTTCCCACTCAAAGTTTGAATGAAAAACCTAATTTGTGTCTTTATAAGGTCTTACGGGCTCTCTCTTTTCAGTGTTTTATTTTCTAGGAAATTGTATCCTCCTTGGTTTCTATGATGGCTAATCAAAGGCCTATGCTTATCTTGAAGAAGACAATCTTTTATAATTTTTTTCCCATAAAAAATTAATGAAGAATCTTGCAATGTTAACAAAACTCCACATGTAGTGACTCGAGAACTAGCAGAGATAAGGGACATGTACCCTGCCCCAAAAATCGATTTGCAAAAACCATGGCAGATCAAAAATAATATTACTCATGACGAGATCGTTTTTGTAATGTTGATGATTCCATTTTTCGAGATATTTGAGTACATCCTTCGATGCGGGACTTTGGACATGGCCAAAATTTAGGAGAACGATTGCAGTGTGTGTGTTGACATGTGGATGTAACTGAAGGGAATTTCTCTAAGAAGTAAGAAGGTGTAAGTGTTAGTCTAAGGAAGGTGTATAGTGATTATTTTGCTCTTTGGTGCATCAAATTTTCAAGGATTGCGGATTGGGTGATGATGATTAAATGGGGCTTTATTGGGATCCGAGATTTTCTTGTTTATTGCTCAATTTGCTTTCTTAGGTTGGATCTTAAAGGAAAGATCCAATAATTTAGGACCAGAACTAACATAATGTCATATTATTGTTTTAATATTACTCTTTCATATAATTGTAATACCTAAAGACATAATTATGTTATTAGAGTTCTTGAAGTTCCCAATTTAGTCTGTGTAATTTCCTTTTTGCAGTTGTGTTTTGATTCCTTCTTATGATAGTGTTATTTTAAGTTTGTATCATAGTTTACAGAGTTGTGATGTTCTTTTTAAACCTAGAAATAAGCTGTGACAAATAATTTTAAAAACTCACAAGAAATGCTTGGGAATAAGAACCTAACATGACCTAATTAAGGATCCATTCTGTCACACCATCAATAATACAAGATTACCCCTTAATCACCAGAGTTGAACCTTTAAGTTGATGAATTTCGTACAATAGAGTGCAGTAATAAGATATCGATAGAAAGTAAGAGTACAAAATATCAGTGCATGTTTGAATAAAGGAATGTTATTTCTAAATTGAACAGAGATATATTAAGTTAAGACAACTAATATTGCAAAAATTTAGGTTTAAACTCTTTTAATCGTCTGACTGAAATCTTTTGCATTAGCACAAGAATAATGCTACATTCATTGAAGTATTTTTTTCCCATTTTTCTGCATAATCAAAGTTGCTTGCTGCTCAAGTATTTCAAAAAATCCTAGCTAATAACTAGAGCGGAAGAAGGATAGAAGAAGAAAGGCAACTTATGTCAGTAGAGCAAAATAAATATCAATAATAGTAGAGTCCGCACCTGAAAAAAGGAAAAACGAGCTTAATTCTTGTGATAACTCAAGTTGTTTGATCTTGATAGGTCTTAAAGAAAACACATTCTATTTTAGGCCATACCTTTTCTACGTTTTTATTTTATTTTATCAAGGATCACGGATTGGGTGTTGGTGATGGAATTGAGTTATATCGTCATCCTAGTTTGTTGTCAAGGTTTATTTTAAAATTATTTTCTAAGGTTCATTATTAATGAATTAGGCTGAATTACGCCTGTACTTTTTCTTTTCTACTTGTGATTGGAATATGTAGATTCGCTAATTTTTGTCCGCTTTTCTGTAGCAAGAAAGGTTTTTGCTGACAGTTGTGTAAAAGATTTAAGAATTATGACTAATAAGTTGATGTATATGGACTATGAATATATGATGATTTTGCATATATAAAAATGTTGTCTTCTTAATTGCTCTTTTGTATTGGAAGTAAGAGTTAAGAAAAGATTTTTGGCACAATCTGTTATTCGATAACTAAGAGCTAATGGTTATAAAATTAAATTCATATGTTCTCTACCTATGAAAGATTTTGTGCCTCAATTTATTGTTATACAACCTTGAATGTCATGCCTGAATAGCTAAAAATTGAATTAGAATAAACAAAGAACTGATAATTAGAGATGGTACTACAGTTTTGAGTGTCTTTTGACAACTCGAGCTATTTTATCACAGTTTTTCCAAATCATCTTGTACTATCGTTCTCGAAAGTTCTTACAACAAGCACATTCTTTATCAGTTTGTGTATTTCATCTAACAGAACCTTTTCTGCATTTTTACTTGAAGTAATTGTTATTATCGGTCGTCTTCACATCTCGATTTGGCTAATCATAACTTGTTTTGTACTTGAATCCTAGTAACCAAGTGTCTACATTAGCATTAGTCATTGTAGTTTTCCTAACAAAATATGTTGTTTTATGGGCTAGTGACTGCAATAAATGTAGCAAGAAGATTCTATGGAGATTGTGAGTAGATATAAAGTTTTCATAAATGACAAAGTTTAAATTGTCATTCTGCCGAAGTTGATACAATCACAACACATGTTCCTTAATAATAAGGGCTGAATCTTTGAGTTAATAATTTCCGCGTTGTGTGGTTGACTTTAATGAAGCAAAACTATTTGAGATCTCCACAATACACTCAAAATGGGTGAAAAGAGATACTTTCGATATGTACCAACTGTATACATTATATATAATTACAAAGATATGGGAAGATATTTACAATCCCAAAGAATATACTACAGAATCCATAAGATATTCTAATTGATATTCAATAATTAGAAACAAATCTACCTATTAACTACTTTTCCTAACTTATGCTAACACCCCCTCAAGACGGATCATAGATGTCATGTACACCCATCTTCACAAGTGAGTTATTAAATGCTTTTCCGGATACAACTTTAGTTAGAATATCAGCCGGCTGCTCTAAGGTCTTTTACATATGGAAATTAAGTTGTCTTATCCTCAAACTTCTCATAGATGAAATTACGATCATTCTCCACATACATAGTATGATAATGTTGAGTTGGCTTTTCTGTAATTTTAATTGCAGACTGGTTGACGCAAAATAACTTCATAGGTTGGTCGAGTAAAAAATTGAACTCCCCCATAAGTCGTTTCAAACATAGTAATTCTCAGATACCTTTAACCAATGCACTGTATTCAGTATCTGCACTAGACAATGATACAAACTTTTGTTTTCTACTTTCCAAGTAACAAGGTTACCTCTAACAAAACTTAAATACCCTATTGTTGAGCGTCGTCGTTCTCCTTTGGCACCCCAATCTAAGTCACAATAATCCATAATTTTTGTATGGTGATTCAAAGAGAACATGAGGCCTCTTCCTACCGTAGACTTTGAGTATCGCAAGACTTAATGACTGTATTCATATTAATTTCACATGGATTATACATAAAGTGAACTACCACACTACCGCATAAGCAATATCTAGTCAGGTATGTGATAAGTATATCAAGTGTCCCACTAATCTTTGATACCTCGCTTTCTTAGTAGAAACTTGATCAGGAAGTTTCTCCAAGCTACGATTTTGTTCGATCGGTGTATCAATAATTTAACAACCTAACATACTTGTCTCCTTTAACAAATCAAGAACATTTTGCGTTGACATAAAAATATTCCTTGTATAGACCAAATAACTTCAATACCCATGAAATACTTTGATCCTCCTAAATCTTGCATATCAAATTCAGAGGACAAGTAAGTCGTCAATTTAGTCATCTAATCAAAATCATCACCAGTAACAATCATGTCATCAACATAAATGATAAGAAAAACTATATTACCATTTTTCATCTTCAAAAAAATGGAATGATTTGTGTTGCTCTGAACCTCACCATATTTCTTCACTGTTAGTCGAAACCTTCCAAAGGATGCCCTAGGCGCCTGTTTCATGACATTCAATGCCTTTTTTAGCTTGCATGCTAAATCTGTATTTCCATAGGTACTGTAACTAGGAGGTATGCTCATATATATTTCTTCATATAATTCTCCATGCAAAAAAACATTCTTCACATCATATTGTTGTAGAAGCCAGTAAAGATTAGCAGCTACTGATAATAGGAGACGAATAATACTTAACTTTCCCACAGGAGTAAAACTCTCCTGAGAATCAACATCGTAGGTTTTTATAAAGCTACAAGAACCTAACCTTGATTTGAATCGATCATTAACTCATCGGGCTTGTGTTTCACTGAAAAATCCCATCTGCACCGAACTGGTTTCTTTCCTTCTGGTAACAACACAATATCCCATTATGGTTTTTCTCTAGTGCTCGCATCTCCTCATTCATAGATTCTGCCCATTTAGGATCATCCAATGCTTCTTCAAATCTGGTAGGTCA
The DNA here is from genome assembly GCF_036512215.1 of Solanum lycopersicum. NCBI lineage: Eukaryota > Viridiplantae > Streptophyta > Magnoliopsida > Solanales > Solanaceae > Solanum > Solanum lycopersicum. The sequence goes on along the minus strand of NC_090809.1, from coordinate 40,374,502 downwards.
ATAATCGATGACATTTGATTCACAAAGCCTCGAACAAATCTTGGAAAGTGTCCACTAGAAACATTATGAGCAATAGGATATTTGACAGCCTTTGGATTATCAAGGGAGTATCTTGTTGGGGCTTTTCCTTGATTGATAGGAGGAGGTAACTCATACCTATTCATGTTGTCATCACTAGAAACCACTGATCTAGTGTCACCAATTAAATAATTAGTATTAGTTTCCTCATGAGTAATACATACCTCAGGAATATCATCAGAAGGAACATTGTTAATGGGTATTAAAGGCACTGGAGAGGGGGATTATTAACTTTCTTGTTGCACTGTTTGCTTGAGAATACCTTGGTCTGGAGTTGTTGAGCTAAGCCATGTATTTATCTGAATATATACTACTATTATCAAGTAGGATCACCATCCAAGTTTGTTCTTCAACCATATTTTCCCCCTGAAGAGAAAAACTGGATAACTCCGAAGAAAACTACATTTTGATCTCAGAAAAAGTAACATCCTTAGTAACATATGATCTTTTGGTAGGGGGATGATATCTTTTGTATCCCTTTTTTTGACGAAAATACCCAACAAAGAAACACTATAATGCACATGGATCATGCTTCGTACTCTTATGTTTAGTGAGGTGAACAAAAACAACACAACCAAAAACTCGAGGTTTCAATTTTAAGGTAGACGAGAGAAACAAAATTGGAGTGGTGATATAAGGGAGTCTTAAAATAAAGAGCACTGCTTGGTACACGATTTATTAAATAAACATTATACAAAATAGCATTCTCCCAAGATGTAGGTTGCATATGAGAACTAATAAAGCATGCACACGTAACTTCAAATCTATGACAATTTTACATCTCTGCTACGCCATATTGTTGAGGTATAAAAGTGCATGCGGTTTCCTGGATGATGCCACGATTTTGGTGATATTACTTGGACACTTGATTAACATATTCTCCATCATTATCTGACCTATGAACTTTTATTTTGGCTTAATATTTGGTTTGAATCATCTTATGAAATGAGAGGAAGCATTTAGAAACATCACTTCTATTCTTCAATAGATAAATTTATTTCATACGACAAACATCATCAACAAAGATTACAAACCAACAATAGCCAGATGAACTAGAAAATGGAGAGGGACCCCAGACATCAGAGTGAAACAATGTAAACAGCTCAATCACCTTACTAGTACTTAAAGGATAAGTAGTACAATGATTTTTAGCTAATACACAAACATCACAATGAAAATTAGTGAAATCTCACTCTGAGAAGAAAGTTTGGAATAATTATTTAATGTAGCCAAAAGAAGCATGACTGAATCTTTGATGCCACATCCATATTTTGTATTTCTTTAGTAGAGAATGAACTTTGAATGGTTAGAGAAATACCACGACATACACCATCCACATAATAAAGTCCCCCTCTTTTAGTACCACGCCCAATAATCTCCTTGTTGAGATCCTGAAAAATGCAGAAATGAGGATACATTAATACTAGACAATTTAATTGTTGAGTTACTTGAGACGTAGATAAAAGATTAATGGATAGTGAAGGAACAAATAATGTATGCCCTAAAGACAAGGAGGGAGTCAGAACAAAAATTCAAACAATAGTAACTGGGGATGATACACCATTTGCGTTGGACACTTGTGAACGATGTGGTTTATTAGGAGCTTGTAGGAAGGACTGATCAAAGTCCTTATGTTCAGTAGCTCCGGAGTGAAAAACACATCCATTGTCTTTACCAGAATCCATTATAATCAGATTTGATTCAATATTACCTTATTAATTCCTAGGTCTCGCTAAATCAGAATCACCATTTTCAGTTGAAACCAAAGCTATTCCAGTAGTTGGAAGTGATGTACTAGGTTACACAATAGCAACAACTTTCCCATCATTTTTATTATAGTCCATTCGATTTTCCGTTCCCTATACTTTTTTTCATTTAAACCATCCCACAAGTCTCAACTGCATGTTTGATATTACCGCAGTGAGTACAACCCTTTTTTTCATCATTGCTACGAGCATTTTAATGGCAATCTCGATTACGGACAAAAGAAACCTTTGATGCCATAGCCATGTATATATTTGTATTATTATTTAGCATTATGTTCCTCTTTTGTTCTTCACTTCTAACTTGGAAAAGGGTTTGCGCGAAGAATATCACTTTGGACGCAATCATAAATATTATCCAACCAGCCAAAAAGATATACACACAATCTTTTTCAATTTCCTTCTGTCGAGCATGGACAACATCAGCTTGTGCGAAAGATATGGGTTTACGATGATCCAGTTCCTGCCATATTTTGCGCAAATCTGCAAGGTATATCGAAACTGTTTCCGCCTCTTGTTTCTTACCCATGGCTTGACAAGAGAGATTGTAAATAACTGATCTATAAGCTCCTTCATAATATGTTTGAGACACGGTGTCCCAAATACTCTTGGACGTTGGAAGACGTACAAATAAGCACATAATGTCACGTTTCATCCACCGACGAACCAACTTTAACAATAGCATTATCCATGATCCATTTTTTATAAGCGGCATCAGTAGTGAGAGGCTCATTAAATGTTCCTAATAAGTATCCCATTTTTCCATGACTTTCAACAAACGTCTCAACAACTTGAGACCAAAGAGAATATTTCTTTCAATTGAGTTTTACACCAAAAGGAATGGCTATAGGTTCTAGAATTATGTTTGTATCTTTAGAGGATTCACCCATGGTAGAATTATAGACTAGGATAAAGAAAAGAAATTTTGCTCTTGATGCCAACTCAAAATAGGTGAAAAGAATACTTTCAATATGTATCAACTATATATCATATGGAATTACAAACATATGGGAAGATATTTACAAACCCAATGAATATGCTACTACAATCCAAAATGATATACTACATGATCCATAAGATATTCTAATTGATATTCAATAATTAGAAACAAATCTACCTATTAACTACTTTTCCTGACTCAAGTTAACAAACACTTCTATTCCTTGTGCATGGGAAAATATTCCTCTAACATTGTCTCCTCATATGTCGTAGCTTAGCATGTCTCCAAGTACTAGGTGATAGTACACTGTTTGATATGTTAATCACCACCAAAGTTTGCAGCAAGTCTTGAGTTACAAACTTTGTTTCACTAATTTTCTCTGCTGATTGATTTCTGCTCTAAGTCGCAAATAAGAATGGATACCTTCCCTGTAAGTGTTCTTTAAAAATTTTTTCCAACTCGGGATAATAAATCAAGAGCACTACATTTTTGGTAAACCTTATTAAATTTTGTGAAGTTTGATAGTGTATTTGAGCCTTTTCCATCTAAAAAATGACCTTTTTTAAGAAAAAAAATCCTAAATGTTTATGTACTAATATGCAGCAAGCTATAAAAGCTTATTCTAGGAGACCCAAAAAAACACAATTAAAAGACTTGCTAACTATCATGAGATAGTTAAGGGGTATTTTTTTTTATGTAGAGAAGGGTCAAGGAAGGTAAAAGAGGGTGTTCAAGAAAAGGAAAAGGGAATTCTGGGAGAGCTCTATCCTCTCAAATGTCTAGAACGGTTGTGATCTAGTTAAATGTAGGTTATGTATTATATAACTAAAATTCATTCATGTCTTGGGATAAATTTGTGGTATTGGTGGTGTCCTAGTGATTGCTTTTTAGATTTCTTGTGTAATATCAATGTATTTGGTGTGAAACATCATATCTGTTCCTTTATTCACTATTTCAGTAGTAAAGTCTATCAATTTGATATTAAAACATCAAATGTCGGGGATGTTGCACTAGTTACCCTTGAGGGAAGTCTTACAAGGATGTTCATATGTATGTATATGCCTTTAAATATAAATGATATGTATATGATGATCTTACATGTTAATGACACTATATGAGATTGGTTTCAGTTTTGAACATGTGTTTGGTCTCTATTGCTAAAGTATGATGAGGTTTATCCTAAGTGATATGGTATGTGAAGTTGAACATTGGTTATGGTTCTTGTTAGGTTTACTTGATTGAGTGATGTTATGGGGCTTTGCTTAGTCAATGCACTATTGGACTTAATGAGGGTTCATGAGTAATGATCTTGTTTTAGTTATGATGTTATGAACTATTATTCATGCATGTCGATGTTATGACTTGATAATAGAGTTGTCTTAATTATGTGCTCAACTATGTTGATATGCATGTTTACTTGATTTGATTTAGTAATGTTGGTCTTGTGAGGTACATGGTTTTGACTTTATGAATATGTTTTATGGACTTGTATTGGTTATTGAATATGCATAATGCTTTTAAAAGTAAATTAACATGATTTAATGAAATTGTTCTTGTTTAGCATGATTTCAATATGGTGTGTGCATATAATCCTATACTTAGTACAACCGATGTTCTAATCCCATTTCTCCATTTTTTCCAAAAACATTTTAAGTACCGGTCATTGAAGGGCTTGTGATTTGAAGGAAGAGTTGGATTCTCATTCTCCAAGTTGGGTAGGTAATCACCACTTCAAGGACAATGCAAAATTCTATCTATGGATGTTGATTAGTCTTAAAGACAATATGTTCATTTCCTTTCATTTGAGTACTAAGCTTGTATAGCCTATATGTGGCTTTTATTTTATTGATATATGGGCTATACCCAATTTTTATACTCTTGTTTAGATGGTTATGAGATGAGACATCCATTGTAAGACTGAGTTATAGCTTATATATATAGATAAAGTTGTCTGTGTGTGTGCGCGCACATGCATAAAGACTATGTAATCTTTTATACAAAAGGCTTATCTATACTCGATATAAATATATTATGTGTATGTATGTCTATGTTAACCTCATGATAGATGTAGAAGAAAAGTTTTAAATATTCTACATTTTTAACCTACGAATATATTGATGTAATCTAAGAGGTTAGTCTTAGTCCTCTTCGAAGACGATGATGTCAGTTACGTCTGGGGGGGTGCTCCCCGGGTGTGACATGGTTTCTGTTGGGTTTTAGCAAGTGTGAATAGAAAAAGAAAAGAGAGAATATGAAAAGTGAGGGAACTACTTTGGAGGGAAAATGAAAAGTCATTCGCAAAATGCAAATGAAAATTGTTGTCCTTATAGAAGGAAACACTTCCATTACTTCTTAAAAGAGATAAGAAGAAGATGCCCCCTCGCGCCGTCGTCGTCGCTCGCTCGGCTTGACTTTGGATTTAGATTTAGATTTGGATTTGGATAAAATTTATCTAATCATTTTTTGTTAAATTAAATAAATCCTATTAATATTATCTCTTATAGATTTGTGGGTAACGGTAACATTCTGAAAAATTGTTATTTTTCCGAAAAGTCGTTACTTTCCAAAAAGTAGTTATTTTTCCTAACTGACACATTTTTTCAAAAAGTTGTTATTTTTTCCAAAAGACACAACTTTCTGGATAAAATGGGTCTGAACTGATTTCACTGAACAAACATGTTCCTTGCTGAAAATGGCTATAAATGGAAGTCAATTTTTTATTTTTTTAAAAAACACTGAAAATTTTTCTTTCTCTGCATTTATTTTTTCTCTCAAAATAAAATCAAAGTGTCGATCGACTGAGTCTGTGTAACTTGTTGGTGTTTTTCAGTTCGTTGAAGTTAAAGAAGTTTGAGGTACCGCTTTTTCTTTAACAGGTTTAATCCTTTTTATCTTGGGAAAAATTAATCCATAACCTTGGGTACAGTGAGGGGATTAAATTTCTTAAGGACACACAGTAGTTTCTATGGACTCGGATTAATTCTTGTATTTTAAATTTTTTCTGCTTCATCTTGTTTCTGTTTCTGTTCATTAACTTCATAAATACAAGTTATTGTAAGAATAACAATCTTAAGAAATTTAATAGTTTTTTATTTGAGGTTTCTAGAGATTAAAACCATTATGGTTTTCTACTCTGCTTGAATTTTTAAAATTCATTCGATTAACGATTAAAAGAACATAAAAACATTATCGTTAAATCAGAAACAGTTTGTGTAAAGATTTGTTCTTTACTGTTAGTATTTTAAATACTTAATTTATCTGCCATTTGTGACAGAAAAAAAATGACTAATTCTAGTCAAACAAATGCTTGAACAGTAAGTGCTGCAACAACAACGGTAGCACATAATCGTTCAAATGCTTCCTTAGCACCGGCTGAGAAACCTGTAAAGTTTTCTGGAGTCGACTTTAAGAGATGACAGCAAAAGATGTTCTTCTATCTCACTACGTTGAGTCTGCAGAAGTTCATCAATGAGAATGTTCCTGTTATGTTAGATGAAACTCAGGTTGATGAACGATTCTTGGTAACAAAAGCTTGGACACACTCAGATTTTTTGTGTAAAAATTATATTTTGAGTGGTCTGCAAGATAATCTGTACAATTTGTACAGCAATGCCAAAACCTCAAAAGAACTCTGGGATGCTTTAGAAAAGAAGTACAAAGTAGAAGATGCCGGAATGAAGAAATTCATTGTAGCAAAATTTCTGGACTATAAGATGATAGACAGTAAGACTGTTGTCACCCAAGTTCAAGAATTGCAGGTCATAATCCATGATCTCCTTGCTGAAGAATTGATTGTGAATGATGTTTTTCAAGTGGCTGCAATTATTGAAAAGTTACCTCCATTGTGGAAGGACTTTAAAAACTACTTAAAACAGAAACGCAAGGAGATGAAGTCAACACCATCACGTGGTGGGAAAAAGTATTTCATAACTTTTATTGACAATTGCACTAGATATTGTTATGTCTATTTGCTAAATAGAAGGATGAAGCAATAGATGCATTTAGGCAATATAAAACTAAAGTTGAAAATCAGTTAGATAAATAGATCAAAATGATCAGAAGTGATAGAGGTGGAGAATATGAATCTCCATTTGCAGAAATATGTTTAGAAAATGGAATAATCCATCAAACTACTTCTCCCTACTCTTTTCAGTCTAATGGAATTGCAGAAAGAAAAAATTGTACTTTAAAAGAAATGATGAATGCATTACTTATAAGTTCAGGTTTACCACAGAACTTGTGGGGGGAAGCTATCCTTACAGCAAATCAGATACTTAATAGGGTTCCTCACTCAAAGACAAATATAATTCCATATGAAAAATGGAAAGGTAGAAAACCCAATTTGAAATATTTCAAAGTGTGGGGGTGTCTAGCCAAAGTCCAAGTTTCTATACCTAAGAGGGTAAAAATAGGATCTAAGACTGTGGATTGTGAATTCATTGGATATGCCACAAACAGTAAGACATGTCGTTTTTTGGTTCATAAGTCCGAACATCCGGATATTCATGATAATACTGTAATGGAATCAGATAGTGCTGAATTTTTTGAAAATATCTATCCTTATAAAACTAGACTTGAGTCATCTAGTGGGGGATCTAAACAACCTAGAGAAGAACCAAAAGAGAATGAACAAAATGAAGAAAGTCCAAGACGCAGTAAACGTTAAAAGACATCTACTTCATTTGGATCTGATTTTGTAACATTTCTTCTTGAAATTGAGCCTCAAATGTTCAAGAAAGCAATGTTATCTATCGACTCAACCTCTTGGAAGAAGGCTGTTAATAGTGAAATTGAATCAATATTAAGCAATCATACTTGGGAGTTGGTTGATCTTCCTCCAGGGAACAATCCCTTGGGTTCAAAATGGATCTTTTAAAGGAAGATGAAAAATGATGGAACTATTGACAAATATAAAGCAAGACTTGTTGTCAAAGGTTTTAGACAAAAAGAAGGTCTTGATTATTTTGACACATATTCGCCAGTGACTAGGATTACATCAATTCGGATGTTAATTGCACTAGCTGCAGTATACGGTCTTGAAATTCATCAAATGGATGTGAAAACAGCCTTCTTAAATGGAGAGATTGAAGAGGAAATTTACATAGAACAACCTGAGGGTTTTGTAGTTCCTGGTAAAGAAAAGAAAGTGTGCAAACTTATTAAGTCACTTTATGGGCTAAAACAAGCACCAAAATAATGGCATGCAAAGTTTGACCAAACCATGTTGTCAAATGGATTTAAGATCAATGAATGTGATAAATGTGTTTACATTAAAGATACTCCAAATCAGGAAGTTATTTTATGCCTATATGTAGATGATATGCTTATAATGAGCAAATACATTGCTAATATAAAAGCTACAAAGCGTATGCTTGCTAGTAAGTTTGATATGAAAGATTTAGGAGTTGCTAATGTGATATTAGGAATTAAAATTCTTAAAACTACTAACGGTCTAGCATTGTCTTAAACTCATTATATTCAAAAGATACTTGAAAAATTCCAATTTTTGAATTTTAAAAGGGCAAAGACTCCAGTTGATGTAAATCTTCATCTTGCAAAGAATAAAGGAGAAAGTTAGTCTCAATTGGACTATGCTAGCGTATTGGGAAGCTTAATGTATGTCATGAATTGTACACGACCAGACATAGCTTGCCCTATCAGTAAACTGAGTCGATACACATGTAATCCTAATCATAATCATTGGTTGGCAATGAAGAGAGTTTTGGGATACTTAGATGACACTCAAAATTATGCTTTACATTACAACAAATATCCAGCCGTTCTTGAAGGATATAGTGATGCAAATTGGATTACTGGGTCAACTGAAACAAAATCCACAAGTGGATACGTTTTTACTATTGGTGGAGGAGCAATATCTTGGAAATCATCCAAACAAACATGTATAGCCCGCTCTACAATGGAGTCTGAATTCATTGCTTTAGACAAGGCAGGTGAAGAAGCTGAATGGCTCCAGAATTTCTTAGAAGATATTTCATTTTGGCCCAAACCAATGGCCCTATATGCATACATTGTGATAGTCAAGCTGCAATAGAAAGGGCTAGAAGCATTATGTATAATGGCAAGTCTCGTCACATAAGACGAAGACATAACTCTGTGAGACAACTACTTTCTAGTGGAATTATTACAATTGACTATGTGAAGTCAAAAGATAATGTATCGGATCCACTTACAACAGGCCTAAATAGAGAGGGAGTTGAGAAATCATCGACGGGAATGGGACTATGGCCGAGAACAAGTCATCGTGGCGGTAACTCTACCTAGTAGATTGGAGATCCCAAGATCTAGGTTCAAGAAGATAAAACAAAGTCATTGATGACGGTTCAACATTGTCAAAGAAAAAAAAATTATTATTATTATCTTATGGTTCATTCTCATGATGAAACAATATTTAGTAACTAGGATAAAGACATAAGGACTTTTTAATGGTTTCTAAGTTTGATACAGGGAATATCAAATGGTGTATCTATGTGATAACACATTTAGAAATCACCTATGTAAGTGTGAAGTGTAATCCGCTTTAAGGAGAATCCAGTAAGGCCAGTTCTTTAAGAACTTACTATCCAAGATGTGTTCATGGCTGAAACGAACAAAACAATGAGATCTAAGAACAGCTCAAGGGTTGATTGTGTGACATATGTTGTCTAGGTATACACCAAAGCTCAACGGTTCAAAGATATCAAATCTACCGATTGGCCGAGTATATCAGATATATGTTCACTACGGAAAGTTTAAAGGGAAACTTATCCAGATGCGATTAACATTTACCTACAAGACACACAAGTTTTTTCATGCATATGTTTTAACAATAGCCTTCCCCATTCATGCGGGGGATTGTTGGGTTTTAGCAAGTGTGAATGGAAAAAGAAAAGAGAGAATATGAAAAGTGAGGGAACTACTTTGGAGGGAAAATGAAAAGTCATTTGCAAAATGCAAATGAAAAGTCATTTCTCCCATATCGGCAAAAGAAAGGAAATTGTTGTCCTTATAGAAGGAAACACTTCCATTACTTCTTAAAAGAGATAAAAAGAAGATGCCCCCTCGCGTCGTCGTCGTCGTCGCTTGCTCGGCTCGATTTTGACTTTGGCTTTGGCTTTGGATTTGGATTTGGATTTGGAAAATGATGTGATTGATTGATAAATTTTTTGGACAAAATTTATTTAATCAGTTTTTGTTAAATCAAATAAATCCTATTAATATTATCTCTTATAAATTTGCGGGTAACAGTAACATTACGAAAAGTTGTTATTTTTCTAAAAAGTCGTTACTTTAAAAAAGTAGTTATTTTTCCTAACAGACACATTTTTTCGAAAAGTTGTTATGTTTTCCAAAAGACACAACTTTCTGGATAAAATGGGTCTGAACAGATTTCACTGAACAGACATGTTCCTTGCTGAAAATAGCTATAAAAGGAAGTCAATTTTTGATTTTTTTAAAAAATACTGAAAATTTTTGTTTCTCTCCATTTATTTTTTCACTCAAAATAAAATCAAAGTATCGATCGACTGAGTTTGTGTGACTTGTTGTTGTTCTTCAGTTCGTTGAAGTTAATGAAGTTTGAGGTACCGCTATTTCTTTAACAGGTTTAATCCGTTTTATCTTGGGAGAAATTAATCCATAACCTTGGGTACAGTGAAGGGATTAAATTTCTTAAAGACACACAGTAGTTTCTTTGGACTCGGATTAATTCTTGTATTTTAAATTTTTTCTGGTTCATCTTGTTTCTGTTTCTGTTCATTAACTTCTTAAATATAAGTTATTGTAAGAATAACAGTTTCACCATAACATTTTGACGGAGGAAACTTATTTATTCCTCAATATCTTATCTTGCCGGTCTACGATCTCAACTGTAACTTCTTCGTAAGAAACGTTATCTTTCACTACTTACCCTTCAAGAATTGTGGATGACAGATCTCCAACGCACTCTTTCAACATAGAGACATGGAATAACGGATTCACCAATGCAAACACATTTTGCAAAACAAGCGCATACTCAATCTTACATACACCTCTCACAATTCTATATGGGCTTACAAAATGGGGAATAAGTTTCCCTTTCTTACCAAAGCTCATTACAGCCTTCATGGGTAAGATTTTAAGCTAACCCAATCATGCACATAAAAATTCAAGGTCTCTCATTTTAACATCGGCATGAGACTTTTGTGGACTCTGGGTCATTCTTAATCTCACTCTTATGAGTTGAACCTTCTCAATGTCCTCATGAAATAACTCGGGTCCTATCAAAACAACTTTACCAACCTCAAGCCATCTTATAGGAGATCTACACCTCCTACCATAAAGAGCCTTAAACTTAGCAATACCAATACCCGAATGGTAGCTATTATTACTGGCAGATTTAATCAAGAGAAAATAGTTATCCTAATTTCCCTTCCAACAAGGAAACCCTCAACATATATTGTAATGTTTTAATTGTTCTTTCCGCTTGATAATCAGCTTAGGAGTGAAAATTTGTTCCAATCTTAACTTTAATGCCAAGACCCTTTATGAAAGACTTTCAAAATGGTAAAGCAAACTCAGTACCTCAATCACAGATAATTTAAAAGGTAACTCCGTGAAACCTTACCATCTCTTTCAATTATAACTTTGCATAATATCCCGGTGTATAGTAAACTTTGACGGGAATGAAATGGACAACTTTGTTATTCGGTCTAGTATAACCCAAATCAAATCATATTGATGCCGAGTTAGAGTAATCCCACTAGGAAGTTCATGTTAAAATCTTCCCACTTCCAAGTATAAATGCTAATAACTTGGGATAAACCTCCCTATTTCTATTGCTTAACCTTTACTTTATGGCACTTAGGACATGTAGCCATTTTCAAAAATATCCTTCTTTTTCCAATTCCACCAATATATATCCCCAAAATTACTATACATCATGGTGTCTCTCGCATGAATAAAGTACCTAGAACTATAGGCTTCTAGAAAAATATGTTCCCTAAAAGTTATCCACATATGGGACACATAACTACCTTGGTACCTTAGTACACCATCTCTACCTTGGGAGAATGACTCTAAGTACTTTTTAAAAACCTTTTCTTTCAATTATACTAATGTTTGATCAAGATATTTATTGGCATACACATTAGCCACAAAGGATGATTCAGGAAATTTATGGACCATTACACCACCCTTGCTGGAATCCACCAATTAAACTCCCAATCAAGCAAAGTATGAGTGTATCGAACCAAACGACCTTGTTTAGAACCAGCCTGACATTATTTGGTCTTTACATCAACGATAAAGGATAATTCAAAACCATAATACACCATGACACCACCCTTGGTGGAATCCACTAATTGAACTCCCAATAAGGCCAACTTATGAATATCTCAAACCAAATATTTTCTCTCTTCATTAATATGTCCAACACTAGCCGTGTATAGTGAACTAAGGGCATCCACCACCATATTTGGTTTACCATGCCGATAGAGAACACTTATATCATAATCATTCAATAACATAAGACACCTTTATTGGCAAAGATTCAGATGTATTTTTGTAAACATGTATTGTAAGCTTTTGTTATCGGTAAACACATAAACATGTGCCCCATACAAATAATTCCCTCAAATCTTTAATACAAATAACACAGCCAGTGATTCAAGATAGTCGATAGAACAACCAGTGATTCATGATAGTATTTAGATTAGTTATTTTTATGAACCTGTAAAAACCTTGAAGTCTAGGCAATGACCTTACTATTTTGCATAAGCCAATATTCTAATCCAACTCTAGAGGCATCAAAACACACCACAAGCCAATCCATACCATCCGGTAAGGCCAACACCAGAGCAGAAGTAACTCTATCTTTCAATTCTTGGAAACTTCTCACACAAGCTTTGGACCATATGAACTTGGACTTATTTCAAAGTGAAGCGATCGAAGGAGACTCAATAGAGGAAAACCCTTCAACAAATCTTCTATAACAACCAACCAAATCCAAGAAGCTTTTAGTATATGTACGTGATATAGGTCTAGGCTAACTATTGACCGCAACTGTTTGTTTTGGATATACCTAAGTAACCTTGCTTGAAAATATATGGCCAAGAAAAGATTCAAATCTTAGTCAAAATAACATTTTCTATACTTTTCATAGAGTTCTTGGTCCTTGAGAATTCGGAAGGCAATCCTGAAATTACAAATATCCTCATTCTTGCTCGTTGAATAAATAAAAATATCATCTATGAATACAATTAAAAATATATCAAGGTATTGTCTAAATATCATATTCATTAAGTCCATAGAATACGTTGTGCATTAGTCAAACCAATGGACATCACTAAAAACTCATATGACCATATCAGGTTCTAAAGACAGTTTTTGAAATATCTTCCTCTTTCACCTCCAATTGGTGATAACGTGATCGAAGATCAATTTTTGAGAAATAACTTGCCCCTTGAAGTTGGTCAAATAAGTTGTCTATTCTTGGAAGGTATATTTATTTTTTATGCTTACCTTGTTCAACTACTAATAATCAATATGCATACAGAGTGAACCATCATTCTTCCTAACAAACAACACTGGAGAACCCCATGGAGAGATACTCGCTCTAATAAAACTCTTATCTAACAAGTCCTTAAACAGATCATTCAACTCTTTCAGTTCAATCAAAGCCATTCTATAAAAAGGAATAGAGATAGGTTAGTTATCGCAAAGAAGGTCAATCTCAAAATCTATTTCAATTTTGGAGGAACATCGAGTAAATCATCGGGGAAAACTTTCACAAACTCTTTTCCAACAAGGACCGACTCAAAATATGAGTTTTTTACCCCATATCCCTCACCCACGCTATATGGTAGATTCGTCTCATCCTGATCTTTTTCCTACATTTAAGGTTAGAAAAAAATTGACCTCTTGGCATATAGTTATTCGTCACGATAATTTAAGGTCGTGTTGAAAGTTGAATGTTTTTCGGCATTTATTGTATTGTTTGTGTTTCCTTTTTTTTGTTATATGATCCATTTAGGTTTCGACCATTTTTAGGTAGTGAAAAGAACTAATGTTCCTTATGTTATTTATCTCGATATTCTAAGGTCATTTGGCGCAAGTCAATTTTTTTGAGGCATTTTTTGTATTCTTCATGTATGATTCTTGAGTATTCGGCCATTTTGGGTCATTTACATATTATTCGGCCATTTTCGAGTAGTAACAAAAAGAAGTAAAATTTTGTTCTAAGGTCATTACTTCAGGTTGAAATTTTTTTTAGGATTTTTTGTATTGTTATGTGTGTTTTTTGATTTTTCAACAATTTTTGGGCATTTTACGTAATGTTCGGTAATTTTCGGAAAAATAAAAAAATAAGTAAAGGTTGTTTCATTTTTATACGTCGCGATATTCTAAGTTCATTGATACAAGTCAACAAAAAAATTGAGGCATTTTTGCTGAGTTTGAATTTTTCTTGACTTTTCATCCATTTTGGGGCATTTACATAATATTTGATAATTTTTGGATGGTTATGAAAAGAAGTAAACTTTGGTTCTCTTTTTCGTCACAATATTCTAAGATCAGTGGTATAAGTCCAAAAAACTTTGCGACGATTTTTGAGTTGTTTATGTCTGTTTCTTCATTATTCTTTCATTTTGGGACATATACGTAATATTCGACCATTTCCTAGCAGTTTCAAAATAAGTAAAGTTTTATGCTCTTTTTTATCAAGAATTTCTAAGTTTATTGGTGCAATTCAAAATTTTAGAGGCTTTTTTATATTTTATTATGTTTGTTTCTTGATTTTTCCGGCCATTTGTTTTATTTACATAATATTCGGTCATTTTTGGTAATTTCCAAAAGAAGTAAACTGTTTTTATTAAATTTATTATAATATTCTAAGGTCATTGGTGAAATTCTTTTTTTTTTTGAGGATTTGTTTGTTCTGTCTGTGTTTTTCTTAATTGTTTGGACAATTTGGGGGCATTTATGTAGTATTTTACAATTTTAGGGCAGTTACGAGAAGAAGTAATGTTTTGTTCGGTTATTCATCACGATATTCTAAAATCAATAGTGGAAGTCAAAAATATTTTGAGGCATTTTTGTATTTTTTGTGTGTTTCTTGATTTTTTTCGCAATTTGGGGGCATTTACGTAGTACTCTATCTTTTTTCAGACAGTTATGAATAAGTAATTTTTTTTATTATTCCTCACGATATTCTAAGGTCATTGCTTTTGGTCGATTTTTTATGCATATTTTTTTTGTACGTGTGTTTCTTGAATTTTTGGGGCATTTACACAATATTCGACCATTTTCGTGTAGTTACGAAAAGTAGTAATGTTTTGTTCTCTTATTTATCATGATATTTTAAGGTTATTGGTACAAGTCAAAATTTTCCAAAGGTGTTTTTATATTGTTTATGTGTGTTTCTTGATTTTTTACCATTTTTGGGGCATTCACATAATATTCGACCATTTTCAAGCAATTACAGAATGAAGTAAAGTTTTTTTCTGTTATTCGTCAAGATATTCTAAGGTCATTGCTGCAAGTAGAATTTCTTTTGGAGGCATTATTTATATTTTTTTGTGTTTCTTGATTTTCGGACATATTTGGGGCATTTATATATTACTAGTTCTGGAAACGTGCCTTACACGTTTGACCTCGGTTACTGTTATAATTTATATAGGCCCAAAATATAAAATAGCTTGACATTGTCTGATGTACTCCTATATGTCTTTTTGTGCATATAAAATAAACCTTTTTTAGTGTTTACTTTTAGCCTAGAACTTAAATATCAACATCTTTTTTTTGGTGAATGATGATCAACTTGTAAGGCTAGAACTAAGCCCCAAGGCTGAAATTTCTTGGGATATGAATACTCCAACAATCATTAAAAATAAAAAAATTGAATGAAGGACACAAACCAATAAGAAAAATAGTGACCAGTAAAAAAATATTACAAGAACTATTAGATTATGTGTTTCTCCAACAACCATGAAAATAAAAAAATTAACGAAGGCACAAATCAATAAGAAAAATAGTGACCAATAAAGTATACTCGTGACAGAAGAACTATTCGATGATGAAAACAAAGTGTAGTGGATTAATATTTTTTATCCAATTTATAAAGGAAGAAATTAAGTACATGAAAGGTTTGTGCATAAATGTGTTTAATGGTAGAAACTAAAAAGTTTTAACAATCAAATTCATTAAGAAATGAAAAATGATAAGTTGTAACATCTAATCATGTATTTGGTCTAGTCTAATTGTCATTATTGATTTAATTTTAAAAATTAGTAAAAGATTTTTTCATTTAAAAAATTGGTGAAGGACATTTTCGTAATCTAACTTTAAACTTAAAATCTTCCCACTTATAATAATATATGATTCGGCCATTTTGAGACAGTTACAAAAAGAAGTAAAATTTTATAATATTTATTCGTCGTGAGATTCTAAGATCATTGGTGCAAATACCAATTTTGAGTCATTTTTATTGTTTATATGTGTTTCTTGACTTTTAGGCCATTTTGGGCATTAACGTAACATTCAACCATTTTCAGTTAGTTACTAAAAGTACAATTTTTTCTATTATGCTTCATGAAATTCTATGTTATTGTTGTATGTTAAAAAAAATTGAGGTTTTTCTTTGTATTGTTTAAGTGTGTTTCTTGATTATTTGGAAATTCAATGTAATATTTTGCTATTTTCAGGCAGTAATGAAAAGAAGTAAAGTTTTTTTCTCAAATTCGTCATGATATTCTAAGGTCATTGGTACGAGGCAAAAAAATCTTGATGTGTTTTTTGTATTTTTTTTGTGTTTCTTGATTTTTCTGCAATTTTAGGGCATTCACGTAATATGCGGCAATTTTCATGCAGTTTCGAACAGAAGTTAAGTTTTTTCTGTTAATTGTGAAGATATTCTAAGGTGATTGTTGTAAATTAAATTTTTTAGGAATTTTTATATTATTTTTATGTGTGTCTAGATATTTCATTCATTTTGGGGCATTTATGTAATATTATATAATTTTCAAGCAATTAGATGAATCGAATTAAGGGACGACTCGAACAAGTAGAGACTAATTTGACAGGGGTAAGAGAAGATGTCATAAAACTGGAAGGATAGTTTCAATAATAATAGCCTCTTGTGAGAACTGAAGAACATGTGAGAACCATGATGGGAGAAACATCCCTTTCCCAAACTAGATTCATCGGAAATCAAGAAGAGGGAAGCGATGTCAACTTGGCTGGAGAAAAAAATGGGAAGAAATTTTGGAAACCATAACCATCAGTTTTCGAAGGAGGTGATCCATTAGGATAGCTTTTTAAAGAGGAACAACATTTCGGAGTAAATGTAATTTTAAAGTGGAAAGATTACAGGCAGCATGTGTTTGTTTGGAAGGAAAGGCCTTAAATTGCTACTAGTGGATAGGGCATTGGCAACCAATGTTTTATCCTGGGAAAAATTCAAAGGTAGTTGTTGAATCGATTTCATAATTCTCTAAAGATCAATCAATATGTTGTTTTAATGGGGCTGAAGCAGGTTACCACAATAACCACATTTCGTAAAGAATTGAAAAAGGTGTTAGCGTCTGAGTAGGAGGTATTGATTGACTGTTATCTGGCATATTTTTGAATGGACTAAAACAGAAAACTTGTAACTTGTGGAATTTATTGAATGTCTAAAAAGGTTGTGACTAGTTATTCATAGGTTATGCATTATATCACAAAAATTTATTTGTGTCTCGGGGTGTTATTTATGGTGTTGGCAGTGTCCCAGTGATTTCTTGTTGTAATATCAATGTATCTAGTCTGAAGCATCAATATTTGTTCCAATATTTACTACTTTAGCAGTAAAATCAACATGTGCCTTTTGGAAATTGTATAAAGTCCCCTTTTAAGCAAGTTGATAATCTTATGAGAAAATGTACTACTATGAACTAAAATTTTGTAAGTTACTACTAACATGAGACATTAGCCTATCATGTTATATTTAAGGTTGAGAATGAGAAATATATGAGCAGTTAGACTATCATGTTATATTTAACGTTGTCAATGAGAAATATATGAGTAGTCAAAGCTAATATTATCAGAGGAATATTTTCTCAAGGATTATATACCCTATAAAGTTCAGATAAAGTGAAAAACTAAATGGTAATCAACTTGCTTAAATCTGTGTAATATATATGAAAAAAATGACATAAAATAGTCGTTCAATAAAATAATGACTCGCAAATATATACTCTCTTAAGTTTCATGCCATCAAAGAAGAAGAAGCTTGCAAAGATAACAACACATCAAGGGTAATGACTTAGAGCTAATAGAGATAGGCCCTGTTAAAAATTGTACAACGTTAGCCCCTATTGTTTGGTTTGAATAAGTCTTCTATATATCTATATTTTAGCTTTCAGTTGATAGTTGTTTTCTATTAACGTGATAGTTTTCCTATTGTGTAGTATTTGCAGAATTGTGTTCCTAATTTTTAGGTGAGTTGGTTTAGTGGAATTACAGTAGTGTTTTAATGGGAATATGATTACATAATATGTAAACCTATATAAGTCTACAGAGCCTATTGAATAAAATCATCCAATAACAATCTCTGCAACCAAATTTGGCTATCTTTGATTCTTCCAATTATTTCCTTTTTCAAGCATTGATTTCTCTATCAAAGTTGTCTTCGTCATGCCCTCCCTTGATATTTGATATGAACAACACGAGGTACATCAAATAAAAGTTTTCCCAGGAAGCACTCACTTTTGAAAAGATGCAAATTCCATTTTCTTCTATTTTAAGTACGTTCATCCACATTGGAACATGGAGCTGGCAAGATGTCTGGGGAACGAGAATGGGGTGTCTGTCCACTTTTCTGATATGATAGAGAAGAATGACACTAAGCAGTATGAAGATAAAAATTTTACTTTTAGGAAGTTGATTATAATTTTTATTGTCTATCCATCGTGAAATTAACAAGAATCGCAGATTGGGTGTTGGTGATGAAATTGTCTATATTGGTATTGTGATTTATCAAGTCAATTTTTAAATTATTTTCTAATGTTCGTGAGTCACGAATTAGGAATGTATATTTTTATATGTACTTCAGATTGGAATATCTTGATTCTCCAAAAAAATATGCTTTTATGTACTTGCATAAAATCGGCAGACAGTTGTGTAATGAATCAAGAATTCGGACCAAAAAAGTTACTTGATGTGCAAAAATTTCTACACCCTCGATGGATATTAGCTAAACTATTATTTTTGTCCCGAATACGTTAAATAACAATGTAATTGGATTTATTATCCCAAACGTAAATGCCAAAATGACACATTTATCCTATGTTATAGCTCTTCTCTGAAAGTCCCTTAACAAACAAGTTTAAAACTTAAATATAGTAACAATTTTCTCTGATTCTCGCTCAAAGTTGGAGTAGAAAATATAATTTGTATCAGAAATTTCTTATTAAGAAACTTGGGATTTATTTTAGTTCATTTGTAACAGTAAGAAGAATTGGGTGGATGACACCACCAACTGAATACAAAGATTTCGTTATCAATTATCCCAATTGACCTACAATATTGATGAAATCAACAGTTAACAGGAAACCTAGGGGATAGGAAATCAATATCACATAGAGGTAATTGTGATACTCTCCAGTGATGAACATTCATGAATATGCTAAGTCATCTTCAATGATGCTAATCACCTTTTGATCTCAAAGCTTCTATGCATATAATCTCTTTTAGGTCTCATCTAAATGTCAATCTAAACAACCCAATACCTTATTCTATTCTCCTTTCAAGAATCGGGAAATTCGATCCAACCTATAACCTCTTTTTCAAGCAAGTCGCACACATCAAACCTAAATTGCTAGTATTAAACTAATTACTCACTCTAATTAGACTCTTTTGAGCACCAACCAGAGATCGAAATTAGGATTTAAGTTTCTATCCTTAATACTTAAGTTAAAGTCATTTTAATTAGATGAAATTCATGTATGAACAAAAATAAAACAAGCATAGAACAACACCACTACATTAAATCAACACCCAACCCCATTTTAGCACCGCCTAGATCTTGGGGTTTAAGCCACCCATAAAAAAGTAAAGAAAATATATTATCCATGAAATAAACCATGGGTAACTTGAAATCAAGAAATTAATGGAAGCCCACGTTTGATTCAACTTCAATTTATCAAATTCAAATTTCATGTTATAAAACCCCAAAATCTAGAAACTGAACTTTAAAGGTGATCTGCTCTAAAAACTCTCTTTACCTATCAAAAAAGAACCTTTTGAACTATTTTCTACACTTTCTAAATACTATATCCTTTGGGATATTTATAATTTTCCAAATTTGTCCCAAAATCTTTTTCACTACCGACTCAACAATATTAGTCGGGCTCACCATACTTTCTCGGAGAATTGTTTTTCTCTCCTTAGCTCGCCTAATGATTCTCTATGATATAGGTGATTGAATCTAAGTTGGAGAACTCGATTGAGTCCAGTTTTCATGTTTTTCAAATCATCGAGTAACACCTTGGTTCTTCTTTCAAGCATTATATATTCTCTTTACACATTATCACTTAGGATGATGTATAATAGGATCACTTTTATCATTCGGCATATCTCCATCTCTATTGAGTCCGTCAACCACTTTTGATAGATACAAGTTTTGTACACTATCAATTTGCGCGAGCTCATTCTCGTTTGGAAATCCTCCCTTCATTTTAGGCGATAAATAATATTTACTTTACAGTTATTTTTTTGTATTTCTTACTATTCTCTCAAACATTAGTCCATGCCTTAGCCAGTTGTCTTCATAGTTGCAAATTATCAACATTCTATCAAAATAAGAAAAAAATTGGTATTGAGGACACTTATTATTGACGTAAGTGGACTTTAAATTTGTGCAAATCTACCAACCATTAACAACCCCAACTTTAAATTTTGCTTCTCCTCAAGTATATCAAGAACACATAAACCTCAAAAAGAGTAACTTCAAGAGTACTTAATAAGAGCTAACATGCAAGTCCCAGAGAAAGACTACTATGGATAACATGTTATGCTTAATTATGATCACAAACTTCAAATGATGACTACATAGTATAAAAAAAGGTCAAGCTTACTTTATCCTCCGGTCTAATGCAAGAACACGTTTAAAAAAATGCATTCAAGTGCCCTTCATCAAGACCGATTTCATATTCTCACAAAGCAAATCAACAAAGGTTGTTACGACCCAAAGTACACTGTAGACGTGAAATGGTATATAAGACCGTGACAGGCCCTACACAAGTCACTTAGAATACATCATATAAGATAACAAAATGTATCGACAGTTTATAACAAAAAGAGTTTCTAAAAAATTAACGGAAGTATGATTATATTGCAAGCCATCTTATACAGAAGAGTAATAAAAAGGTCATCATGTTCAAATTTAAATGAACAGACAACACAAAATAAAGGCTTTGTCTTTTGAATATGATGACTCACCAAATGTCAAGCTTATACTAAAAGATCCTTAGCTACAAAGATGTGGAATAGGAGCGTCGCAACTTACACTAGTGGTGCAAGAGTATGCGTTAGTACACAAATGTACCAAGTATGATAGCAATGCATAAAAGTTACGAAATCATGTTAAAGGGACATTTTCATAATATGCAAAGACCAAGTAAAAAGTAAGATAAAAGGGTTAGAAAACATAAGTCGTGATCATGATCACTTCATGTAAAACCATCTTTTGAGAACATTTTTGTTACTTCTTGAAGTAATATTAGTTTATTATTGTGGGAAGTATCCTCAACTAACATAGAGTCCATGTGAGCTATAACATAAAATTCGGTGTCTACAACTCCGAAAAAGAGGTGTCCTACTTGCCATGGTAATACAATGAACATTAAACTTGGGTGGATCCACTAGATAATGTCTATGTAAGACAACATACTATGGGAGAACATAGGTATGGGATAAGGATATTGCTACTATAAACCCGACCTCAACTATGAGAGAGCTTCCATCTGAATATCCTCTCTATGCTAAGCATAAATTCACAAAGTATTTCTTAATATTAACTATTGTCTTTAAGAAACACGGGTAGTCTCTACTTGTCTTATCACGGGATATATCTTAAGACCATGCGTCCGAAAACCTTTCACTATCCATGATCTTTTCAGAATAGCTTTTAAGACCCATAGTCATTCACTACATGCTAGAAATTCCCTACTTCTAATGGAAGTATTTTTGAAATTTGTGGTCTATAATCATTAATGACATATATGTATACCATACTAATCAAGACCTAATTTAGAAAAATAGCCTGAAAAATAGCCGATGTTAGAAGAACAAATCTTGAGTTTGAGGTAAATATTTGGGTCTGCTTACAAATTTCACCTATGAAGAGTGTGATGAGATAAGAGAAAAAAGGGAAATTTAGTCCCTGATATGTGAGCCCATAACAGATTTCGAGACGTATTGGTAAATTCTCTTATGATCTTGATTTACCTAATATTTTGCATCAGTGCATCAAGATTTCCTTGTATCCTTGCTGAAGAAATGTGCTGGAAATTTTACATATATAGATCCCTTCGAAGGTTTGAGGGTAACAAAAATCTTTCTTATGAGAGAGTTCCAATTGAGATTTTAGACCGGCAACTCGACAAGTTGAGTAACAACTAAGTTGCTTCCGTGCAAGTTTTTTGGAGGAATTAGTTATTTGAGGGTGCTACTTGGGAGGTTGAGGCTGATAAGATATCTTGTTATCCTCTTCTCTTTCATTCTAATGCTTTTCTAGGTTGAGGTATTTAGTACTCATGGTTTACTCTTTTGGTGTCATGTTTCATAGATATTTCCATGAGTTTCTCATTTATTCAAGATTCATGAAAAACTTTAATTTTGAGAAAATTAGCTAACTTGTTCTATTTCTTCATGTCTATGTGCATATGAGTCTGAATTGCATATAAGCTTCATGAAATGATATATTGAAAATGTTTAGCTTGGATTTGATGTTTCCTCCTAGGATATGTGAATTATGTGATTTCATGCATGATGTCCTATTAGATTAAATTCTTACCCTCTTTATTATATATTAAACCTCCTTCGAGGCTGAATGTTCCTAATGGGGGACATATTGCAACACCTCGAATTCAAGAAAGCCTAGAAAAGAAACCTAGTGGGGTAACTCACAAGCCAGAAGTGGACCATGGAACACTCAATAGAGCCCTTGATAGGCCATGAAGGGGAACATTGTCCGTTAAGGGTATCGTGGTAAGTATCGCAGACCTACCTTGCATGATTCCTTCTAACTAAGTCATTGATGGCCTGTGGCGAGGATGATGGACTGTGGTGTTCATCGTCAAAGTGACCCACTAGCAAGGGTTCTTTCCCTAGCAACTAGTCAAGGACCACAACTTCCATAACGACTCATGGGGTCCTTGAATAGCCGTGAAGGACACCACGAAGACGGTAGCATTTGTTTTATGTCAAGGTCTTTTGAGTCTTTTTCTAGTTTTTTTAATCCAATACTATGTCGTTTTTCTCTTAAACCAAGTCCCTATATGAAGGTTTTTAACCCCCCCCCCCCCCAAATCCCCCAATTCAACTCATTCTCCCTATTTTCCAAAAAGAAAAACAAGTCTTCATTTCCAAAAGTATTTATCTCTCTAAAAATCATGAAGAAGAACGAGTTAACCTTGGCTTTCAAGTCCAGTCTCTCATTCCTACTATTAAAGACACACTTTTGGTATTAAGGTATTATAGTCTTCATCCATGGAGTCCTTTCCTCCATGGAGTTCCGAAATTCTCCAATTTATAAAGCTAGAAATTCTCAATTGGGTTACGAGTTTCTTATATGTCATGCGTTACTTTAAATGTTGATTCATTTGATTTATTTATGAACTTTTATGAATAAATTGAGATAATTCCATGTTTTAAAGATGAATTCGCATGAATCCACGCCTAACTCATGTTTTCAAGATTATGTTTATTGACAATGGGCTTTGAACTATAATGAAAAATTATGGAATTATACATGTTCTTATGAAATTGATGAATTATAATGTAAGTTGCTCTGAGAGTAAATCATATATGTTGTTGTTGTTTTTGTTAATTTATGTAAAAGAAATTATCGCAAAAGAAATACTTAGGTTGAATGGTTTATCACCTAAATTGAATCAATGTTAAAGAGCTATTGTAATGAAAACTAGCTTAGATTGGTTGCTCCAATGTACCTTTACATGGATGGCATATGACTTAGCTTCGTTTGGAAATATGACGTGCCATCCACGGATAATAAGGACTAGTTAAGAAAATGACTTTATTGTGGGGTATACGCTTAGCATTGAGAGGATATTTATATGAAATCTCTCTCGTTAGTAGAGATCAGGTTTCTAGTAGCAATCTTTTTACTTAATACCCATTTTTGTCATTAGCTAGTTCATCTAATGTCACATCAGAGGAGCACCCCCTAGAGGAGCACCCCCTAGACGTAAGCGGCGGCGTCGTATTCGGAGAGGACTAAGACTAGCCTCTTAGCATACATCATTACATTCATAAGTAAAAAATGCAGAAAATTCAAAACTTTTCTTCTATATATATTATAAAGTTTACATAGACCTCTCGCTTACACATAATATATTTATATCGACTATACATAGACCCTTGATATAAGAAGACTACATAGTCTCCTACCTTTATTGCACACACACACACACACACACACATATCTGTATATATAGTCTTAAACGGTTGTCTCATCTCATAACCATCTAAACAATAGTATAACAATTGACATAGCCCATACGTCATTACAATAAAGCCACATATAGGATATACAATCTTTAGTACACAAATGAAAAGGGAAGAACTAAAAGTCTTATAACTAGGAAAAAACCAATAGCTTGATAGTTGCATTGCCCTTGAAAAGTGAAAACCTACCCAACTTGGAGAGTGAGAATTCCAAGTGTTCCTTCAAATGCATCTCAAAAGCCCTTCAACGACCGAAACCTAGAATATTAAGAAAAAGGGAGAACAAGGGGTTAGCACATCACATGTACTAAGTATGAGACCATATAGACACACACATCATAGAAATCATGCTAAAAGGTACGTTTCATTAAAGCGTGATATTTTATTTTGAACAGCCTTATGCACATTCCAGGACCAACAAACATAAGTCTAATCAAGCCACACATGCACACCACCATACTTGAGTACATAGTCAATACAACTCTATCATCAAGTTATAACATCAACAAGAATGTTTAACAGTTAATCACATTATAACAAAAGCAAGACAATTACTCATGAGCCCTTATTGAGTCCACTAGTGAAATGACTAAGCAAAGCTCCATAACCTTACTTAATCATGTAAGCCCAACAACAATTATAACCAATGTCCAACTTAACATATCATATTATGAAGAGTACATAACATCATACTTAAGCTATAGAGACCAAACATATATTTATAAGTGAATTCAACATCATATGGTGCCATCAACATGTATGATCATCATATACATACCATTTATATTTATAAGCATATTCAAACATAAAAACATCTTCCTAAGACTCCCCTCAAGGCTAACTAGTGCAATGCATAGGTAGAATCACATACCCTCACCTAGACTAAGCTAAACTCTTAGGTCATCCTAGTTAAAGTTCATTCATAACTTCATTTTAACTTTTGTGAACACTTTCGTTAATTGATGTAGACCATAAGATCTAGGTGTGAAATTCGGAGTTGTAAAACCTAACACCAATGGAAGGTGGTCTACTGGACAAAATAGAACCAAACATAAATGTAGTTGTTTAGGTAGATCCACTAGCTAGTGTTCCTATGGGGGAAACATAGTTAAGGAACTAGGAGATATGTGTGAACTCTCTACACGTCATTTAGCATTTGATCCTTATCTAATGAGAATCCATAGGGTGAGTATCCCTTATAGGGGAGTCAACACCTCATGTGAAACTATATATAGGGTGAATCTTCCTCTATGGAAAGTCAACACCTCCCACTGTCAAGTTCTCTCGTTACTAAGCTAATGTCCCATTTGAAATGTTTTTAACTCATACATTACTATCAACACTTAGTTTAGGTCATAGGCTCTATTCCTTATACAATTATCACCATCATAGCACAATAAGAATTACATAAGTATTTTCCTTTCATTATAATTCATACATGTGAGGTTAGCATATTTACGTATCACATCATGATAAGACATATTGTTAAGTTATCACCATCATTATAGCATTTACATCATAGATAACATCTCACAAACCATAGTCAAGACATTTCAATTCAACATCATACCAACCCTATCAATCTTGATATAACATATATTTCAATGCAACATCATAACTTAATCACAAGTAATCATAATCGAAGAAAAGAGTTGAGATCGCAAGGCTTACCCAATCTCCTTCATAAGCCATCATCCATGGCTTTACCATCAACCAATCCATTCCAATCAAAAATAGGTGTAGCAACATTATACAATAGTAATCTAACACTACTAAGCAAATTATATCATCACCATCCCAATCAACTTCAATTCATAACCTAGGGTTTGAGGGAGAAGTATTCATCATGAATTCTTCAAGAACTAGGTCTAATCTCAACCTTAGAATTCCCTAGGCATCCCATAGATTGAATAAGATGGTTACAACAATAAACATATTCATAATCCCCCTTCTATTAACACATATGAACAAGGACTTGGAGAAATTGGGGAAAGGATATGATTTATAAAAAAAATCCCACAATTAGCATCAATTACACAATAATATACATAAGATTAGTCATAGGCAATCATAATTCAACATAATCAATAATCAATTTCGACTTTAGAAAAATTATTTGTAGAGAAAAGCCCTAAGAATTTGGGCAATTGAAATTCAACTTTTAGAACCATATGGGGAAGGAATCCCAAGAATAAAAAACCCATACCCTTAATGAAGATTTATCCCAAAAAATTGAGTGAAAATCTTGGAGACTTTGTCATATTCCTCAAGCTTCTTGTTCTTCAATGGAGGATGAATGAAGAAAAATAAAGTAGAGAGAAGTGAGAGCAATTTGGGTTTGAAGTTGAGTTTGTGTTTTTTGAGTGGAAATGAATGGAAATTGACCTAACGTCAACATATAGTCCACCCCCAAAATACCCAAACTAACCCTTATTATATTTAACTTCCAAAAGTGAAGTTCAACTTGACGTCACTGTGAGCTCCCCCCTCCCCCCCAATCACCACGTCCCACTTCACGGTCCGTGAAGTTCTCAAAAGACCATGGTGGTGGTTGTGAAGTGGTAAGGCAGTAGCTCCCCCCAAGGAGCCCCTTTCCATTTCTCCCCCCAAAGAAGGAATACTGAGCACTTTCTCCCTTCTATGAATATGCACCAAGGCCCGTCAAGTGGCTCGTGGTGATCTGAGGCAGTAGCTCACCATCTCCAACCAACTCACCTCCTTTTTGGCTAAGGCCTTTTCTTGGCAGCCCTTGCCCTCCGTCAAGTTCACCACGAGTCGTGGAGTGGCTCGTGGTGTCTTGGACAGTAGCTAGGCTACCTTGTCATATTACCCCATGTCTAAGGCCCCTTCATGAGCTCCCCACCTTGTCCGTGGTCCTGACCATTAGCCGTGGTCATTCTCGTGAAGAGTGAGGTAGTAGCCTCCCTTCTTGGGCAGCCTTGGCCTCTTGTCTTTGGCTTGCCCTTGAAGGTTGGCAATCCTCACTTGGCCTAGAATCCTTAAGACTTACTTTGAAACTTTATATATATATATATATATATATATATATATATATATATATATATATATACTCTCATCATCTATGCTAGATAAATAAAAAACCATTATACACTTTTTTCAACCCATCAAGACACCCCACTAGCTTAAGTAGTAAGTTCACCGGACGTTGTAGACATTCCTTGCCGTTTCAACTCTAAAGATTTCTAAATGTTTTATATTCATCATTTTAGGCCTTAGTACAGTAAAACAACCTTTAGACACTCTTGTTAGGCTCTAGAACACATATTAGTCTTTTGGAGTGTTACATCTACAATAGCTAGAAGTTCATGGTCTTACCTTGTAAAGTAGGACACCTCCTTTTGGTGTGGGGTATAAACCGAATTCCATGTTTATAGTTCACATGGTCTCACATGTTAGTTAAAGGTAAATCTCCCATAATAATGAACTAAAGTTACTACTTGAAGTGTCTTATGAAAGTTTAAATATGTTATGTGCAATGACCATGTTTAACTTATGATTTATGTTTTCTCACTCTATTAATTCATGTTTTAGCTTGGTCATTGTATTTCATGAAAATTTCCATTTTTAGAATGCTTTTAAATGTTTTTTTCATGTCTTTCATATCTATTGCATTTTAGTACTAATGCATACTCTTCCCTACATTTATGATCCAAATGTAGGGTCTGACGCTCCAGGTTCGCACTCCCACAGCTAGGGATCTTTATTAGAGATTTGAAGATTAGAGATTCCTCATTTTTTGAGGACCAAGCTTTCATTCGTTCGTCTTTAGTTTTATGTTTTGGATTTGATGTACGGGTTACGTCCCAAGCATTTCTTTGTAATAGATGGATTTGAGACTTTGTGAATTTTCCATTTCGTCTTATCAAACTCTATGATTTGATTTACACTTTTAAATCTCATATAATTCCTATTTTCGTGTACGAAGAGTGCTCAGTGGAATGTATGAGGCTTTTTGGGGTCTTTTACGCTATGTTTCACCCAGCGTCTACCTTGTATCGTGATAATATGGGACCGTCAAGTCATGGATTGTGAACCAGTGGAAATTGATGATCAATAATCCACTCGGATGTGAGAATCAAATCGCTGAATTTCATGTTTTTCTTTTATGTAGTACATGGTTTGCATATCATTGAGCATATAAAGAGACTATGGAGAAAGCTGAGGAATATTGATTTGGGACATCATGAGCCATGGCTATCTATGAGAGATTATAAGGTTATCCATAGATTTGAGGTTAAAATGGTTGGTTCTAAAACCTATGAAGCTAAAACTAAGGACTTTGACTCTTTTTTGATAGATACACGCAATTCTGTGGGTAAATTGTATGGAGTCACATATAGTAGGTTTGATTGGGCACTAGTTAAAGCTAGATGGCTACTATTCATTCAACCATTGGAAGAACAAATAATTGATCCATAATACTCAGATCACTCACCTCTATGTGTTACTTGACACAGGAGGAAGATAGAAGACATAATCCATTAAAGTTTTTAAAACATCTAGTAAAGCATGAGAAGTTCTAGAGGACAGTACAAAGGATTTGGAAAAAAATACATAGTACTGGTACAATGTGTGGGGTGTGATATCAACTTAAGAGTGTGAAACAAGCTGCGAAAGAATTAAATACATTCGAATATCATTGAGTGGGAAAGAGAAATGGACATGTCCTAAATAGAAGTCAGCAAGCTCAATTTATTGAGCCATTGACCAAGCAAGAAATAGTAATGTCAATATTAAAAGACATATTTTTTAAAAGGACTTGGGCAAGCATGGGTGAGAAAATCACAGATGCTTTCTTGCATTTCTTTTCCACATGTATGATGTGTAAATCCATTGAGTCACCTTGTAACTTTGATTCTTAATGTAACACATTCTTCAAAAATATCTGAGTATAGACAAATGGATATATATGTAATCGTTAGTGGACACATTCATTCTATCATCTATAGTTATCCATGTGACACTTGACACATCTAGTATAGCATAACAAAAGGACAAGGCGTAAGTAACCCCTATACTATGACCAAAATTTCTGAGATATTTTAACTAAGCTAAGGTCCTATAACCCTACTCGAACTCTTTTTATTGTAATTTTGTACACTTTGTGGTGGCACACTGCATGACTCCACATAGTTGAGGCGTGTGTGAGATATTTGGATACCACGTAAGCCAAAAAGTATGTAGAATTATTTATAAAATGGACCGAAAGGATAATAAGACCTTAGTTTAATTAATGTGTCATTAAAATTTTGTAATAGTCTATGGGATAGTTATATCATATCCCTACCAAAAAAACAAATTTTACATTCTCTAATAGAAAAATAATAAATTCTTACACAAAATTAGATTCTTCTGCCGACGGGGTGTACCCAAAGCAACAGCAGTCCTTGAAGGCAGTTTTAAAAATAATAATCTAGAAGAAAGGAGACTTCTGAGTTTTCCCATCACATGTTTTCTCAATATAGTTTAAAATTAGTTTCTATATAATATATCATTAGTGAAAAATAACTAAGTGCCTGAATTGCAAGATTGTATATTTACACACTTAATTCAATAAATATAAATATTTTATTTTATGTCAATAAACCTATGTATTAATATAAAGCTTGATGTTCAGCTTGCTGATGTGGCATATCTCAATAATCAGAAAGCCTATTTGTTTATTGTCTCAGATTTTGGAGGATTCTTTTTCCTTTTTTTGTTCAGGCTGCTGATTTGGCATACCTCAATGATTAGGAAGCCTATTTAATTATTTTTTTAGATTTTGGAGGATTCTTTTTCCTTTTTTCAGATGTAAAATGATTTTAATTAGCTATTGTTTAATTTTCTCAATTTAAGGCTATAATAATTAATGAATTTTAATTAATTAAATCTTGAGAAAGAGAACATATCAGTAGCTCTTAACCATTTACTTAAATAAAGTGTTTTAATTAATTTAAATTTTGAGAAATAGAACGTTTAAATTTCTAATTTTTAATTTTGATTAATAGCTCTAATCTGTTTCCTTAAATTAAGCTTACAATAACTGGTGAGAACACTTATAGTTTTAAATTATGAATTAACGCTTTTCAACGTTCAAAATATTAAAGTCCTATAAATTGGCACTTTACTATTTAATTTTCCATTAATCTTTTCATTCTCTTTATAATTTTATTTGGATTTGATTTGATGGTTTGCTAATACTATTTTAAAAGTTAATAGAAAAGATGTCTAATTTTATATTGTAATTTCTCATTTATCTTTTCATTCTCTTTATAATTTTCTTTGGATTTGATTTGATGATACTATTTTAATAATTAATGAAAAAGATGCCTAACTTTATATCGGTCTAATTTTGCAGGAAGTTTAAAATGATTTGACAAGATCTTCCTATGGAAATTATATTAATTATAATGGAATATTGTGAAGGTGAGAACAACATCAACTTTGATTGTCATGCAAAGTTACATATTGTTCTTATAATTTATATATTTTTTGGCTTTCTACATGATATTTGGTGTCTACATTGCAGTGTGATTATATATGATGTCACAACAAGCAAGGCTCCATATGGAAGGAGCACTTCCTACTAAGGAGTTTTTTCGTACTCAAGATTTGACGAGATGTTTAATTAAGAGAGTAACATTCTTCTCCAATACATATCATCTTTTCATGTTTTTTAAGAAGGGTTTACCACCTTGTGAATGTAACATTTTAGTTTTATTGTGAAATATATGTTAATTTATTGTGTAGATAGTTTTTTCCCTTTACAAACACTACTAAAAAAAGGCCAAAAAGAGACCTAGAAATGGAGACCTCAAAAATAGGTCAATAATAAGAACCTCATGAGGTCGCTATATAAATTAATATCTTTTAATTTTTTTTAATGTAGGAGAGACCTCGTGAGGTCAATATAATGAATAATATTTTTTACCTGACTTATTTAAAAAAAATTAATTTTTAATCTAATTCTCATAAAATTGGAGACCTCATGAGGTCTCTAATTTTTTAACTATTCAATTAAATTAAATTAAATTATTATTTTTTATTTAACAAGTAGAGACCTCATGAGGTCTCTACTTGTTAAATTAAAAATAATAATTTAAAATATTTAAAAATTTAGAGACCTCATGAGGTCTTTTAAGCAAAACCAAAAACCTAGGCAAAATTAAAATAGCTCTTTCTTTCCGCTCTCTTAATTTTTGGTCAACCGCGCGCCTCTCTCTCTTTCTCACTGCCCTCGTCGACCACCTCTCTCTTTCTCACTGCCCTCGTCGACCGTCTCTCTCTTTCTCGTCGTCGACCGCCTCTCTCTTTCTCTCTCTCTGTCGACCCTCTCGCTCATCGCTCTCTGTCGACCCTCTCGCTCATCGCCAGCTCTCCGCCGCCAGCTCTCGCGCCGCCGCCAGTTGCAGTCGCCTCAGCAGCAGTGCCTCCATCATCAGGTAAATTTATTTATTTTTGGTTATTGAAACTAAATGTGTTAGATCATTGAGGAGGTGTTTGAGGTTAATTTGATTGTATTATTATATATTTATATCTCATAGTGATATTGTAACTTTGCACATATACTTATGTTGTTATGAATCTTTAATGAAAAGAACCTATTGGTAAAATGTGTGTGATACTACCTTGAAATTTCAAGTCCGTTGAACTAAGGATACTTATGTAAACTCTGCAGCTGATCTCGTGGCATTTAATCTTTATAATAAAAAACTATGAAAATGGCATCTAATAGCAAGTTGTGCAAGTGGATGTTAGGATAAACTGAAAGATAATAGTATAAGCATATTCAGTGATCTAATAAGCTGAAAAATGTTCTGTCAAGCACCAAGTAAACATGAAAAAAAGGTGACTACCAAGAAAATATTTTGACCTAATTATAACTAATTTAAGGATCTCAATGATATCAAAGATATTGAAAGTTAATACTCAATAAAAAACTCATTTATAATTAAGCACGAAACCACTCACGAAATGTTCCCAGGAAAGTACTGAAACTTAGGCCATGTACTGTACTATGATACAGAAGTCTCCATTCATGCAGCTCGTCTTGTGGGAGGGCCCATATATATGCCAAGCATATTCCTTTCTTAACAATAAAAAAACAGGGAAGGAGAAGAGACAGAATAAGAGCATTTTTCCCATGTTTTTCTAATAGAAGCTTTCTGATGAAAAGATGTTTCTATAGGGAGCCACCTTGTTAATAATGATAAAATGTAAAGTTATTTTATGAGGCCAAACATGATGAATGAGAAGGCCATAAGGATCTTTTTTAAGAAGTGTATTCATATGAACCTTTTAACTCAAAGTAGAAAAAAGATGTAAAAAGAATAAGATAAGAGAAAACAATGTGCTGTCATAGACATGTGAACAATTTCACGTGGGAAAAAGATGACTTGTTTGCTCACATGTCATTTTCCCACTCATTTGTATCTAATGCAAACCTATTAATTTTCCTACTAATTGAGTTTGCTTTCAAATCTCTAGTCATTTTAGAGGTTTCATTTGGAGGCAATTCTTACACATTCATCATTAGTAATTTGGAGATTGTAATATGCTGATTATTTTTCAGTGCATGAATGTTTACTTTGATATATTGCAAGTTGATATACAATATATAATTTTGAATATTCTGAAACATTATAAAAACAAAGTTCTCCTATCATTATTTCTTAAGCATAAGTATCAACACTAGTTGATCCTATTGATGACAAAATTGATTTTCTTTTGAAATCAATTTGTGTCCATCTAGTGTTGACACTTAGCTTTAAATTTTAGAAATAATTATTTGTTAAGCATAAGTACCAAAACTAGTTGATCCTATTGATGACAAAATTGATTTTCTTTTTGATAATCAATTTGTGTCCATCTAGTGTTGACACGTAGCTTTAAATTTTAGAAATAATTATTTGTTAAGTTTGTAACTATCGTGTTAGTATTAAGTTAAACTAAACTAATGAAACTTAGAAATTTGTTAAGTTAGTTAATAAGTTAAACTTGTTACTATAGTATTAGAATTTAGTTAAAACTAAACTAATTAGACTTAGAAATTTGTTAAGTTGGTTAATAAGTTAAATTTGTAACTATTGTTAAGTTAGAATAGATATCTTCAAGCTTTGGAGGATTTACAAGAAACTCTGCCTGAAGAAAATTGAGGTATGCCACTTACTCAAGAACATGATGAGAGAGTTTGGTTAGACTTGACTTGTGGGCCAAGTAGATATGGGTATGCATATGGAATGCCTCATAAAAACTTTTGTGAATTTTCTTCTGAGTTTGAAGGTCTAAATAGTTTAAATCATGATGAATCAATGAAGAAAAATTTGGCTATGGAGAAAAAGATTGTTGAGCTATCTAGCCTAGCCGAAGAATCACGGGCTAGGGAAAGGCGGTTGGAATTACAGTTTGCGGGTCTTAAGGCTCAATTCGATGCATTACTTGCCTCGGGAGGGATTTCCCCTTGTTCTGGTGATGTCACTTTCCCTCCTCGACCTCCTCAATCTCAACCTACTCAATATCCAATGTATGGTCAACAAAGAAATATGACCCATGAGAGTAGTGATGAAGAAACTGATGAAGAAAGTGATGATTATGTGGCAAACACACTACTACATTAGTGAAGTTTAGACTTGTGATAGTTAACTTATGGATCATTTTGTGAACTTTATAATTTTGTGATGGGAATTATTTGTTTTGTGAATACATGATAACGTTGGAATGTATTATATAACTTATGGATATCATGGTTTTTGTTTAATATATAATTATGTTGAAGTGAGTTGCAATTGAGTTGATAAGCGAATATTTAGTAAATGTATTGCTTCAATTGAGTTTTTGAAGCTCTTTGAGTTTGATTTGGGTACTGAATTAAAATGACAGGTGATGAGAAGCCGCAGAAATAATAATTTTCTGCCAGTTTTTTTCCAGAAAAAGAGACCTCATGAGGTCTCTTTTTTGCATTAATTTTCCAGATATTTCATAATAGAGACCTCATGAGGTCTCTTTTCTGCATTATATTTTCCGTAAATCACGAGGTCTCAAAAAATAAATGGAGAAAAGAGACCTCATGAGGTCTCTACTTTAAAATAATATAAAATTAAATTAAATAATATCTTAGCGACCTAATGAGGTCTCTTTATTAAAATATAAAATTAAATAATATAATAAAATTGTGACCTCATGAGGTTTCTATATAAAAAAATATAAAATTAAAATAAATAATACAATAGTGACTTCGTGAGGTTTCTTTTTTGTAAAAAATCAGATAATTTGTTGGTGACCTCGTGAGGTGTCTGTTTGGTGACCTCATGAGGTGTCTGTAAAAAAGTGACCTGCATTTTATTGACCTAGCGTTGAGGTCTCTTTTTCGGTCTCTTTTTTTCCGAAAAGAGACCTCGTGAAAATACATAATACTTTAGTATTGTAAAGGTAGCTGATTACTAAATTGTCGATATTATAATGTCCGTCATTTT
Source organism: Solanum lycopersicum (assembly GCF_036512215.1). Taxonomy (NCBI): domain Eukaryota; kingdom Viridiplantae; phylum Streptophyta; class Magnoliopsida; order Solanales; family Solanaceae; genus Solanum; species Solanum lycopersicum. Next base: position 40,339,547 of record NC_090809.1, on the reverse strand, counting down.
TAAAAATGTTATTCAAACATCTTCATTACCTTTACAACCTTGATTAGTCATTAACATACAAAATAAACTATGACCTCCTAAGTATGTCCTATTTCTTCCCTTTTCCTTATGTGTATTTTTTTTGTTCTATCTGTCTGTTTATTTGGTCAACTTTTGACATTTCTTTTCTAAAAATATTGTTTATCGAGTAAATATATTTGAACGGGTTCTAATTTTCCAATTTGTTATCATTTCTCTCTATTTTGTCATGTATATATTTAGATAATAGTTATATGTCTTATTTAAATTTTAAAGAAAATATTATAATCATAATTAAAGGTAAAAGGATTTTCATATTCGATATTAATTACTTTTTTCGACATACTCTAATTTTAAAATTATAAAAATACTCTAATGATAGCGTACCGTTGATTATTAAATTTAATAATAAACAATTGAAAAGACATTTTACATTAATGAAAGGAGAAGAATGAAAAAATTAAAAATGATGATTAATTTTAGAATATGGAGGGATGGAAATTGAAAAGGCCATTATTAATTGTGATAAATTCGTCAAAGGTTTCTGACAATTCATAGCAACAAATAAATACGAAAAAGAGATTTTAGAATGAAAAAAAAGTAGATTGTAGCTTATATCTATAAATTACCATATACTTTCATTTACTTATTTTTTTTATGTTATTTCTATATTTCAAGTAAATTTAATAAAATTAATAATAAAATTTGTCCCATAGAAAAAAAATGACATTATTAGGATATTGAAAGAACTATAGGAAGTTTCTTTTTTTGTTTGAGTTGATTTATTTCAAAAAAAAATTGGTATACTATTAGTTATCAATCTTATATTACCTTTTATCTTTTCTTCTTTATTTGATTGTTTTCTTCATTTTGATATTTTTTATTGGAATAAATAAAAGATGATAAGAAAAGGTTTAAAGAAAAATGAATATTTACAATTGTGTGATTTGTTAATAAGTAGTCACAACTCACCATATGACAGACTTTATTTTACCTTTTTTTTTATACTTAATCCTCAATTTTAAGAAATAGTACTAATGTATTTGGTATTACTTCTAGTCTAATAAATTAGCCTATTACCTTTTAATATTACACATTAATGAAATAGCACATCCTTTCATATTTCATTTTAATGGAGAATAAAAGAATACTTATATGCTCCATTAATTAAGTTCACCATTTTCTTTTATTTAAATACTAAAATATAATGAATTTGCATTTTTTGAGACCGTTCATGGCTATAATTACTACTCATTGCAAGATAAACATAGATGAATTGAGCATGAGTTTTATTTGTTTGAGTTTAGATAGTCAGAGATTGGACATTAGTAAAGATTGGATGATGAATCATACTCCCTCTGTCCCTATTTAGTTGTCCACTTTAGAAGTGACACACATATTAAGACACCAATGATTATTATAGTTTAGTTACAATTTTACCCTTTAACTTAAAAAATTATGTAACTCCCCAAATTTAATAAATGCATTTTCTGGTTCCAAAAAGCATGATTACAACTTAGTAGTACTAGAATTTTTCAAGAATTAAATAAGGGCATATTAGGAAAAATATTATTGTCCTTTCTTGATTTGTTAAAATGGACAAGTAAATAGAGAAAAATATAAGAGGAAATATGAACAAGTAAATAGAGACAGAAGGAGTATCTTTTTTAAAATGAGTAATTTGATTTGATTTAAGTTCTTTTATCATTGAAGAGTACATATCACAAGTTAAAAGATGTTGGCCGATATGAATGACCGGATAATATACTTGAAGGTAAAACCAATTATTAAACAAAATTGAGCGATATTTTTTTACCTTTCTCCCTACAATAAAATTAAGAAATAATGATAAAATCAAACAATATGATATAGTGGAGATATAATTAATCGAAAAGAAAATTAATTCTAACACACATATTTTAATACTCGCATGAAGCATGGCAATGTTGCATAGTATATTATATAACCAAAAGAATACAAGTTACTTCATTAATTTATTAAAATTTATATTTAAGTGTCCTAGAAAATATTATTGAAACAGGGTTTAACCAAACGGTGAGATGATCAATCAATTTTTTGATGGAGTAAACTGACTAGGTGGGTCCATTAATTAGCCATTTCCATGATATTTTACTTCTGAAAAAGAAAAATTTGGAGTAAAGGGACTAGGTGAGTCAATTAATTAGCGTGAGAGAAGGAGAGGAAATAAAGTGTACTTGTTGCTACCTCGAAAATAAGGATATAGAAAATATAACGACACTTTAGCCACTTGAAAATATAAAACATTACTTTATTATCTTAACTACTGTAGCAACATTTGCCTAACTATGGTTGTTTTTGCATCTTTATAATACTTTGTTTTGACAATCCCCTTTGTCACTTCACTCTCCTTCCATTTTGATAGTTTCAATCCCAATTATTAGAATATCAAATATGAAGCGGATGCTTATTAAGAAAATGTTGTAATTTATCTCACCAAAAATGATTCAGAGTTCAACATAGGCCGAGCTACATATTTTAAAACACTCTATCTTTGGGACAAGGCCTCTGGGAGTGTCAAAGATTTGTCAACGCATTTCTCCTTCAGAATCAATTCTCAGGGAAGAAACTTATATGCTTATGTTCTTACCTATTTCCTCGCCCCTGCAGTTCCAGTAATTCCTGATACACACTTTGCTGCAGGAGAGGGACTTGGCCTTGCAACTGTTTATCAACAATATTCATCGAAAAACCACCATTTTGTTGCAGTCGAATTTGACATCTTTTGGAACTCTTATGATCCACGGGATAATCATGTGGGTATCGATATCAACTCCATGCAATTTGTTGTTAATGTGACCTGGTTTAGTGGCACTCCCAATTGTACGAGAACTGATACCTGGATAACTTATAATTCAATCTAAAAAAATCTTAGTGTTGTCTTTACTGCTTTCCAAACACAAGGGAATATCATAGTCACCATCCTGCAGAACCTATCTTACAATCTTGATATGAAGGAATATTTTCCAGAGTGGGTCACTATTGGCTTCTCAGGTGCAATAGGAACCTTCTCTGCAATACATACCATATATTCTTGGAATTTTATTTCTTATTTAAAATATAATGGAAACATAAGTGATCCAGATATACCCCTACCAAGTCCTGTGCCATAGTATATATCAAGCAGAATTAAGTCACGACAAGTGATTGGATTGTTTTCTGCTGGTTTTCTTTCAATAGTAGTATCTGTTTTAATATTTATTGCATTTTGGAGAAAGACAAAGGCCAGAGAAGAGGAAGAGGATGATACTAATGATGGTTCCGTGAACAATGAATTTGAAAGAAGTTCTCGTTAAAATTATACAACATCAGTCTTGGTTTTTAATTTGATCTGAGAGAATATTTGCCAGAATGGTTAACTTTTGGCTTCTCATGTGCAACAGGAAACTTCACTTCAATAAATACCATATATTTTTGGAACTTTACTTCTTCTTTCAAATATAATGGAAACATAACTGATCCAGATGTACCCAACCAAGCCCTATGCCAGAGGATACTTCAAGCAAAAATAAGTCAGGACTAGTGATTGGATTGTTTTCTGGTGGTTGTGTTTCGATAGCACTATCTTTGATATTATTGGTTGTTCCATGAACAATGAATTTGAAAGAAGTTCTTGTTAAATATCTATAGTTTTTGTAAGTATTTATAGGGCCATTAACCGATGGAATAAAATATATCTATCATTTTCTCTGCACACTGCTTATCTTACTCTTCCGCTACAATACTTTGTAGTAAACTTATTATTTTGTTCAGCTCTTCGTTTGGTATTAGAGCGAGGTTATTCTATGAAAATCACTTACCTATAGTTTTTCTTTCTATTAAGATGATGTCGATGATATGACAGCCCAACAGGCTGGTGACGAATGAAAAAGCTCAACAACAACAACTACATTACATGATTGACTTGTATATTGTCTTATATGCAAGGGAAAGATTAATTGTGGGAGATTGTCAGTGGCACTGAGGTGACACAACTAGAAGTAGAAGATGCAAATACCACATTACAGAAGTGGAAGATAAAACCAGGAAAGGTTATATTCGTCTTTAAAGCAACGACTGAAGAAGAGGATGTGCTTAAGCACAAATAACATGCCACTACCCCAAAGTAGAATTGGGATACATTCACCAGGTTATTTAATAGAAAAAATGACACAAGCCTCCAACTCTTAAAGAGTTAATTAATTTTGATAGCACAATGGAACATGACAATTGCACAATACTCTCATAAGGTAAAGATGTTATGTAGAGAGATTTCACAGTTAGATCCACAAGCTCCAATTGGAGGGACGATGATGAAGTGAATCATCATCATGCTCTGAAGCATGAATATCTTCATTGCTGCTACACAAGGATGGAAAATTAAACCTTCAATTGTAGAATTCAAGAATATTCTAGTTGGACGGGAATCTTTGGCCAAGCAAATGGGAGAAGCTTCACTTATGATGGAGCTTCACTATATGTCAATAATGGAAGCTGAAATTTCATGCCGCATGGTGCCAGTGTATCTAAAGAACGATGATAAGATGGAAGGTAGCCAAGGTAAAGAGAGAACTCGTGGAACGGGTGGTTTGAAGAATCACTGTGGAAAAAAAGTCTGAAGGGAAGTGCTACAATTGTGACAAGACGGGAAATATGGTGAAAGGTTGCAGGTCAAGGGAAAAATTATGGACATGTAATGCTGCCATTACCAAGGTTGATGAGGAATGGGATGCTGAAGCTTTCTAAACTATCAAAGACGAGGATCTAGACTTCACAACTTTAATATCCAATCCAATTGACTTGTTGATTGGATTGTTGGTTCAGGCTGCTCAAATTACATTATTAACCTCTTATAATCAAACATAATCAATAATGACAAATGCATACACTAACAAGTCAGTTTATGCAGGAAAAGGAACCAGCTATACAAAAAGAACATATTCCCGAAATGATGGAGTTCAGTTGATTGCTGAAATCAATACTAACTACGAGCAAAATCCAGCTAAGAAAGGGAAGCAAAATTTTGGTCAATCAGATCAAATATTGTCACTTGCAAATAATAAGAGAGAGACACGAAATGAAGAGAATCCTTCAAATTAACCGAGAAGGACACTAAGCTTAAGTAAAGGGACAACTTAAAGAAGCAATCACGTCCAACATTTTTGGATTGCATTTATGAGAAATCAAATCAAGAAATGAAAATTAGCCCAGCAAGGAAAGAATTGATTTGTCTTGCACAGATGTGATAGGAGGAAATTAAGTATATTCGTTGCTTCCTCGAAAATACGAACATAGAAAATAGAAGGACTTTTTTGCCAAATGAAAATATAAAAACATTACTTTATTATTTTGACTAGTGTAGCAACATACATTTGTTTAACTATGGCTATTTTTTGCATCTTTATCATACTTTGTTTTGATAATCCCCTTGGTTACTTCACTCTCCTTCAATTTTGATAGTTTTAATCCCAATGATCATAATATAACCTATGAAGCAGATGCTTATTCAGAAAACAGTGTAATTTAATTCACCAAAATTGGTTTAAACCTCAGCATAGGCCGAGCTAAATATTCTAAAACACTCTATCTTTATGACAACACCTCTTGAATTGTCACAGATTTCTCAATGCATTTCTCCTTTGGAATCAATTAATATGGAAGAAATAATTGTGTTGATGGTCTACCTTTTTCCTCGCTGCTGAAGGTTCAGTAATTCGTGATAAACTTTTTGCCGCAATAGAGGAACTTGGCTTTGAAGTTCTAATCATCAATATTAACTGAGAAATCACCATTTTGTTGTAGTTGAGTTCGACATCTATACTAACTATTATGATACACGGGGTGATCATGTAGGTATTGATGTCAACTCCATGCAATCCTATGCTACTGTGAACTGGTTTAGTAGAATTCCCAGTGGTACGTAAACTAATGCCTGGATTACTTATAATTCAATCGCAAAAAATATTAGTGTTGTCTTCACTGGTTTCAAAAAACAAGTGAATACTACAGTCACCATCCTGTAGAAACTATCTTACAATATTGATCTGAGAGAATATTTGCCATAATGGGTCATTTTTGGCTTCACAGGTGCAACAAGAAACTTCATTGAAATACATATCATATATTCTTGGAATTTTACTTCTTCTTTCAAATATAATGACAACATAAAACATCCAGATGTACCCCTACCAAGCCCTGTGCCAGAGGATTCTTTAAGCAAAAATAAGTCAAGATTAGTGATTAGATTGATTACTTCTAGGTGTGTTTCGATAGTTGTATCTATTTTTATAGTATTTGCATTTTGGATAAAGAGATAGGTGAGAGAATATGAAGATATATTATTGATGGCTCCCTGACTTATGAATTTGAAAGAAGCACATGAAAAAAGAGTTCTTGTACCCTGAATTGGTCTTATGTACAAATAACTTTTCACGGGAAGAGATGCTTAGCCAATTTAACTTGAAGCTTCTAGGGAAGATTTGCGGATGCAAACCATGGACACCAGCATAGACTGTGGGTCACTCTATGGTCCTTGGGTGGCGGCCGTGAGTCGCACCTGCAATATCTCAAAATCAGCACTGTGGTATGTTTTTGTATACAGGATGTTAAATTAGTAGAGAACAAGTTTCTAGTAGAAATCTCTATACCACATACCTGCGTGCTGCATAAGATGATTGTCTTAGATAGACATTATCTAGTGGATCCACAATATCTAGAAGTTCACTGTTTTACCTTTGAAAGTAGGACACCTATTTTCAGTGTGGGATAGACACTGATTTTATGTTAATAGCTCACATGGTCTGACATTTCAATTAAAAGTAAATCTCCCACAATAATGAACTAAGAATATTTCTTGAAGTATCTTATGAATGTTTAAATATGTTAGTTTCAATAACCGTGTTTACCTTATGATTTATGTTTTCACACTCTTTAAATTCATGTTTTAGTTTAGTCATTAAATTTTGTAACATTCCAGAAAATGTACATGTCAAATAAAGAGCCTAGTAGGTTTTTAAGAATGCGTATTGGGGTAAATAGGAAGCCCAATGCCGAATATTGAGAAATATTGGACATATTATAGAATATTGGCTTAAGGATGTTAGCCAATTTCTATGTATACACAAGTATTTAAAATATAACCCAAGCTTGTTTATGAATTGTGCCTTTAATGAAGACCCTAAGCTAAAACTATTGATGCTCAACTCAACACATTAGGTACTAGGTATCCAAGCGTCAATCCTAGGTATCATAGCACATAGCCATTTAAAATGATCATGTTTATTACTCAATACCCAAGGACATACTGAGGATCCTTCAGACAATAAGTAAACATTCCAAATGAACCTTAAAGAATAGTTAGTTATGAAAGTACACGCAGCAAACATTCCAAATGAAACTTCCAGAATAGTTAGTTATGAAAGTACACGTAGCACATGTGCAAGCACATGGAAAACACGTGCAATCGACCAAGGGACCACTCTAACCGATTTGGTTAGAGTGGTTGGGGACAACGCACGTCAGGGTCTAGCCACACGAGACTCAGCTCCCTAATCTGTCCTAGATCCTAACTAACTAACCTAGCTAACTATCTAACCTAGGACAAACCGTAAATAACTAACTAAGGGACCCGAGAACCTAAGACCTAGTAGGGTGACACCAAATCGTGTAACTAACTAAGAGACATCCTAGTACCTAACCTAGGATGGTCCAAAGGGTTTGTTATGGTCCTAACAACTTAGGGGTACTTTAGTAATTCCACTAGGAATCTTAATTAATTAAATTTGAAACTTTATTAACTAATTTATATGGACAAAACCGAAACCACTCAGCAATTTCCAGATTTCGGTTAAGTTAAGCATTCTTTTATTTCTAGTCAATTTAGGACGGGTGTTTTGGTAATTAGCTAATTAAGTTATTTTAGTTAATTTATATAGTCTAATATTGAATTAATTAACATTAATTTCTTTTTAAAGACTTAAACTCACGTTATTCATCAAAAACGCTACAACTAAAACCAAGTGAAAATGTAAAGAAACCCTAGGCGATTTCACGAAAGTTCTTCAAGGTTTTCTTGCAAAGTGAAAGGTGATTTTCGTAGATTTGATTCTACAGTAAGGTATGGGTTTTCTCTCCTGGATTCCTTTATCCAAGAGGCTTTTCAATCGTTTTAAAGTCAAGAATATCGAAACTAGAGCATATTGATTGTATGTGATTCAACTGATCATTATGTGTATGTTTTAGTGATTTATATGTTGAATGAAACTTACATGTTAGATCTAGAATCTTAGGGTGTTATTAAATGAGATGTTAAATGTTGTAATGCCTACTTGTGTTCTAGAAGATGAAATTGTCATAGGTTATTCATTGAATTGTTTCATAGGCTAATCAAAGATTTAAAGTTGGCTTATTTAATATGATTGATTATTATATTGTATTTATGAAGTAATTGGCATGGCTTGTGATAATGTTATGACAAGTAACTGGTGAAATTGTAATTTATGTCAAAAAATTGACTTGTAAAACTATGTCCAATCATATTATTTCAAAATCATGTAAAGTGATACCAACCTCTACATCAATGAACTCATAACATAGGGCATGCCAATCAATGGGACAAGTCCCAACATACCCTATCAACATAAACTTATGAATATAATAGCATTGTATAAGTAGTTATAACTTTCATAATGAATTGTACAAAACTACCAATAAATGTTGAACAAGTTAAGGTGTGTAATGAAATAAGTAAAAGCTTAAGTTATGAAATTGAAATAATATAGAGTTTTAAAAGAAGTGAGAAAAGTCTCAATTTCACTTAATCCTTTATCTAAAAAATGCTCACATAAGAGGGTTCTAGAGTCCGTGAGACAAATCTCAGTTGTACAATGATGATAATGTAAGACTTCAGTTCATATTCATCAACAAAAAATAAAGGGATGACCAGTCATACATAGAGTTAAGTATACCTCATAACTACAATCAAGCTTTCGTAATGTTTGATTCAACTCTAAAATATAATAAAGTAAAATAGATCAGATCTTTGCACCGATAGACTAGCAATGAGCTTCTGTCAGCACACGTAAGCCTCATAAGATAAGATCACCACCCAGGTGGACTAGGGTTTCCCCATGTCTCCTAGTCTTCGAACTATGTTTTCCAGCATAAAGGTACGCTAGCAGTAGGTTTCACTTTGGCCGGTGATTCCACCTCTCATCGGTGTGGGGGAGACACTTGATTTCATGTTTATCACACATGATCTATGTCAGTTAAAGCTCAGGAAAGTATTCGGGTCATTATAGCTATGAGTCCCTCTTTTAGGTCTGGTAAATACACTAACTTCGTTTCATTTTTGCCGGTGAACCCCCTTTTTCAGTGTGGGGTAGACACAGAACTTGGTTAACCTTAACAAGTGAACCACCTCTTTTTGAAGTGCGGGAGACACTGGAATTCATGTTATCTCACATGATCTACTTTCTTTAATTTTAAAGAATTCTTTAATAGAGTAAAAAATAATGAAAGTACCATGTTCAAAGTGATCAACAAAGTAAAGAAGTAGAAACGTACGTTCATAGTGAACTAAGTAAAGGAAGATCTTAAGAATGTCAATCATTAATGTTGATAACAATGATGTTTTGACAATTAGTGGTTTATTCTAATATTGTAGTATGAATCCCAGATCTATATATCTCAAATAATCAATAAAAAGGCATAGACAATAAAGATTGTCTTATAAGTATATTCATGCCAAATTTAATAAAGAATGAGAAGTATAACTCATTAGTAGAGTAGTCAAATCATTTCCTTAGTATTGTGAGTTACATACTCGATTCATTGTAGATATGGGACTACAATGAATCATTGCACTTGTAAGTAAAACATAGGACCAAAGGAGATCATTGAACTACACAACTGAAAGATGAAAAAGCCTGAAAAAATAAACTAAGGCTGGAGAGGTGAGCTCTCGGCCTGAGGGAGCAAAAATATTATGTTTTGTTTAAGTTGTTATAAAATTATTTTCATGATTCCAAGGTCTTATGTTCATATACAAAATGAGTTGTATGCATTAAGTCCATGAGAACATGTCATATTCATATCATGAATCATAAGTAACAATTTAAAAAAGTAAAGTGACTTACCTTTCTAGAAATGGCATGTTGCTTTAGGAAGAGCTTTCCTTGATCATGCATAGATCTTAAGTGTTTATGTGCATACACTCATACTTAGTACAAGTTTGTACTAACCCCATATATTATAACTATTTTTATAGGCACAAGTTCTAGAAAAGATTGAAGACTAGACGAAGCGGTTTGGATTAGCGATTTCTAGACCTTCGTAGGTCCTCTTGAGTTCGAGGATGCTACATTAATTATTATAGTTTAGCACATTAGATATAGATAGTGGGTGCATTCCCTAGCGCCTCATTTAAAACATTTGTTCAAACGTTTGTAAGAAGGCCGATTTGGCAAACTATTATTATTATTATGATCCATCATTTCATTTTTTTAATCTATTGATAGATGGTTGCTTAGTTTGAGATTATTAGAATATCACTCTTATGCAGTATTATATGAAGTCTAAGTTAACTTCATTATATTTTAAAAAGTTTTAATTTTTTGTAAATTAAACTGTATGATTGTGATGAAAGCTAAGAAGAGCCTTGTCAGCGACCTCTGAGAGGTTAACGACGCCAGTTGCATTTGGATTTGAGAATCCAGGTGTGAAAAAATGGTATTAGAGCATGAGGTTAAATTACCTAGGAACTAAGGCTCAACACAACCATGTTGCATAGTTTCTAACTTATGGTTGTGAAGTGCACCACAATCATGACTTAGAGACTTTGTGATGTTAGGAATCTTCCCTTCTTCTGCTCTTTATCGTGCTATCTAAAGCTTTGACATTTTGTGTCATTCTAGCATCTAACTTCCGTGTTGTGTGTCCATGGATAAAAATGAACACAAGAATTAGGATGGCTGAGTTGTCTTTTGTTATTCCGTTAGTAGCTAGTAAATTTGACTTGCAACCTGAGATATCGCACGAGCCATTTCTAGTTAGTACTCCTATAGGAGAGAGTATCAGGGCCTTAAAAGAACATACATATTGCCCAATAAATATTCTTGATAGAGTTACTTATGCGTATCTAATAGAATTAACCATGCTTGATTTTGATAAAATTTTGGGTATGGATTGGCTCCATGAATGCTATACTACCATAGACTATCTAAATAGGGTAGTAAGGTTTCAGTTTCCAAATAAGTTAGAGTCGAAATTGGAAGGGTGTGGTTCAAATCCAACAAGACAAATAGTTTACAATCTTAAAGCCAACAAAATGTTATCTGAGGGGTTAGGAGTCGATGAGAACCTTTATTACGAAGAGGTTTCCGTTGAAATTTTAGATCGCTAAGTGAAACGGTTAAGGAACAAGGAGGTTGCAACCGTAAAGATGTTATGGAGGAACCACATTGTTGAGGGAGCAACATGAGAGCCGAGGCAGATGTGAGATCCCGTTACCCTCACTTATTCAGTTCTTGATGTTATATATACTCTTTGTTAGTTTAATTTCGTTAATGAGACTCTAAATCTTAGTGCATTAAGAGGTTTTGGTGTTCAAAGTCCATAACTGTGTGTTTTATACTTGCACCATATGAGTTAATATGAGTTCATGCTTGCATTTATGATGCCGTTTTTGTATAGCATTTGCGTGATTTATGTGTTGCATGAGTGCGATGTGCAGTAAGTTAAAGTAGGATTGAGAAGGATGTTCGTCATTCTCAGATATGAATCTTCAAATAAGCTTAGAGTAATGTGCATCATCCAAAGTAAGTTGTCAATCAGATATTCACAAAGTAAAATTTCAAGTATGTTAATGTATTTTTTCGAAAATACCCTCTTTTATTCAACAAATGTGCAGTGTGATTAGGGGACGAATGTTATTAAGGAGGGGATAATGTAACATTCCAGAAAATGTACATGTCTAGTTAAGAGCCTAGTAAGATTTTAAGAATGCGTATTGGGTTAGATAGGAATTCCAACACCCAATATTGAGAAATATTGGGCATATTATAGAATATGGCTTAAGGGTGTTAGCCAATTTCTATGTATACACAAGTATTAAAAATATAATCCCAGCTTGTTTATGAATTGTGCCTTCAATGAAAACACTAAGCTAAATTTATTGATTCTCAAATCAACACATTAGGTACTAGGCATCAAAGCGTCAAGCCTAAGTACCATAACACATAACCATTTAAAATGATCATGTATATTAAGCAATGCCCAGGGACATACTGAGGATCCTTGGGACAATAAGTAAACATTTCAAATGAACCTTCTAGAGTAGTTAGTTAGGAAAATACCAGCAGGACATGTGCAAGCACATGGAAAACACACGTGCAATCGACCAAGGGACCACTCTAACAAATTTGGTTAGAGCGGTTGGGGACAACGCACGTCAGGGTCTAGCCACATGGGACAAAGCTCCCTAATCTGTCCTAGACCCTAACTAACTGACCTAACTAACTATCTAACCTAGGACCAACCAAAAATAACTAAATAAGGGACCCGACAACCTAAGACCTAGTAGGGTTACACCACATCGTATAACTAACTAAGAGACAACCTAGTACCTAACCTAGGATTGTCCAAATGGTTAGTTATGGTCCTAACAACATAGGGGTACTTTAGTAATTACTCTAGGAATCTTAATTAATTAAATTTGAAACCTTATTAACTAATTTATATGGAAAAATCTAAAACCACTAAGCAATTTCCACATTTCAGTTAAGTCAAGCATTTTTTTTATTTCTAGTGGATTTAGGAGGGGTGTCTTTTTAATTAGCTAATTAAGTTATTTTAGTTGATTTATATAGTCTAATATTAAATTAGTTAACATTCAGTTCTTTTTAAAGACTTAGAATCACGTTATTCATCAAAAACGCTACAAAAACTAGTGAAAACATAAAGAAACCCTAGGTGATTTCACGCAAGTTCTTCAAGGTTTTTGTGCGAAGTGCAAGGTGATCTTCGTAGATTTAATTCTACAGCAAGGTATGGGTTTTCTCTCCGTGATTCCTTTCTCCAGGAGGCTTTTTAAACATTATGAAGTAAAGAATAGCTAAATTAGAGCATATTGATTGTATGTTTTTCTAACTGATCATTATGTGTATGTTTTAGTGATTGATATGTCTAATAAAACTAACATGTTAGATCCGGGTACTTAGGGTGCTATTAAATGAGATGTTGAATGTTTTAATGCCTACTTGTGTTCGAGAAGGTGAAATTGTTATAGGTTATTAATTGAATTGTTTCATAGGCTATTCAAAGGTTTAAAGTTGGCTTGTTTAACATGATCGATTATTATAATGTATTTATGAAGTAATTGGCATGGCTTGTGATAATGTTATTACAAGTAACTGGTGAAATTGTGATTTATGTCAACAAATTAGCTTGTAAAACTGTGTCAAATCATATTACTTCAAAATCATGTAATGTGATACCAACCTCTACATCAATGAACTCATAACATAGGGTATTCCAATCAATGGGACAAGTCCCAACATACCCTATCCACATAAACTTATGAACGTAATAGCATTGTATAAGTAGTTATAACTTTATAAAGAATTGCACAAAACTACCAATAAACATTGAATAAGTTATGGTGAGTAATGAAATAACTAAAAGCTTAAGTTATGAAATTGAACTAATATAGAGTGTTAAAAGAAGTGAATAAATTCTCAATTATACTTAATCGATTATCTCGAAAATACTTACATAAGAGGGTGCTAGATTCCGTAAGACAAGTCTTACTCGCACCATGATGATAATGTAAGACTTAAGTTCATATTCATCAAGCAAATAAAGGGATGATCAGTCATGCATAGATTTAAGTATACCTCAAAACTACAATCAAGCTTTCATAATGTTTGAGCCAATTCTAAAAGATAATAAAATAAAATATATTTGAGCTTAGCACCGATAGACTAGCAATGAGCTTGTGCTGGCACATGTAAGACTCATAAGATAAGATCACCACCCAGGTGGACCACGGTCTCCTTACGTCTCCTAGTCTTCGAACTATGTTTGCCAGCATAAAAGTACGCTAGCAGTAGGTTTCACTTTGGCCGGTGATTCCACCTCTCTTTGGTGTGGGGAAAAAACTGGATTTCATGTTTAGCTTACCTGATCTATGTCGGTTAAAGCACAAAAAATAATTCGGGTCACTACAGCCATGAACCCCGCTTTAAGGTGTGGTAAATACACTGACTTGGTTTCAATTTAGCCAGTGAACACCCCTTTTGGTGTGGGGTAGGCACAGAACTTGGTTCACCTTAACTAGTGAACCACCCTTTTGATAATAATGAAGTTTTTACAAGTTAGTGGTTTATTCTAATATTGGAGTATGAATATATGTCCCCAGATCTATATATCTCAAATAATCAATCAAAGGGCATAGAAAATAAAGATTGGCTTATAAATATATTCATGCCCAATTTAACAAAGAATGAGAAGTATGGCTCATGAGTAGAGTAGTCAAATCATTTTCTTAGTCTTGTGAGTTACACACTCGATTCATTGTAGGTATGGGACTACAATGAATCATTGCACTTTTAAGTAAAACATAGGACCAAAGGAGATCATTCAACTTCACAACAGAAAGATGAAAAAGACTGAAAAATAAACGAAGGCTGGAGAGATGAACTCTCGGCCTAAGGGAGCAAAAATAATAAGTTTTGTTTAAGTTGTTCTAAAGTTATGTTCATGATTCGAAGATCTTATGTTCATATAGAAAATGAATAATATGCCTTAATTTCATGAGAACATGTCACATTCATAGCATGAATCATAAGTAACGATTTAAGAAAGTAAAGTGACTTAACTTTTTAGAATGGACATGTTCCTTTAGGAAGAGCTTTCCTGGATCATGCATAGTCCTTAAGTGTTTATGTGAATACACCCATATTTAGTACAAGTGTGTACTATTCCATGTATTATTACTTTTTTTACTGTCGCAGGTTCTAGAGAAGATTAAAGAGTCGAAGATGCGATTTGGATTAGAGATCTCCAGACTTTGGTAGGTCGTCTTGAGTTTGAGGATGCTACATTTATTATCTAGCTTAGTACATTTGACTATATGATTGTGATAACATCTAAAAAGAGGCTAGTCTGCGACCTCTGAGAGGTTAACAACACCAGTTGCATTCGGATTTCAACATCCGGGTGTGGCACATTTCATGAAAATGTCCGTTTTTAGCATGATTTCAAATTTTTATGCATGTCTTTCATATTTATTGTAGCTTTGTATAAAAGCATACTCTTGCCTACATTTATGATCCAAATGTAGGGTCTGATACTCCAGGTTCGCACTCCCACGACTAGGGATCTTTATTAGAGATTTGAAGATTGGTGAGTCCTCATGTTCTGAGGACCAAGGTTTTATTCATTTTGTCATTACTATTCAGCTTTGGACTTGATGTACGGGTTGTTTGGTAAAATACTACAATATTGATATTAAATTGGAATTGTAAAATAATAAATAACTTATCACCAACACTATGTCAATGGAAGACACTGCCTTGAAACCGATTTTGGCCCGACTCCAGTCAAATAGTAGTAGCATATCGTTCCCCAAGGTTCCACAGTTACAAATTTCTTGGTGCCTTTGAAAATGAGGGGCACTTCTATTTATATTACTTCCTACGGAACAAAGTGCAATTAATATTTATTTGACAAGTCCCAAAGATACTTACACTTTGGTCCCCTTTCTAGAGAATTCTACAATCCTTTGGGACCTTCTCTAGCCTTCTTGAGACTTCCAAAAGGTTTTAGAGTCCTCCGCACAACTCTACAACATTTTGCCCCTATCCGGATGCGTAATTAGGATGTTATTCTAGCAGGACGTCACACGCTCCACCACCGGATGATACAACGACAATGACGCATTGCTGCAACAACTCCTAGACTTTGTCCTTAAATTGTCACAACTTCATTTTTCTCCCGTGTGGCCTCCTATAGAGTTTGTCCCTTCCAATGCACTAGGAAAACGATGCAGGCTTGTTGACCTCACTTCCGTTTGGCTTGATAATCTATGATAGCCTCAATCTCCCGATCGTCTGAGGCGGCAATAGTAATGGGTGCCTGTTATGATCGGTTACAACTAGGATATTGTATGGCTTGAGGATGCTCGCATGAATTACCGTATGGATCTTGAAGTGTGGAGGTAACTCCAACTTGTACGAGATATTGCCCACCTTGGCAACGATCTTGAACGGAACCTTATATTTGCGCACTAAGTTTTGATGGACACCTCTTAGTGCCTTGAATTATCTTGGGTTGAATTTCACTAAGACCATGTTGCCTTCTTTATAGTCCGTGTCATTTCACTAAGACCATGTTGCCTTCTTTATAGTCCGTGTCATGACGCCTGCGGTCGGCAAACTTCTTCATCCTTTTGGATGCCTTGTCTAAGATGGACTTGGCAGTGTCAAGCTGCTCCCCTAATCCCTTGGCAAGATAGTAGAAACCCAAACTCTTATCCTCAAAATCAGCCAACAACGAATGCGGAGTTTGGGTCTGCTGGCCTATCGCCAACTCAAATGGTGCGCGCCCGATGGACTCACTGCTCTGGAGATTATACGAAAATTGTGCCATGTCTAGGAGTCTAGCCCAATCCTTCTGATGCGCACTAACAAATTGCCTTTGTAGCACTCCAATAGGTCTTTGACGCATTCCATGTGGCCGTCAGTCTGCGGGTGGAAACTTGTGGAGAAGTGAAGCTTCGTGCCAACTATCTCGAACAACTCTCTCCAAAAGTTCATGATAAAGCGGAGGCCTCGGTCGCTAGTGATATGTCTTGGCATCCCCCAATATTTCAGCATGTTCTTGAAGAATAATCGAGCAGCCTCCTTTGCGGTGCAACCGGCTGTGGTGGGAATAGAGGTAGTACCCATTGAAAACCTATCCACCACGACCATGATCGTACCAAACCTGTCGGACATCGGCAAGGAAGTGATGAATTCCATAGTCACGCTCTCCCATGGGCACTCTGATATGGGTAGTGGATCTTTTAACCCTCCCGGATGCCTTTGTTCCACCTTTTCTTGTTAGAACACAAGAAAAGTATGCACATAGCACTCGATGTTGTCCCGCATGTGTGTCCAAAAGTAAATAGCCTTAATCATCTCCCTCATATGTCGCTACCTAGGATGCCCATCCCATGGTGTATATTGGCTTTCCTTAATGATATTCCACCTGATAGACCCAAACTTGAGCATGTAGACCTTTCGACTTGTTGTGAGCAAAAGACCATCTTCTACCCAAAAGCGTCTGGTTTTGCCTCGAGCAGTCAATTCCATCAGATTCTTGGCTTCTGGATCGTATTGCATGCCATCCTTGACTACATCTTGAATGTCATAGTGAGTTGTAATGATGGCAGCACACTCGGCCTTCCTACTTAGTGTGTCGGCCATGATGTTGCCTCTTCCTGGCTTGTAATCTAAGACGTAGTCAAACTCGTCCAAAAACTCTTTCCATCTAGCTTACTTTGGGGTGATCTTGTTTTGTGACTGGAAGTAGCTAGTGTCCACATTGTCGGTCTTAAGAACGAACTTGGAGCCAAGTAATTAGTGTCTCCATGTGCGTAGGCTATGTACAATGAATGTCATCTCTTTCTCCTACACTATGTAACGTCATTCGGTCTCATTTAGCTTGCGGCTTTCGAATGCTATTGGGTGTCTATCTTGCATTAAGACTCCCCCAATGGAAAATTCAGATCAATCTGTATGTATTTCGAAAGAATTGGAGAAGCTGGGAAGCGTCAAGACCGACTCTTTTGTCACTACGGCCTTGAGACATTCAAACTCTCTTTGGCAATCCTCTCTCCAAACCCATGACTTATTCTTCTTTAACACCTCAGTCAACAGAGTGTCTTTAGCGGAGTAGCCATTAATAAACCTGCGATAGTAGTTCGCAAGTCCAAGGAAGGAACGTAGCTCAGTCACATTCGTGGACGCCTCTCACTCTTGGATCGCCTGAATCTTTGCCTCGTCCATCGTAGTTTTCCCTGGCTGATAACATGGCCTAAGAAGTGCACCTTGTGCAGGGAGAACTCGCACTTCTCCCACTAGACATAGAGCTAGTTCTCCCATACGAGTTGGAAGACTTTCCTCAAATGGTCCACGTGCTCTTCCAATGTGCTGCTATAGATGATATGTCATCCATGTACATTACCATAAACTCGTCCATGTGGGGATGAAATATCTTGTCCATCAGCGTGCAAAAGGAGGCAGGTTTGTTGGTTAAGACGAATGGCATCACCAACCACTCGTATGATACATATCTGGTCATGCAGGTTATCTTTGGCTCGGCCCCCTCCTCGATGCATACTTGGTAGAAGCCTTCCGGAGTTACATCCTGGTGAAGTACTTGGCCTTCCCAACTCTATCAAGAAAGTCTTCAATTAGTGGTATATGATATTTATTCTGTATTGTTACCTTATTGAGCGCCCGATAGTCAACACATAAGTGCAACAACCCGCATTTCTTCTTCTGGAATAGCACTGGCGTGCCATAAGGTTCCTTGGATGGATGGGTGACCGACCTCGAGGATCTCCTTCAAATGTTTCCTTAGATCCCCTAACTCGGGTGGAGCCATACGATAAGGTGCATGTGTGGGTGGCTTGGCTCCGACCTCCAACTTTATTCTGTGATTTACCTCGCGCCTCGGAGGTAGAGTCTTCGGCAAGTTATCTGGCACCACATCTTTGTTTTCTCTAAGGAACTTCTGTATGATTAGTGGCAAGGACTCCATATTACCATTGTCTTCTCCTGAAACTATAATGGTATCCAGAAACGTAGGTTCTCCTTTATTTAGGACCTTCACCATCTGCATGGACGATAAGTGGGCGTATCATTTTTTTTGGCACCTTGGCTAGAGGTACCATGCATGACCCTTCCCGCTCCATGACAATGAGATGTTGAAGGTAGGGGTTGATCATCGTGTGGCAGTGCTGGAAGAACTCCTTTATGTATGCCCCAATGATTCCTGTTTGCTATAATTCACGGAACATGCGCTTAATATCATACGTGACCTTGTTAGGGAAGAAGACTTTCTTGAATGATTCGTTGAATCGCTCCCACGTGTTTATGGTGCATGTACCCTTCCCAGTCTCGAACTCTTTGCGCCTTCAACATAGCATAGCTATCTTGGACAGTTACAACATGACAGTGTTAATTTTATTCTCGTCGCTTCTCACCTGAGTACACTTGAAGTAATACCCTAAGTGCCATAGAAATTTTTCAATCTCTTGAGAGTCATGGACGCACTTGAATATTGGTGTCTTGGGATCCTCAACCATGGACTCTCTATCACGGTCAGGAGATGTAAATCCTCCAACTACCCCGCCTTTCTTGAGTGTTTTCACTTAGACCTTTAGTGTATCGATTGTGCTAAGTTCTCCCATAAGCCGACAATATAAGGAAGTGATGGCCTCCTTCATCTCAAACTCGGCGCTCTCTAACTCTTTACAGATGTTCTCTTTCTCTTCAAGAGTGAACTCCTCAAGGGTCTTGAACTTGTAGTCGGCCACATTCATGCGTCGACAATATATCTCCACGGCTAGCCTTGCCACTTCCACCCTTGCGACCCATTATTCTTCAGCAGTGACGTGTATGGCGTCTTTGCCCAATTCATTGTCACTTGCTTTGGTAGTTGAGGTCAAATGAGATGTTAGCGTCTCGCTAGGTGTGGGATCGAGCATCTCCTCCTCATTACCCTTTTAATCTTTCTTCCCCTTTCGGTCCTTCATTCCACTATCCATACGAACGTTAGTGGTGCTAGCGTCGTTTACATCTCTTTCGGTATCCATTCCCTTAGCATCAAACCTGGATCTGATACCACGTTATCACGTACTTAGATTATTTGCTAAAATTTCGTGCAGCCCTCGACAACTAACTCGCTAATCTTTCAAGGTCTTGTAAGGTAAAGAAGCCTTTAAGACATGGAACACTAAGAGAATGCCTGAAAAGGACTTAGAGAGAACAAAAGAGATATTTTGAAGAAGGATTATATTATGCTTGGAGAATGCTTTACAACAACTTGGTGACTTTGCAAATGAGGAGCACTTCTATTTATACCACTTTCTAAGGACTAAAGTGCAATAAATATCTACTTGAAAAGTCCTGAAGATATTTACACTTTGGTCCCCTTTCTAGAGAATTCTACAATGCTTTGGGACCTTACCTGGGCTTCTTGAGCCTTCCAATAAGTCCTAGAGTCCTCCGCACAACTTTAGAACGTTCTTCCCCTATCCAGATATGGAATCAGGCTTTTATTGTGGCAGGATATAAAAATACGCTTTTATAAACAACATCTGCTGGGATCTTGTGCTACCAACTACCTGCTCTAAATTCAATGATAATGAGAAATGGGAATGTCATGAATACAAGTCAATAAGCTCAATTGATTGAGCAAGGGACCAAGCAAGAATTCTAGCTAATGAATGGATTGTGTAATGGATATCATGGTGGATAAAAATCAGCCAGCCTTTGTACCAGGTATATTATATTGGATTTTTAATCTTTCTTATTTAGCGTGAATAAAATATTTCACAAAACCTTCAAATGGATATATATGTAATTGTTAGTGGATGCATAGATTCTATCATCTATAGTTATCCATATGCCTCTTGACACATCTAGTATAGCATAACAAAAGGGACAAGGCAAAAGTATACAATGACAAAAATCCCTAAGACATATTTTAACTAAACTAAGGACTATAACTCATTTTATTGTATTTTTGTACACCTTGTGGTGGCACACTGCATGACTCCACATAGTTGAGTCGTGTGGGAGATGTTTGGGTACCACGCAAGCCAAAAAGTATACACAAATATTTAAAAAATGGATCAAGAGGGTAATAATACCTTATAATTTAATGTGTCTCTGAAATTTTGCCATAATCTAGGGGATAGATGTATCATATCCCTAAAAAACAAATTCTACATATTCTAATAGCAATATATAATTAGATTCTTACTAAAAATTAGATTCTTGTGCAAACAGGGAGTACCCAAAGCACCTATAGTCCTTGAAGGGAGTTTTAAAAATAATAATCTTGATGAAAGGAGAGTTTGTTTTTTACCCATTACATGTTTTCTCAATGTAGTTTAAAATGACTTTCTATATAAGTTATCATCAATGAAAAAATAACTAAGTGTCTCAATTGCAAGATTGTTTGTTTTTTCCACTTAATGCAATAAATATAAATATTTTAGACACTTGAAAATATAAAACATTACTTTATTATTTTGACTAGTGTAGAAACATACATTTGCCTAACAATGGTTGTTTTTGCATCTTTATCATACTTTGTTTTGATAATCACCTTTGTATCTCACTATCCTTCAATTTTAATAGTTTCAATCCCAATAATGAGAATATAACATATGAAGCAGATGATTATTCAGAAAACGGTGTAATTTATCTCACCAAAAATAGTTCAGTCATAGGCTGAGCTACATATTCTGAAACACTTTATATAAGAGACGAGGACTCTGGGAATGTCACAGATTTCTCAGTGCATTTTTCCTTCAGAACCAATTCTCATGGAAGAAACCTATATTCTGATGGTCTTAACTCTTTCCTCTCCCCTGCAGGTTCAGTATTTCCCGATAAACACTTTGCTGCAGGAGAGGGACTTGGCCTTGCATGTGTTGATCAACAATATTCATCAAAAAATCACCATTTTGTTGCTATCGAATTTGACATTTTTACCAACTATTACGATCCACGGGGTGATCATGTGGGTATCAATATAAACTCCATTCAACCTGTTTCTAATGTGACCTAGTTTAGCGGAACTCCCAATGGTAGATGCCTGGATTACTTATAGTTCAATCTCAAAAAATCTTAGTGTTGTCTTTAATGGTTTCAAACCACAAGGGAATACTATTTTCACCATTCTGCAGAACCTATCTTACATACTTGATATGAAGGAATATTTGCTAGAGTGGGTCACTCTTGGCTTCTCAAGTGCAATAGCAATCTTCTATGCAATACATACCATATATTCTTGGAATTTTACTTCTTCCTTAAACTATAATGGAAACATAACTTATCCAGATATACCTATACCATGCCCTGTGCTTAATCTATATGTACCCCTACAAAGCCTTGTGCTAAATCCAAATGTACCCCTACCAAGACCTATGCTAAATCCAGATGTACCCCTACCAAGCCACGTGTCAGAGGATACTTCAAAGAAAAAAAAAGTTAGGAGTAGTGATTGGATTGATTTTTGGTTTTTGTGTTTTGATAGCACTATTTGTTTTTATATTGTTTGCATTTTTTAAGAAATAGGAAGGTGAGAGAATATGAAGATGATGATGATATAATTGATGGTTCCATGACTAATGAATTTGAAGGGAGCACAAGACCAAAGAAGTTTTTGTAAAGTGAGTTGGTTAGATATACAAATAACTTTTCGCGGGAAAAGTTTCTTGGCCAGGGTGGGTTTGGATATGTTTGTAAAAGATATATGAAGGAATCCAACTCCTATATTGATGTTAAAGGGATTTCAAGGGAGACAAACCAAGAAATAAAAGAGTATGCATCAGAAGTTAGGATTATTCGGCTAACACATAAACATATGGTGCAACTCATTGGTCGGTGCCATCAAAAAAGAGAGCTTCTACATGTCTATGAGTTTATGCCTAATGGAAGCTTAGATTACAATCTTTACAAGGGACAAAGCCATTTTACATGTACAATAAGATTTAAGAATTCTGAAGGCTTGGCCTAAGTGTTGTTTTATAAACATGAAGAATCAGAACAACTCCTATATTCTGTTGGATTCCAATTTCAATGCCAAGCTTGGGGATTTTTTTTTACTAGGCTAGTTGACCATGATAAGGGATCTCAAACAACAGTTTTGGCAGGCACGATGTGTTGCAGGGATCTTGAATGTGTCACCACTAGCAAAGCTAGCAAGGAAACTGACATCCATAGTTTTAGTTTTGTCGCATTAGAGATAGCTTATGGAAGGAAACCTAGTGATCCCAAAGCTGAGGAGCATCAAATTAATATTGTTGATTGGGTTTGGAAACTTTACAGGATAGAAAATATTAGTGATGCAGTTGATCTTAGACTCTTATCATAGTTCAATGAGGAGGAGGTGGAGCGCTTAGTAATTGTTTGTTTATGGTGTGCTAATACAGATAACAATTACAGGCCTTCTAAAAGGCAAGCAATTTAGGTTCTTAATTTTGAAGCTCCATTTACCACACTCCCTCCACACATTCCTATACCGACATATTGCAGTACGTCATAATATGGATCAACTATGACTCCTATGGTTCTCGGATTTCTGAAGTACACTCTTTAAGGAATAGAGACCATATTAGTTCTTCAAATAACACAGAAGCCAACATCTTTACCCTCCGCAACGCTTCTGTACACAGGATGAAATTGTTTTACAAATAAATTGTTTTGCTTTCAATGTTTCAATTTGTAATGTCAAGCTTTTGCTCAATCCATTGTTATGAAGATAGTTGAATGTGTTAAGTCCATCCCATAAATTTTTGGTCAAATTTTGCTATTCAATTGCTACAAGTTTTTTTTAAAGGAATAGTAATTAGAGTTGAAAATAAATTATTTGGTGGTTGGCAAATTGGTAACATTAGCAACCCTTTTTTGACTTTGCTATATTATCTATGTCATTAATGACATAGGCATGATTTTCTCCTTCTCTAAATATATTATTCTTTCTCATTTGTAGAACACACAAAGTTAGAGAGAAAAACCATTTTGAGAGCAAAGTGAGTTATTCCATAGACTATATAAGAAAAATAGCCTGTGAAGAAAAATAAAGTGTGAGCGATATTTTAGTAAGGTGGAAACCAAAAGAGTGTTGTTCCTTATGAGTATAGTATTCATTTTTTGTATTGTATTCGTTACTACACGATGTAAAATTCCTTACCATGGTGATATCAATTGCTCCTCTTGGCATGTGAGTTTTCCCTTATTTAGAAGGGCTTCCACGTTAAATTTTAGGTATCATTATTTTCCTATTTATTTCACTTATTTTTGCCATATATATTTTTGTGCTTGTCCGCATTTTCCCAACAAACTGGTATCAGAGCCAAAGTTAAATCTGAGTATGCTCTATGGTTGCAGCAGAGTCTAAACATCCACATCAGAAAAGATTTACTTTAATTTGTGATAACTATATTTATTGAGAAAAATGATCGAACCCAATAATAGTAGAATGATTACTTTGAATGGTGTTAGTTATGTAATTTGGAAGGGGAAAATTGAAGATATTCTTTATGTCAAGAACTTTTACAAACAATTATTTATCACTATAAAGCCTAATAATAAAATAGATGAACAGTGGAATCTATTGCAGCGACAGTTTTGTAGATTCATTAGGTAATGGGTTGACGATAATGTGTTGAACCATATTTCTGGGGAGATACACGCTCGAACCCTATGGGAGCATCACGAAAGTATGTATGCTTGGAAGACTGGAAACACCAAAATGTTCTTAATAAAACATATGTTGAGTTTAAAGTATAATAATGGCTCTCCAATGACAGACCATCTGAATATTTTTTCAAGGGATCATGAACAATTTATCATCTATGGCATCAAATTTAATGAAGAAATTCAAAGCTTGCTTTTATTTTATTCCCTACCAGATTTTTGGGAAACACATTGAACTTCTCCAAATGGAGTTATGTCTATGGATTCCGCCAAGAGTAGTGTCTTGAATGAAGTGATTAGAAGAAAAACTCAAGGTTCTTCTTAGTTGGATGTCCTGATAACTGGCCACATGGGATGAAAAAAGACTTGTGGTTCTTAGTATAGAGAATAAAATGGGAGAAAATCCATAGGGAGACTAAAGGATATTGAGTGTTATCATTGTAGCATGAAAGGCACACAAACAAGTTCTGCAGAAATTTGAAGAGAGAAAATAAAAACAAAGAGGAAACTAAAGAAGATGGCAATGAAAATTGCCTGGCAACCCTTACCACCGAAGATCTAGTTATTGTGCTTGATGCGGATATGAAAAATATTGCTTGTGATGAGTCAAGTTGAGTTGTGGACACTAGCGCCGTCCTATACTCCTGGTGATTTTGTCACCTTACGTATGTGTAATGAGACTATTTCTAGGGTGGTTGGTATCGATACAATCTGTTTTGAAACTAGTGTTGGAACTAAACTAATTTTTAAAAATGTTAACATAATATTCATGTTCATCTGCACCTAATTTCTATTGGTGTTTTAGATGATGAAGGATATGTTAGTACCAACGGTGATGGAAAATTGATGCTCATTAAGGGTTCCTTGGTTGTACCTCATGAGAAAAAGCGTCGTGGTCTATACTGGACTACGACCTCTACTTGTGTTATTTTGGTTAATGATGTTAAGAGTGGTAGCTCTTCAACGTTATGGAACAAGAGACTTAGTCACAACAGCGAGAAAGGACTTAATGTTTTAGCCAAGAAGAATTTTTTGTCAAATTTCAGAAGTTCTAAATTAGAAAAGTGTGAACACTTATTGGCTGGTAAGAAAAATCAAGTTTCCTTTAAGTCTTACCCTCGTTTGAGAAAGAGAGTGTTGCTTGAGTTGGTGGAATCTGATTTATATGGTCCAATAAAGATAAAGACATTGGGTGGTGTACTCTACTTTGTCACTTTCATTGATGATTGCTCGAGAAAACTTTAAGTCTATGTCTTGAAGACTAAAGACCAAGTGTTAGGTGTCCTGAAGCAGTTTCAGGCTTCAATTGAAAGAGAAACTGGAAAGAAACTGAAATGTATCGTACTAATAATAGTGGTGAATATTGTGTACCATTTGACGAATATTGCAAGCATCAAGGTATTAGACACCATAAGACTCCTCCCAAGACTCCTCAACTTAATGGCTTGGCTGAGAGGATGTACCGGACCTTAATGGAAAGAGTTAGATGTTTGTTTTCGGAAGCAAAGTTGCTAAACTCATTTTGGGGTGAGGCTTTATTGACCGCTTCACATGTTATTAATCTACATTCTCTTATTTCTTTTCAAAGTGATATGTTTCCTATGGCCATTCTAGAGTGTTTGGTTGCAAAGCTTTTGTACATGTGCCAAAAGATGAGAGGTCAAAGTTAGATGCCAAGACAAGAAAGTGCATCTTCATTGGATATGGCCTAGATGAATTTGGTTACAGGGATATATGATCGAATTTAAAACAAACTTGTGAGAACTGTGATATTTTTTCCATGGAGAATCAAACACTAGAAGATATTGACAAAGTGGAGAAGCTAGAATCTTCAATTTTTGATGGTATAGTTCATCATGATGAAGTTCCTCACATAAGTGTGCATGATGTTTTTGGGATTGATAATCATGGTGACGCCTTGAATAATGCATCGAATCAACATGTTCATGTTGATAATAACAATGATATTGTTATTGATAATCCTGTTGCTCATGAAATTGTGGACGAGTCATATATTTTACTCTGGAAGTCCAACAGACAGTGATTTCCTTCCTCCCATTATTAACCCATTTAGTATGTCTTTCTCACTGATGGGGGAGACCCTCAATGTTTTGAGGGGGCCATGGAATATGAGAACAAGGATTAATGGATTGAAGCCATGCAAGATGAGACGAAGTCTCTTCATGAGAACCACACTTATGAGTTGGTAAAATTGCCTAAGGGAATGATAGCTTTGAATACCAAGTGGGTGTTCAAAGTTAAAGTTATAGAACACAGCTTGAAGCCCAGGTACAAAGCTAGATTGGTTGTAAAGGGATTTGGTCAAAGGAAGGGTATTGACTTTTACAAAATATTTTCTCCTGTTGTGAAAATGTCTTTGATTTGCACAATTCTAGGCTTGGATGCTAATCTTATTTTAGAGATTGAGTGGATGGATGTGGAGACGATTTTCCTTAACAGTTACCTAGAAAAAGAGATTTATATGATACAACCTGAGGGCTTCAAAGTAGAAGGTAAAGAAAATTTTGTGTGATGAGTCTTTATGGCCTAAAAATAAGCTCCTAGAAAGTCGTACAAGAAGTTTGAATTTTTTTATATGGGAGCAAGTCTATAAGAAGAATCTTTAGATCATTGCGTACTTGTACAAAATTTTTCTTACAATGATTTTATCATCCTCTTGTTGTATGTGGATGATATGTTTATTATAGGCAAGAATACATCAAAGATTGATGAGCTGAAGAAAGAGTTGTGTGAGAATTTTTCTATGGAAGACATGTGTCATGCCAAATAAATTTTTGGCATGGGAATTACTCGTCTAAGAGATGAAAGATTGATTTATTTATATCAGAAGAAATACATTGAATTTGCACTGGAGAGCTTTAGAAGAATATTAAGCATGTTAGTACACCTCTTTCTGGTCAAATGAACTTGAGCCAGCAGACGTGTCCTACAGCCAGGGAGGAAAAAGAGAGCATGTCCAAAGTTCCATAGTCCTTCATCGTCGGAAGTCTAATTTATATAATGATATGCACTTGAACTGGCATTGCTAACGCAGTTGGTGGTCAACAGATTTCTAAAAATCCAGGAAAAAGTATTGGAAAGCTGTGAAGTGGATACTCTGATAATTTAGAGGAAGCTCAGATGAATGCTTCTGTTTTGGAGCATCAAATCCAATATTGAAAGGCAATACAGATTCTGATATGGCAAGTGACCTTGATAACTGAAAATCCAGTACTAGATATTTGTTTACTTATAAGGGGAGCTATATCATGACAATCAAAGTTGCAGAAGTGTGTTGCATAATTGTAACAACCCTAAAAAATGAATATTCTACGTAATGCTTAATGTGTCTAGAATGCCTACGATAAACCGAGTTCACACGCATTATTGCGCGTAGAACCACACCTCTGAACCATTTCTACATCCAATCCAACTAACTTGGGGATTTATTTAAGCTAGAAATGATTGGGTCCAACCATGTAGGGTTCTCGAATACGAAGATTTACTTGAAGGAGTCTTTACCGGACATAAAAAGGGAAAATCTTTGGTTTGGAGAGTCTAGGGGTAAAATGGTATTTTTCCAGATTAAGGGTAGTATAGTAATCACCCTAAATATATAATTACTTATTTAATTAATAAGGTAGATGGGCATTTTTGGGAGAGATGACTAAAAATTGGCTCTTGAAGTGAAGTCTTACTCCACCCGGGTTTGAAACCTAGGTGGAAGCAATGAATGAAACTATTTTTAATTTAAGTTGGTAAATTAATGTAATTAATTTATATTTATTATTTATTAGCTGATTTAAAATAAAATGAAATCAAATTTTTAATAATTAAATAAAAACCTTATTTGACTAAATCCTAAACTATACTTCTCATCCTAAGAAATCTCTTCTCTTCCATGCTCATCTCTCTCTAACACATCTCTATCACTCACTCTCACTCATGATTTTCTCCGCCAAATAACTTCAAAAACAATAGGTAAACCAAAGTTCGTCACACTTGAATAACTCACAACGAAAATATAAGAAAACAAACGAAATCAATCACGTAGGCAAAGAGAAGTTTGTCCGTGGAGTTGGTGTTGACTTTGAGGGGATTTGGACGTGATTTTTGGAGAAGATTTTGGGCAGCAAGTCGAGGTTTGAACGTCAAAAAAGGTATAGGTTTTCTTATCTCTTAGTCCCTTTCCCAAGAGACCCCTTAAGGTCAATATTATTCATTCGAAAACTAGGGTTGTTTTCCCTCTTGCATGCCCCTGTCACTAGCTCCCAATGAATCATAGGTTGGATATGATTTCTGGTTGGATAAGGTATATATTATGTTTTCGTGATGAATATGATGATGTTTGTGTACTTGAAATCGTACAGAAGACAAGCATGTATTCGAAATTTTGTGCAAGTGTGTAAATGTGCGAAAATGTTATTGTAAAGTAGGTCTTGGGTTAATGTTTCAAGTTTGATATTGTTTTGGTTGTAATTTTACGTGTGTTAACCCATGTAAATCGTGATGTTCATTAAAATGGAAGTGTTGCTGATTTAAGTATCAATATTTTGGCTAAAGGAATCTATGAAAATGCACCCCAAAAATGTGTTAAAAGATCTATGAATTACAATAAGATTTCAAGTGAAATGTTGGTTACAATAAGCTAATAAACTGACTAAATTTCCAGCAAACTTACAAGCTTATTTTAGGAAAATGTAGAGGAATATATCTAGAAATTTATTGGAGAATAAAGGGGTGGGACCACCAGGATTAGAACATGTGACCTCACCCTTCTACTGCCTTGAAATCGCAAGAAAAGAAATGAAACTAGGGAGAATCGAAATGGGTATACTGGCTGAAAAAGGCGAGTGCAAAAATTAAATAAATAAAATGGGAGGCGTGGGAATCGAACCCATGACCTCCAGGCTGCAAATGCAGGGAAAGAAAAATAAAAGCGTGAGACGTGGGAATTGAACCCACAACCTCAAGGCTGGAAAGGGGAAAGGGGAGAAATAAATAAGAAAATAAAGTGAGGATGTGGAGGCTCAATCCCACAACCTCACTTCGAAAAGCATCGTAAGTCAATTTTTAAGTAAATGTAAAATAAGGATGTTGTGGGGGTTCGAACCCATAACATCCCTGTCACTAGCGAAATAAAGAGTGAATAAATAGAGTTTGTGGGGGTTTGGTCCCATAACCTCTTAGTCTAGGCAAATTGGGCAACAAAATTTATAATGAAAAATAAAAAAGAGTTGTGGGGGTTTGATCTCACAACCCTTCGGCCAAATAAGAGGAGAATTCAAGGAGAAAAATAATGATAGAATGTTGATGTTGGGGCTCAATATAGGGTCCCAATGTCATGAAGACTAAAAATAAAGTCATGGATAAATGTAAGTATTGGCCAAGGGGTTCGAACTTGGGTTCCCTTGCCAAAACTTCCGTATTGATACTTAAATCATACGTGAATTAAATGTTCAAGAATAATGCCACCTACTTAGTTCGAAATTGAGATCTTGACATACATACAAGATGCATAAGTCTTGTACTACATTATCTTAGAAAGATATGAGTCACTTAACATACTATGAATGAAGCCTCATGTATTGTATTTATAGACCCATAAGTTTAGCATAAGATTAAAAACAAGTGAATCTAAGATGTATGTAATGAAATGATGAAACCCTAGAAGGGTTAAGTACGAGTGTAAGATACACTAAATGAACAAGTGCATTGGAATATGACGAAATGAATAATGAAATGATGAAATGAACAATAAAATGATGAAATCCTAGAAGACTTAAGTAAGAGTGTGAAACTCACAAATTGCCAAGTACATTGGCATAGGATGAAATTAACATTCACGTAAAAAGGGGTGAGTAATTATGAAGAGCAAATGTGCTAATGTTGATGAATGTGGTGACAACATTTTATGAGGCTAATGTAAAAGATGAGAGCAATCTCAAATGAGCATAAGTAAATGTTACCAAAACGTACTCACCTATGAGTGTATAGTTAATGAAGATACCAGTCTCTATGAATACTCTAATGAAAGTATTGACATCAACACACTTAATACTAATGATGAGATGAGAAATCATTTATTGAGCTATGATGTCCTCATACTAGAAGTTAGCTTCTATGACGTACGAGTTGAATGTAATGGAACTTTAAACTGAGCACTTATAGACTAGCTCTGAGTGGTGATGCCTTCTTTTGGGAAGAGTAGAGGTTCATGTAAATTTCATGAGATGAGACTATCCGGCATGCCGGGCATGAGTCTCCTTATATCTCCTAGTCTTCAAACCTATAGTGCCAATATATGGATCTTGTGGGGTTCAATTTGCATGTACGCTAGCATGTATTGCGTCACTTTGGCCGGTGATTCCACCTCTTTTCAATGTGGGGTTTCATGACACTGATTTTATTATGCCCATATGATCTATGTCGGTTAAAGTTAAAGTTATCAATGAATGAATGAGGTCAGCCTCAAATGATGCACATAATGAAATGAATGATACCAAAGTTGGTAGGATAGGATAATCAAAAGGTGAGTTAGATCCGGATAATGACATTAGGTCATTCTTGGTCATTGCACAATGAACTTGATGAAATTCCTAAACTACATCCTAGGTAGAGCTGGTGTTTACACTGGCCCATGAATGAAATGAAATGAAGTGTGTATGAATAAATGAAGCAGACTCTGTGTTTGCTAAATCAGACTCCCAAGTTGAGGTCCCATATGAGGAGCCCTCATTTTGGGGAAGTCTTAATGTTAACCCCATGATTCCAAGGTCTCATGGCATATGAATGAATGATATGAACAACGTTATGTGTTATATGAATTATTATATGTGCTATGTGAAATATGTTATGTGGTGTTTGCAAAATGATAAGTTTGATGATGCATGTTGCACTCATGGCATGACTTTCCAAATCCAAATTTGTCAAGTCTACTGACTTGACTTTCCATAAATCATGTTGTTAGGAAAGAACTATTATTTCTCATGCATGTCCTTGGTGTGTTCTTGCATATACCCATACTTAGTACAAGTGTGTACTAATTCCATATAAATATCTACTTTTAGCTGCAGGCACAGATGGACGTTAGATCTTACAGTACGACATTGCAGCTATCCAATGTGGAGCTTTCATCCGGACATGGTAGGCCCTCATGCCTTCGAGGCTAGATAATGTTATTATCTAGCTTAGATGTAGGCTTTAGCTAGTGCAACATGTTCAAGTAGTGTTTCATTTCCCATTTCATTTTAGACTTTGTATTGGTGCCGTTATGGCAAGTACACATTTAATGCAACTACAACTTATTTCTTTCATTTGATAATCTTAATGTTAGATGGTTGATGGTGAACACTTATACATGTAATAAAATTTTTATTAAGCATGTTAGGAAACAAAAAGTTTCAAATTTTCCACAAAAATTAATCTAGATGAAGTAAAAGTGACGTATGAAGGCTTGTCTACGACCTCTGAGAGGTCAACGACATAGGTTTCATCTGCGGTCTAGACTTCGGTCATGAAAAAGTTTTTATCAGAGAAAAAAGTTAAATTCAGAGGATAATAAGTTCACATAAACCACATTTAGTAGTTTCTAAGTCATGGTACTGTAGTGTACCACCATCCTTTACTAGAGACTGCATGATGCATAGAAAAGAACTCCCTTCTTCTAATCTTATTGTGCCTTCTCTAATGTTGGATTTCTTGGTGTTAAGAGCGTATTTAACATCATCAACTCTTGAAGTTTCCAAAAGATGAATACAAGGAGAAAAGCATTCAGAGAGATTGGAGAAGCAACTGCTGGGTAATTCAGGTTCCTTCACAGGCTCTAGCTACTGGAAAACAGATGTCGGTTAACCCACCGTTGACAGATGGAGAAGTAATGACAACTTTGGTATAGATGAACCAATCTATCACTTTACAAGCTCACACTATTTTGTTTGATCGATGTGGAGAAGTCTGAGTTGGCTTCCTACCATGTAAAGAATGTAGCTCAATCCATGTATAAGGTGTGGCAGGATATCAGAGCCTTATGAGGGGGTTCTATTACTTGGGAACTTTTCAATATGGGTTTTCTAGGGTGGTTCTTTCCTAGATAAATGAAGGAGGCTAAGGTTGAGGAATTAATCAACCTTAAGCAAGGCTCGATGTCAGTCACGGATTACTCCATAAGGCTCGTAAGACTTTACAGCCTAGGAGAGTCCACCTTGTAGGAAGTGTGGCATACTGAATGGAAGAGAATGTATGATGGACTCTAATGCTTGTTACATTTGTGGCAAACCGGGTCACATGATGAAGGATTGTCTGAATAGGAAAAGTCAAGATCAAGGGATGTAGAGAGTTCAACCTAATTGTCCAAGAGAAGAGGCTCTAAGGAGGCAACGATTCTTTGCACTCAAGTCTAGGGGTGTAGGGGAAGGCTCCTCTGGTGAAGTCTCAGGTGCGTAGCCTTAATTAGTCTTGCATGTATTTGACTGTGTACGGTGCTTATGCACTAATATGAGGTTAATTTGTTTGAGTCATCATGTTGGTTGCTGATTTGTATGACTTACATGTTTACTTATGTTGTATGTTTTGATAAGACTAGTTTAGGAAAGAGTTCCTTAGTCCATTAATGTGTAGCTACTAGTAGGTTTCAAGAAAGTGCACCATCGTGTTAATATGTAAATCAGATATTCACCAATGGGGAGTATTGAATTACATATGTAGGTATACATTCTATAGATAACTTACTTATTGTTAGTAAAGAGTATTTTCATTCGGGGACGAATGTTCCTAAGGGGGGAATAAGAATAATGTAACAACCCTAAAAAAATAAATATGCTAAGTAATGCTTAATGTGTCTAGAATGTCTATGATTAGACCGGTTTCACACGGATTGATGCCCATAGAACCAGACCTCTGAACCCTTGCTACAGCCAAGCGACCTAGGGGTGAAATGGTCATTTTCAAGACTAAAGTTAGTATCGTATTTCCCTAAATATATAAATAGTTATTTAATTAATAAGGTGGAGGGGCATTTTGGGGAGAGAGCACCAAAAACTGTCTCTTAAAGTTTGTAGTTTGCCTAAAATTATAAGACTGTTGAATTTTTTCTGATCTTGAACCCTCTTTATTAAAATGACGGCTTGAATAAATAAGACTTGATAAAATAAAATAATGAGATAATTGGATCAGAGTGTCACGTTCCGACATGGTATTATTGGATCAGAGTGTCATATTCCGACACGGTATAATGTGATCAGAGTGTAACGTTCTGACACGCTATATGTGATCGGAGTGTCATGTTCCGACACAATAACATTAAAGTAAAGGAATCTTGAATTAATTTAATATACTCAATCTCATAGAACCCATTTTACAAATGAGTATAGTGTGGAGGCATGAGTCATCCTCGTTGTCCTTGATGTTGTGATTGATGGTGTACCTACTATGGTGTTGTGGTCATTGGTTCATGTGTTTGTTGCTTGCCACCTATCAAATATTGTAGTTGATTTTATTTTATTATTCAATATATATTGGTTTATATTTTGAGTTGGTCTATGATACCTACTCAGTACGTGTTCATTGTACTGACCCCTATATGTATTTTATTCTTTATTCTTTTGTAGAGTGCAACAAGTGTACCATGGACTTAGACTCGCTCTCAACTCTAACCAGTCTCCAGCACATCATAGTTCAGGGTGAGCTATTAATTCTAGCTCTTGCTGGATTCTCTCATTCACGTCTTGATGTCTTTGAATTTCGGACATGGACCATCTTTTTGATTATTTTGATTCCTTAAACACTCTCAGACTTTGTAATTTGGAAATAGATGTACTTGATGTGATAACTGTCAACTTTTGGGATAATAAGTATTCAACTTTATGAATTTATTTAAATTGGTTACTTAATAACTTTTGGAGCTTCCACATTATTTTTATCATTTATAGTTGAACTATTGGTATATACTGGGGTTTAGACTTGTTGGTTCACCCACCTACGGGGGTGGGTGCCACTCACGACTCATTTTGGATCGTGACAAACTTGGTATCAGAGCATTAGGTTTGCTGATCTCATAACACAAGGACAAGTCTAGTAGAGTTTTTGCGGAATGGTATGCGGATGCCTTTACGTTTTTTTGAGAGGCTACAAGACTTTAGGAAAACTTCATTCTTTCTCTCTTTCGTGCTATTACTTGGATCTAATTTTTATCTAGGTTATACGAATTGGTATCTGACCTTCTCACTCTATTCCGCAGATGGTTAGAACTACAGCAATAATTGTGCCAACACCAATATCAGCAAGATAGGGTGCGTACGAGCCAACAATTGGGGTTGTAAGTCAAGGAGGAGGAGCGGCAAGAGGTCGTGGTAGAGGTCGCTGGAGGACGCCCACTAGAGGCAGAGGACATACACCATGTCCAGCTACAAATAGAGCAGTGACTTTTCTACCGAAGGATGGGGTAGTGAGAGAGGGTAAATAAGGGGAAAATGAGCAGATTCAAGATAAGGAAGTACCACCCCAGCCTACCCCAAAGATGATTAATCAGGTTTTTACTTATCTTAGTGAGTTATCTGATCAGGGCCTGACACCTCCAGTGTTTTCTAGAACAGCACCTCAGGTTCAGGGAGTACAACATGCAACTGTTGTGGCTCCCCTCATGGATGGATCATTGGAAGAGGCACGTTTCCTCGATTTACTACTGGGCCTATAATGACAGCTGATCAACATGACCTTTTCATTAGGTTGTTAAAGTCTAAACCTCCAGTCTTCAAGGGTGCTGAATCTAAAGATGCCTATGATTTTCTGGTTGATTGTCATGAGCTGCTACATAAGATGGACATAGTAGAACTATTCGGTGTTGAGCTTGTGACCTACCAGTTTTAGGTGGATGCCAAAATATGGTAGCGGTCGTATGTTGAGTGTCAACCAGCAAAAAGACACCACCTATGACTTGGGCATCATTTTTTAACTTATTTATGGAGAAGTATATACCCCAGACTTTGAGGGATAGGAGGAGATATGA
The DNA here is from genome assembly GCF_036512215.1 of Solanum lycopersicum. NCBI lineage: Eukaryota > Viridiplantae > Streptophyta > Magnoliopsida > Solanales > Solanaceae > Solanum > Solanum lycopersicum. Next base: position 40,304,027 of record NC_090809.1, on the reverse strand, counting down.
GTTCCTGAGCATAGGGACAGGAAGGATGTCTATTGCTGCTTATGAGGCCAAATTTCGTGCATTATCCAGGTATGTCACTCATCTTTGCTTCTGTCCATAAGAGCGTATTGACCGCTTTGTGAAAGGGTTGAGCTCAGATTTTCAGATTCCAGCCTTCTAGGTAGCTGTTTTATCAAAATCCTTTTTGGAAGCAGTTTATTTTGTGATAGAGGTAGAGGGGGTGAAGCCAGACGAATTCACAATGGCGTAAACATTTAAGAAGTTACGTAAGGGAGGTTAGTTCAGTGGTTCTTACTCTAGAGGGAAGAGTTCAGGAGGTTACCCAGCTCATCCCATTCAATCTTCATTGCAGGCATCAGTTGGGGTCCATCGAAGACCGGTCAGCCTTTTTCTGAGTTTGGAGGTTATCTCCAGACTTTGTCATTTTCAAAGAGACCTATACTTGACTCCAGGAATTTTTATGGATGTGGAGAGGCTTGACATATTAGGAAATATTGTCCAAAACAAAGTTATAGATCCCGCGTAGTTAGAAGTAGAGGTGGTCATGGTAGAGGCCGCCATTCTATAGGACGTGGTGGAGGAATGGTGGTTACCAGTTCAGTCGGGGTGGCAGGCAGGTTAGAACTACTGTACCGCAGCTTAGTAAGGGAAATGGATATACAGGTGATAGGGCCTATTGTTATGCTTTCCCCAGGAGGTCTGAGGCAGAGACATCGCATGTTGTTATCACATGTACCCTTTTGGTCTATTATTGCATGGCTTTTCTATTGTTTGATCCTGGATCCACATTTTCATATGTATCTTCTTCATTTGCTACTAGTCTTGATTTATATTGTGATTTGCTTGACATGCCAATTTGTGTATCTACTCCTGTGGGTTAGTCTTTGATAGTTTAGAAGGTGTATAGGTCCTTCTTTGTGACTTTTGTGGGGAGCCATACTTATGTAGATTTGATTATTCTAGAGATGGTTGATTTTGATGTAATTCTGGGTATGACTTGTCTTTCTCCAAATTTTCCAATTTTAGATTGTAATTCTAAAACTCCGACATTGTCCAAGCCTAGGACAGATCCGCTAGTGTGGGAGGGTGACTCTATTTCTACTCCAGTTCGTATTATCTCTTTTCATCGTGCTAAGAGGTTTGTGAGTAAGGGTTTGTTAGATTTCTTGGCACATCTCAAGGATGAAACTTCCAAATTGCCTTCGATTGAGTGTGTTTCGATAGTCTGTGAGTTTCTAGATTTGTTTTTTGCAGACATTCCTGGTATGCCACCAGATAGAGAGATTGATTTTTGTATTGATTTGGAGCCGGGTACTTTCCCCATTTTCATTCCACCTTATAGAATGGCTCCAGCTGAGTTAAGGGAGTTAAAAGAGTTGTTAGGTAAATATTTTATTATATCGAGTGCATCCCATTGGGGTTCTCCTGTTTTATTTGTGAAGAAGAAAGATGGAACTTTTCGGATGTGCATAGACTACAGAAAGATGAATAAGGTAACTATTAAGAACAAGTATCCCATTCCTTGCATTGATAATTTGTTCGATCAGTTACAAGGTTTTTGTGTCTTCTCTCAAAATGATTTGAGTTCGGTTATCATCAATTGAAAATACGGGCAATAGATGTGACAAAGATTGCTTTTTCAACCATGTAGGGACATTATGAATTCTTAGTAATATCTTTTAGGCTTACGAATGCCCCTGCTGCTTTCATGAGCCTGATAAATGGAATTTTTAATCCATATCTGGACATCTTTGTTATTGTATTTATTGATGATATAGTGATATACTCAAAGAGCAGGAAAGAACATGAGGAGCATTTCATAATTGTATTGGAGTTGTTCAGTGTAAAAAGGATGCCAAATTCTCCAAGTGTGAGTTTTGTCTCGATTCAGTGTCTTTCTTGGGGCACGTGGTTTCTAAAAATGGAGTGATGGTGGATCCTTCTAAGATTGAAGCAGTGAAGTGTTGGGTAAGACCTACTAATGTTTTAGAGGTAAGGAGCTTTGTTGGTTTAGCTATTTAATACAATGGATTCGTGAAGGGATATTCTTATATTGCTTCCCAGTTGACAAATTTGACAAAGCAGAATGTTCCATTTGTATGGTCCGACGAATGTCAAGAAAGATTTTAGAAACTCAAGGCCTTGTTGACTACTGTACAAATTCTTACCTTCCCATTGGAAGGTAAGAATTTATTGTTTATTGTGATGCATCTTATTCTGGTTTGGGTGCAGTGCTAATGGAAGAAAGAAATGTAATTGCTTAAGCTTTGAGGCAATTGAAAATGCATGAATGTTACTATCCGACACATGATTTGGAGTTGGCTACAGTTGTATTTGCATTAATGCAATGGGGACATTATCTATATAGGGTCAAGTGTGAAGTTTATACAGATCATCGTAGTTTACAATATGTCTTTACTCAGAAAGATTTGAATTTGAAGCAGAAAAGGTGGATGGAGCTATTGAAACTATGATATTACTATTTTATATCGCCCAGGAAAAGCTAATGTTGTGGCAGATGCTTTAGGTAGAAAATCAGGGAGCATGGGTAGTATAGCCTACTTACAGGTTTTTAGAAGCCCATTGTCTATAGAGGTTCAGACTTTAGATAATGACCTTATGAGGCTGGAAGTACTAGAGAAAGGAGGATTTTTGACCTCTGTGGAGGCAAGATCTTCTTTTCTTGACAAGATTAAGGGAAATCAGTTTGCTGATGATAAGCTGAGCCAAATTCGAGATATGGTAATGCAAGGAGAGGCTAAAGAGGCAGTAATTGATGAAGAATGCATCTTGGAGATTAAGGCAATGACATGTGTGCCCCGTGCAGATGATATTATTCACACTATTCTAACAGAGGCTTATAGTTCAAGGTAATCTATACATCCTGGGGCAACCAAGATGTATCGTAATCTAAAGCAGCATTTTTGGTAGAGTAGAATGAAGCGTGACATTGTTGATTTTGTTGCCCAATGTCGTAATTGTCAGCAGGTAAAGTATGAACACTAGAGGCCTGGAGGGACACTTTAGAGAATGTCCATTCCTAAATGGAAGTGGTAAAGAATTGCAATGGATTTCGTAGTTGGCCTTCCAAAGACATTGGGTAAGTTTGATTCTATTTGGTAATTGTTGACAGGTTAACTAAGTCTACTCACTTTATTCCGGTCAAGATGTCTTACAATGCAGAGAAGTTAGCCAAACTCTATATCTCAGAATATGTTCGATTGCATGGAGTTACACTTTCCATCATATCAGATAGAGGTATGCAATTTACTTCTAAGTTTTTGAAGACCCTACATGTTGAATGTGAGCGAAAAATTCAAGTGTTGAAGGATATGCTTCGTACGTGTATGATAGATTTTGTTGGTCATTGGAATAAATTCTTACCCTTAGAAGAGTTTTCGTACAACAAAATCTATCACTCAAGTATTGATATGGCCCCATTTGAGGCACTGTACTGGAGGAGATGTAGGTCTGTCATTTGTTGGTTTGATGCATTTGAGGTGAGACCTTGGGGTGCCGATCTTTTGAGGGAATAATTAGATAAAGTAAAATTCAATCAAGAGAAGCTTTTAGCAGCTCAGATCAGGCAGAAGAAATATGCAGATCGAAAGATTAGGGACTTGGATTTAATGGAGGGTGAACAAGTCTTGCTGAAGGTTTCACCCATGAAAGGTGTGATGCAGTTTGGTAAGCGAGGTAAGCTTGGTCCGAGGAATATTGGTCCACTTGAAGTTCTGAAGAGCGTGGGGGGAGGTGGACTATGAATTGACATTGCCTCCATGGTTTTCAAGAGTGCAACCGGTATTTCATGTGTATATGCTGAAAAATTACCATGGTGATGAAATTATATTATTCGTCGGGATTTAGTTCTGCTTGATGAGAATATGTCTTATGAGGAGGAGCCTATTGCTATTATAGATAGAGAGGTCCGCAAATTGAGATCAAAAGAGATTGCCTCTATCAAGGTTCAGTGGAAGAATCGGCCAGTTGAAGAGTCCACTTGGGAGAGTGAGGGTGATATGCATGAAAATATCCACATTTTTTTACCGATTCATGTATTTTTTCTCGCCCTTACCTTTCTTTTGATCGTTCAAGGACGAACGGTGGGTAAATTGGTAACTGTAACAACCCTTCTTGGTTGTTTTGAGCACTAGAACTTTTTATTTTATAAAATACTTTTCGATAGATTCTATGTGGGCCTTTTAGACTATTCGTAATTATAATTATGAAATTAATGTGATAGTTTTTATAATTAAGTTATAGGTTGTTAAAGAAGATAACATTAAAATTAATAGTGGGTCACTTTTATAAATGTCGTGCTACAGGAAGTGTACAGAACTTTGTTGGAATATATTTGAATTGACTATGTTGTATTGTTGCAAGAGATCCTAAATTGCAAGATCCACCTTCGTTAAATTTTAAGACTCCTTAAAATAATTTAATCCCTTGTGTGACAGATCTTGTTACATCGAAATAGATATATGTTTGACTAATCTGTCTATTTCCTTTTCAATGCATTTAATGAGTTTCCTTTGTTTTTTAAGTCCATATTATTTTTATATTCCAATTTCTAATTATCCTAATGTATGTTATGTGGATGACCAGAACCTTTGTTGTTGTCTAGCAGTGAACAAAATAATACTGCTCCCTCTTCCATTTATTTTCTAATGCTTTTAAGGGTCATTTAGTTTGAGGATTAAAGGATGAAACTCAATAATATAATATTATAATGGTATTGTTGAAATTGAGAAAGAGATGGGCTACTCCTACAATATATTTAATGGTAAGCTACTTGTTTCGCAAATAAGTGATTAACGGTTCCTATTACTATAATTATTATTTATCGTTGTTAGTATATGTGGGTATAAGAAGGCATAACATATACACTTATCAACCTATTATAAAATTAAATATGGAAATTAATTCAAAAACTACCAAATGATTACCTAAAGATTATTAAAGAAGTCATGGGTTAATGTAGGGGGAAAAATTTGATGCAATAAGTTTTTACATATTTCATATATGCATGTGTTATAGCTACATGCAATCGGGTCTTGCTATTAGTCCGTAGCCGCTGGTTTGTGACCTGTGGCTTCCATCTTTATACTTTAAAATATTTTATTCTCACATTATATACTAGATCATAAATATATTGAGATAGGTAATTAAATATTACATGTATTGAATTACATAAATTTCATTAAAGTTGTGCTAATTGGAGGAATTAAGACTTATCCTTAGGTTTAAACTTTAAGATATTGAGTATAGAGTTAGGTGAATTGATGGGTATAGGCTAGACACATAATAATTGGAGTGTTTATGCTCTTATAAACTTACACCTTATGTATATATAATTGATAGATTGGAAGAATTCGGAGGCAATAAGGAAAGGAAAGACATTGGAGACGTAGTTGCTTGACTTCTATTCTTCGGTGGAGGTAGGTTATGGTTTATTTCTATTTGATAGATAATATCTAAATAGTGATTTATATGTATTAAATGATATTGTAAAGTCTCCTATGTACTTGATTGTGTAGTTGTATGTTTTGATTGTGTGGTTTGTGGTTGACCTAAAATTATGAGACTATTGTATTTCTGATCTTGAACCCTTTCTATTAAAATGACGCCTTGAATAAAGAAGACTTGATGAAATAAAATAATGAGATAATTGGATTGCAGTGTCACGTTCTGACACGGTATTGTTGGATCGGAGTGTCACGTTCCGACACGATATTATGGGATCAGAATGTCACATTCTAAGATGATTTATGGGATTGTAGTGTCACGTTCCAACAATAACATTAAAGGAAAGGAATCTTGAATTAACTTAATATACTCAATCTCAAAGAACCCATTTATCAAATGAGTAAAGTGTGGAGGCATGAGTCCTCATAGTTGTGCTTGATGTTGTGATTGATGGTGTACCTACTATGGTGTTGTTTTCATTGGTTCATGTGTTTGTTGCTTGCCACCTTTTAAGTATTGTAGTTGATTTTATGTTATTATTCAATATACATTGGTTTCTATTTTGAGTTGGCCAATGATACCTAATCAGTACGTGTTCATTGTAATGACCCCTACTTGTATTTTCTTCTTTATTCTTTTGTGGAGTGAAGCAAGTGTATCATCGACTTAGACTCACCCTAAGCTCTAGCCAGTCTCCAACACATCACAATTCAGGGTGAGCTATGAATTCTAGCTCGTGCTAGATTCTCTCATTCACGTCTTGATGTCTTTGAATTTCGTACATGGACCATCTTTTTGCTTATTTTGATTTCTTAAATACTCTTAGACTTGGTAATTTGGAAATAGATGTCCTTGATGTGATAACTATCAAATTTTGGGATAATAAGTATTAAACTTTAGAAACTTATTTAAATTGGTTACTTAATAATTTTTGGAGCTTCCGCATTATTTTTGTCATTTATAGTTGAACTATCGGTATGTGTTGAGCTTCAGACTTGTCGGTTCGCCCACCTAGGGGAGGGGGTAAGAGTGGGTGCCACTCACGACTCATTTTGGGTCGTGACACATAAACATAATTTTCTCCTTCTATAAATACAACATCTTGGTCATTTGTAAAACACACCAAGTTAGAGAGAAAAATCATTTGAAAACAAAGTGAGGTATTCAATAGTCTATATAAGAAAATAGTCTGTGAAGAAAAATAGAGTGTGAGCAATATTTTAGTAAGGTGGAAACCAAAAGAGTGTTGTTCATTTTGAGTATATAGTAGTCACTTTGAGTATTGTATTCGTGACTACACAGTATAAAATTCCTTACTATAGTGACATCAGTTGCTCCTCTTGGACCGTGATTTTTCTCTTATTTAGAAGGGTTTTCACGTAAAATTCTTGGTGTTATTATTTTCCCATTTTATTTTCATTATTTTTACCATATATATTTTTATGCATTTCCGCGTTTTCCCAACAAAATGAATCAAAATTCTTGTTCAAAGTTTAGTGAAAAATTGTTGTAATAGCAGAGAGTCTAGACAAGTTGTTGGGCCCGAGGATAAACCACGAAGAAATAGATTTACTTGGGATCCAGGTTGTGTAGTGATAAAAGGGTTATTACTGCAGTTTCGAGAATTTTATGCATATTGTGAAAGAAATTGTTTGTTCCTCTCATAGAGTCTAACCTTGTTAACCTCAGTCTTATATTTATCTTTAGTTACTAGTTATTTCAAAATATTTTTCATAGTAATTCTGTAGTGGCTATTGTGATTTAGCTATCAGATTAGTTGAGTATTAGTATAGAGAATTTTGGTTCGTTACAAAAATACTCTATTCTATTCTTAAATACATGTTTGTAGCTGGAATTTGAAATGATTTTGAGTGAGATACATTAAGGATGGCATGTATGTCGTACATTACCTCGCAGATTGTAGCTATAATGACTCTCCACTACTACTGAAACTAAAGCAAATACTTGAGGTACTATAGGTTTTGAGTATTCACATTGCTTCCAAATTTTTAGTTTTTATTTAATCGTGGCGTCCGAATAGCTTTTATACGGCTCGGATAATTCCACAGGAAATTTTGACTATTATAAATTCATTAATATTTCATTTTCAACTTTTGGTGTTGGACTTGATCTTTTGAATAGACAAGTGACATGACTGCAACAATGATATCAGTGGGAGCTAATTTTCGACATATTAAAAGAAGTTTTATTATATTAATTTGACTATTTGGTGTCTTTTTATAGGTAACAAGATAAATATCTTTTCATCTTTTAAGTTATATTGTGCATACATCCCACTAAATTATAAGGCAGAAAGATTGTTACTAAAGTAAACATATACAATCGGTTAAAATAATTCAATAAGAAAATATATATTCGCGATTGTAGTTGCAAACGAGATTGACTTGGTATATTTTAGAGCACACACATTTAAACTCGTAATTTTATAACAAAATAAAAATGGAACACCATTAAATAGTTCAGTGATAAAAATTTCTCAATGATGACTTGTCAATATTTTAAATAGGTTTTTGTGTATATCCTTTCACCTAATATATTTTTTTATATCACCTTAATCATGCTTCTTTAGTACCTTTATTAGGCTCTATACAAATATATAATGTGTAGTCTGGAATTTTTCAGTTTTATCTAGATTGATTCTTTTTTAGAACAACAAGACTCTCAAAAAGAAAATTTACAACTCACCAAGTTATTTAAATCCACCTTATTTAATTTGTTTACAAGAATGAATTATAGTAATTAAAATAGTATGTTAAATGGTTTTGTTTCTTATGTATAGTTAATGCTAAGTCAAGTTGAGAGTGATATTAGATTTATAGTAGTTATTACTAATAGTTGGAAGAACTTCTCATTTTTCGTAATTATTTATTAGTAGAATTTATCCCCTTTACAAGTCTATCAATGTGATAGATAACATAGCTACTTAAGAGAGTTTTTTTTTATTAGCTATAGATTTTGTGGTTATGTTGAGTTTGATATTTGTACTTCTTGGTTTTAGTTGATAAGACGCAATGGGTTTTTAGTGTACCTTTCTAAGTATTGCAATTGAATTTGGTAAAAGCAAAAAGTTGATTTTGGCTTTGGTGGGTTTGAGCAGGACTGAGGACTTTGTTGCGCCATTGGATAAGGAGTATGGAAAATCGAGATGCATTTATTTCATTGTTTTAGTCTTTTTTTGTGCAAATAGGTCAAAAAAACTCAATATTTGTTTGTTTTCTTGTCGTTTGTGTCGATAAACTTGACCCTTGAAATATAATGCTACTGAGATTTTTCATCTTTCCTTACAATTTTGACTATTTTAATGTCTTTATTATTTTGGATTTCTTAGTTACTGAAAACAAAACATTACTAGGTTCTTAGATTAATGGATTAGTCTCACTCAGTATCAGGATCATGATCAATCATTCGATACTACGGAGGATGAACTAGAGAAAAAGTGTGCTACTTATTTAAGGTTTTTGTTGCCCCAGAGACCGATTTAATAGTAAGTATGATTCGTTTTGTTAGATTAGCTTAATTAACTCTTCACTTCAACCAAATAAGATTAGTCGATTTTTGTGGATATTAACGTCTATTAGTATCTGATTTTTCATTTTATTCTGACACTTGATAATTATGAAAGGCTGTTATTTCAAATTATTTTCATGTAGTGTTGTTATGATTTATGAAATGGTGTCATTTTCATTATGTGTATTTTTTTTCCTTTGTTGTATGAATTCTAATGTCCATTTGGATGAGAACTAAACATGTGCGCATGGTTTTGTTACTACTGGTTCGTCTGCTAGTACTATGAAACTTGGTAAAATAGTTGGTGAAAATAAATTATATTCTAAAATTGATTTTTTTAATCTCAAATCTTAAAAGAAGAGAGAATCAATGAAAAAATGAATTGTTAGCTTTATCATTTTTGGTATAACTGAGAATTAAAATATTTATAACTCTTTAATAAGTGCATCCTCTCTTATAATTTAAGAAATTCTTATCTGCACTAGACTTTCTTTATAGTAATTTATTGTGGAAATAAAATCTTGGCAACAATTAATTTGGCAGCCATACTTGTTGAAATTACTATCAACTTATGTAAAATTGGTATCCAACAATGTGAAAATTGGTGGCCGCATTTGTGGAAGTAGGTAGTCATAGTTTGGTATAAGTGGAGCCCTTTTTTGTGGTAATTGACTACCACATTATATCATTAATGATATAATCAAGTCTTCAAAATTCTATAAATAGAGTTATCATTTGACACTTGAAGACACTCCAAAAAAGAGAAGCAATAGAGAGTAGAAAGAGTAATCCACAAACTACTTCTGAGTTTCTAATAAAATAGTGTGCAAGTAATATTATTGGGAGTTGTATGAAATAAAAGAGTTTTTAGTAGTAGTCTTTTAACACTACTATGTTTTTCGTCAATATTATTGTATTACTTATTCGGGTATCATACTTACCCATTTGATTATTTGGTGTCGTTGCTCTATTCCTATTGGTATTTAGTTTGGACATTATCCTAGGTGTGATTATCATTTTTTCTAACAACGTGGTATCATAGACATGAAAAATAGTAGTTCGTTGTCTTTTCAGTACCCCCGTCTCACAAGAGATAATTATGAAAAATGATTTCTACAAATGACAGTTATTCTTGGCTCTCAAGATGTTTGGGATATTGTAGACAAAGGGTATACAAAACCCTCAAATGAGGAAACTTTGCCCTTAAATGAAAAGGAGGTCTTGTTAAAGACAATAAAGAAAGATCAACAAGACCTCACTCTTATCCATTAATGTTTGGATGATGGCATGTTTCAGAAGGTGGCTGATGCAACCACCTGAAAAGAAGCGTGAGATATTTTACAAAATTCTCTCCAAGGAGTTGATTAAGTAAAGAAGATAAAACTTCAAACTCTAAGGGCTGATTTTGAAGTTTTAAAAATGAAAGAATCCGAATCCATTTCAAATTTTTCTTCAAGATTGATGATTGTTGTAAATCAACTAAGAAGATAGGGAAGAAAGTCGATTATGTGTGTGCGGTATAAAAGATCCTTCGTTCTTTAACAACTAAATTTGATTATGTGGTGTGTGCTATTGAGGAATCTAAAGATTTAGACTCTATGACGGTAGAACATTTGAAAGGTTCTTTACTAGCTCATGAAGAGAAAATGAAAAGGAGAAAAGAAGAGTCACAAAAGAAACTTCTTAAAACCCATGCATCCTTCAAATGATTTGAAAATGAGAAAAGTCACAAAGGAAATGGACGATGGAGAGTCTATGGAGGTCATTTAGGACGAGGAAGAAGTTATACCAATCATTTCAACAATAAATATAAAAGTTACCAGTCATTCAGATGTCGTGCTCGTGGTCGACGAGAAGGTAGAGGATGTGGAGCCTATCAAGGTACAAATGAAATGAGGCATGAAAAATCTAAAATTGAGTGTTATAAGTGTCATAAAATTGGATATTACTCTTGGGAATGTCGTACTAATGTTGAAGGGAAAGTTAATCTTGTTGACAACAACAAAGATGAATATGAGTCAACACTGTTAGTAACACTCAAAGAGTAAGATAAAGAGGATTGCAGCCCATGGTTTCTTGACAATGGAGCAAGCAATTACATGTGTGGCCACAGAGATAAATTTTGGATATAAAGAAGATGGTGAAATGTAATGTGTCTTTTGGAGATACATCAAAGATTCAAATTTAAGGGATATGTATGATTCTGATATCCTATAAAGATGGTCGTTATAAATTGATTGCTAATGTTTATTATGTGACAAACTTGAAAACTAATATATTGAGTTTGGGTTAACTTCTTGAAAAAAGATATGATATTAATAAGAAAAATATGCATCTTTGTCTTAGAAATTCAAATAAAAACATAACTATTAAAGTTCATATGGTAAAGAATAGGTTGTTACCTTTGAATCTTCAAATTATCGATGCAAAGTGTTTGAAGGCTAATGTGAAAGATGACTCATGGTGTTCGCATATGAGATTTGGGCACTTAAACTTTGAAGCACTCAAATCAATTGCACACAAGAACATGGTTAATGGGATACTTTCAATCAACCATCAAAATCAATTGTGTGAATCTTGTCTTCTTCAAAAACATGCAAGGACGAGTTTTTCGAAGGAGACTACATATAGAACAAGTAAGCCAACACCGATGTGTGTGATCAATTGGATCCACAAACTTTTGGAAAATATTTGTTGCTCTTTATTGATGATTTTAGTAGAAAGACTTGGGTATACTTCTTGAAGAAAAAATCTGAAAGTTTTTGTTACCTTTAGAATTTTCAAAGCAATTGTAGAAAAAGAAAGTGGCTATGAAATAAAAGCATTAGGGTCCGATAAAGGACGCGAATTCACTTCAAAAGAATTTAATCACTTTTGCCAATCTCATGGAATTCGCTGTCCTTTAACGGTTACTTACTCGATCCAACAAAATGGAGTTGCAAGATGAAAGAATAGAACAATTCTTAATATGGCTCGATGCATGTTGAAAGCTAAACATCTACCAAAAGAATTTTTGGCCGAGGCTGTTTCTCATGTAATTTGTTTGAGCAACAGATCTCCAACAATAAATGTACAAGATCAAAAACCTCAAGAATCATCGAGCAAAAGAAAGCCAAGTGTTAAGAACTTGAGAATATTTGTGAGCATAGACTATGCTCATGTTCCATATCAAGGAAGAGCTACGCTTGACAATCGGAGTGTCAAGTATGTGTTTGTTGGCTATGGCGCAAGTTCAAAAGTCTAAAAATTGTACAATACAAGCAATAACAATGTGGTGGTGAGTCGTGATGTTGAATTTGATGAAGAAGCATCATGGAACTGGGAGGATCTAGAAGAAAAAACATATGATTTTCTTCCATACTTCGAAGATGAAGAAGAACAAGAGACCATGGCACCTGCACAGGATGCAACCCCGCCTCCTTCACCAGCAAATGTTGCATCTACATTTTGTCAAGAGAGTTCAAGTGATAGACCACATAGAATGAGGAGCACTCGAGAACTCTATGATGACACAGAAGAAATTACTAATTTTGATTTTTGTGTTCTCTCTTTTTTGATAGTGAAATAATGAATTTTGATGAAGCTGTTACTGACAAAAGGTGGAGACAAGCAATGGAGGATGAGATCTAATCAATAGAAAAGAACAACACTTGGGAGTTAACAACTCTTCCCAAGGACCAACAAGCAATTGTAGTCAAATGGGTATACTCGATGAAAGAAAATGCCCATGGAGAAGTAGAAAGATACAAGGCAAGATTTGTGGCTAAAGGATACAAACAAAGGCATGGGGTCGACTATGAGAATGTTTATGCACTTGTTGCCCGTATGGAGACAATCTGTCTATTGATCTCTTTAGCAACACAAATAAAGTGTAGGATCCATCTAGTAGATGTAAAATCGGCATTCTTGAATGGATATCTTGAAAAAGAAGTCTATGTTGAGAAACCATTGGGTTTTGTGGTTAAAATTAATGAAGATAGGGTGTTGAGGTTGAAAAAAGCCTTTTATGGGTTGAAGCAAGCTCCACGAGCTTGGAACAGTTGCATTGACAAATACTTTCAAGACAATGGGTTTACTCGTTGTCTCCATGAATGTTCTCTTTACATTAATGTTCATATTAATGAAGATGTTCTGCTTATTTTTTTTATGTTGATGATATCATTCTAACGGATAGCAACCCATTTTTATTTCAAGCTTTCAAGAAAGTTATGTCCCTTGAGTTTGAGATGACGGACATAGGGCTCATGTTGTATTTATTGGGCCTAGAAGTGAATCAAATGGAGGAAGGCATCTCCATATCTCAAGAAATCTATATCAAGGAGATTTTGAAGAAGTTCAACATGTTTGATTGCAACCGTGTGAACACCCTAATGGAAAGTGGAACAAAATTGTCAAAGTTTGACGATGGAGAAAAAGTGGATTCCACTTCGTTCAAAAGTCTTGTTGGAAGTCTGAGATACTTGACATGTATGAGACTAAATATACTCTTTGTAGTTGGACTAGTAAGTCGTTTCAGGGAAGCTCCCACCTCCACTCAGTTGAAGGTCACTAAAAGAATTCTTCGCTACCTAAAAGGTACAATCGACCTTGGGCTATTTTATTCTTCATCTAATGATTTTAATCTTGTGGGATATTGTTATAGTGATTATGCGGGAGATGTTGATGATAGAAAAAGAACATCTGGTTTTGTGTTTTTCTTGGGTGATAGTGTTATTTATTGGAGTTCAAAGAAATAATAAATTGTTACTCTCTCGACTTGTGAAGTTGAATATGTGGCAGCGGCATCATGTACGTGTCATGCTATTTGGTTGAGAATATTGTTGAAGGAACTCAATTTTCCACAAATTGAAGCCACAATGATTTGTGTTGATAACAAATCTGCACAAGCACTAGGAATGAATCTAGTGTATCATGGTCAAAGCTATCAGATAGACACAAGGTATTGATACGCTCAAACTTACTTCTCAAATAAGAAGTAAAGCGGTCGTGTCAAGTAAATAACCCAACTAGTGAGGTTGGGATCGTTCCCACGAGAAAAATAGTCTAGACTTAACTTTAACCTATTATTACTATTGTTTGGTCAATGACTTCCTTGGAAAGTAAAAACATAAAAAAGGGGGTTTCTATCTCTAAAAATGTGAAAATAAATAACGAACTTGAAAGAGACAGTTGACAGCTTTTAATGTTGGGTTTTAATCAATTAATCAAAGTAACTAGGGTTTACGTGTTCCCCACATGTTCATAACTTGACAACTCTAACTATAACAATTCTTTCCTAGTGTCTTGCATGCAAAGTGATAAGTTATGTATTTCTAAATCCTTGGTCCGGCATCTAGAAAATCTCACTCCACACCTTGGTCCGGCTACGTGTGTTGCTATCCTAACCCTTATCCTTACCTCATATTAAGCATCGTATTCGATATTTGACTAAGTTATTACCTCGTACCAATCAGTACTAGCCTATTAGATATTATACACTAAATCTATGTTAATAATTCTTTTCCTATTATCTACCTCCTTGGTCCGACAAGTACCATTAAGACGAGTTCTAACATTGGCCATCCGTTAAAAAGACTTCTAAATGAAAGAATTATTAATACATGCAAGACACTATTCTAGAATTGTTATTTTACTTAGGGTCTATCTCATTATTTGCCTATGGTTCCCACAACCCTAGTTATGGAGTTTAGTTACTCATACCCATAAACACAATATTCAAATATATTAAATAAGAGTTCATTTACTTACTTCAATGAGAAAGAATAAAGTCCAAAAATTTGCTTGATTAATTGCCAAAAATCACTTGTAAGAATCTCAAAATCTAACACTAATCAACAATCAAAAATTCCAACAATTCAACAATCCAAAAGTCTAGTAATATAGAGCCTAACAATGCGGAGTCTAACCTCAAAAACGAGGTTTTTCAAACTATTTATAAAAAAATAAAAACCTAATTAAACAAGGATTCTAATTGTTGGGAATCTGCCAAAACGCCGTTGGGTCGACGGACATCGCGACGGACCGTCTTGGTCACGACGGACCATAATTGACTCCGTCTTCCCATACTTGTGCAATTTCTTCTGTTGCTCTCTTCATTCCCCTCGACGGCAAGTATGACGGACCGTCATAGGCACAATGGTCCGTCGAGGGTCTTCGTTCTAAAACACTTCAACTCTTGGAATTTGGGTACTGGGATCACTTCTCTTAACTTCACGATGAACATGCAGGACGGACCGGCATAGCCACGACAGACCGTCACAAGCTTCGTAATCCCACACTTGGTCAGACTTCCACATCTTCCTTCAGAAACTGCACTACGCTGCCACCTACGGACAATTATAAGCACAACGGACCGTCATAAGCTCCGTAGGTGGTCTCTTCTGCATTTTTTCGCTCAAAATCTCCGCATTCAGCTTTGGACAGATTTCCTGGAAAACAAAGAGAAACTTATATAAAAATTAGCACAAAAAGGCTTTTGGACACACTAAACTTAAGGAAAAAGTATTAATAATACCGTGAAACCATGGTATATCAACACCCTCAACTTAAATTCGTTGTTTGTCCTCAAGCGACGCACTATGACTCACTACACATCTTTGTACAGTAGTATCCATGTATTATCCTTTGCAATCATTTGGCTATCAATCCCGGCTAATCTCATCAAATATATGCATGCTATTACTATTAGGCTTGAATTTTGTGGGATCAGAACGTGACACAGACTCACCACGCACTAACACATATCCTCTTCATTTTCTCACCAGGGTGCTAACAATTCTGGTATTTCAACTACTGTCCTTACTTTAAAATAAAATCCTCCTTTTTCACACAATGATTTCAGTTTGAGTATAAGGATTACTTTTCAACACTCACTCTCAGAACAAAATCACACTCATGCATACCTTTTTGCCATAAGTTTGCCCTAATTTTCACTGCCTTAAGTTCGCTATACAACCCTTAGGATCACGATAGGACTTTTTTTAGCTAGTAACATAGGCTCAGGGTCAGGTATGGTATATTTTGGTATACTTTAGTGACTTTTTTCCCTCCTTGACATATCGGCTAAGCCTTCCACAGTCTCTCATTTTATGTCGCCCAGTTTCTCATATTTTTTCACCTTGCTATTTTCTCTTCTTTCTTCATTTATGTAAGTGACTCTCTTCTTTTCTTTCTTGTATTTCTTGTGTATTTTTCTTTTTCTTTACTTTTATTTTCATCTAATTCTTGATTCACTTCACTTTTGTTCTTTCTCTCTCTTTGTTCTTTCAACCCCACTTTCCAGAGCATTCCTCATAGTAGCCACCCTCAACTCATGGCTTTGCCATGAATCAAGGTACACAATACCCAAAGTTGGGTCAGGGCCATAACGAAGGTTGTTTATGCATTAGCCACCCTCAACTCATGGCTTTGCCATGAATCAAGGTACACAATACCCAAAGTTGGGTCAGGGCCATAACGAAGGTTGTTTATGCATTAGCCACCCTCAACTTATGCTTTTGGCATAAGCTGAGGTGCACATGTCCAAAGAGGGACCAGGGCCAACATATTGTTCCGAGAAAAGATCAGTTGGGGTGAAAAAGAAAGGTCTAATTTTAAGCTCAGATTATTTGGATCAAAGAAGGATAACTTTCATTTGGTTTCTTTTATTTAGGCTAGAAATGGGCTATCTTGAATAAGGGCCTATGTTCCTTTCCTAATTGTCTGTTACAGCTTACTTTTAGCAGGACTAACCAGGCAAGTTCTAGCTCAGTACCAATAGTGGACTATTCAGATTTCTCACACATACTTGACATCTCATCACTATACCAGATTATCAGACACCTAGTTCGAATGGAAGACTTAGGGTAATGCAATGGTGTAACTCTATTTCATGCTTTGAGCCACATAATTATCAGTTACTATGCCTAGTCATGCAACATTTTCCAGTTTTATCAGGATATAATTTTAGCCATCAAGCTTCAGAGTTAAACTATGTACAAAAGATATAAACATGCCTGTTCAATAGAAAAAGTAATTAGTCTTTTGGGGAAAAAGAACACATGCAAGAAAACTCCAAACGAGGATAGTGAGTTGGGATACTCAGACTTCACCCTAACACTCACTTTCCATTTACCCGACCCCCAACAAAAAAGCATGCAATTGTCCCCAATGCATTAAAAAATCTAGATATTAGAGTGGTAGGTGAAGCAAACCTGTGGTGCAAAGCGCCGTCGATCAACAAGCTAGTGGGTCCAGTTCCCCGGAACCCACGTCCTCTGCAATCTGGACACCCTCAGTGGTGTCCTCAGCAACAACTGCACCATCAGTAGTGCCTCCTGCTATCTCTATAGTGCGGAAGCTAGACGCCCCAGCCGCTTACTGTGATGCTCTGATCTAGTGTGCCTCCTCCTCAGCAAGTGAGGCTCTCCTCGCAACCTCCATATCTCGACGCTCCTTCTTCCTTGCTTGCGCTTCATCATATGCTCGACCCCTACGCCTCTTGGCATTCTCTCGAGGGGGAGGTGGTGGAATTTATGAAGTAGCAAGCAGGGCCACCAATACAGTGTCCTCAGCAGGCTCGACAGACTCCGGCACCCTCGCCTCTAGGATTGTGTTGATGTCTGCACGAAGACTGTCGACTGCAGCCTGAAGAGTCGACACATCCACCGGAGGGGCTGGTCGAGCTAACACTCTCAACTCATAGGCGTCCAGGCGCTGGTTAACCTCAGCAATCTTCCGCTCTGTAAACTGCTACATTTTCCTCTCTAGACGCTCTTCAGACTCAGTGATCCACTTCTGCATCCACGGCTTGATATGATCAGAAGAGTGGCCATTTGTGTCTCTAGTTTTTGGACCATAGCAAGCGGGACTAGTGCCGATAGAGGGGCTGTGCGAGAGGAGCTCGGGGCTGTGCTACTACCTGGGATAGACTCGACCGGGGTAGTGTCAGTGGACGCCTGTGTAGCGGTGCGGGCCTGGGCTACCGTATCCGCAAAATCATCAGCAAGTGGGGGCAGCTCTGGACGGCGCCCTCTGCATTGAGCTAACTCATTGGCCTCGTCTCTGATGAGGTCGACGTCAACAGTGCTCTGCGGGGTCTTCAGCTGATCTACGTTCCATATAGGCACACTTGCGGACCTGCAAAGGGCAAAGAACATGCACGGGAAAGGGTAGCTAGTAGTGACCTTGAATGCCCTCTCGTGCATGACTGCTTGGAGAAGCCATGCGAAGTCCACCTCGAATCCGGCTATCATCACCGCCATCAACACTGCTCGATCCCATGTAACGATGTTATCAGCACCTGTGGGGGAAAAGTAGTGACGGACAAGCAGCCACAAGAACTTTACTGTGAACATGAGGTTAGCCTTCTTGATGGCCCCTTTTGGATCAGTCACCCAATCGGCACCCTCTCCATCTACTGATAGGTGCAGGAACATCCACCTCTTGGTGTTCTCTCTCAGTGATGGCTCGTGCAAGAACTGGCCATCCTTCACTATCTGCCAGTTGTAGTCAAACTCGGTAGTGATGGGGTTCCGAGTAGCATCAACACTCTTGCTGTATAGAAACCGGCGGATGGCTGGAAGAGAAATGTCAACCTGCATGCCCCTGACTCGGACCTGCTCCAGTGGGGCCTGTTTAGCAGGGGGTAGCCCACCTATCGATCTGTGATCGGAGAGTTGCTACGTAGGATGCGTAGAACTCTCGAACCATTTCCTCACTGTATCGTCCCAACGGACGTGCTGTCCACTTTAAGCGATGCTTGGTGAAGAGGTTGTGTATCTCAAGCATCATCGGGAGACTCCCTGTAAGTACCCGCCGCTCCAAAGTGAATGTGCGAGTCATCACTCCTTTATCAGTCAAGAACTTGGCATTGGAGTAAAATTGAAACTGGTCGTCGACACACCACCGGTTTGGCTGGTCAGAGGCTGGGGTGGGGACCTGAGCTGGTGCGCCGTATGTAGAGTCTGAATTGTCAGCCTCATCAGACGAGGCCGAAGGCTGTAGCAGTGGCGGGTGCGGGAACCTTAGCAGAGCCAGAAGCTTCCTCGGACCATGATACTCCTAAGGAGCCAGACACTCCTTCCACATTTGTGGCTGACCCAGAGGGTCTGCCAGTCAGTGTGTACTCCTCATCAAACTGGGAGGCAGTGACTACGCCGGACGCCACCTTTTTGGGTGTGGCTCTAGGAGCACGTGCAGCACGGGAAGGTGTGGAAGTGCCTAGGGGCACATACTCAGGGTCCTACTCATCATCAGAGCCGATGATCAAGCGTGCAGACGGGGCAACAAACTTTGATCACCTGCGTGTGTAGGTTCGGTCTTGCTTGGGTGCTATAATAGATAGTACCTGCAAAGGATCACTATTAGTACGAGTAGTGGCAAACAAGAAAAGCGAAACCATTCGAAATAAAATAGTGAAAATAATATGTAATTGCTGTAGAAACAGTGACACACGAAGGCCTGGTGACGGCTCATCGTGACTATGACGAACCGTCATGAGGTCCGTCATCTTTTACTTGGACTCTATATAAATAGAGAACCCTGAAGGAGAGTCTCTGACTAGCATAACGGTGTGTGCAGGATGGACCGTCACAGTTACGACGGTGCGTTTGAGATGTCCGTCGTAGGACACTTGGGAGAAAATATGGAGACCTTAAGGAGAGGGGTCTCAGTCCATCATGACGGTCATGCAGGACGGCTCATCGTATATACGAAGGTCCGTTGCATGTGTCCGTTGAAGGACACTTAGAAAAAAAATGAGAGATCCTTAGTAGCAGGGTCTCTGACAACCAGAACGGTTGTGCAGGACGGACCATCGTGAAGACGAAGGTTCGTCACATGTGCCCGTGGGGGAACACTTAGGGAAAAAATGAGAGACCCTTAGTAGCAGGGTCTCTAACAACCAGAACGGTTGTGGAGGACGGACCGTCGTGAAGACGACGGTCCATCACATGTGTCTGTTAGGACAGGGGTGCTAGGGCTTGTGTAACGGACCCTACGACGGTCCGTCATCGGGGTCTCGTTCTAAATGACAGTGACAGAACTAAGGGTACCCTAAGCAACCCCGATGAACCCACATCAACCTTGTAGTGTTTTGGACCTACATGTGTCTAACCCAACTACCTAGGAAACTAGCAATGCAAAAGCACCTATGTCTAGGGTGGTAAACATAGTAATTTCGAACATTTGTAACCTAGGTCAAGCGAAATCGTATAAAGCAAACAAAATACTATGAGGAGCTAAGCTTAATACTAACTAGTAACAAAAATGTAAGATAAATTAGTATAAATTAGAGACACATACCTTAGAAATGGACAAAAAAAACAGATGTAAAAGTACTCGGTGGCAAGGTAGACACTCACAGCAGCAGTTTCCACTAGTAGATAACACTTTAGGGCTTTGGAGAATTGTGAGAGGGCAATGATCGGTGGTTGAGAGAGTGTGGAAGTTGAAAAGAGAGAGGAGATGATAGGAATAACGAAGTAATGGGGTGAAATGAGGGGTTGGGTGGGTTTAAACGTTTTGATTTTGAAAAAGGGTTCCGCAGGGTTGGGTCGGATATACCTCATTAATCACGCGATGGTTCCCCGATGATGGACCGTCGCAGATGTGACGACCTGTCGTTTGTTCCGTTGTGTGTGCCCTAGTTTAAAAATAACAGAAGAAAATACCCGGTATGACGGATGCATACGACGGTCCGTCGCAGGCGCGACGGTCCGTCAATGTCTTCGTCAGTGACTGCAGCAGAGTAATTTTCTGCAGAATTTCCTGGTGATGTGCCTGCAAATTTAAAACCCATTAGTAGAAAAATGCTAACATTACTAAAAAGACTATAAGCATTGGGTTGCCTCCAACAAGCGCCTGATTTACTGTCGCGGCACGACTAGGGACCCTTGATTGCTCAGATTTCATCAAGATTGTATGCCTTTATCACTTTATTCCACGATGCTTTATGCTCAAAATAGAGTTTTATTCTATCTTTATTCCTCTTAAACCGGACTCCCTCCTTGTCTTTTAACTCAACTTCTCCATGAGGGAATACTTGGGTAATCAAGTAAGGGCCAGTCCATTTAGACTTGAGGTTGCCCGAAGGACAAGGCACCCCAAAACTGTCTACAAGCACCAAATACCAACATAAACTTTTGTTTTGCATTTTTCTGTTCAGTTTCCTTCTTCATTTTTTCTTTGTGGGATACCGCAGATACCGATTAGAGCTGACCACTCTACCTCATGGTCCTACAAATGTTGAAGGTCGCTTCTTTATTATTCAACCGAAATGTCATCTGTCCCTTCTCCATATCAACCAATGCTCTACCTCTAGCAAGGAATGGCCTCTCAAGAATAATAGGCACTTCAAAATCGACCTCACAATCAAGAATAACAAAATCAACCGGAAAGATGAATGACTCCACTTTTACTAGCACATCATGGAGTATCCCTATGGGCCTTTTCACCGTCGGATCGGCCATCAGTAGCCGCATTGCAGTGGGTTTTGGATCCCCGAAACCCAACTTCTTGTAAATTGACAGGGGCATGAGATTTATGCTTGCCCCCAGATCACATAATGCTTTCGCAAAATGTAATGACCCAACTGTACAAGGAATAGTGAATGCACCAGGATCTTCTTTCTTCTGTACAAGGGATCTTGTAGCAATAGCACTACAATGCTGCAGTCTATCATCACCCTCGAAAGTGACCGATCTTTTCTTGGTGACCAGATCTTTCATAAATTTGGCATAACAGGGCATTTGTTTTAGATCTTCTACCAAAGGGACATTGATAGAAAGCTGCTTCATCATTGTTATAAAACGCTGGTACTTACCATCCTCGATCTTTTTGAATAATCTCAAAGGGAAGGGTGGTGGTGGCCTAGGCATGGGAATTACCTTGATAGGTACTTCTGCATATTTTTCATTACTTTCCTCTACTTCACAACTACTCTTTACCACAATATCATTATCCTTTCTCACATTTTCCTCAGTAGATGGCATAGGTGGGTCAATGGTTTGCCTACGACCCCAAGTAGTGATTGCCATACAGTGCACATCATTCTTTGGATTATGGACAGTGTTTCTAGGAAGAGTGCTCGGTTGCCGTGCGTTCACTGCCGCAGATAATTGGGCCACTTGCAATTCGATCTGTTTAATTGAAATTGCATGTGTATCAACTTTTTGCCCAATACTAGCTAAGTCACACCTCAACTCTTTAATGTGTTCATCACTAGTGTCGAACCTCCTCATCATTTTGTACAACATATCCTCAACTCGCGCCATACTATCCCAACATCCCTAGGAGTAACTTCACGATTTTGAGGAGGGACATAGGGCCCATTCCTGTCATTTCTGTTTGCATAGTTACCTCTGTTAAAGTTGTTGTCATGGTTGTAGTTTCCATCTCGGACATAATGACCCTCACGGTTGTAGTTACCATAGTTACGACCTTGGTTCCCTTGACCTTGGCGCCAATTATCCTGATTTGAGCCTTGGGCGCATGGTCAAAAATCCCCCCGTCTGCTCATTTACTACATAAGTGTCCTCCGCATAATAGCACTCCTCATTAGGAGGTGGTGGTTTAGCCAAGTAGTTGACTGCATTTATCTTTTCTACACCTCCTGTGACATGTTTTAGTACCAACCCAAGCTCAGTTCTCATCTGAGCCATTTCTTCCCGAATCTCATCTGTGGCTTGGTTGTGAGTGGACTGCAGTGCGAAGGTGTTTCTCCCTGTATCAGACTTCCTAGTACTCCAAGCTTTATTATTCCGGGAGATTTTCTCTAATTTTTCAGCGATCTCAGCATAAGGGCATTCTCCATAAGATCCACCTACTATAGTGTCCAACACCGCTTTGTTGTTATCATCCTGTCCCCGATAGAAGTATTCCTTTAGTGACTCATCATCTTTACGGTGATTTGGAACACTTCTCAAGAATGAGGTGAATTTATCCCAAGAACTACTAACTGACTCACCTGGTAGTGCCACAAAGTTGTTCACTCTGTCTTTGTGGTTTAGTTTCTAGGAGACCGGATAGTAGTGTGCTAAGAAGACATCTCTTAATTGGTTCCAAGTAAACATTGAGTTGTATGGGAGCTCAGTGAACCATATAGCAGTATCTCGTGTCAGTGAGAGAGTAAACACTCTGAGACCTATTACATCTAGATCCAAATCAGGCCTCCCCACAAAACTTATACACAGTGCCCTTACCTTAGCTATATGGGCATGTGGATCCTCAGAAGGTAGCTCTGAAAACAAACCTTTGGCAGTGAGCATTTGCATCAG
Organism: Solanum lycopersicum; assembly: GCF_036512215.1. Classification (NCBI taxonomy): domain Eukaryota; kingdom Viridiplantae; phylum Streptophyta; class Magnoliopsida; order Solanales; family Solanaceae; genus Solanum; species Solanum lycopersicum. The sequence goes on along the minus strand of NC_090809.1, from coordinate 40,280,778 downwards.
GCTACTAGTTACCACAAAAGTGTGGCCTGTGGGTAGAGGGGGCAAGACAAGTGGCCCATCCGAGTCTGCTATGTTATCATACCCTCTGTAGTATGCTTGGGGCCGTGGAACAGGATTTTGTCCTCTCTGTTGATGTTCACCCGCAGCATCGGGTAACATCTGACCATAAACATCAACTGGAGCTGGGATGTTCTGGTTTGGATCCTCATCATTTATTCCCAAGTTTCGATTCATATTGTGCTGTGTACGCTCTAACTCACGATCGTAGGAAAACAATAATTCTCTTCCTCTCCATATATTTGGCATACAAGGAAGATAGTTCTGCAAGGAAATCAAAAACAATAAAACAGAGTAAAATCAAGAAAATATAAACTAAACTATAGTAATAAGTTCAAGTTAATCTAAAAGCTAAAATCCCTGGTAGCGGCGCCAAAATTTGATATGCTCAAACTTACTTCTCGAATAAGAAGTAAAGTGGTCATGTCAAGTAAATAACCCAACTAGTGAGGTTGGGATCGTTCCCACGAGGAAAATAGTCTAGACTTAACTTCAACCTATTATTACTATTGTTTGGTCAATGACTTCCTTGGAAATTAAAAACATAAAAAGGGGGGTTTCTATCTCTAAATAAGTGATAATAAATAACGAACTTGAAAGAGACACTTGACAGCTTTTAATGTTGGCTTTTAATCAATTAATCAAAGTAACTAGGGTTTACGTGTTCCCCACACGTTCATAACTTGATAACTCTAACTATAACAATTTTTTCCTAGTATCTTGCATGAAAAGTGATAAGTTATGTATTTCTTAATCCTTGGTCCGGCATCTAAAAAATCTCACTCCGCACCTTGGTCCGGTATCTAGAAAATCTCAATCCGCACCTTTGTTCGGCTACGTGTGTTGCTATCCTAACCCTTATCCTTACCTCATATTAAGCATCGTATTCGATATTTGACTAAGTTATTACCTCGTACCAATCAATACTAGCCTATTTGATATTATACACTAAATCTATGTTAATAATTCTTTTCCTATTATCTACCTCCTTTGTCCGACAGGTAGCATTAAGGCGAGTTCTAACGTTGGCCATCCGTTAAAAAAACTTCTAAATGAAAGAATTATTAATACATGCAAGACACTATTCTAGAATTGTTATTTTAGTTAGGGTTTATCTCATTATTTGCCTATGGTTCCCACAACCCTAGTTATGGAGTTTAGTTACTCATAGCCATAAACACAATATTCAAATATATTAAATAAGAATTCATGTACTTACTTCAATGAGAAAGAATAAAGTCCGAAAATTTTCTTGATTAATCGCCAAAAATCACTTGTAAGAATCTCAAAATCTAACACTAATCAACAATAAAAAATTCCAACAATCCAACAATCCAAAAGTCTAGTAATATGGAGCCTAACAATACGGAGCCTAACCTCAAAAACGAGGTTTTTCAAACTATTTATAAAAAAATAAAAACCTAATTAAACAAGGATTCTAATTGCTGAAAATCTGTCAAAACGCGGCTGGATCGACGGACCTCACGATTGATCGTCGTGGTCACGACGGACCGTCATGGACTCCGTCGTCCTATACTTGTGCAATTTCTTCTTCTGCTCTCTTCATTCCCCTCAACGACAAGTATGACGGACCGCCATAGGCACAACGGTCCGTCGAGAATCTTCGTTCTAAAACACTTCAACTCTTGAAATCTGGGTACTGGGATCACTTCTCTGAATTTCACGACGAACCTGCAGGATGGACCGTCATAGCCACGATGGACCGTCACAAGCTTCTTAATCCCAAACTTGGTCAGACTTCCCCATCTTCCTTCAGCAACTGCACTACGCTGCCACATACGGACCGTCAAAAGCACAACGGGCCATCATAAGCTCTGTAGGTGCTCTCTTCTGCATTTCTTCGCTCAAAATCTCCGCATTCAGCTTTTGACAGATTTTCTGCAAAACAAAGAGAAACTTATATAAAAATTAGTACAAAAAGGCTTTTGGACACACTAAACTTAAGGAAAAAGTATTAATAATACCGTGAAACCACGGTATATCAGGTATCACTTTATTTGAGAATGCATTGCCAAGATAGAAGTCGAGCTCAAGTATGTAAAATTTCATGAGCAAGTTGCGGATATCTTTACAAAGCCTCTCAAGTTTCAAGATTTTCCGAGATTGAGATCAAGCCTTAAAGTAAAGAAGAAGAAAAAAATTAAGGGACAGATTTGTAGAAATAAAATCTTGCAAATAACTAATTTGGTATCCACACTTGTTGAAATAACTATCCACAAATGTGAAAATTGGTAGCTACCAATGTTAAAATCGATAACCGCATTTGTGAAAGTAGGTAGTAAAAGTTTGGTAGAGTTTGGCAGCCAATTTTTTATTAAAATTGGCTACCACATTCTGTCATCAATGATGTAATCAAGTCTTCAAAAAACTCTATAAATAGAATGGTCATTAAACACTTGAAGACACACCAAAATAGAGAAGCAATAGAGAGTAGAGAGAGTAATCCACAAACTACTTCTTAGTTTGTGAGAAAATAGAATGCAAGTAATATTATTTGTAGTTGTAAGAAATAAAAGAGTGTTGAGCAATAGTCTTTTGACACTACCATGTTTTTTATCAATATTATTGTATTACTTATTCGGGTACCATATTCACCCATTTTAATATTTGGTGTCTTTGTTACTCTCTTCCTATTGGTATTTAGTTTGGAAATTATCCTGGGTGTGATATCATTTTATCCAACATATATTACCTTGCATGTAACAAAGTCATTATAATTAGAAACCTTGGGAGCTTATTTTCTTCGTGGGATAAATGACTCTTTAGTTCAAATTCATAATACTGAGCCGATGAATTGAAGTTTAAGTGAAATATTTTAATGTTCTTTTTTAAAAAGTAATTAGTGGCAATTAGTATAAGAAAAAGAAGGAAGAAAAATTTAGTATTCTAGAGTTATCTTGTCCTTGCTAAAGGTGATTTTTAAAGAATTTATTATCTCCTGCACTTCTCTTGTTGAGTATTGAGAAGGAAGACACTGTTATGAGGAGATCACACCATCATGAAATGTGATAACGTGAGAATATTAAAACGATAATAATGTGAAATAGTGATTTTGGTTGTTAGTAGCAAAGAGATAAAAGACAATAGTTATGCCAACATCTAGCCCGCCAAAATGCATTAGAGGTCCTCCATTAAATAAAAAAGGTGTTGAGGGAGAAAAAGAAAACTGAATGTGTAATTCATTATTTTTGTATAAATGGATATTTGAAGGTCTTATATGCGTATATTTTTTTTTTTACTTGAATATAATTTTTGTTCATTAGTTTACTGGTAATTCACAACATATATTTTTTAGTTATTCAAGTCCAAGTTTATAAGTTGATATGTATACGCTTGATTTTCAAGGTACAACCAGATCTTCTACGTTATAGTTATTAGGATATGTATACGCTTGATTTTCAAGGTACAACCAGATTGACTACTAAACTTAGACATCTAGCTCCAGTTTACTGTAAATATTGAATTAGATCCTGTCTTTTTTGTATTTGAAGATACAAACAAACCTTATATGTTTAGGGGTGTTATGTTTATAACAGTATTTCGTGATGGTTCAACAGAACAATTAGATTTTTATAGTAAGGTGACTTCATAAAGTGGGGTTAGTAAAATAGTTCCACTACAAAGGACTCAACTATTTTAAAATTCGTTGTATATATACATTTTTCTTATTGTTGATGCTACTTCATTAATCTTCTGCTTTTCTTTAGTGAAATTCTTTCACTAATTATAATCGACATTTTCTAGAATGAGAAACATTGGTAGAGGATATGATTTACATGGAAATTTCAATTCGATAAAATGCATGTAAATTATTGGTGAGAAATTGTAGTGGAATTGCTTACTCTTTAGTTAGAACAACCATTTAATTTGATAATGTTGGGCCATGCTCTAGCACGGGCCATACCCATCTAGTAACATTTAAATTCAAATAACTTGAAAATATTCAGACTAAAAATACCTTTTAAATAAGAACAACTTTCACATATAGCAAATATAAAATTAATAGTTGTATGTTATAGCAAAGTTTGCATGATTCCGCTCCATACCAAACTTATATATGTCTAATTCGTTATACATATAAAATTGAAGCGAATTATATAAAACGAATTGTATAAAAACGAGAAAGATTGAAATTATATACAATTTGAATTGTATAAAACGAGAAAGCGAGAAAGGCAATATTGAATTGTATAAAATGAGAAAGAGAGAAATTATATACAATTTGAATTGTATAAAATGAGAAAGAAAGAAAGGCAAAAAGAGACTTGTGCATGGATATACAATTGAATCAAATTGTAAAAAACGGGAAAGAGAAAAAATATATACAATTTGGATTTGTATAAAACGAAAAGGAAAAAGAGACTTGTACAAGGAATATACAATTGAATCGAATTGTATAGAACGAGAAAGAGACATTATTTACAATTTAAGTTTGAATAAAGCGAGAAAGGCAAAAGAGACTTGGGCAGGTAAATATTTGTATTGTATAATCATAAGTGTATAGGATGAATATATATGTATTTGCATGCGTTTATACAATTTTCTCTCATTTTATACAATTAGAACCACAATTTATACGATTCTATTGTATAAAGCGAGAGAGGCGAGTGATAGGAATAAGCGAGCGAGAGAGGGAGAGTGGCGAGCGAGAATATGAGGGAGAGACGGATTGACAAACAGTTTACTATGAAACATAAATAAATCAAAGGATAGCTACTATATTTATTTTATATTATTAGTTTGTTATTCTATACAATTATCCCTTTAAATAACAATTAACCAAATATTGTGTTAACCATCCTCGTATCTAGAGAATGAGAAAAGTTATACACGTGTAAGAGTTTTCATTTGTCTTTCTATTTTAGTAGCTAGCCTCTTCGATGTTATTTAGCAGATTAAACTTTTTTAATTTTTTTTAATTTTCTTTCATTTATTCTGCTAAATTCTTCTTTATCTTTGCTGAAAACAAAATGGACCAGTATTTTTATCATACCTAGTGGGAATTAGTCGATAGTTTGGTGTTAATATATGCTTTTTCTTGAAATCAAAGTAAAATTGTTTGAGCTACGTGTTACATAAAAAACGAAAGAAGAAATCGTAGATGAAATTTTTAACAATGCAGACTCCAAATTATTGTACCCTTTGTTACTTCCTATAAATATGGATTAAAATTGTATCTTATTGTTGATATAAAAAGTTTATCAACCAATACCATCTAGTGTTACTTAGAAGCAAAAGGTTTTTATTTTATTCTTTGCTGATTCTTGTACTTGAATTTGAAAACACTATGTTGTAATGATTTTCTCCCTACACCTTTAATGTTTTTCTATTTTAATCCTATTTTATGCTCCTTCTGAAAGAGTCGGTTTGGTTATTGTGGAATCAAACTAAATGAAATATGAATTAACGTGAATATTTGGTAGAAGGATAACTTATACAAAAACAAAGTCAAGATAATATCTTGGCAAGTGATATTTAGGCAAACCATATAATGGTATTATATTCTTAACCTTGACGTTTTTGACATATAGTGATGTCATGGATGATATCAATAGGATGAATTCATTCCTATAAATAGGTATCTCTTAATTCAGTTTCAAATCATCCTCTCACTTGCCCTCTCAAGTTCTAAGGCATTTGTGATCTCTCTCTTGTAGTATTTCAGTTGTATTCTTTATAGAGTTAAATATATATTCAAGCAGGGTTTTTTTGTGGACGTAGGATCATTTTAATCTGAACCACGTTAAATATTGTTATTCTTTCTTGTTCTTTAATTTCACGTTTTTGCTAACAATTGGTATCACTGCCAAGGTTCAGCCTGAGTAAGCTATGTGGTTGCACCATAGTGCAAACTTCCACATTAGAAAAGAATTACTTTGGTTTTCTATATATCCAAATACATTGTAGTAGAAAAGGAAGAACAAGTAGAAATGAGTTCTATAAAGTTTGAAACTAATAGATTTAGTGGGCGCAAAATCTTTAATATCCAGAAGAACCAGATAATGGCGTTACAGCGGAGGGAAGGTTCAATCCAGCTATTGACGGAAAGTACCCCGATAAGATATTGGATTCCAACAAAGAAAAAATCGAAGGAGATGTACTGAATGCAATCCAATCGTCCCTTGCACCTAACGTACTTTTTGAAGTGAGTACAAGTACCAAAGAGACGGTCAAAGAGTTATGGGAAAATCTGGAAGGGCTTTACCAAGACGAGTTAATGACAACAAGGATGTTGTTACAATGGCGTCGTCATACATTTAAGATAGATTCAGATACTTTGTTGCAAGACCATCTACATGCGTTCAATAAACTTGTGATAGACTTACAAACTGCTGGTATTAAAAAGGACGAGGAGACACTTGCATGTTCTTTTGTATTTTCATTGACTTCAAAATATCGTAACATTGAGAATTCAATGATGTATAGGAAACAACCTATCAAACTTGAGCAAGTGCGGCAAGCACTTCACTCTTGTGATGTGCAGATGCATTTTGATGGAGACAAAAGTGATGAAGCTAGCAGACTCTTTGTAAGAGGTTGTACTAGCCAACAAGGAAGGACCAAATCAAAGTACAGATCAAAGTCTCGTGTGAAAAAAAAGCGGAGTGTTGGGTTTGTCACAAGAAGGGACCCTTTAAACGAGATTGTCGTATGTAGAAGTCCAAAGAAAAGACGAGTTCATCCATTGTTGAGAAAGTACATGATAATGATGATTATTATGTACTAAGAACATCATGCAATAGTGGATTCTATGACAACAAATGAGTCTTAGACTCTGGTTGTACTCTGCATATGACATTTCGAAGAGATTGGTTCAGCAGCTATGAAACAAGCAAAGGAATCGTATTAATGGGAAATAATACAACTTATAAAATAGTTGGAATTGGATCAGTTCATGTTCACCATCATTGAATCGTGAGGACTATCACAGAAGTCCATCATATTCTTGATCTTAAGAAGAATTTGATCTCCCTGGGTACTTTGAATAAACAAGGCTATAAGTACATAAGTGAAGGAGGAACTATGAAAGTGACTAAAGGGTCTTTAGTCATGTTGAAGGCCAAGCTGGAGGATGGTCTCTATACACTTGCGGGAAGCACCATAATTGGCTTTGTAAATGCATTTATAGTGCAATTTTCTAATTAGGACAAGGACAAATTATGGCACATGAGACTAGGACATATGAGTGCACTGGTGAGAAGATTAACATACTTGACTTTTGTAAGCACAATGTCTTAGGTAAGCAGAAAAAGGTCAGCTTCAGCACTGGCAAGCACAAGATGGGAGGGGTGCTAGAATACATCTATTCGGATTTATGGGGTCCATCTAAGCTTCCGCCGAAGGGAAGAAAGAGGTATCTTCTCACATTCATTGATGATTATTGATGAAAGGTTTGGGTGTGTTTCCGGAAGGCAAAAAGTGATGCTTTTGAAGCATTTAAAGTGTGGAAGATTTTGATTGAAAATCAAATGGTGAGAAAAATCAAGTATCTTCGCACAGACATTGTCTTGGAGTTTTGCAATGAAGAGTTCAATGATTTTTGCAAGGTTCATAGGATCGCAAGACATAAGACTGTCAGGCACACACCACAGAAGAATGGAGTTGCCGAGAGAATGAATAGAACTCTTCTTAAGAATGCTCGTTGTATGCTCTTACAAACCAATATGTCCAATGTATTTTTGGTTGAAGCAGTTCATATTGCTTCTCATATTGTCAATTTACTCCAGCATCACCGATTGACTTTAAGACTCTGAATGAGGTCTGGTAAGGTGAAACTTCTAACTATTCATACCTTCGAATATTTGGGTGTTCAGCTTATTATCATGTTAATGAAGAAACTTTTGAACCAATAGCTAAAAGGACATATTCATAGGATATGTAGATGGAGTAACAATACAAACTTTGGTGTTTGTCTTTACTCAAATTTGTAGTTAGTAGAGAAGTTACCTTTGATGAATCCTCTATACTTGATCCTCGTAAAGTTTTTTGTGGAGTTATCAAGAAATGGGAACAACTAGCTGGTGAGCTATCGGTGGAGCTTACCAAGAAACGGGATTAAGAGACTCAAATTGATGAGTCAAAATATGCAGATCTTAATGAACTTGATTCAAATAAGCCACACAAAATTGCAAAGGGAAGGGACAAAAGGAAGATATGGAAACCGGAACGTCTTATAGAGCAAGAAAATCTTATTGCACATGCGTTCGTAGTTGGATAAGAAGAGATTAAGGATCAAAAGGCCTCTTCATATGTTGAAGCAACTTCTTGCAAAGATGTTGCACAATGGAATTTAACCATGATGAAAGAGATAAAGTCTCTTCACAAAAATAAGACATGGGTCTTAGTTAAAAGGCCAAAGGGGATAAGGATAGTTGGATGCAAATGGGTCTACAAAATGAAAGAAGGTATTCCAGAAGTGGAAGATGCTAGGTTGAAAGCGAGATTGGATGCAAAGGGTTTCATCCAGAATGAGGGAATTGACTACAATGAGATCTTCTCTCCAGTCGTTAAACATAGCTCAATTCGCAGGCTACTAGCATTGGTTGCACAATTTGATTTAGATCTTCAACAACTTGATGTCAAAACTTCTTTCTTACATGGGAATCTAGAAGAGACAATCTATACGAATCAGCTTGAAGGTTTCCTAGCTGAAGGAAAAGAAGACCATGTATGACAACTAAAGAATACTTTGTATGGTTTAAAGTAATCACCTAGACAGTGGTACAAGAGGTTTGGTGCATTCATGACTACACATAAATTTTTTGAGAAATGCATTTCATAGTCGTGTGTATCACAAGAAGATGTCTAGTAACTCTATGATTTATATATTGTTGTATGTTTGATGATGTGCTTATTTATGGTAACAACATCACAGAGATAAATATTTTGAAGAAACTTTTGAGTAAGGAATTTGACATGAAGGATCTTGGAGATGCAAAGAAAATCCTTGGAATGGAGATTTCAAGAAAAAATGGTCTTGTACATCTTCTCAAAAGAGGTACATCAAAAAGGTCTTGAAAGATTCAATATGCATATGAGCAAGCCTGTAAATACACAGTTAGTTTCTCATTTCAAGCTTTATGATTTACAAAAGCCTCAGTCTATGGATGAGGTGGAGCATATGTCAAAGGTTCCTTATGCGAGCGCAGTTAGTAGCATAATGTATATTATGGTGTGCACACGTCTTGATATTGTAAGACCCCCAAAATGATTTAGGGTGTCTAGAACCAAAAATTTTTGTATTAATGTTCTATGTTCCTAAAATGTATTATAATATGGTTTACAGGAAGTTTGTAAAGTTTGAGGTGATTTGGAAGTCAAACGTCAAGGGACGACCAAGACGTTTGACAACTAATCACATATGTTCCTCATGTGTCTATGCACACTTATATTTGTATGTCAGGATCTTATAAAGTCTTAAAATGAGTTATAATTATTTTTAAGGGTATTAAATGGAGTTTCGAGAAGTTTGGAGGTCAAACGTCCAAGAGCGTCTAAGACGTTCAAAAGTTAGCCCTTGAGACATTTATGTGTGTCTTGATGGGGCCTTGCATGTTTTGAAGAGTTTCGAGTATTTGTTTTTGGTTAATCTTATGTATAAGTTCTACACCTTGATAAGGGTTGTATTTACATTGGAAATGTTTGGTTATGACTTCTAAAGGGCCCCGCAAAAGGGCTTACAAAAAGGACCCAAGGCTGATCGAAACACTGCCTTGGCAGTGTCAATCAACTAAACCAAACGACGGCCAGTTGGTTGACCAACGGCCAGTTGGTGAGGTCTCATTGATGAAAACTTATCTTGGGCAAGTCTCAACCCAAAAACAGGGCAAGGTCCAATCTACGAAAGCCACAAACGACCAATCGATTGACCAACGGCCTGTCGATGGTGATCCGTCTATGGTAGCCTACAACACTGCCTTGCGACTGTTTTATTTAAGGGGTGACTGGGAAATTCACCCAATGTCCTAACCTGACTCTAATTGATTAATTTATCCATTTTTGGGTGTATATAAGTGATCAAACACGTGAAAACCCCATTCCCAATCCCTTCTCACGAGATTGAACCTTCCCTCCAAAACCAATTCACCATAGAACCCTTCATTGTTATTGAAGCTCAAGAACAACTTGTAGATTGGATTCTCATGGGTTCTTCACCAATTTTTAGAGGTTTTCAACTAGACAATGGTATGATGATCCTTCATCTCTAGTTATCCTTCCATCTAGAGAGTTAATCTCAAAGTTTCAAAAGAGATTTAATAATCAAAATTCTTCTTCTTCAATGTAGCCATGGGTTGTTTCTAAAATCATGATGAATTTATTTAAATGTATTGGTTTTAAAATTATTTTAATCCAACTTCATGAGGAACCCATGTTCCTTCCCTAAATCAATTTAGTCCTTGCATGGGCTTTGTTATCATGGCTTGTTAATGGTTGAATTGTGATTCTCATACGTTGGATTGTCTATGTCTACTGTTAATTACGTAAATTGATTATGAATGGATGATGAAATATACTTGTGGAGTAATATATGAATATTTGAATATGACTAATGCATGCCGCTAGGTGATCAATGTAATATGGACTTTTTAATGAATAAAAGTGGAATTCAAATTATGTTGTGGTTCTTGTAGCTACTGTCTTAGGTTAATAAGTTGGTTGAATTGTGAGTATAAATATGGTATGATCAAAATAAAGATGGCTTGGTATTAATTGATCTAGTTGTGTCTAAGCTATCAAGTAGTAACTTGTGATCTTGACGTTAGGGTAATTGTTATGTGATATGAATATGGTGAATTGCCTTAGCTACTGCCTATATGTGTAATATGATGATTATTATGTATAATTTATTGAATATTAATATATAACAATTGAATTGTTAAAGTTTGGTTTAAGTGTTTCTAGCCTATAGACACTGAAAGGTTAATGTACGTGTTGTGATTTATATTCTAGGGTGGATGAAGCATGACTTAGTGATGATGTTCTATCTCTTTAGCTACTGACCTAAATGTATATTATTGATACATGATGATTGATGAGATAAACTAGGGATGTTACTTGATTATCTATAACTCTTTACTTTCTTACATATATGTGATATAGTGCTCTAGTTGTATCATGATCATGCAACGCCTTGTACATGTTTTATTTTATGATATAAGTACATATAGATACTTCTCTATAATGTATTAAGGATGAGAAAGGTGTATTGATCAATTATGATCAAACATTGATGAATTGGTAAGAATGACTCATCCCTCTACTTTTCTATATTATTGTGATTAATGAAGCCTTGTACAGCATTGTCTTGTAAGTCCCACTTATGGTGGAGGTGTTTACTTTATTGTCAATGTATATGTGTTGACCATGGCCTTGAAGGAAAATTGATGAATACATGAGTATGTGCTTATGATGATACTATGTGAAGCTTATGCCTACTTTCCTATTCAAGTTGTGATTTAGATTGTATGACTATTGTATAAGCATGCGTATATCTATGTTAGGGTAAAGTATATGTGCTGTTATTGATGAGTTAAAATGTTTAATAATCTCTTACCTATGTACCCCTATGTGAATGGATGAATGGCACAAGTTAGGAGTCTTATGTGTAATATAAAGTTGGCTTGTCTCCTATGCTAATGTGTGTTGTGTGGTCTATGCTTGAAAGAGTATGATGGTCTAAGAGAGTGGCTGCCTCAATGTGTTGTTGATAGCAATTATGTGATCATGTTGACCAATGTACACACACCCTCACTCTACATGCATGCTTACAAGTGGTATATGTCATGGTGTCTACATGATAGGTAGTTCTCATATTCACTAGTGTCTACTACTATGCATGTAAAGTATATATATTTGAAGTATGTTATGTATTCCTTAATTATGATGACTTGATAGGTATACTAGTGTGGGCAAGGGGTAAAAGATGTTGCCTATGCATTGCACATGTGTGCTTTGATAGGATAGTTCCTAGGTTTGGTTTCTATGTACATGAAAATGAATGAATGAGCATGTCATAAATATGTCTTATATGTTATGATGTTTAATATATGATATGATGAAGTATGAATGTTCATAGTGTCTTAGTGTGTTTATATGAAAGGATTGATCATATTTTTATACCTATGAACTTATACATTGATATATGAACATGTGTGACCTTATGCGTTATGTGAAAGGTTTGCTCACATATAAATACACACATACATGAATGATGATCTAGTAAATAGAGGGGCCTTAAAAGGTGTGACCAAGAATACTCTAAAACTAGATAGGTGTTTGAATATTCTATAAGCATATGAGGAATGAATATCCTAAGCCTATGTTTTATAAATAAATGTAATAAAGGCTTTTCAATAAAGGGAACTTAGCTTAGCACCGAGTGAACGACATTGAGAGGTGTTGACTTCCCTTGGAGGAAGATTCACCATTTGTCCCTTATAGAGTGTTTACTTCCCTTAGAGGAATACTCACCTATGGAACCACATAAGGTGTTGACTTCCCTTTGAGGAAGGTTCACCCATGTTTTCTCATGAGAGTAGGACCCAATTACAAAGTGGTATTAAGAGAGAAGACCTATCTTTTAGTTCCATAAACTATGCTTGCCACATAGGATCTAGCAAAGTGAATTCAATTAGGATGCTAGGATGTATGTTAATTTTCTACCTTGGGTAGGTAGGAACACCTTCCATTGGTGTAAGGCTCTACAACACCAAATTTCATGTTTAGCATTCATGGTCTTAGTGTCGGTTAAGGCTATTGTTTTCCTCAAGTAAAATGGACAATGGAAGTAAATGAATAGGATCCTAACTAGGATGACATAAGGGAGGTTACTTAGGATAGGTGAAAGTAATGAAGCCATCTAGACATTGCACACGTATCTCCTTAGGAAGTCCTAGGAAGGTGACCGAATGCATATGATATATAGGCAATAAACTTCTTGAAAAGTTCTATTTAATAATGACTTAATGAGTAACTGATTTTAGAATCATAATTAATAAGGGTAAAATTGTAACTTTACTATGCTAATTATTATTTTCTTAAAATGTATGTCATATCTAAAGTGAACAACTAAATAGAGACGGAAGGAGTATTAATTAGCATGGATTATATAGGCAACACATGTATTCAAACACTATTTATGAATGAATAAAGTTTAAATTGGGAAGCCTCATAGTTAAAGTTGTTTACAATAATACCCTTTAATTTTCCCCCTAAATAAAACTAAATATCTTCAAGCATATGGCAATAAAATTTGAATGACTAAATTAACCCCCAAACTTAAACTAAATACTGACAAATTAATGACCATAAGATTTTTATAATTTCTCAAGTGAATCAAGTAAAATATGAAATGATTTCAATTATAACAAATAATAGTTACTTGGAAAGAATACATTTTAGCATCCTGGGGCTTCACATACTACACTACAAAACTTTACAAGTTTAATTTATCGATAAACTATTCATAATTTAAACATTATTGTAATATTATTAGAAGTGGAACTTAAAGGAATCCTTTGAAATTCCAAAAAATTACTATACTAAATGTTACTATACTGAAATAATTATAACAACTTATGGATGAATTATACATAGATAAAACATTAACATGTTGTAAGAGATTTAACAAGATCATATTTAATTTTTAAAGCTTTCCAGTATTTCTCTCTTATAGAAATATTAAATTTTGTTCAGCTTATAATTTGAACTAATTATAAATGATCGTTTTTGATATGTTAAATTATGCTCAATAATTAATCATATTATATCATGTACATTCAAAATATATCTAACCCTCACATATTAAAGAAATAATAGAGCATAGATTTCAAATTTAAATATGGTATTACAAGTTCTATTACACTTTCAGAACACCAACTATCTTAATTACATCCGCATTTTATTTAACTATGCTTTAATCTCCAAGCTCTTTTATAGCTGTTGTACAAATTGTTTCAATTTCTGTTCTCTAATTTGTAGTTGTAGACATGTCCTCACTTGATAAGTCAATAGTTACTTTGGAATTAGTTTAGAGGGAAAAAAATCATATCTAAATAAACATTGTACATCCAAAAACAAGATCTTTAAAATAGATTAAAGTTACATAACCTAGGATCTCTCTATTCCAGTGCCCAAATATGAGTTGTACATCTGCCTGGTGAAGCTTTAGCTGAAATTGTCCGCGCTTTTGCCATTATGTGAAATATAAAATAATAATATGTAATATCTATGTTTAGATTAGTATCAGATATATAAGATAATATTGATATTTCTTTTTTATGTGTGACATGTTACGTTCATATATATATATATATATATATACTAGTAAACAAAGGGTCGGAGTTTGCCCAAGCTTAATACGAATAAAAGTTATATAATTGCTAACTAGAAAATAAAGAAAGCAATGAAATTAAGGGCAGAAATGAAATAAATCTTTTTAAATTTAAGTAAAAATAAACTTATTCGATTATTTTATAATGTCTAATAAAAATTGAAACTTTAAAACCATCTCAATCCTAATTTATGTGACAGAAACAGTACAAATTGTCATGTGGATATTTTAAGTTATCAACTATTTTAATTTATAGTATCTTTTTATTTGAGTATTTCATAACATATGTTACTTTCTGTGTTCAAGAGTTTAACCATTTTTAATGTGGTTCCTAAATATTTTAAATTGATTTTTTTTGTGATTTTTAGTAATTTTAGATCATTTTTAAATAATATATGTTACTTATTTAGTCTCATTTTATGAGGAACAGTAGAATTTGGAGAAACAACTAAATTTTTGTTAGCAAATAAAGATTGACATTCCCAAGATTGATATCTGAAGAATTTAGGATCGGATGTACTAATTGAAGTTGGTAACTATACCAATTACTAGTCTGTCACATTGATGCGATATTTTTAACAAAAAACTTAGATATTCAAAACCTACACAAAAAATATTATGGATTGCAATTTTTCATATCAATATGATAAAAAAAATCACAATAATTAAAAGTGAACGGAGGAAATATACGGTAAAAGGACTAAGATAAAAAAAAAAACTGAAAAGTGACATTGCCTAGGTTTGATCTTGGAACCTTTTGCATGAAATGTAATGCTGCAACTAGCTAGGCAAAGCAAGCTGGACAACACTAAGCTGCTGCTGTAGCTTCTTATTATGTATACGAATATATATGTATAATTTATATATGCTTCTTTTAAGTGTAACTACTCATATTTTGAATAAGAGGTAATATTTTGAAATAATAATATTTTATATATTTTAATTTCCTCTATTTTCTGTAGGAGCACTAATTTTCTGTACAAATCCTGATTTCATAAAACAACTTTTAAATTTTTTATTGTGTCTTTATTATTACATTTATTTTTACACTTTTTTAAACACCAATTAAATATTCATAAAAAGAAAAAATTACTTATATAAACACATTAACTTACCTTATTGTCCATTTATCCCCACCTTTTAAAAATATTTCACAATTCTTTATTTCTCCCAATTTCAAAAAAATTCGGATACATAAAATCCACTGGCAAAACCCACGTTTACCACTCCTCTTTTCACTTAATTTTGCTCTCCGTAAATTCACTCCGCGGTCTTAGCATTTACAATTTCAAGTCAAATTTTATTCTAAAAAAGATTCTCTCTCCAGTCAATCTATTTCAAACATCTGAATAGGTAGGGATTGTCTTCTCCATCGTTGTCTTCTTCAAAAAAAAATTGTTCAATTTTTGTTGTTGATACATATGGATCAGGCTTATTCATTTAATAACTTTTTCAAATATATTTTGATTCTAAATGTGAATCTCCAATCATTCAGAATTTCTCACAATTAAGTAACTTTTTGTATTTCTATTTTTTTAGTTAATTTTGTCATGGTTCCTCTTCAATCATTGTTTTTTTCAACATCTTCTTCCTCCATCATCTTGTTTATACCACACTATTCTAAAGATGAGCGTGTATTTTTTTTTAGATCAAATGAGTTTTTAATAGACTATGTTAATCGGTGTGTGTTTCATTTTGTGCATATACTTTTTAGTAAAAATAACTTAAATACACAACTATAATTTTTATATTCTCTAATTTTCCCTACTTTTTTTAAATATTACATAATTCCCTATTTTTTTTATTTTAGTATAAGTTTTTAGATACATTAAACTCTCTCTCCTATAATACACATTTACCAATTTTAATGCCTATTTTTTCTCCATTAAAACACTCAACCTCTTAAATCAGTTTTTGAATTTTAAATTTTTTCCATTTAAACACTCAACCTTTTAATCATCTTTTTAATTTTGAATTATTAAATTTAATTAAATTTAAATAAAAGAACAAATTTTGAAATTTTGAATTTCAAAATTCAAAAAACATAGAAGCAGGGTTCCACTGCATTCTACCGTTCTTACCAAAGTCACGTTGCACTTCTTTTTTTTCCTTAATCGTCTTCATCCCTTCATAAATTTGAATCTTCTCAACCCAGCAGATTTTTCTATTTTCTTCTTTTTATTCTTAATCCATATTCGACTATTTCTTCCTAATATTGAATCGTAAGAACCCAGACCCTTTTTATAGTTAATCCATCATCAATTCATATATTCTTCTCTTTTTCGTTTTTGTTAATTGTTCTATTACTTCATAGTAATGGATCCGTCAATCAATAGAAGGATATATGATTCCGATGATGATAATTGGAAAGAAAATAGGAAAAAGTCTTTTGCATGATCCTATGAATCTTCAAAAGGATTCAAACAAAGACCATGGCGAAACATCAAAGGTTGTAAAAATACAACCAAAAAGGAAAAAAGAAGCAGCAAACACTGTTGTTAGGCCTACATTGTCTCGGGTTAGTATATTGGTACTTAAAAATGGTGTTGTTTAAATTAGTAAAATTTTTAAGGAATCAAGTGTGCTTGCTGATACATTTTAAAAAGGGTGTATAGTGTTTTAGATGGTCAACTGATACGTGAATTTGTTGTGTTTCATAATATTTTATATGTATCATTAGGTTTTTGAAAATTATTATAATGTATCATTCAATAAGTGTAGTAAAGTATAATCTGTGCTTGATGATACATGTTGAATCTGTGTGTACATTGTTTAGTAAATGTAATGATACATGTAGTAGCTATGTATCACATGTTCTGCATGTAGTATGAATTCCTGTATGATATCATGTATCAATAAGGTATTAGTTGTTTAGTTGATTTACTCATACATGTTTTGAAACTTGTTATAATGTATCATTCATTAAGTTTAATAAATGCTTAATCAGATATAGTTGATGATACATATAGATTCTTTGTGTATGTTGTTTAGTCGCTGTTTATGATACATGTATTAGACATGTATCACATGTTATAATGTTTTATTTAATTCAATGATACATGTTATAGACATGTATCACATGTTTTTCATATAGTATGAAATTCTGAAAACTGAAACCTTGTATCATTAAGTTATTGGTTGTTTTATTTAGTAGTTATATTTCTATATCGTTTTAATTTGCGGTTTTATTTTCAAATTGCAGCCACTGAAGTACATGATTAAAAAGATACCAACACATCCCATAAGGTTTGCTGTCAACTTTAACAACAATTTCCTAAAGGACTTTGAAAAATACGTGGGGGATAATGTTATCCAAATGTTTAAGGATACAATTTTTGGACCCTTTTTAGACATATCTAAATGTAATTTTCAGGGCCAAATAACTAAGTGCTTATTGCTTTTAGAATTGGAACAAAGCAACCCTAATATGTTGCGTATTAGACATTCCAACGGGTGTGTCCTGAAATTTGGTATAGATGATTTTGCATTATTAACAGGACTTAAGGTCAGAGGAAATACCAATGATTTCAAATACCCAGAACAAACTAATTGTATGCTTTTTAAAAAGTATTTCCCTGGTGCAGTCAATAGTGTTACAAAGCATCAACTAGTTCAAAGGTTTAAGATGGGTAATTGGGAGAGCAATCAGGATGCACTCCAAATGTCTATACTGTTCTTTATTCATACATTTGTATTAGCTTCTATTGATAACACAGCGATATCTATTGTCGACTTTCTAATGGTTGAAGATGGTAGATATCAACATTTTCCTTGGGGTCAGCTATCATTTTCCAAACTAATTGGTTCACTTAGACAGGATTTTGACGTTAGTAAAAAGTTGTACCGATTATATGGGATGTCATATGCACTAAATGTTTGGATATACGAATGTGCATCCAATTTAAATTCAGAAATAGCTATGAGAGAACGCAATGTCATCCCAAGAATATGCAATTGGAGAGTTGTGTCTGAAAAGGCAAAGTTTGAAATGCTTATGTCCACCATTTTCCAAAAGGTAAAATTTTATTTTTGTATATGGAATATCGTTATTTATGTCTTTGTGATACATTATGAATTATTACTGTATCTAACAGTTAAATTATCTTATGTGTTTGTGATACATTTAGAATGCATGTTCAAACATTGTCCCAACAGCAGAGGAAATTGAAGCTTTTGATATTGCTCAAGTTGAACATGCTCATTCTACATCAATACCATTAGTACAACCAAACGAGCAAGATGATTTAGATGATTTCTCCACAAAACCGCCAGAACAGTTATTGAGGACATATTCTAGAGTGTCTGATACATCTCCTCCACCACCGCCAAAAAGAAGAAAAAAATCGATTATTCAAAAAAAGAAGGTGTCAGAACAGAAACAGCCTGATCAATCAAATGTGTCTCCGACACCGGATGATGATGTACATGTTTCCATGTCAAGTCTGCCTCAACATTCGAATGTTGATGATGTACATGGTTCTGTTCCACAAGTGTCACCGAAATCGGCTGCTGATGTACATGGTTCTGTTCCAGACGTTTCTCAGAACCCGGCTGCTGATGTTCATGGATATGCAGATTCACAGAATGTCAACAATATAATTCCTCATATTGAAGAGTTGAAAGGATATTTGAAAACTTACGTAAGTAAATTATTTTGTAATTTTTAAACAAACTTTTATTTATCCTAAATGTATCTACAATTTTTATGTTGACAACAAATTTGAGAAATTGATTATTTTGATAAAAGCAAATCACTCCCAGCTGATGCAATCTATTAGCAAAGAGAACATCAATTTTCAGGCTGATACAAGCACATTTCAGTCTGACAAACAAACATCTCAGCAAATACCGGTTGATCTCGATGATATGGGTGGTGTAGCTGAGGATGGTGGTGGTTTTTCTGGTAAAAATGGTGAGCATCATATCATCGACGATGCAGGGGATGTCGATGTGGATGGTGTTGGTGTTGCCGTAAATGAGGGTGAACCAATAGTCACTGATCCAAAGGTAATGTTTATGATACAGTGGGTATGTTGTGTATCATGCACATATAGTCAATGCTTTGTATCATGATCATTTTTTTTCTCATTTTATATTCTGTCATGTATCATTCATATTTAATCAATACTATGTATCATGTGATTGTTATCAATGTTACGTATCAGCACAAATTATATTAACAATTTTTATTTCAAAACTGCATATTCAGGATGGTGACGCACATCAGTCGCACCAAGATTTAAATGAACATATCATGGACCAAGCCGTTGACGACAATGTTCATCACAACATCCCTCATGTGTTGCCCGAAAAAACAACAACAGATTCATCGGTACATTTTTCAATTTTGATTTATGACACACAATTTCATTACACACAAATTTATTCTAAAAATCATTACATCATATTATACAGGATTCTTCAACTTCAACAACAATATCGCCATCAACTCAAGCAGCAATAGAAGCGCTTATCAAAGATTTGGGTAAAGATGCTACCAATTCTAGACCATTATATTCTTACGATCCAAAGAATATAACTAGCAGCCAGTACTTGTTGACCGACAGTCAATTACCCACTGAAATTCCAATAACGGGGATTGCTGTTAAAACTGATGCAGTCACTCCTGCGCATAGAAATAGAATGCCTTCGAGAAGGATTCAATCTCCATATTGTACTTTTCTTGGGTCAAGCGAAAAGGGAAAAGAGAAATTGAAGGATATGGCTCGACTCCATTTCCCGTTCGAAGGATGTGGCATTGCAGATAAAGTTTCACCGAAACTGATTGAGGATTACATGAATTGGTTGTTGAGGGGGCTTCTAAAAAATCATAACAATAAGTAAGTTTTATACATTTTTTTTCTCAGTGTTAGGCGTAATCATTTTATATACAACTAATTCATTATACTTTGTTATATAAAAACTGTAAATAATTGAGTGTTATGTATCATGTGGATACATTGAAAACTTAAGTATCATATATGCAGGAACCCATCGGACGATAAATACAGATCAAGATCTTCTTCTTTTGGATTTACGATGATGGACTTTGTTGTTGCTTTTCCAATGAACAAGAATTGGTTTTATGCCATGTCACAGCAAAACAAGTGTTGGTCTGATGAGGTAAAATATTAAACTATTTATGAAATATGTATCAGTCATAACTATATTATAACGTCATGATACATTATCTATAAGTATCATACTATTTAATTAGCAATGATACATTATGTATAAGTATCATACTATTTAATTTGCAAAAGTATCATACTATATTCACATAATTATATTTCTTTTTTTATATTGTTTAGATGTAAATAATTTCTTACTCTGTTTTCATTTTGTTTATAGCACATCGATGTGATTTTTTACTACCTTCGTAAAAAATCAAAACTTTGCAGCATGGATCAATACAGATACACAACAACCCACTGTTTGTTCATGTCACATGTAAAAAACTGTTATGATAGATATTACATGGACGATGATGATGATAGTCTTACTACACAAGAACATATTGATCGCGCTTCAGTTGTATCTGTACATGAGAGGTCAATAATTAACATCATCAAAGGGTTTGGAATACCAGCTGCTTTACCATGGCATCTTGTAGATGAGGTCTACATCCCAATTAACTGTGATCAACAATTCCATTGGGTGTTGGCTGTTGTTGAGTTGAAAAACAGGTTGATAAGGGTTTTTGACTCATCAATTAGCACAAGGAAACAAACAATTCCTCATGAGATCAAGATGTTGTCTAAAATGCTTCCTTCATACCTACTTGACAGTGGTTTTTTTTGAAGAAAATGAACGCACAAATTTTGCTGATTGTCAAGCATATAAAGACAACAATAATGGATCACTTCTGGAGCCTCAAGTTCCTTTCATGATAGAATTTTCACAAGACATCCCTACACAGGAAAGCGATAGCCTGTAAGTATCAAGAATTTTTTCACTTGCCCTTTTTAATGTATCATTAAGTTTTTAATTTATTCTGTATTTTTTGTAGAGACTGTGGGTTATATGTTACTGCATTTGCCGAGTATATCAGTGACCAAATCAATATATCTTATGCTGATTTTAATCCTGATTACCTGCGTCAAAGATATGGAGCATTGCTGTGGAGTTATGGAATTGAGAAGACTAAGTGCGGATATGTTAGCGACAATGATGATCCACCAAAATCCAGGGGCGTAGTCACACCACCACCAGAAGAAGATTTAGTTCACATAGCGTAGCATTTCATGATAAAACAATGTTTTAATGTTATATTTATTATTTTTATATGTTATTGAACAACTATTTTTATCCTTTTTAATGTTATTTTTTTGGTTTTGTCAATTTCCATGAATATTTTTTTCACATTACGTAACAAATTTGTTTATATTGAAGATATAAATATCAAATGATAGACATAAACATTTTTAAATTTTTAATTAAAAATAGACATAATAAATATACTGACAAAACCAGGTTTAAATCATTTAATAAAGTATAATCAAAGTATTTATAATCAAACATAGACATAAAGATTTTTAAATTTTTTATTTAATCTAGATGATACACTGCCAAAACCAAATGATACATCTGTAACAGAAACACACTAAAAATAACTAATACATTGGCCAAACCGTATGTATAATGTACAATATGTTACACTCTAATCCTTAAATTTTACAAGATACTTACGTAAATTGAATAGCATATTCATATGAATTGCTATTATTTTTTTAAAGGAAAGTTATTTACTGTATATTTCAATAAAAGCATATCAAAAAAAGCATTACACAAGTTAAATTATATAAATTCACATGATGCATGATTTATAGTCATTCTAAAGTACTCAATAACATTAACAATATATTTGTATTTTTTATCTAATGGAGATGTATCATTGTGCAAACTAATGATACACACTAAAAGTACATGATACTTTATATAAACAATGTGTACAAAAAATACACAATAAATGTACATGATACACTAGATTAACCATATGTATCATGTACATTATGTTATCTTACTGTAGCATAAGATTTATATATTCAAAACAAATATTGACACAAGTATTTTTATCAACACCAATAATAAGAAAGTATTTATAATCATAAGCACGACTTCAAATGTAATTACCACATGTTTGTACGTTTATTTATCTAAACACAAAGTGTTCAATTTGCAGTCGTAATTAAAACTGAAATTCATTTAAATGTTTACGTGATAAATTATTCTTTATATCATAGAAACATTACGACAAATTCACTTCTCTTTTGGGTAGAAAGTACAAGTTCTTCTGTTGTGCCCTTCTTGTCCACATTGTCCACAACAATTTGTGTTCACCGAAATCTTTTCATCTGCATTCTTTCTTCTTCTTTTTCTTGGTCGTCCAGATGATCTTCTGTATCTAGGTGGATACACAGTTTCAGCTACCACGTGTTTAGGATCTGACCAATCTTTCTTATCTGGCATTAGCACCATTGGAATTTCATATGTTTTTGCCAACGCATCAGGCTTGTAATAATCAGAGCAATACGGATTCATATCGGTGACATTCTTTTTTTTCAATACAGCTATTGCATGTGAACAAGGTATCTCATCTAGTTGAAATCTACCACAACAACATACTTTCCGCTCAAAACAAACAATATATCTTCTTCCATTTTTATAAACCGAGAAAATAAACTCAGATGATGGAACAACCTGTGTACATCAAAAATTTTAAATATATAACTTTTAAAAACCAAATCATGTTAAAAAAAGCATAATGATACACAGAATTAGATATATATAATATAAAGTATCATATAATGATACATACCTCCATTTTTGAACTTTTAGCTGCGTTTATAATCAACAATTCCTCAAATTTTCTACCTAATGTGTCCTTTGTGTATGAGGCTACTTCTCTGTTTTTGCAATGCCAAGATCCAAAAAGAATTCTAACCTCTTCCAAGAATTCTAATATAGTTAATTGGCGTGCTTCAACAAGACAACCATTGATACATTCTGCAATGTTTGAAGTCATCATTCTACCTCTGTTTACTGTTGCATGAACTCTTGACCACTTTTCGTAACCTGCATATTCAAGGTACTCCTTAACCCTGTGATCAATTCTATCAACCTTAGCCATCAACTTATCAAAATCTTCCTTTCTATATGCCTTGGCCATAGAGTAGAATAGATCACTTATGGCCTTTCTGCTCCTTTTGAAGTTTCCACATACATTCTTCCAAAGATGCCAGATGCATGCATAATGAGGTACATCGGGGAACACAATCCTTACACTCTTCATGATACTCTCATTTCTATCTGAAACAACACACATATCTTTTCTATCGCCAAATGCATGTTTGAACTGTTCAAAAAACTATTTCCACGAACAATCATTTTCGGTGTCAACAACACCATATGCCAATGGAAATATGCAACCTGATTACACACACATTATATTATTTGATACTTAATATATAAAAAGACATCATTACTATAAATAAAAAATACCTGCGCCATCAAGTGTGCTTGCTGATACAAATGTCCCTTTGTAAGCTCCACTCAGATGTGCACCATCCACAACAACTACTGGTCTGCAGTATTTAAATCCCCTAATGAATGGTCTTAAGGCGATGAACAGATACATAAATTCATCCTCTTCAGTCTTATGCTTTCTTATATAAGAATCTGGATACACAGTTTTTAACATGTGTATGTATCGCGGCATCCGTCTATATCCAGCAGATGGTTTTCCTCTAATCATGGAGAGTGCACGTTCTTTAGCACGCCATGCTTGCTGATAAGATATTTCAACACCATAATATTCTCTAATATCATCAATTATATCCCTTGGTGTATAAATTCGTTTATAATTGACCAATTTTGGAGCTGTCACTCCACTTACAAATCCCACTGTTGCTTGGACTTTGGTTAATACCCTCTCCCTCATCGGACACGTATGTTCACTATTGAAATTTCTAACAATGAATATATCAGATTTTTTCCTGCACGACGCCTTCATAGTCCAACCACATTTGTCTGAAAAGCATACCAACACATAGCTGCGTACATTTTTTAAGCATATTAATACACATATCAAATACATCATATATAATATATTCAACAATAATGTTTAAATTAATCAAACAATGAATCACACAAAAAGTATCAACCAATTTTTAAGAAAAGTATCAAACTTTAATGAAATTTATCCACTATTTGTGATATGACTGTTTAAAATGATACAGTCCTTACTATATCAGTAGTAGTACTTTCAAGTATCAAAATACTTATTTCAATGTATCAAAAACAAATTCCTGAAATGATGATACATTAAATTATAAAATAACATATGAAACTTGCAGGTTTTCATATAGAACAGTAATGTTTCATGTACTAATTAAATTATAAAACAACACATGATACATTAAAACATCAAAATACTGTCATACCTTTGTTGATCAGACCTCTTCACTTTGCAGTTGAAGTTGTTCTTTATCTTATATTTCTTCATCACATCTACAAGTGTTGTTTTATCCTTGTATATCTGACTTGTCTTCACATCAACAATATCTGAATTTATTATAACATTTGCAACTCCAACTTCTGAATTTTCATGTGTCTCAAATAAGCTATTTTCAACTATTGCCAAAGCCTGTGTATCATTTGTTGTGCCTTCTACACACGTTATTTCTCCACTTCTTCCATCAAAGTTATGTACAGTACCACTATTCTTCTCAATTGTGTCAATATATAATGGATATATTGAAAATCCAGGCTCGTTTTTTTTCAGTTCAAAATATAGTTTAACACTCATATCGTTCTTAAGTTTCATCGGACAGGAGTTACCTTCTACAATGTATCGAATTTCAATTTCTTTCCTTGATACATCAATGTCCAACTCGGCCGCAATTGCTGCTTTGAGATTAGAAAACGAAATTGAATCTCCAACAACGATTCCATCAATTTTGTAATTTTCATACTGCAATTCGTTCACCCAAATTCCGGAATGTCTAATCAAAATCGAAGTATTCATCTTCAAAAACCCACTGCAACAACAAAAAAATTTCGGCAACTCCAATTGTTTTCTAAATAACTGATACAATCTTTGATTCTCAAATTATGAAATTAATATCCAATTAAGTGCTGATTTAATGCTGATTAATGATCTGTTACCACAATTTAAGTTGTTTTAGTAACAGCTGTAAATTGTCCGTTTTTATCCCCTATTTTTTCTTAACAATTTTAAGTTACTATGTATCATTTACCATGTATCACAACTTTCTAAAGTATCACGGCTCAGCAATTTTAAGGGATTTTTTGTAATTAGTAAACTTGTCGGGACAGAATGTAATTATTGATTTACACTATGGGATTCCTTAAATTTATACTACTTTTTATGCCTAACATAGTGGGAGTGAGTGTTTCAACTTGTTTATGTATTTTTTACGATATTTTTAGATCATAATGTATTTTTTTTGTTTATGGTGAACTTTTGTGTATTTTTCATTATAAGATATTCATATCAATATATTTAAGGGTATCGATTCGCTATAGTAATTCTTGTATCAAAGTATCAAATGTATTTATTCGTTGATATACCTTTGTATTAATGTATTCGGGATATGCATTTTTATCAGGATATTCAAATATATCTGTTTATTTAGTATCTATTTGTTTGTTTTAAATTTATGTTTTCCCCATTGTTAGTTGCTTTATATTTGATACATTATTGTAAATGATATAGTATCATATTGTTATGTATCTTGTTTTAAATCTACCGCTTTTACAGAAAAATTTAAATTTTGGTGTATTTTGTTGATATATTATGATTAATGTATCAAAGGCTAAATTAAAGATCAAATTATATGATGGGGTATAATATGCATAACAATGTAACATAATCTAAAATAGTTAAAACATATGATACTTAAATAACATTTAATGAATATATGATCTTATATCTTGTATCATATTCAAATAAATGTCAGATTGTATATAACATCATTTGATATTGAGTATCACACTATCAGTTACTATTTATTATCATTAAGTATCAACTAATACCTAAGATTCAATTTACAGCAAAAACATACACGATTTGGTTAATATTGAATAGAGATCATCTATGATTCCTTATACACTTGCTTTAGAATTTTTTATTATTATTTTAAGATACCCCCACATAAATTTTAGAATGTTTCTTTAAAAATTTGTGTCACGGCCCAAAAATGGGTGTGATGGTACTCGTTCGATCCCACCAAGACAAGTCAGCCTTAAATCCAATATCTAACAAAGTGCGGAAGTAAATGACAATACAACAACAATTTCTATTATGAAACCAAGTCATATTAATTCAATCCCCAAAACCAGGTTGTCATGTGCACAAGCCTCTATTGTAAATATTAGAATTGAAATAAAATAGAAGTCAAATGAAGTTGTCTTTCAAGTAAAACAAAGTCATAAACTAGAGTAGGAAAGTTCGCTGAGATGACAAGCAGCTACCTCACAACCCTCCACAAGATGCCTCGAAAACGAAAAGAATGACAGGTATCATGAAGATTCGGGCTCGTAACCTACAAAAGTTTTTAGAAGCAAGGGGCGAGTACCAAACCACGCGGTACCCAATAAGCAAACCTCTAAACACAAGTTAAGTGAACAAAGTATGGGCACTCCTTACACCCTATCTAAACCTCCACGCTACAGTCTAACAGTTTACATTTTACCAAACACACAACTCAATAACCACAGTCTATCAGTTTACACATTCTCAATAACAACTCAATATTCAACAGTCACAAGCTTCACAGAGAAACACTCACAAATATCAGCAAAACACGTGTTCAAGTTCATCAATAATAAAATGTGCAATGCCATGAGATGCAATGTCAAGTATAGTGATGCATGTCTTCCCTAACGATACGCATCCACTGTCTCTCAGTCGGGGACCCATGGGGAACATATCTGTCCATGCATCTGTCACGGCGCATGACACGACCCTCGATTATAGTAACCATCGCGACGCGTGATATGTCCCTCGAAATATAATATCCATCGCGGCGCGCGGTACGACCTTCGAAATAGTACATCCTCTTATTACTTAACTCTTATCACAATCATGTCTCAGATACAATGCAAATGACATGCTCAAATGAGAAATGAGGAGATAACATTGTGATAACAAAGCACAATTTGCAGCAAGGAATACAACACTAACAAATAAGCAACAAGTCTCCAAATCATTCTCAACAACACACAAGGAAATACACGAATTTCATATGCTTAACAAGAGTTTAGAAATCCACTTGCCTTAGCCACTAGAATAATCACTCCGGGACTTTAGTCTTCCCTTTCTATTGAGCTTCCAAATTGATGCAATCCATTCAAGTATATAAATTCACAATAAGGTTGCGGAACTAATAATACCCACATTTTTTTTTGTTTAACCTTGAGCTAAAATTCACCCAAATTTGTAATCAAGTTCGTAATTCTTGATGTCAATTGAAATTTCCACTATCATAGTTTTTCAAGTTTCAAGCCTAGGATTAAATTTTGATTATTTCTTTTTCACTATCAAAATTTGAATGACATTAACGCAACACCGCACATATAATATTTAATTACACATGTCCACCTATCAACACTAGATTCATACTATAATGACCAATATATAGAATTTGCACTATTAATTTAATTAGAACAGTGCTAACGAAAAAATCAATCCTTTTTTAAAAAATAAATAAATCTGTTCAACAATATTTTTTTCCAGCCAATGATTGGCTCATTATGGCCAGTCATTGGCTCATTATGGCCAACCCAAATACTTCCAATTCTTGTGTTAATTTCCCAGAATGCATAATCACTGTACCGACGTACATTCATATGCATATTCCCTCATCCAATGCTTCAAATTCATTTATTTTATTTTATTTTATTATCTTTCACTAATTTTTTTTTAATTTCAACTACTAATTTATTTCACTTAGCCCTAAAAAATTGATAATGAATCATATAATAAAAATATAATAATTATAAAGTTAGCATTTCTCCTCCCACACATAATCAAAGCCACCGGAATAATACCCACACCATAAGTCTTCCTCATCCAAATTTCCAATCTAATACAAAATATAATAATATAATAGTATTAATGTATAGGATCTGACAATCTTTTACTTATTTTATTTTATTTTTATCCCAACAGCCCTCTTTTCAATTGCATACATGTATAAATATATAATATTTAATGAAAATCTAGGCATTCTAATGAGCATTCAATGCAATAGCATACATGGGAAGATTAAAACTTCAATCAAAATTTTACCTGAAGCAGTTTTCAACCGACGAGATACTGTAACCCTTGTTTTATTCTTTCTTTCTTTTGTTTATTTATTTTCACAACTAATTAGTTCTAAAAGTGATAAATTTAACTCACTTATTTAATTATATAAGGTCAAATAGTATAGGATCTTATTAAATATTCACTTTAGTCCATTAACTATCGATTAATTAACTTAAGTTAAACAAATATTCAAAAATTCTAAAGAGGATCTTTCAGATCATTACATTATCCACCACCAAAAATCGTGTTCGTCCTCAAACATAAAGTAAAATAAAGTACCTGAAGCTTCCAAAAGATGAGGATATATGGCACGCATGTAAGACTCAATTTCCGAAGTTGCTTTTCCCACTGATCGGTGCTTCCATTTCACCTTCACTGAAGCAATCTCCTTGGTCCTAAGCTTTCGAACCTGCCTATCCAAAATAGTTATAGGCTCCTCCTCGAATTTCAAGTCTGGACCCAAAGCATCGGCCACAACATTGGCCTTTTCTGGATGATACAGAATGGTCACATCGTAGTCCTTCAGCAACTCAAGCCATCTCCGTTACCTTAAGTTCAAATCGCTCTGGCTAAAGATATACTGAAGACTCCGATGATCAGTGAAGATCTCACAATGCACCCCATACAAATAATTACACCATAACTTAAGTACAAATACTACAGCCGCCAATTCCAGATCATGAGTAGGGTAGTTCTTCTAATGGGACTTCAATTGCCTAAAAGCATAAGCAATCACTTTCCCCTTCTGCATCAACACACCACCCAAACCAACTCCTGAACCATCACAATACACAGTAAAGTCTACACCTTCCTCAGGTAGAGTTAACACAGGAGCAGAAGTCAACAAAGTCTTGAGTTTTTGAAAGCTCTCCTCACACTCATTAGACCACTAGAAACCCACATCTTATCGAGTCAATCTAGTTAATGGAGCTGCAATAGTAGAGAAACTCTGAACAAATCGTCAATAATAGCTTGAAAATCCCACAAAACTCCTAATCTCACTAGGTGAAATAGGTCGCGTCCTGCCTCTAACTGCCTCAATCTTGGCCGTATCTACTCTAATACCCTCCTTGGATACCACGTGTCCCAAGAATGTCTGAGAAGTAAGCCAGAACTCACACTTTGAGAACTTGGCATACAACTTCTCTTCTCTCAACCTCTGAAGTACAATCCTTAGGTGTCGGACATCGTCCTCCTCAGTCTTAGAGTAAATCAAGATGTCATCGATGAAAACAATCACAAAAGAATCAAGGTATGGTTGAAACACCCCATTCATCAACTCTATGAATGCTGCAGGGGCATTAGTCAATCCGAAGGACATCACTAGAAACTCATATTGCCCATACCGGGTCCAAAAAGTTGTCTTAGGGATATCTGATGCCCTAATCTTCAACTGATGATACCCAGACCTCAAATCAATCTTGGAGAACAATGATACTCCCTGTAACTGATCAAATAAGTCATCAATACGCGGAAGAGGATACTTATTCTTCACTGTTACCTTGTTCAACTGTCTGTAATCAATACAGATTCTCATAGTCCCATTTTTCTTCTTCACAAACAATACAGGGGCACCCCAAGGTGAAACACTAGGGCGAATAAAACCCTTACTCAATAAATCGTGCTACTGATCCTTCAATTCTTTCAACTCTGCTGGAGCCATACAGTATGGAGGGATAGAAATAGGCTTAGTGCCCGGCTCCAAATCAATAGCAAAATCGATATCCCTATTGGGAGGAACACCTGGAAGATCAGAAGGAAATACATCAGGAAACTCCTGAACCACGGGAACAGAGTCCATGGGAGGTGGTTCAATACTTGTATCCCGAATAAAAGCTAAGTAAGACAAACACCCCCTCTACCAGTCTTTAAGCACGGATAAAAGAGATGACCTTGATATGATAAGAACCACTAACACTCTTCCACTCAACCCTCGGAACACCAAGCATTGCTAAAGTCACAGTCTTAGCATTACAATCAAGGACAACATGATAAGGAGAAAGCCAATCCATACCCAAGATAACATCAAAGTTCACCATCCCCAGAATGATTAAGTCTACCAAAGTTTCATACCCAGCCAAAAAAACAAGACAGGATCGATACACTCAATCCACCACTAAGGGCTTACCCACGGGTGTAGAAACATGAATAGGTACAGTCATGCTATCACATATCATCTCAAATTTAGCAGCAAAATACGTAGACACATAAGAGAATGTAGAACCTAGATCAAACAACACAGACGCAGGTCGATTACATACTGGGATGATACCTGTAATAACAGCATCAGACGTCTCCGCCTCAGGTCTCCCCGGGAAAGCATAGCAGTGGCCTCCTCGTCCACCTCCAGCATGGGTGGTACTTCTACCCTCACTCTGCGGAGCTGCAACACCATTACTAAAAACTCGATCACCTCTACCTGATTGAACTCTGCCACGACCTCTACCCTGTGGTGCTGGTGGTCTAGTCTGGAATGAAGAATTAGGCCGAGGCCCACCACGACCTCTTTGAGAAGTTCACTGCCGCATTAGATGATCGGGATCTCCATAAGTAAAACAAAATCTCTGACCTGAGAACTGCTGTGTGGATCCTGAAAACCCACTATAATTTCCTCGCCTTGTAGATCGCTGCTGTGAACCGTACGAGCCCTGACCCGGGCTATAAGAACCCCTCGATGTCTGGACACCCTCAAATGTCGGCATAGATGCATGAATAGGTCCCCGCTGCTGAAAAGAACCACTCACTCTCTCTGTGATCCCCTACCTCCAGATGAGGCACCATGAAACTGACCTGATATACAGGCCCTTTTAGGGTCCCCAAACTCCTCTCTCTCCATCAATTTCGCCTCTTTGGCGGCGCTCACAATGGACTGGAAAGAAGCCCCCTTCCTAGATGCCCGAAACCCAGCTGACCTGATAGAGAAGATCAATCCCCTCACAAATCTGTGGATCCTCTCTGTCTCATTTGAAATAATGTCCAACGCATGCCTAGACAACTGGCAAAAACGCGCCTCATACTCTGTAACCGATAAACTATCCTGTCTCAGACTCTCAAACATCAAGCGACTCTCCTCTCTCACGCTCCATGAGATAAAACGATCTTGGAATGCACTAGCAAACTGCTCCCAAGTCACTGGAGGAGATCCAACTGGCAAAAACCCCCGAATAAGTCCTCTACTAGTCTCTCGCCGGTCCACGAAGCTTGAGTGTAGCATATCGAACCCCATGTAACTTAGCTAATCCAACTACCTATAGTAACTCTCGGCATGTAGTTAGAAACTCATGAGCGTCCTCACTCTTCCCACCCTGAAACTGAGGTGGGTCCATCTTTCGAAATCTCTCATAGCTACGCTGCTCATCCTTTGTCACAACAACCATCGATGCAACTTGACCCCCAACTGCTGGTGCAACATCATTTTGAACCACGGGATCTACTGGTAGTTGCCCCACCGCATCCTGAATAACTGGAGCTTGTTGCTGCTGTTGGGTGTGAGCCCCCTCTCTGGTACGAGATTCATGTGGTGTGGTAGTCGCACCACCACCCAGAAAAAGCCCTCTAGCACACTTAACACCCTCTATAGTGTATCCTGAAGCGAGGGTGTGACTACAGGATCTGGAGGAACCTAGTCCTCTCTGTCATCAATCTGAGGTTCTGTAGAGACCTCTCTATCATGACCTCTCACAGGTGCTGCTCCACGTCCACGACCTCTGGCTTCTATCGTACTACTAGCACGACCTCTAGCTCGAGATCTACCCCTACCCCTAGCTGGGGCCTCAACAACTGCCTCGAGAAGTGCCTCCCCTCTACCACCAGTAACATTAGTTCTAGTCCTCGTCATCTGTTAAAAGAGTATACAACAACTCAGTACTAAAGAAGGGAACTACGCACGATGAGAAAGAATGAACAAAAGGATGCTTTCTAGTAATCTTTATAGACTCTCAGAGTTGAGTACAGACGTCTGCGTACTGATCCTTGAGACTCTACGTAGACTCGACTTGAATACACGTGAGACCTATGAACCTGGGCTCTGATACCATTTTTTCATGATACAAAAATGGGTGTGATGGAACTCTTCTTATCCCACCAAGACAAGTCAGCCTAAAACCCAATATCTAACAAAGTGCGGAAGTAAATGACAATCCAACAACAATTTCTATTATAAAACCAAGTCATATTAATTCAATCCCCAAAACCAAGTTGTCACATGCACAAGCCTCTATTGTAAATATGAGAATTGAAATAAAATAGAAGTCTAAAATGAAGTTGTCTTTCAAGTAAAAACAAAGTCATAAACTGGAGTAGGAAAGTTTGCTGAGATGACAAGCAGCTACCTCACAACCCTCCACAAGATGCCTCGGAAACGAAAAGAATGACAGGTATCACGAAGATCTGGGCTCGTAACCTATAAAAGTTTGTAGAAGCAAGGGGTGAGTACCAAACCACGCGGTACCCAACAAGCAAACCTCTAAACACAAGTTAAGTGAACAAAATACGGGCACTCCTTACACCCTATCTAAACCTCCACGCTACAGTCTAACAGTTTACAGTTTACCAAACACACAACTCAATAACCACACTCTATCAGTTTACACATTCTCAATAACAACTCAATATTCAACAGTCACAAGCTTCACAAAGAAACACTCACAAATATCAGTAAAACACGTGTTCAAGTTCATCAATAATAAAATGTGCAATGCCATGAGATGTGATGTCAAGTATAGTGATGCATGTCTTCCCTAACGATACACACCCGTTGTCTCTCAGTCCGGGACCCATGGGGACATATCTATCCATGCATCTATCGTGGTGCACGACACGACCCTCGATAATAGTAACCATCGCGGCACGCGATACGACCCTCGAAATATAATATCTATCGCGGTGCGCGATACGACCCTCGAAATAGTACATCCTCTTATCACTTAACTCTTATCACAATCATGTCTCAGATACAATGTAAATGACATGCTCAAATGAGAAATGAGGAGATAACCATTTTGATAATAAAGCAAAATTTGCAGCAAGGAATACAACACTAACAAATAAACAACAAGTCTCCCTCAACACCACACAAGGAAATACACGAATTTCATACGCTTAACAAGAGTTTAGAAATCCACTTGCCTTAGCCACTAGAATAATCACTCCGAGACTTGAGTCTTCCCTTTCTGTTGAGCTTCCAAATTGATGCAATCTATTTAAGTATTTAAATTCACAATAAGTTTGCGGAACTAACATTACCCACATTTTTTTTGTTTAACCTTGAGCTAAAATTCACCGAAATTTATAATTATGTTCGTAATTCTTGATGTCAATTGAAATTTTCACTATCATAGTTTTTTTCAAGCCTAGGATTAAATTTTGATTATTTCTTTTTCACTGTCAAAATTAGTATGACATTCACGCAACACCGTACATATAATATTTAATTACTCATGTCTACCTATCAACACTAAATTCATACTATAATGACCAATACATAGAATTTGCACTATTAATTTAATTAGAACAGTGCTAACGAAAAAATCGATCCTTTTTTTTAAAAAAAAATTTGTTCAACAATATTTTTTTTCCAGCCAATGATTGGCTCATTATGGACAATCATTGACTCATTATGGCCAACCCAAATTCTTCCAATTCTTGTGTTAATTTCCCAGAATGCATAATCACTGTACCGACGTACATTCATATGCATATTCCCTCATCCAATGCTTCTAATTCATTTATTTTATTTTATTATCTTTCACTATTTATTTTTTTTTAACTTCAACTACTGATTTATTTCACTTAGCCCTAAAAAAATTGATAATGAATCATATAATAAAAATATAACAATTATAAAGCTAGCATTTCTCGTCCCACACATGTTCAGAGCCACCGGAATAATACCCACACCATAAGTCTTCCTCATCCCAATTTCAAATCTAATACAAAATACAATAATATAATAGTATTAATGTATAGGATCCGACAATCTTTTAATTTTTTTATTTTATTTTTATCCCAAAATCCCTCTTTTCAATTGCATACATGTATATATATATATATATATATATATATATATATATATATATATATATATATATATATATATAAAGTTAGATATACGTCACATATCAATCAACTCAACACAACAACCTAATGATGACTATCTCCATATGCACATTAGTTTATATATTAGTACATACCTTCATATATTGATAAAGAAATCATATATTGATACATAAAAAAAAGTAATTAGTATGTATCCAATACGTCATAGTAACAACACACAAACTCACATCTATAAAAATCTTTTACATACGCATCAAACAAGAAATTGAATCAAGTTATAATAAGTAAAATATCATGATTTATACTACCTCCATTTAAAAAGAATGATCTGGTTTGACTTGGCACAAAGTTTAAGAAAATAAAGAAGACTTTTGAATCTTGTGGTACTAAATTAAAGTTATGTCAAATATAAAAAACTACCTTTTGATCTTGTGGTCTTAAACATGTCACATTAAATGTTAAAATTAAAATGTTACAAAAAAAAAGAAAAAAAAAGAGGTCATTCTTTTCTAAACATACTAAGAAGGAAAGGAAATAATTTTTTTAAACGGGTAGTATATATATATACAAATTCAAAAACAAATCATATATATCTAGTACTTTGAATTAACATAACACATTAACTCACAAATATGCAAATCCATAACATAAACGTCAAATTTTTAATTCATCAAGTTATAACAAGTAATGTATCATCACTTATCGATCAATACACAAATTCATGAATGGAAAAACAATGATTAAAGGACATGAATATGTGTTGCATACTTTTTGTTATCAGATCTTTTAACTCGAATCAAAGTTATAACAAATAAACATAGTTATTTCTGCCCAAGCTAATTATAAAATAACTTTTACTTGCCTTCAAATTTGGGATCTGCCATTTTATGACGGTAAGCAATTACCACAACAAAAATAAACATACCAAGAAAGTTGGCAAAGAAATCCGGACCTGGTCATCAATCATAGTGAGATTTGTGTGGAATTCGAAGAACCCAAAAAGCTACGATCTTCGATTTTTTTCCTTCGAGGTTCGTCAGTAAAAAATCAAAATATTCATTATGTATCTTGTCAAATTTTCAACAAAAGTTTGAATCCTGCCTGAACGTTTCTTCATTTAAACAAAGATAAAGATGGGATGGGATTTTGAATTTTGAATTGTTTGTTATTTTAGGATTTACAATTCTGATTGACACAGTAAATATGAACTGAATAGCATAAATTATGAGATTTTAATATGACTTTTTGTTTCATTTTCCTTTTTAAGTGCAACAACCGCATTTATAATGTATCTGGACAGCCAATTATGTATCCAGATGGCTGATATTTTGAGGGATTTTTGAAAATTAAAAAAATAGGGATAAGATGTAATTAGACTTTACACTGTGATATTTATGCAAGTTATACTTGTAAAAAATATGAAAAGGTCACAAGAGCTAAGAATAATATTTAGGGATAATGCCCAAGTACCCTCTCAACCTATGCCCAAAATCTCAGAGACACACTTATACTATACTAAGGTCCTATTACCCCCCTGAACTCATTTTATTAATAATTTTTTACCCCTTTTTGACCTACGTGGCACTATCTCGTGGACCCAACGATGGTTGACTTTTTTTTCTAGCTAGTGCCACGTTGGCTAAAAAGGGGCAAAAAATTACTTATAAAATAAGTTTAGGGGGGTAATAGGACCTTAGTATATTATACATGTGTCTCTAGGATTTCAGGCATAGGTTGAGGGGGTACTTGTGCATTATCCCTAGTATTTAAGATCATAACTTACCAGTTAGATGAAGAGATATAAGTTATGAATAATTCAAATGTACAATTTTATTAGACATTAAATGCAGTAATAATTACGTAGTGTTTTTATTTTTAAAATAAATAAATGGAAATAAGGGGTGAAAATATTAAAAAAAAAAGTGAACAATAATACATAATTGGTCTTTGGATGATTATAAATACATTTCAAACAAAAAAAATAGCGATGAAAACATATTAGTACATACACCAAAAAATGGCATTATGAAAATAATATTTCATTTTTCAATTACTTTTTTGCAAGTATGAAAAAAATTAAATTCCAAACATCATGATTTTTTTATGTTGCTGAAATGATATATTATATTTATTGTGCTTAAAAAAAGGCAGAATAGTAAAGGACCAAATAATTAAAACCAACAATACATGTAGCTAAATTATTTATACAAACCAAAATTTAAAAGCTTCTAGCAAAGTAACTAGGTTACTAATAAAAGTCAAAGTAAAAAACAAAATTCTAGCAAAAATAATTTCTAATCATGCTTTATTTTTTCCCTTTTACCATCTTCCCTTGCAAGTAGATATGTCACCATATTTTGTTTCATATGTCAAACTTTTCATCATATACTACTAATTGAATAAAATAAAATTATATGAATAGATAAAATGTCATATACAAATTAAAATATAATAATATTAAAAGAAAGATACATAAACTATATGTAGTATATATGTATATATTATTTTTCAATAGAACTCACAATACTAAATAGTAATTATCTCTTCAAATCTAATAAATATTATAATCAAACAACATTATATCCCAAAGTACTAACAATTAAAAAGAACAATTCCATATTGACAACAAAATATTCATAATTACAAAAAAATTTATCATACTTGTTTGGTGTATGGTAATACAGGAGTAAATAAAAAAAATATAAAAAAATTTCAAGTACATGAAATTAAAAATAATACTTGAGAATGAAATATATCTTGTCTTCATGTACTTCTTTTTTGTTACATGTTAGTTAATTCACAAATAAATATAATAAAGAATAAAAATGATAATCTTGAATGTGAATCTTCATGAAACTAAAAAGAATATATAGGCACAAATATACACTCCAAAAGGAACCCCAATTACCAACAAAAAAATTTATGGGTAAATTGATCAAATTGGTTGTAAATTGAATTACCACCAAATGCCAACTTATATTAATTTGTTGCAAAAAGTCTTGTTGATGAATACTACCAACCAAATTTAATTTGTTGGTACCAGTCAGTAAACACCTAAAGATGTTGTTACAAAATGTTGAAACATGACCCTGACATTTCCGTTGGTAAATTCACCAACTATGTTTTTATTAGTATATTGTTTGTACCTTTACTAACAACTTGAAAAGGAGTTTGTCAATATTTTTCTTCATCATTCGATTTCATTGGTAGTTTTGATGAGCAGGGAAGTCCCACATTGGAGGGTAAATCACTCCCTAACAATGACAACTTCGCACCCAAGGAGAATCGAACCCGAGACCTCTTGGTTAAGAATGAAGGAGTTCTTAGCACTCAACCCCAACTCTTGTTGGTAATAAATTTTAAGCATGTTAGTATGATTATTCATTTTTCTAATAAATTTACTAATCAATTGTTAGTTTTTGTTGGGAATATATCATTCAAGTTTAATGCTAGGTTAGTATTTGATTGACAATATGTTCAAAATATTATTAAATGAATGATTATTCAATTATGACATATTTATTAATTTATTTCCTTTAAAATCTAAGTACACGAATATAAATCCAAAAATATTTATATCAATTTTATAAATCATATTTGAATGAAACAACGCAAAATGTGTGATAACACGTTAAATTAATCTCAATATGACATATCATTATCAAAAAATTTAGTTTGAGCACGTTTACCAAAAATATTGACCAAATCTAAATTTTTGACAAAACATAAAAGTAAAACTCCTAACAGCAAAAATTGAAAATAAAATCCTCAAAACCTGAACAAACCATCCAATTAGATATATAAATGACCTTCCAAAACTAATCGCCCTGACGGAATTCTCATCAGAGCCTGTTTACAAAAAAATTTATGCAAAGACTAAATTTTGCCAAAAGTTAAAACGCCTATCAAATCCAAACAAACCATCCTATTATTAAAAAAAATGACCTTCCACAGCTAACTGTGTTGATGAAATTCAAATTTGAGCATGTTTTCCAAAAAAAAAATTGATCTAATTCAGTTTTTAGCCAAAAGTTAAAAGTTAAATGCTTAACAACACAAACTGAAAATAAAACTCTCCAAATTCGAACCTGCATCCTATGATATAAAAATGAACTTATACAGCCAACCGTTGTGACAAAATTTCAATTCGAGCAGATTACCAAAAATATTGACTAAAAGTGAAATTTTGGCCAATACTTAAAAGTTAAAATGCTTAATAACACAAACTAAAAATGAAAGTCTAAAAATTTGAACCCTTTATCTTAATACATCAAAAATAACCTTCCGCATTTAACTACATTGAAGATATTCTCATCTGAGGGCGTTTATCAAATATATTGACCGAAGTTAAATTTTGACACAAATTTATAAGTTAAAACACCTAACCCACACTAAAAACGAAAGCCTCAAAATTTTAACGAACCATCCTATTAGATAAAAAATGACCTTTGGAATTAATTACGCTAACGAAATTTTCATCTAACCACTTTCACAAAAATATTATCCAAAGTTAAATTTTGATAAAAACATAAGATTTAAAACACTTAATGGCACAAACAAAAACGGAAGCCTCAAAACTTGAACCAACCTTCCTGTTAGTTCAAAAATGAGTTTTCGAAGCTAATGACATGTAACGACCCGCTAGGTCATTTTGAGAACTAGGACTATTTTGACCCTTCCCGAAAAAAAATATATAAATGGAAATTTTGAAACATTCGGCGACTAAGAGTATCTAGTTGATGAATATTGTATTGAATAATTAAAATAAATAATAGTTAGACGACCCAAAATGAGTCGTGACTGGCACCCACACTTAACCTCCTACCGTGAGAGAATCAACAAATCTAAACCACAACATATACCAATATTTCAACTATAAATAACAAAAATTATGCGGAAATTCCAAAACTTAATAATGTATCATTTCCCAAAACATGAAAATCATCACATCAAGGACATCTAATCTCCAAATACTAATTCTAAGAATAATAAAAATACCGAAATAAGTGAATTAGATAGTCCATGTTCGAAATTTAAGAACATCATGACATAAATGAGAGAATCCAGCACGAGCTAGAAATAATATCTCACCTTAACTTTGATGTGCTGGAGACTGGCTAGAGCTGAGGGCAAGTCGAAGTCGATGGTACACTTGCTGCACTCCACAAAAGAACAACAAGAAAATAGAAGTAGGGGACAGTACAAGGAACACGTACTTAGTAGGTATCATCGGCCAACTCAAAATCGAAATCAATATATATTGAATAATAATATAAAATCAACTACAATACTTAACAGGTGGAAAGCAACAAACACATGAACCAGTTACAATACCATAGTAGGTACACCATCAATAACAACATCAAGCACACCTATGAGGACTCATGTCTTCACACCATACTCATTTGGAAAATGAGTTATTTGAGATTGAGTATATTAAGTTAATTCAAGATTGATTTCCTTTAATGTAATTGTGTCAGAACTTGAAACTCCGTTCCCATATACCGTGTTGGAACGTGACACTCCGATCCCATAATACCGTATCGGAATGTGACATCCGATCCAATAATACCGTATCGGAACCTGACACTACGATACAATTACATTAAAGGAAAGAAATATTTAATTAAATTAATATAGTCAATCTCAATGAACCGATTTTCCAAATAAGTATTGTGTAGAGGCATGAGTCCTCATAGGTGTGCTTGATGGTGTACCTACTATGGTGTTGTTGTCAGTGGTTCATGTGTTTGTTGCTTGCCACCTTTTAAGTATTGTGGTTGATTTTATATTATTATTCAATATATATTGGTTTCTATTTTAACTTGGCTGATGATACCTACTCAGTACGTGTTCCTTGTACTGACCCCTACTTCTATTTTATTGTTGTTCTTTTGTGGAGTTTAGCAAGTGTACCATTGAATTCGACTCGCCCCTCAGATCTAGCCAGTCTTCAGCACATCAGAGTTCAGGGCGAGCTATTATTTCTAGCTCGTGCTGGATTCTGTCATTTATTTCGTGATGTCCTTAAATTTTGAACATGGACCCTCTAATTCATCTATTTAGGTATTTTCAATATTCTTAGACTTAGTATATAGAGATAAGATTCCGTTGATGTGATGACTTTCATGTTTTGGCAAAAATGATACATTAATAAGTTTTGGAACTTCCGCATAATTTTTGTTATTCATAGTTGAACTATTGGTATATGTTGTGATTTAGATTTGTTGTTTCGCTCACCTAGGAGTTTAAGTGTGGGTGACACTCACGACTCATATTGGGTCGTGACAAACTTGGTATTAGAGCCCTAGGTTCATCGGTCTCACGAGTGCAAGAGCTAAGTCTAGTAGAGTCTTGTGGATCAGTGCGGAGACGTCCGTTACTTATATTCGAGAGGCTATAGGACTTTAGGAAACTTTCTTGTTTCATTCCTTATCATGCGTGTGTGGTTCGGTTTAAGGTAAAAAAATTTTGTTTCATTCTTTTATCAACAGTAAGGAGACAACTTCAAATTTGACCCTTGTGAAAGGGGATGACTATGCGTGGTTGAGTACATAGATTACGTGGTTAGAAAAATATCTTGATAATGAGCCTTTTAATTCAAAAGAAGGAAATTGACAAGATTGGAGATAGTAAGACTCATTTTTCTTGAGGTATTATTCAGACAAGGATACTGAAATTTCATTTGAATTTATTAGTATAATTTTATGACTCTTGCTTACTATTAGTGAATAATTTAGAAGTGAGAAATTGTAATGTCGATTTCTTGAAGATAAGTGTAAGGTTAGGAAGATTTAATTGGTCAATTAAGAGTTTAGTGATTATGATAAGGCTACGAGGAGAAGTTGAGAAAAGATAAAGATATAAAATGTGATCACTTCTGATGACATTTGAGATGGTAAGATTTATTATAAGACTTATATGGAAGATTTCCTTTTTATCCTTTAGAGTGGAGGTATATTGAATTTAATTTGAAAAGTTCAAGTTTCATGATACTATGATCATCTTGATATTTATTTGGCAGAAGTCACAAGGTTGGTTAAGTCTAATACATCAAAAGATCATAAATGGTTAAAAATTAAATATCAATCA
Source organism: Solanum lycopersicum (assembly GCF_036512215.1). Lineage (NCBI taxonomy): Eukaryota > Viridiplantae > Streptophyta > Magnoliopsida > Solanales > Solanaceae > Solanum > Solanum lycopersicum. The sequence goes on along the minus strand of NC_090809.1, from coordinate 40,238,887 downwards.
ATAAAGACATTTAAATTGAGGGTTATTGATAAATAGTGATAAATAAATATTTTAAGGATCTTTCTAGACATTGGAATGAGGATTAGTGATAATAATTGAAAATAAGAGGGAAAATAATTTTTTTTAGTTAAGGAATTTTGAAATGGCTAGTTGTATGAAGCTGCATGAGGACACATATAGAGATGTATGCATAGTTGTTATAAATCACTAAATAGATCTTAATCCAATATAGAAGTGATTGGAAATACTACCTTCATAAATAACTAATTATATTGGGATTATAAAGGTGGTTCAAGGTATCATTCAATATGCTCTCAGTTGACTGTAGTTTTATTTCGAGTGTAGATCTACTTCGTATTTAGATTTGAATATGTTTTGAGGCTCTTATTCTATTTTTGCACATATTCTTAACCGTTAGATGATTCGTAGTAGTATATCGATTGCATCGATCTTATGTTGTTGATTTGGTAGTATATGACACATGGACACTTATAAGTATATTCTGAGTGTGGTAGACTTCATATATGCCTAACATTTAAAAATTTAGTGGAATGATAGTCTCAATTCCCATTTAAGAAAGGTATTTTTGTCTCTAAAGTTCAATGTGTGGGAACAAGTGTTGCATCACCTATTCGTCATATGTTTATGATACTAGTGATGATATGTCTCCTTGAGATATAACTCCAATGGTGAAAGAGTTTTTTTAGGGTATTCCATGTGAGTTTTATATATAATTTAGTATTGACTTATAGTTAGACACTTGGACTATTTCTATTGTTTCTTATTGTAATGCTCCGGTGAATTTGAAAGAAAGATAACAAGATTTGTTGAGTAAGAGATCTTTGTTAGATCAAGTATACTTTTATTGGGTGTTTCTATCATATTGAGATTCCTTAGTTATTATTTTCATCGAGGATATATTGGTATACTCCAATAGTAGGAAGGATCACGAGCATTATTTGAGGATGGATCCTTAAAATCTGGAAAAAAAAATTAAAGCTTTATTCATGTTTATTTTTAAAAATTCTGGGTTTCGATTAGTTTGGTGTCATGGTTGAAATGTGTAGTAATCAAGAAATGTATTATGAGTGATCCAAAGAGAATTGAGGCTATTCAAAATTGGGTCTGGCCTATTTTAGTTGTGTTATATAGAGTTCTTAGGCCTTGTTGATTTTGACATGTAAGGGAAATCACAACTCTATAAATAGAGGAGGGTCTTGAGAGAACATTTTAATTACTCATTTGTATTTTCTTTGAAAGATATTAGGATATAAGCGAGGTTTTATTTTTTAGAGAGATTTCAATAGGAGAGAAGAGAGAAGAAAAAAGTTTATTTTGCTGCAGTTTTTTTCTGACTAGCAACCTTCATATCATGTATTTCGATTAACTAACCGTTGGATTGGGCCGAAATTTTGAATTAGTGTGCCTGACATTTTGGTGGTTAATTTGAACGGTGGAGATCGAATTTGATAATCAACAAGACACTATTTAAGGTTCCAAACAGCAGCTATGTTTGGGTGGTATTTCTTTGTGGTTATCTTTTGGTTGGTTATTAATGTAGAAAGCTAAGTGATACAATATCTTTGAGAGAATTGAAAGTTCATGAAAATAACGGTCTTAGTTATAGCTTGAACTTGATGCTGATGGTGCGTTCATTAAAAAAATAGAGATATTATATTTATAGCGTGTATTGCGAGGTGTTTTAGTATAATATTTAATAATAAGAAATCTAAATTTTGAGATAATGGTAATGGTCAAAGTGACTCAAAGACTATGAAATGATTATTGTTTATCATTTGGACAAGACGAATGGCATAGCAGATGTGTTAGGTTTAAAGACGATGAACATGGGTAGTGTAACTTTTTTTCATGTGGGAGAGTGGCCTTTGGATATGAATGTCAAGTCCTTAGCCAATAACTTGTGAAACTTGATATTTTAAAATATGATAGAACTATTATTTACATGAAAGTGAGGTAGTTCTTATGAGGGCATATTCAAGTTGGGCAGCTTGGCGATGAAGACTTCTTTGACATTCGAGATAGATTTTACAGGGAGAATCCAAGAAAGGAAATTTTGGATGGAGAAGAAGCTTTGAGGATAAGGGTCACATGTATGTGTATTTCTTATGTATGTACTTTTATCAAGCTATCATGAATGACCCTTAATTCGAGGTATTTTAGTTAGGATATTAAGATGTATCGCGAATTGAAGTAACATTATTGGGGGTGTCCTATGAAGAGATGTATATTATAGTTGTATCCCGGTGTTGGGAATCTTAGTAAGCAAAGTAGGAAAACCAAAAGTTTGGAGACAAGAACTAAAAATGATGTTTATACTATGGTTAAAATGCGAGCGGAATGCTATGTATTTGTGGTAGGTTTGACGTACTATGTGTATGTTTTATATACTACGGGTTATAGGTAATCGAGTGACCAAGTCTATATATTTCCTATCAATTCAGACTACTTTTAGTTCGAAGAAGTTAGCCTAAATCTATATATATTTTTGTTGTATAAGATAACCATTTCTATTATTTTATTGAAGTACATAATTTACATCTCATTTCTAAAGGTTTATGCTGAAAGAATAGGGTACTCAGATGGATTTTTGGATGGTGCATATGAGATTCAATGCTACTTGATTGGAGTATTTCTTTTGAGGAGAAGTTGGTAACTAACATGGATGGAAAAATTTGAAAGTTGAGGTCGAAAGAAGTTATTTCAGTAAAAGTACAAAGGAAGGTTTGGATATGCTACTTGATAGGGTGAGTTGGACACAAAGATAAGATATTCACTTTTATTTTAAGCATTCAGTTACTTTTTATTCTTTTATCGTTCGAGGACGAACGTTTGATTTGGTGGTAGATGATGTAACGACCTGCTAGGTCGTTTTGAGAACTAGGACTATTTTGATCCTTCCCGAAAAAAATATATAAATGGAAATTTTGAAACATTCGGTGACTAAGAGTATATAGTTGATGAATATTGTATTGAATAATCAAAATAGTTAATAGCTAGTGGGTCATATACATAATTCCTTTATACCCTCTTAGACTTGACCTATGTAATTAAATTAAGTTAGTGGGACTAGCCACTTTTAATACTTAACTATTATTAGAAAAGAAGGGAATAAGGGTTAGAAAATATTGCAAACGTGAGCAACTGAAATTTTCTTGTTTTGATATGGATTATAACCAGATCTTTCTTGAATTAGTAAGGGATATATATCAATTTTGAAATAGTAGTGCGCAGGTGTAGTATTGATTTTTCTTTTTAGAATTTTGTGGGAAGAATCGATTATTTTTTATTGGTTGTTACACCCATGATGATCATAAGGAGAGGATTAACTAGGTTAATTAATTGGAATATAGCAGCTGGAATAATGTTACTTTTCTTCATATGTGTTCTCGTTTAAATGTTTTTAATTAATTATTATGAAAAGATAAAATTAGGATAGCTCTGCAAAGTTTTTTTTTCTTTCCTTTTCTTATTGAGAAAATATAGTGAATGGTGGGGGACAATCATTAGGCAATCATTGCCAATGATTGTTAATTGGTAATGACATTTTAGAATTTGGCACTTTGTTTACGTAATGGGTTTTAGACGACTTGCAGTGCTTTGCGTTGTTAACTGGTAGAATTGTTCTTATTTTATTTATTTACCAAATCAAGATATTAATTTTGATATATGGAGATAGGTAATTAATTATTAGGTGTATATTATATGATTTAACATTGACTTGTAGGATATTTAGAGAGATTAGGTTAAATTCTTGGCTTGAAATATAACAAATATGATAATTTTGGCATATAAATTATATCAAGATTTGGAGCTTGATTAGAGATATGAGTGAGTGTTAGGGTCTATGATAGACATATGATAATTTGAGTGTCTTCAAACTCGCTTACTTACGAATGTTACATAATTGGTAGATTGGAAATGTTCCGAAATATTGCAAAAAGGAAGGAACTATCTTGAGGATTCGTGACACAAGTCGACATTTTAAGGTAGGTTTTGACTTTTTAGAATTGTTGAAGGATATTTTTCCTAATTAAATATTTTTAAAAAATGGAATAGACAAGGGGTAAAGGCGAAAGATGGAGGTCTCATATCAATGGTGTGACGGGCATTGGTACGAATACGAGTGTTATAAAAGAGAAAGTTACTACAATAAAATGTGGATTGTAATGTGAGAATGCCAAAACATATGGGCATTAGCTGATATATTATTGACTTAAAATCCTTGTGATGGTGTTTTCTTTATTTCACTCGTATATTTGTGATAATTGAGGTGATTTTGTATTATGTTGATATTGATTGATTGAGATGCATCATCATCCCCTTATATTGAAATAATATTGTGTACATGCATTGACATGAGACTGAGTATAAGTTAGTCATGTGGAGATCGTCCGTGCTGGAGATGGTGAGATGTCAAGATTGTAATTTGGGCACGTGGAGACCATCCGTGCAGAAATTTTTTGATATTATGATAGTGCGTTGAGATCATCTGCATAGACACATGAAGATCGTCTGTGTCGGTATATGGACCTTGTGAGTCCTCCATGGATCATGAAGTCTCTATGTATTTCCGAGGAGTATCATGTAAATACGATTGCGTGAGTACTAGGTATTCTAAGACATATCATTTCATGGTATCATATTGCATTGCATTTCATCACATCATTCATTCTTGATGATTATGTGTTTTGTTTGGTGGTTAGAAATTACTTGATGTTTGATTACCTTTATCGATGAAACTTGAATAGTAAGTGTAGTATATATATACTTGTATAATTTAAGAATTTATTTTTCTTATATAAACTCCTGTCACTACTTCTTTGTTGTCGGTCAATGAGACATACAGGTATACGTAGTTTCATACCTATACTACACTTGTTGCATTCTTTGTGGTGCAGATTTGATTCCGAGTAGGAGTACATCTCGAGGAGCAGTGTGAGTCCGAGTTTGGAGTGTCTTGGAGTTGTGGTGAGCTGCTTGGTTGTTCCATGGCTCACACCTCCCTCTATCTTTTACTTATTCTGTTATTCAATATTCAGACAGATATCCCTTATGTTAGATTTGTCATTTTAGTTTCAGACTTGCATCGTATTTTAGATGCTCTTGTACTGATGACACCAATTCATGGGTAGTATTTTTTTTCCAGTTTTCCTCATTCGAATTTATAAGGAACTCAGTGTTGGAGATTTTGCTAATTGTTGTCTTTTCACTCATTAGTTAGTTAAAATTATTAAAATATGTTTGTTGGAAACATAGGTGCTATCACGACTCGTGATTTTTGGGTCGTGAGATGACACTAACAAAGTTCAAATCAAAGAACTTTTACCAAAAATATCGATAATAGTATAGTTTTCGCAAAAAGTTAAAATTTAAAACGTCTAACGACATTGCATATCAGAGCATCAACACTAGACGGTGATTTACAAAAAATTCAAATTCAATTGGTGAATTTACCGATTATTCAAATATATGTTACTCCCTCCGTTCCATTTTATCCGAGGTAGTTTGACTAGGCATCGTGTTTTAGAAAGAAATGAAGACTTTTAAAACTTGTGGTACAAAATGAATGATAAAAATTTGTGTGGTTGTAAATCATTTCATTAAGGGTAAAATAGATATTTTATAGTTAAATTGTTACTTAATATGGAAATGTATCATTTTGGACCGACTAAAAAGGAAATTAAGTCACAAAAGTTGTGACAGAGGGAGTAGTAATTAATAATTTACAAATAAATTTTATCACAGTTGATAATAATTTTTATTAAACTAAACATTCATATGTAACATTACCAACTAATAATTGATATGTTGGTAAATTTTACCATTGGATTAATGATCGATTTTTATATTACCAACTATTATAATGATGTTAGTAATTTACTAACTACAGACTTTATTCGTCGGCAAAATTTTCAACTAATTGGGTATTGGTTGGAAGTTTACCAACAAATTACATTTCGTTACTAATTTACCAATACAATTATATTTGATTGGTAAATTTAACAACACATTCTTGTCGTTGGTAAATATTTGGTTAGTAACTCATTGGTAATATGTTAATCATATCATATCATATATTTCTAAAATAATGAAAAAAAAGTTGAAAGTTGAATTACGATTTTACCCCTTCTATAAATTAAATTGTTATGAAATATTTACATATTTGATGGTATAAGTTTAATTACAATGTTAATGATTTTTAGACTTATTAAGAATAATTTCTAATTAAGTATCTGATTTATTAATATTTTTCATCTATAATCTATATGTATATAATAATTATAAATTTTTTTGAAATAAAAAATATCTACCTAAGTCGATATGCTTTTTCCTCTTCTCATAACTTTTTCCTTTACTCCTCTCATAAATGATATAATTTATGTGGATAAAATATTATTATTTATGATAAATATCGATATTTAAAAATTTAAAGGCAAGTATGCAAAATGGAGACACACACATTGATAATGTCCTCTTGATTATTATTAAAGAATGACTCTAGCTTCACAAATTTAAATTCATTGATGCTTAATTATGTGATAAGAACTTTAGTTGTTCTTTCTACATAGTTTGCTAACTTTAATTTTCTCTTTTCGGAAAATGACCTAAAATACCCTTGAAGTATTGAAAATGATATAAAACTACCCTCTATCCACCTATTGGCTCCAAAATGTCCTTCTCATTCAACTATTGACTCTAAAATACCCTTGACATCCACCTTTGGTTTCAAAATTGTTGGAATTCTACCCTCCTGAATTCTTCAAAGAAACACGTACAAATTACTCGTTTCTGTTTGTTTTAAACTAAACAATAAATTTTTTGAACAAAACTTTGAATTGTTTATAAATTTCAAACAATACAACGATTACAAAGCTCTATAACCTAAGAAATTATAAACTCTATTTCCTTCTACAGAAGACACAAAATTAATTCCTAGTTTTATATCTTCTAATGCTCTTCAAGTTCTTCAACTTGTCAAGCAACTCCTACTCACACTACTCGGATTGTAAACAAGACTCTTGAATACAACCTTACAATTTATCACTCAACTCGTAGTACTCAAAAGTATTTATCAAAACTCTCTCAAAACCCTTGATCGTGTTTTAAACTCCTCTCTTTGTAAGTGCGCAATTTTTTCTGATGAAAATAGCTCCCTATTTATAGATTAGAAACTTCAACAAATCCTTGTATAATTCAACTTGTATTTGTCTTCTACAAATCATTGTTGACTTCTACTTGGACTTCGATCAAAACCGTGTCGAACTAAATTTTTTTTCTCCAAGTAGAAAACCACAACACACTCTACTCTATAATATAAACCCTTCCAGCAGTTTTCCTTAAGTTAGTAAATTGCTTTAAGAAAAACATACACATAAGTTTCCTTAAATAAGTAATAGAACATTATCAATTTTCCTTATATAAATAAGTGAAACTCGTACGCCGCCAACATCCTTTTCAGACAAAGCAAATTCCTTTTTTGAACATGTATTCCGTATTTCGTTGGAACATGTTTTGCATTACCTGTTCGATACAAATTTGCCATTTTTAAAATATCAAGATTAACAAATTCCCCCTTTTTGACTTTGGCAAATTATCGGCTTGCATTTAAATAAGCACATAACATATCAACATATAAAACACTTAATATCACCATATAAAACATTTTATATCACCTGCAGGCTGCTTCCCCCTTTTGCCATTAGCCCAAAATTGAGAACCAAAATACATATGCAAACCACAAGTTATATCAACTATAACAAAACAAAGCATCAAACTTAATCATTAGTTACATCAATAGTTAGACATAAACCAATATCCATACAAAAATAGTAATGTCTACTATAGTCTTAACTAGTGGAGAAACAAAAATACAAGACCCTGCACATAGGAATGATAATTTAAATAGAGGGTGCCACATAGGTGGAAGAGATTGAGGATCCCTTAGTTAGCAAACCCATGATACTTTGTAGATGCCCATAATTCACTTCTCTTTCGTGATGTAAAGCAACCTGAGTCTAAGCTAGTTCATCCTTAATCCTACAGTTCTCAGCAATCAATTTCTCTCGTTCCAAATCATGAGCAAGACCAATCTGTTCTAACTCCACTAAGTGAGCCATACTTAATGCTTCCATCTTCTCTTCTATATCACATAGAGAATCCCTTAACCGTTCAGCTTTTACATCAACCTTTTTTTGCGTACCAGGCATGTTCATATAATCCACCTTCCCTAAGACATCATAAATGGATTGAGTTTGCTTTTTCTTTACAGGTTTACCAAAATGTTCAAACACTTGTCCAACCAAAATCCATATGCAAACCCCCGTTTCTTTTTATCAAGCATAGACAAACTATGTATATGACTCGGTATCAAGATTGGCAAATTTATTTGAATCTTAGACAATAGTAATTCCATAAGAGTAAGATCCAAGTAACATGCTTCCGTCCTTTTTTTCTTTCTTGGCAGAAGGATTTTATGAACTACATTAAACAAGAACTGATGTAAAGGTAACATAGATCTCTTGTCAACAGTAGAATATTCAGATAGAGTAGGATTGTTTAAGGATCGCCTACATATTTCAATTTTAGATGTGTTACCCTCTAAAGAAGGCCAATCCTTCTTGAAATAGTGACCACACCCCCTGTTACGTATCCTAAGTATCGAAGACAGAATCTCCGCAGTAAGTGTAAAAGATACGCCATAAACTGTGCTCGTAATTGAAGACACGGACCCTGTTGCATAGATATAAAATTCCCTGGTTTCTACTCTACCCATTTTACGCCTATGAGATCCCTGGAGAAGCAATTCTATCAACACTTGATCTTGTAAGATAACCACTAACTCATCCATCTCACCATTTCCCAAACTTGAAATTATTCTCCCCCTAATCACACTTCTCTTCCTAAAGGCTAATGTTCACGCATAGTAATCATCATCAGTCTCAACATGATCATGATATTTAGGTTTAGGGGAAATTTTTTTACGTTTTCGACTATTCAGTGTATCGAATACATCATCAACTTTCTCTACAGTAGTTGAAGATGGAGAAGACTTACATTTTATTGTGCGAGTTTTCTTAGTCGACTGAACCAAAATCTCTAGATCCCTAGTACGTTTTATAGACCTAGTTACTCGCACTGGTACCTTTGCTGATAAGGTAGAAGGAGAACCTCCTTGAGTTTCAGGGAGAATCATAGCAAGAGGTTTACAAAAGGGAGAACTTCGTTCGGAATGATATCGTCTCTGGAAAAGCATTTGAATCAGAGTAATGTTTTCATCATCGGAGCTACTTTCCCGGTCCTGTGACAAGAGTATTTGTTCCCCCTTACTTCGTGAACTCATATTCCTTTTTCCAAACATTGATCACTCTCTTCCCCCTGAACTGATGCATCTTCCATAAGAGAGTATCGGGTTCCACCGGTCGAATCGATGTATAGAACAGCAGGTAAGGCAAATAAGTTTTCTTGATTATATAAGGGAACTATAGCTAGTTGGAGAATTGAGGAGGGAGCCAGTGTTCTGGAAAATAAGTGTAGGTTTGTGGATGGCAAAGGTTAGAGAAGGGAAAGGATGGAAACAAATCAGAAAAGAAACTTAAAATGGGTTTTAAGAAAAACTATAGGGAAGCGTAAGGGTTTTCTGAGAAAAGGAAAAGGTTTGATTTGAAAGATTTTTGCAAGTTGATTGGATTTTGGCGGTTTTAATTAATAATAATAATTTTTACTTATTTATTTATTTTTAATTGGAGGAACGGAACCCATTGCATTAGTCTTAACATTTTGGTCTATCTTAATTAAAGAGAGTAGACATACCTTTAAGCATGCAAAGATGATTTTAGAGGTCCAATTCCTTCTGCTTCTAATTACCTGTGAATGATAAACTATTTTGTTAAAAAAACTTTTAGGTGCCAGGCATAAATACTTAGTTAATCTTCATCATTCCTAGTTCCACCCTGTTCCTTTCAAAGTGTTCCCTTCCCAAGGCCTTCGTAAAGATGTCCGCGATTTGTTGTTCCGTGGAACAAAAGTTCATAGATATTTGACCTTTCTCCATATTTTTCTAAGAAAGTGATGAAGAATGTCAATGTCATTAGATCTCTTATGTTGTACCATATTTTTTGCAATGTTGATTGCATTAGTGTTATCGCAGAAAATTGCAACTCGTTCAATTTTGAGACCGAAATCACTAAGTTGTTGCTTAATCTATAGAATTTGAGCGCAACACGATGCAAGTGCTACATACTCATCCTCAGCGGTGGATAGTGCAACTAAGTTTTGTTTCTTTGATCCCCAAGGGATGAGACAAGATCCTAAGAAGTGATCCATGCCTGTAATGTTTTTTCTATCAGCTAAATACCCTGCATAATCATCATCTGCGTACCAAACTAATTCAAAGTTACTTCCTTTTGGATACCGAAGTCCTAAGTCAGTGGTTCTTTCTAGATATATGAGAATTCTCTTGACTGCTTGAAGATGTGATTATTTAGGATTAGTTTGAAAACGAGCACATAATCCCACACTAAACACGATATCAGGTCTACTAGCAGTAAGATACAAAAGTTAACCAATCATGCCTCTATACAGTTTTTGTTCAACAGTAGAACATGTTCCTTCAAGGTATAACTTAGTGGTTGTGGCTATTGGAGTGTCAATTGGCTTAGCATCATCCATCTCAAACCTTTTGAGTAATCCTTTGATATATTTTTGTTGATGAATCCACGTACCTCCAAGTGTTTTCTTTATTTGAAGCCTAAGGAAGTAGTATAATTCACCCATCATACTCATCTCAAACTCATTGCTCATAAGATTTGCAAATTCATTTATGAGATCCTTATTTGTTGCTCTAAATATAATAACGTCAACATAGATTTGCACAATCAAGAGATCCTTTTCTTTATTCTTGAAGAAACGTGTACTGTCAATTTCACCTCTTAAATATCCATGACTTAAAAGAAACTTTGACAATCTATCATACCATGCCCTTGGAGCTTGTTTTAACCTGTAGAGAGCATTGTCAAGCTTATAGACATGATCAGAAAAGTCATTATTCTCGAAGCCAGGGGGTTGTTTAATAAAAACCTCTTCTTGTAATAGCCCATTTAAAAAAGCACTTTTGACATCCATCTGGTACAATGTGAACTCCATGTGAGATGCGAATGCTATAAGTAATCTTATTGCTTCTAACCTTGCCACAGGTGCAAAAGTTTCATCATAATCTATCCCTTTTTCTTGATTATATCCTTGAACAACCAACCTAAATTTATTCCTTGTTATGGTACCATGTTCATCTAACTTGTTCTTAAATACCCATTAAGTTCCAATTATAGTTCTGTTTGAGGGCTTAGGTACTAGATGCCCTACTTTACTCCTTTCAAATTGATGTAATTTTTCTCTCATAGCTATAATCCAATTTGCATTTTGAAGAGCTTCACTTATCTTCTTTAATTCCACCATGGATAAGAATGCATTATGGGCGTAATGATTCTTCAATGCTGACCTGGTGGTAATTCTAGTAGAAAGATCACTGAGTAGGTTTTCCGATGGGTGTGATCCTTGGTATTTGTACTCTTTTAGAACAAGATTTGATATTCCCTATTTTGCTCTTCGTTAACATCTAGTTGATTTTCATCAGTATAAACTCTCTCATAAGAATCCACTCGTATTTTACGAGTTTCAGTACCTTCTCTGTTTACTGTGTTAGAGGAACAAGTTTCTTCTACCTGTTTATGCTAAGAGACAGTATGTTCTTCAGCTGATGCTTTACTAACCAGCACATCTTCTTTAGATATAGTGTTGCTTTCATCGAAATACACATGAACACTCTCTTCTACACGCATAGTTCTTTTGTTAAGTACCCTATAAGATTTACTATGTGTAGAATATCCAAGAAAGATTCCTTTGTCACTCCTAGCATCAAATTTTCCAAGCAGATTTTTTCCATTTTTATGAATAAAACACTTGTATCCAAACACTCTGAGATGAGAAATGTTGGGCATTCTGCCTTTTAGTAATTCATATGGAGGTTTTTTCTAACAGAGGTCTTGACATGCATCGATTTATAGTGTAGCAAGCAGTTTTTATTGTTTCTTCCCAGAATTGCTTTGTGATTTTACTTGTGATCATCATAATTCTAGCCATTTCTATAAGAGATCTGTTCTTTCTTTCTACCACACCATTTTACTGGGGGGTTCTACGGGCAGAAAAGTTATGATCAACTCCATGAGAGTCACAATATTGGGCAAATTTTAAATTCTCAAATTAAGTTCCATGATTGAATCTGATTGCCTTTAATTGTTTCCCATATTTTTTTTGAAATTTTCTCACCAGTGAACAAAAAGCCTCGAAGACATTATCTTTTGCTGCGCGAAATAGTGTCCAGGTATACCTAGTATAATCATCCACTAAGACAAACACATATTTTCCCCCGCTACTTTGAACCCTCATTGGTCCACATAAATCCATGTGAATTAGTTCTAAGAAACAGGTTGAGCTTATCATTTGTTTGCATTTAAATGATGATTTTATTTGTTTCCCTAGATTACATGCTACCCACACCTTATCCTCCTTGAACTTATTTTTAAGAAGTCCTATAACTAAATCCTTAGTGATGTTTGTTCAATTGTACATGGCTAGCATGACCCAACCGTTTATGCCATAACAAGGGATATTTATCCAACACACCTAAACACACCAAATTTTTGTCAGAGATAGTTGAGGTATATACAGTGTAGACATGTTTATCTCTATTTCCGGTTAACACTAATTTTTGTGTGTTTAGGTTGATTACTTCAACATCAGAGAATCGAAAGATTACCTTCTTTCCTTTGTCACATAACTGAGATATGCTGAGTAGATTGTGTCTAAGTACTTCCACATAGTAGACTTTATCTATTGAGTGTTCATCAGATCTTCCAATCTTTCCACTATCTCTGATTTGACCCTTTTTTCCACCACCAAAAGCTATCATACCTCCTTTTCCTTCTTCTAGTAAGATGTCTTATTACCTGTCATGTATCTTGAGCAAGCAATATCCATGTACCAATGTTTCTTGCTTACTCTCACTTCTTCCTGAAAAAATTAGAGATTAGATTTAGGAACCCAAATTAGCTTGGGTTCTTTGTTTTGATCAAAAGGGTAAATAAGATCTCTATGAGCCCATTTGGGCAGACTATTTTTTCTAGGAATGTACTTGTTCCTCTGAACAGTTTTATAGGTTCTTTTTGAGTTATTTTCTTCAATGACAGTTTTGTATTTAGAACAACATTGTTTAGAATGACCTTAGTTACCACAAATAATACAAAACATAGGATTCCTATTTATGAACTGTTCATATCCTATTTCGATTTTCATGTTCCTATTATTGTTACCTAGATGAGTTACTATCATGGAGGATTTTTTCCATTTATTTTCTCTTTCCAAATAACTTCTCATTCTAGTTAATTCAAAATTTATTCTCATAGAGTTTTACTTTTCTAGTTTTAAGTTATTTTTGAGTTTGTCGACCTCAAGTTTTTGGTAAGGCAATTCACCCCCTTTTTCTTTACTAAGAACTTTTAATTTGAAATTCTTAGTTCTTAGTTCCAGATTCTGAGATTCAAGTTGCTTGATTTTTTCTTGAAGGTCGAGTTTGTTCTTATTAAGATGAATGCTCTCAAACTTTAAGCTAGACAGGGAAGCAAGTAGTTTGCTTTTGGTGTTAACAAGTTCTTGAATTGTATCTATGGATGCAAGCAATAGGAATGAAAGCTTTTTCTTAGAGAATTTTACTAGTTTATCTTTTAGGTTAAGAATATTTACCTCAGTTTCTTCAGAGTCTGATTCAGGTTCAGCATGTGATTCTTCTAATGCCATCAAAGCAATGTCCTCAACATCTTCATACATGTCCGAAGAGCCTGTTCTGATGATCTGTCTTACCACACTTGAAACAACCTCCGGTTTGTGGTCTTTTAAGATTTTTTTCTTTCGTGGGTGGTGATTTCATGGTAGCGTTTATTCCCCTTTTGAAGAGTTTCTTGAAGTTCTTACTTATCAAAGCCAGATCTTCGTCACCTATGTCAGATTCGTCACTTCAGTTGATTTAAGACCAAGATTTTTCTCTTTATTTCCATGACCTCTTTTGGTGACACTCATCTCATAAGTCTTGATATTTCCAACTAATTCATCTAGAGTCATATTAATTAGGTCCTTGGCTTCTCTAATGGCAGTGACTTTTATTTTCCAAGACCTAGGCAAAGTCCTAAGTACTGTCAACATGTTCCTCAGTGTTGTATACTATACCCAATGATATTAGTTCGTTTACCACGATAGTGAATCTGGTAATCATATCTTGAAGAGATTCTCCGGATTTCATCTTAAAAGCTTCATATTCAGAGCACAATCTGGCAATCCTAACTTTTTGGACTTTAGTTGTACCTTCGTGAGCGTTTTGTAAGGTATCCCATATTTGTTTAGCAGAGGTACAACTTGAGATACGGTTTAACTCATCAGGTCCTAATCCACATACAAGAATGTACTTAGCTTTTGCATTCTTTCCTAGCATCTTATAATCCCCTTCATTATATGTATTTGTGGGTGTAGGCACTTTATTTCCTTCACTATCAGTAATAGTAGGATTTAGTGGTCCCTTAGTAATACTCACCCACAATTCGTAGTCTTCAGCTGGAATAAATTCTTCCATCCTTGCCTTCCACCATGATTAGTATTGTCCATTGAATAATGGAGGTCTGTTGATGTGTTTCCCTTTACCATGTCCGAGTGGAGATGAAGAACTCATGTTGATTTTATCTTGAGTTGTTAGACTCTTTAAAGATAACCTCGCTGTGATACCACTTGTTGCAATTCTACCCTCCTGAATTCTTCAAAGGAACACGTACAAACTACTTGTTTCTGTTTGTTTGAAACATAAAAATAATTATTTTAAACAACACTTTGTATTAATTATAAATTTCAAACAATACACGATTACAAAGCTCTGTAACCTACTCTAATTCTAACTACCCAACACATAAAACTAATCCCTAGTTTTATATCTTTTAATGCTCTTCAAGTTCATCAACTTATCAAGTAACTCATATTCACACTACTCGGATTGTAAACAAGACTCTTGAATACAACCTTAAAATTTATCACTCAACTCGCAGCACTCAAAAGTATTTATCTAAACTCTCTCAAATCTCTTGATCGTGTTTTGAACTCCTCTCTTTGTAAGTGCGCATTTTCTTCTATTGCAAATAGCTCCCTATTTATAGATCAGAAACTTTAACAAATCCTTGTTTAGTTCAACTTGTATTTGTCTTATACAACTCCTTGTTGACTTCTACTTGGACTTCGATCAAAACCATGTCGAACTCAAATTTTTTCTCCACGTAGAAAACCACAACGCACTCTACTTGATAATATAAACCCTTCCAGTAGTTTTTCTTAACTAAGTAAACTGCTTTAAGCAAAACGTACACATAAATTTTCATAAATAAGTAATAGAACATTATCAATTTTCCTTATATAAATAATCTAAACTCGTACGCCACCAACACCCTTTTTCAAACAAAGATAATTCCTTTTTCGAACACGTATTCTGTATTTCGTTGGATCATGTTTTGCGTTACCTGTTCGATACAAATTTGCCATTTTCAAAAAATCAAGATTAACAAAAATTGACCACTTATTCAACAGTTTTAAATTTAAACTACATAAAAAAATTTAAAATACTTGGCGCTCAACTATTGGATATAATTTAATTTATTATTATCATTTATAAATAAACTGACTACCCACCTATTACTAATTAAATCCTACCCAATTAATAAATAAATTATAATATCAAAATCACCCTAAATACTACTAAAATACGATGAAATTACGTATTTTTACAAAAGACATCCAATATTATCTGAGTCCAAATCGAAGCCTAAATTAAATTTAGCTTGAGCCGCTTATTTAAAAGGTCACTTCCAATACGATTCTCTTTTAAGCTTGAATTCGAAATTTATGATTAAAGGTAAACAAGTAGTACATCCCTAATTAATTCATGTACTTTTTTAATATAATAAATATTTATTATTTGTTTTAAATATTTAAACTTGAATATATTATTTTTAAATAAGTTATCTATTAAGTAAAACCGCATAATTGAGACGAGGAATAATTAAGATGAACATAGACATGCTTTTAAGTTTATTGGTAATTTTTATTTAGACACTTGAATTATAATATGTTTTGATTGGGGACTTGAATGTATGATAATGCACTTCTATGGACATTTATGCTCAAATTTTTAGAAACACTCATTGGCACTAGCTTTCATGTTGTTGCATTAGTAATGGAGCAGGTTTATTACTTGGGTGGGGTTTAATAGTAATGGTTGGGTAGTAGATTGATTTATAAATTATATTTATAGGTTAAATTATAACAAATAGTTGAGTGTCACGTATTAAAAAAATATTTACATAGTTTAAATTTAATACTGTTAAATAAGTGGTCAATTTTGAACACGAAGATTGATGACAAAGGTACTTTGGAGCCAATAGGTGAATGAGAAAGGAATTTTGGAGCCAATAGGTGGATGAAGGATAGTTTTGTACCATTTTCAATATTTCAAGGGTATTTTAGGCCCTTTTCCGTTCCTTTTCCTATTCTTCATTTATTTATTATTATTTTCTAATTACTTATTCAACTTTTATACTCTTAATATCCATAACTCTAATCTTTTCATATATTAATAACCTTCAAATATTTAAACTAAAACTTTAATATATCTTTTGATATTCCTTCTATTCTATCTATATAAATTCAACTTCTTTATCTCATGAAACCCTTACCAAGATTATTACGCTATTATTTTTATTCTATAGTTAAAATAGATGAAGAAGACTCTTGAACTTTGATAGGATATGGAAGGAGGTTATAAGAGTTCAGAGAGTTATTTACTAATTTTGTACTTATTTTTTCATCTATATATACATTAGCCTTATAAGAAAAATATTGCATTGTATTTTTCTTAAATATGTTTCTTTTGTCTTTTTCTCTATTAGACTTCTTAATTTAGTTTTTTTATGAATCTTTTATTGTTGTACTTCTTTATTCTTATTTTGCAATTGTTGCATTTTATTATTCCTTACAATTTACATATATATTTTCATGAAATTTTAGTCATTCTAACATATCTATGAAAATTTACATGAAACACGCGTGTGAAGCACGTTCTCAGAAACTACTAATTGTATAAATATTTTTTTGTCATTTACCAGCCAATATATACTTAATTGGTAATATTAGCAACAAAAGATGTGCGTTAGTAATATTTCAGCTACTAATCCAGTGATAGGATGTTGCTAAATTTGGCGCTATTTTTTCCCGTCGTATTTACCAACTAACATACTTAGTGAGATTTTGGTTGGTAATCTGTTAGAGTTTCGTTGTTAAGTTTTACAATATAATTCTGTTAGAAATAGGTTGGTAATTTGTTAGTAAGATACTAACCAACTTAAGTTGTTATTAAAATTTATTGGAAATTTGAGATTTTAAAAAAAAATAAAGACTTTGAGAATGATATATTCTTACTCATGTACTTCTTTTTTGTTACATGTTAGTTCATTAACAAACCAGTATGATGAAGAAAAGAAAGGATAATCTTGAAAGAGAATCTTCATGCAGCTACATATAATTGTTATTGCCAAAATAGAGGAATATAAAAGATATCATATCCCATAGTGTAAGCTAAATTACATTTTATTCCTATTTTTTTATTTTACTGAAATTTCTTAAAATTTCAATCATTCGGATACATAAGTTTCATTTGGATACATTAATTGTGGTACATTATAAAACTTTTCTATTGCACTTAATATGAAATATTAACGTAAAATTGATTTTTTCCCCCACAAATCACACAGAATTGATTTTCTTTCCGATAAATTATGCATAACTAATTGATATCAATTCATTCCAATCTATATAACTCTACAAAAATTTAAAATCAAATTTTTATATGATTGGACATACGATTCATGGTTTGAAATCATCAAATTCGAAATCGTCATTGAGAATAAAAGAACCGCTCAAAGCGTAACAAAGAGACGGGTGCTTCTTTTGGTGGTTTTAGCAAATGGGTTGAAACTATTTCCAAGAAACAATTTTGTAAATTTAGTTCTTGGAGAAAGAGATGAAAATATTGTTGTAAATGAAATTTGACACTAAAATAGGGTCATTTTTTGTGGAAGATAAAGAATAAATCAAGTGTTCCGGTAATAAATTTATAGACGAAATGAAGTTGAAGAAGGAATTATTGATACAATAAATATGGAGAAACGAATTGAGTCCCAACGGAATTAATAAATTAATAATTAAAATCTTTTCTCCTTGTCCACCGAAGAATCTTTTAAACTTATCGAATTGTATTGATACAACATAAACATATAAATCTTGTTGATACATTTCACATTCTGAGAAAGTGAGGTGAGGTATACAATAATGATGAAATTGTTGTTAGTTAAAATATTGATTCTGTGAATCTCAAGTCAGTCATTGCAGGTGAGTTAGAGATCGATGAATTGAGAAAAAAATTTGAAGATCTGATAAATTGTTGATGTGAAGAAACAAGAGGCTAAATTTCAATGTATCAGCTATGTATTGATACAATAGACAAAAAGGCTGAAGAGATACATAGTTTTGATGGATCATCCATACCTTTTATAATGTTGTGTAATCATTTTTTATGTGTCTTTTCGAGATAAATAGATTTATCAATACATTACTATATATGTATCTTGTTTAAATTGATTGTATTTCTAATAGATACATTAAATAAGTAATTGTTGTCCGCAAGATTTTAGGTTTGAGATCGATACATTAATGTATGAATTGTGATAGTTGTTATGTATTAGATATATTTTTATATATTTAGTATAAATTTAATTTACGTATCGTGCGAAAAAATTAGTGCATGATACATTACTATTGATGTATCTTTTCTTCTTTTTTTTGTGAAATATTGTATTTTATAAAAAGATACATTGTACATGTAATTGTTTTCAATAACCTTTTTTTTTTTGTGATACATAACACAATAATGAGTTGATATGCATATGATCCATGTAATAAAGTTTTAAAATTGTTGAATTGTATATTATACATTGTTTCATGTACATATCAATTAATTTGATACACGGTGCTTTATCTATAGAAATTATGTACAAGTATATTTATTGATTAATTCATACAAGTAAATAACCTTTAAATTTAAATACATCTAAAATTTAACACTATTGATATATAACAACTTTGGATATATGGTAGATTATACAATTTGTACACAATATATATAGCATGATGGAATTATAATGAATCATAATGTTAAAAGAAATGCATTATACACTATTTTAAGAAAATAAAAATAACTTGATACACTAAATATATGAATTCATATCTTTCTCAACATATATCAATAATGTATCAGATTGTTGTTGTGTTTGTGGGTAGTCCATTGAATGCACAATAAAAACTTTGTCAATACATTGTCATAGAAAGTCTACCAACAACGACATTTGGAGGAGGACGAGATGAACCCCAAAATCTCATATCAGTAAGATAATAAGGGAATGATTTTAGAAAATTACATGAATCAGTTGGGATTGTGGATCCAACCATACACGTTCTCCGCTAGCACTTTTACGTGTGTGTTGGATCTCCCAGACTTTATCTGATATGTCTTTTTTTCCTGATAGTGAATCTCTCTACAATATAATTCAATATAAGGAAAAGACACAAGAACATGTATGTGTAGTAACACGAGAAAATTGTATTTTCACCTTAGATTCTTCTACTTCTGTAAATGATCTTGTACCACAAGAATGCTAAGTTATTTGTTTTTTTTCTATTCTTTTTGTTTCTTTCACTGATAATCTGCAGTAAGACAACATCTAAGAAAATATTTATTCAAAGAGAAAACTAGCATTCTTCCATGCTAAGTATTTTCTAAATTCAATAACTCAATTTATTAATTAAATTACCTTGAATTTCTCACTGTCAAAATTCTTAATTAAGTATTTCCACTCCTCAACTCAACATCCTCAAGACGATTAAACAATCTGTCTTCGTCCGTACTATAGGCAGAATAATGATTATGTAATCTATCTTTCCAAGCTCTAAAGAGTCTTTGCATTGTGCTTATCACAAAGCCTTGAAGCTTATATTCTCATAGCCCACCACAAACTTCAAATTTGTCCTGAACAAATTGTAATTTGAATTTGATAATTCAAGTAATATAACAGAAACACAACTTTGAAAGTGATTTATTACCTTGACCTTATTATACCACATTGCTTCTCCATATTTTGAAACAATATTCTTCTTGTTTCCATCTTGAAACGAGGTATTGATCCTCAGTTTCAAGCCTAAGTAATTAACAATATCTCTAGCCTCAGAACCCCCAACTCTATCAATATCATCTAGAATGATTACACTTCTTTCCCTCCATACTTAGTTTTAATATCAATAGTTTCAGATTTATATTTCCCTCTTCCTCTCTTCCTATAGATGCGAGAAACTGCAAAGAATAAATTATCAGTATAAGAAATGTATTAGTGAATATTCATATAATAAATTATCATAATGTATACTAGTTTTCATAGTTACTTCACCAATATAAATTCAGGACCCCAAATTTTTGTCATAAAGGGTTTTGAGTCTTTTGAAATTCTGTTACAAAGTTAACACATCAAACCACACTCAATTGTTATATCGATAAGAACATTTAACAAACTCTACTTTGTGCTAGAGATTCATTGTTGTAACATGGTTATACACTTGAATAAGAATGAAACAATAACTAGCTCTACATTCTTGATAAAATTGATATACACTCGTATTACAGCACCCAATATACTTGCAAAAAGAAAAACTATCACATGAGAATCAAAATCAACATCCTGTTGTCAACTGTGTTGGACCAACTTCACCCATCATGTGCTGAAGTTGCTTGATATTAAGCAATTGAGTCTATCTACTAGGGTGGTATATGAACTAGCATATACCAATTTCAACCTCTATGGAAGGACGAATACTTTCTTCTAGATTTATTGATTATTGTCCCTGGAGATGTTCTTTGGAGAGGATCACTTGATATTTGTTCCACTTGTAGACGTCGTTGACTTGGGTTAGGTGTCTGTCCTGTCTCCAATTATACTTCAGCAACTCTTATTTGTTGTATTGTTGGCTGAGATGTAGTACCAAAATGTTCACGTTCTTAGAAATTTTCACGTCCACCTCCTGCACCATCTCTTCCACTATTACCTTTACGTCGTCCACGTCCTCGACCAATTCCTTTCATTTGCTAGAACATTATATATAAAAAGAGAAGTATCAGAATCAGAAATTAAAGCTTATTATATCTTCCTGCCAAGGAAAATATCGATTCATAAATCAGAGTATTATATTAAAAAAGTATGTGGGACACTTTACTAACAAGTATTGTTGTTCCATTGATAGAAATGTAAAGCGTTGATTCTACTTAAAATGTTGATTCTATTTACAAAGTTAAAGCTACAAAAGTCATGATCAATTTCATTTCATCCCAATAAGAACAAAATATAGAGAACTTATCAAACAAGAGTTAAACATCTTTTCAGTAGTCTTTGTTTCTCAATCTTCAAAAATATTCATCACTGCATTTTCCATCATTATCATCTAGTAACTCTTCTTCAGTATCTTCACTCACAGATACATCTGTATGATTTTCATTAATGAAATTATCTTTCTTATTTTCCATATCATTGGTACATAAAACAATTTATGGTTCAACATCATCCCTATGTAAATACACATGAATATCAGCTTCATGGTCATTGGGACACAAAATATTACATTCCACTTCCTCTTGTTGATAAGTTTCTTTATTCATTACTGCTTCTCCAACTTCAAGCATATTAAAAAGATCTCGAGGATTTGTCTTAACAACAACGAGCCAATCTTTGTCAACCATGTCTTTCAAATAGAATACTTTTTCATACTGAGATGCCAACACAAATGACTCATTTGTATTTAAGGCAGAATGAGTATTCACACTTGTAAAATCATATTTGTCAATCTTATATCCTCTTCCTAGGTGAGCCACATCCCAATAGTGACTCTTGAATAGATGAACCTTTTTATTTTCAACGTAGCGTAACTCGTAAATGTCATCTAATACACCATGATATTCCTTATTAGTGTCTGAATCATCTCCTCTCACAAGAACTCCATTGTTCTGTGTTTTTCTCACAAGTTCTTTTGTTTGGAACCTTAATCCATTCACCATAAATATTGAATATCGATGCACCAATTGTTCTGTACCTACAACTAAGCTTATGAGCTCATCAGTTGTGCGTCCTTGTGAAGCTAGTACAAATATCTAAAAAAAAGACTTTTTCATACTTAGATGTCAAAAATTTTAGTTAACTAAGTGTTATTCGTAAATTCTTACACGTGCACGAAACCAATCAATAAAATCATTATTCATAATTCCATGAGGTCTTGTTGAACCTTGTATTTCAATCTCTCTCATGTATTCCCTACATTTTGTGTTAGTTAATGTTAATTAAATTATGTTAATGTGAAATTAAATATGAATTAATAAGAGACTTACTCCATGAATGGTGAAACCTCTTCACAGTTTTGAAGAATATGCATAACTGCTTGGTTGAATTGATCGTGGGGTAGTTTCTTTCCATTAGAAGACCCCTTTGTTTGCCCACTTTTTTTAAAGATAGACATATCCCCGTTTGATTCAAATCCATCATCATTTCTTTCTGATTTATTGAACTTAGTTGAGATACTCTTAAAATAGTTTGAGAAAAATGTAATTCCTCATTTGCGTCATCACCTTCAACAATTGCACCTTCTGGATGAGCATGATTGTAAATATATGATTTAAGTGTTCACAAATATCTACAAATAGACTTCCCATTAATATAAGTATAAAATATGACATTTTAAACATATTGACATCAAAATTACAGAAGGATATGTTACCTCTCAATAGAGTACATATCCCGATATTGAACTGTCCATCAAGTTTTACCTCTCTAGCCAAGTGTATCAACAAATGAATCATGACATCAAAAAATAATGGAGGAAAACCATTTGAAGTTCACACAATATTATAGGAATTTCAGCCTCAATGATGGCAAAATCTTTAATTGTTAAGAACTTAGAGTATAGATTCTTGAAAAATTTTGTCTAAGGCTATAATTGCTTCACACACTTCCTTAGGCAATAAACCACATATAGCAACTGGTAAAATGTCTTGAAATAATACATGATGATCATGAGACTTCAACCAATTTATCTTTTTCTCAAGTACATTAACACACCTTGAAATATTTGGTGAAAAGGTATCGAAACCTTCAAATAAGCTAAGAATTCACATAGCTTGAACTTCTCCTGAGGGGACAGTGCATAGCACTGTTAACAAAATATTATCCCCATCCTCAATTGGATGCAACCCTTGCCTAATACAAAGGTCAACCAAATTATATCTACTTTTCCATGTGACTTTTGTCTTTTTAACAATACTCATCACATTTGATAAAATTTTACTAGACACATTTCTTTCTATGTGCATTATATCAAGGTTATGGCTTAACCTAAGACTGTTCCAGTAAGGCAATTGAAAAAAGATAATTTTCTTCCTCTAGTAATAAGCATTGGTAGAAACATTACGCTTTCTTTTTTGTCCTTTACCAAAACTCACATTGGCTAAATTTTGTAATTGTATAAGTGCTTCATCACCTGTTAAAGGTCTAGGTGCGACACCAATTCCACTTTCCCATCAACTAACACCCTATTTCTACTCCAAGGATGATTTCTGGGATAAAAGTGACGATGACCCATATAACACAACTTGTTGCGTAAGGCAATCAATTGTGTGTCTTTATGGAAACAAGGGCAAGCAAACTTTTCTTTTGGTTGACCGTATAGAAAGATCTTCATATGCAGTAAAGTCATTAATCATCCACATGAGAGCCACACGTATAAGAAAATTATATTTTGAGTGTGCATCATAAGTCTCCACCCCATCCCACAAATATTTCAACTCTTTAATCAATGGTTGTAAGTATACATCAATATTATTGCAAGGAGACTTACAGCCTAGAATAAGAAGTGTCATCATGAAATATGAAATTTTCATGCAAACCCATGGTGGCAAATTATATGAACTAGAATGACAGGCCAAATGCTATTATTGATACTCATATTTCCATAAGGTTGGAATCCATCTCTTGCTAAACTTAATCGGACATTTCTTAATTCATCTCAAAAAGTAGGATAACACTCATTGAAAGATTTCCACTCTATTGAGTCTGACGGATGGCGCATGACACCATTATAAACATTTTCTTCCTTGTGCCACTTCATTTTCTTTGATGTCTCCTTTTGCAATGCTAGTCTTTGAAGCCTTGGTTTGATAGGAAAATGTCGCAATACCTTATGAGCTACTTTCTTTCCTTTGTGTTCTTATGACGTCAATTTAGACTTACCACACTTAGGACATGATTGGGAATTGGCATAATCGCGCCAAAATAAGATAAAATCATTATGACATGCATCTATTTTGGTATACCCCATCCTAGGTCACGAAGAACTTTCGTTGCTTCATAGAAAGAAATAGGCACAAATGACCCATCGGAAAGAACTTCTTTAAAGAAGGTTAATAACTCATCCATCGATTTGTTGCTCCAATGATTAAGACACTTCAAGTGAAGTAATTTAACAATAAAAGACTGTGCAGCCAGGATAAAGTTCCTTTTAACGATTTGTAGAAATTTGTTGCATTGATATTTGGCTGTTCATTACCCTCTGAAGAATTTATATTATTCTCCACATTTGTATATGCACAAGCATCCTGAATCATTTCAGTAATGTCATCATCTTCATTGCTATTATTTTCTACTTCATCTTTACGGGTGACATTATAATTTTCAACTCTAGCTAACATTTTTACATACAAGTACCACACTTTATAAGAATCCCAGAAGCTCCGTTTTAATAAGTCTCCTCTTACATCAACTTTTAACTTGAACATTGTGTTCATACACCCTGTACAAGAACATCAATTCATAGTGTTCA
Organism: Solanum lycopersicum; assembly: GCF_036512215.1. Taxonomy (NCBI): domain Eukaryota; kingdom Viridiplantae; phylum Streptophyta; class Magnoliopsida; order Solanales; family Solanaceae; genus Solanum; species Solanum lycopersicum. Next base: position 40,213,768 of record NC_090809.1, on the reverse strand, counting down.
CTCCGGGTTTACTAAATGCCCAATTAAGAAAACCTTTCACTCCATCTCTATACCTATAATCAACTCTATTCCTAATATTTACCAACTTTTATCCATTCCTACTTTCAAGAAAAAAGCAATTAATTAATTAATTCAATTTGCGTAATGATAAACTTAACAAAAGTAACAAATACAAAAGAGAAAGATCAATTGAGGACCCATTTGCGAATCTGTTCGACTCTTGCTGCACAAAAAGGAATATCCAAAAGAATAAACAACAATTCAAAGTACCAATTTATATTTAAAAGGAGCTTATTTTCCGTGAAAATTATCCATAGAAAATCATGAATTGCATACAAGAATTATATTTCCAATAATGTTGATATGTCATAATTTAGCGTAAAAGAAAAAAATTACTAGAACAGAAAATTGTGAGATCATGCATGGACAGAGAAATCTGGATAAATAAAGTTAAAAATATCAGCAAAGAGGAGGCTAGACAAGAATTGAAAATAAATGAGTAGTGATTTTTCTATGGCATACCTAATGATGAAAATCAAAGAATACACAAATATCAAAGTTTGCTAGAAAGATGTAGACCACAATCCGGCCAAGATTGTTCGAAAAATTACCTGAAAAATTCAGCAAAACAAAAAAGAAGCTTAAGTTGTGAGGATATTAAAAGAAAGTAAGTAGGTAAAAATAAAAATACAACATAAATATCAAAAAATTGAATCTAAACGAGGTCTATTGGATTTAGGAGTGTGAAAAAAAATATTTACGATGTCCCCGAGCTACTCTACACTAAATGTACAGAATCCCACAAGAAATCGCCAAGGAAATATCTGTCCAATCCACTAAATAAATAAGAACACACTAGTGACTTGATTGTTGTTATTGTTGCTACGGTAAAGTAGAAAATGGGTCACCAATGCGAGGATGAATGTATTGACCGACTCTATAGGAGCAGACGTTGGATCCGTAGGCGAGGTTGTTTTTGCGACCATGACTTTACAGGGTCGAGTATTGGTGACCTAGTCACCCTCGCATGGGCAACCACTTCTTTGTAGGATCGAGCCTTTATTTCGCAAGAGCGGCTGCAGCAGCAAGTGTTGCACCAGCTCTTGTGATTCAAATTCTAAGTTTTGATCGGATTGAAAGCTCTATTTTAACTATAAGTAAGAAGATATCTTAAAATGAATTTGAAAGCCTTGAGACCTAAAAAAAGTAATTCTACACCAAATCCAAAATTCCAGAACTAACAAACCCATTAGAACTTCATTTCAAGGCCATTTAATAAAGTTACATACAAAGAGATTAAGCGGCCATGAATTCATATTCTTCAGTCATCATTATCTATATTTAACTTTAGTTAATCTAATCCAATAAGATCAAGAGCTCAGCATACGTATAGATACAACCAACCTAACACATCAACTGAAATAATAACAATTCAAGAACTTTAGCAAACCAAATCACAAACAAGATTTAATGTCTGGCATTACAAACTGTTAAAACTTTTTAGTAGGTTTCAGACATATTACCATGTATGTACACAAATCAAGTTCTATTGAAATAATAACAACACACATAGAACTACAATTTTCTTTTGAAACAACAGTTTATGTACATTTTTCTACATCAATATGAACATACAATTACTTAACAACATCTACAGATCGAGAATTTCAAAAAGAAAAATCTTCAATAAACCCAGAGAAAGAGATAACTCAAAACAACAGTGAAGATTCTGCATTGACAAAATATAAAAAATAACTAGACATTAACATGAGTGGCACCTTACAAGCTTTTGAGCATCTTCAAAGCTTCGAAAACATCAAAATCTTGCAGTGCTAATAAAAGATCAAACCGTCCTTCTTAAAACCTTCCAGAAACTTCTGATTTCTGTAGATTTTTGAGAACCTTTTGCTTTAAAACTTTAAAACACTTCAATCTGCTAAAGATTTATGAACGGGTTAAAGAAATAGAAGTAAGATTAGGGAAAAAACCATCTGAAAGAAATTTGAGCACTTACATAAAATAGTTCACATTCTGTGAAATTAGAAGTGTTTTAACAGATTTGAGAGTAACAATTGGAAGAATTTCTAAGAAAAGTTGAGCTAATGGAGACAAATGAAGCGGAAATTTGAGAATATGAGTTTTTGAATAGAAATTGAGCTAATGGAGAGAAAGAGTTGTGTACTTTTTCATAAGATATTTTCATTTGTTTTCTTTTTAAATTTTTATGTGTGTTAAATAAAATTGACCTATTAGGAGCGTCCATGTCACCACAAAATTCATTTAGATGCGACAACTTTTGGTATTAGTGGGAACAAATAATTGAGAATTAGCAACGACTTTTAGTGGCAAATTAGCATAACTCGCCACTAAATGTTTATCAATTGTGACGTCTTTATATGTCGCCACTGGATATTTAACTTTTGTAGCAACAAATAGGTTCGCCGCTAAATATTTCCACAATAATCTTGTTTCGTGTAGTGTTAGTTGAGTAACCTCAATACGGAATGAAGGGGTCTGACCCAGATGTATCAAAAAATGGAAGAAGAAAACAATGGTGAAGGCAAAACCCTACCTATTCGGATGTTTGAAATTGATTGATTTGAGAGAGAGAATCCTTTTGAAAATCAAATTAATTTGAAAATTGTAACTGCTAAAAACGTGGAGTGAATTTAGGGAGAGAAAACAAGAGTGAAAAGGGGAATATAAACGTTAGTTTGGTTACAGAGTCTTATGTATACGAAAGTTTTAAGAATTGGGAGAAATGAGGGATTTATGTAATATTTCAAAAAACTAGGCAAAATGGAGAAAAAGGTAAGTAAAGTTGTGTACATAAGTAATTTTTCCAAATATAAATGCAAATAGAGGCCATATAACCACTAAGGGTGGCAAACGGACCGGTTTTTGGCCAGTCCGGTCCGATTCCAGTTTGGTTCCCGTACCGGTCCGTCGGGTACCGGTTGAATCGGTAAGGAACCGATCTTTTGGTATACCGGAACGGTTCCCAATTTTTTATCCGGTTGAACCGGTTTGGTAAGAACCGGTTCCGGAACGGTCCGATCCGGTAAGAACCTGTTTAGTCGGTTTTTCAATTTTATTTATTAAGGTGACCATTTTATGAACGTTGGGCCCTTCTAGTTGTTGGGTTGTGGCCCAAAACGGTCAAATATCACCCCCACCCCTTTCTAACACCTTTACACTATAAATATACCCTTTTTCCATTTTAAATCACAAATTCACTAGTTATACAATCTCTCAAAGTCTCAATTTTAAATCTCTCATAAATTATTAATTATTATATTGTGATATTGAGTTGGAGTTTGAATTTCGGAATCTACAATAGGCATCTATCAAATCTGGCTTTGGTTATACGTCTATTTTTACGTAGAAGTTTGGTACATTTGTTCCAACTATCAACTTAATTGTTATTTGTTTATTAATTTAGCTGTTTTATCTCTTTTATTATATTATTTTGCTTGTTTTTCTCATAATATTTAATTATTTTAACATGAATTCGGAAAGAAATAGTTGTAAAAGACCAATGTCGGAATTAAAAAATAAAAAGGGAGGAGTAAGTAGTTCTTGTTCTAAAAATTTCTCACCTAGATATTTAGTTAATATTAATGATTATACTTGTGTTAATGAAACTTTTTTTACGTCACCAACACCTATTGAATTTAATTCTGAAAATGAAGTAGATCATGAGTCTTTAAATAGACATTATACTAATTTTGAGGAAGAATTAGAAGAAGAAGTAGAAATAAATGAGGAAGATGAAGAGACCCCTACCCCGACTAGTCTGGTTACCAAAGTCTCCCCTTTACCTACTTTTTCAATGTCGCCGTTGTACGTGTTAAAAGATCGTTTGTATGTAATTTTTTTATACAAAATGAGGAAAAAACTATTGTTACGTGCACTAAATGTAAATTGGTAATGAAACATGTAACTACGGGTACACAAGGGAGAACGGGACAACTAAGAACACATTTACGAAAGTGTAATAAAGAATTTGATCGTCTAGATGATATATAAAGATCTAATAGAAATGGAACACCCATACCCAAAAGTTCTATGGGTGTTGGAGGTTCTAATATGGTTCAAAGTTTATTAAATATGTCTAACCCGGCTAGACGAAGCACACACCGCACGTATAGTAAAGAAAAAGATCGTAGAGAATTAGCTAAAATGGTTGTTGTTTGTGGTTTACCTTTTTCATTTCCTTCACATCTTGGTTTTGTTCATTATATTTGAGAATTATATAACCCAGATTATGAAGGTATTCCAAAAAATACAATTAAAATTGATCTTTTTAAATATCAAAAAGAATATTCTCATTTTCTTTGTTGTTTATTTGCTTATTATGATGGTAGATTATCTATTACTTCTGATATGGGACGTAGTCCTAATAGTAACGATTATTTTACACTTACTATCCATTGGATTGACCATGAATGGAACATGCAAAAATGAATATTAGCGTATGAATATGTTGAAGAAACTAAAATCGGTTCTTATATAGCATCAAAAGTAGGCAATATTTTATAATATTATCGAATATGTGATAAAATAATGAGTGTCACTTTAGATAATGCTTCTAATAATTTAAGAGTCGTTGATTATTTAAAAAGTAGACTTTGTCCAAGTGATAATGATTGTTTTCGTATTAAGTGTGCCGGACATGTTTATAATTTAATAGTAAAAGATGGTATTTCTCAATTTGGAGTTTCTTGATAGCTAAAGTAAAAGCTAGAATCACAGAATTTAAAAATTGTTGTAATAAATGTGGACTTGCATATAGAAAAATTCCAAAAGAAATATGCACTAGATGGAATTCTTTATTTGAAATACTTCAAGTTGCTTATGTTTATCAAGAACCGCTTACAATTAGTTTTTAATGCTCATAATGCGGATCCGATTTTAAGAATTGACTTTGAAGATTGACAAAATACAAAGAAACTGATTGATTTTTTAAGTGTTTTTTTATAGAGCAACGAATGCATGTTCTGGTCAATGTTATCCTACTATTTCTTCTGTTTTAGTAAATATTTGTGCTATTTCATCTGAATTTGCTAAATATAAAGGAAAAGAACAATTTAAAGATTCACTTGCTTTTATGATTGAAAAATTCAAAAAAAAAATTTCCCTATTCCTCAAATCTATTTGACTGCTACTACTTTCAACTCAAATTATAAATTAAGAGGTGTTGAAAGAATGGTTGAAAAGATTTATATAAAGTTAGAAATTAAAGATGATGAAACTCCTAGTGTTGAACAATGTAAAAGTAGCATTTATACAAAAGTTAGAGATTTATATAATGCATATAAAGTTATGGAAAAAAATATTCCAATAGTTGAACCTTCATCTTCTAAGCCTAAAAGTGATGATACAGATGATTGGATGGATGAATATCTTGAGCTTGAATCTTCTACTAATAATGATTTTGATTTATATTTCAACCAGGCACGGGAAAAGATTAGGCATGAAGGAGGACAACTTCAACCTCGAATAAAAAAAGTGAAAATCAAATTCCGGCCCTTGCTAGGATTGTTCGAGATGTGCAAGCGATTCAAGCATCATCGGTCTCTTCAGAGCAAGCCTTTAGTGCGCCGAGATTTATGATTGGAGATCATCGATATTCATTAGCAAAAGACAGTTTGAAAATATCGGTGTTGTTTCAAGATTGGGTCAATGCCGAAAGAAGAAACACCGGACTACCATTATTAAGTAGCCATATAGAAGACCAAATAGATGAAATATTTAGTGAGAATAGTGATGATGGCATGGAAGCAATGGAAGAAGAACGACAAATGTCAATTCCAAAAAATCTTTCTTTTCAAATGATACTAAATTTACAAAAAGAATTTTAAAAAAATGCAATTGTTAGTATAATATTTAATATTCAATTCCTCCTAAATTATGTACTCTTATTCTCTTTCTAATATTTGTACTGTATAATTTAATTATTTGAATAAATATACGGCTATTCGCCTTGATTTTCTTTTATAATAGTCTCTTCTATTTAATTCATGTCATTTTATAAATTTAATTTTTAATTATTTTAATAAAAGTTTAAACTAAAACTTTAAATTCAATATAAACTTTAAAGTTTAAATTCAATTTAAAACTTTAAATTCAATATAAAGTTTAAAAAACATTAAATTCAATTTCAAACATAAGTTCAATATAAAACTTTAAATTCAATTTGAAACTTTAAAGTATAAATTCAATTTCAAGCTTATATAAACTTTAAAGTTTTCAATTGAAGTTTTTAATATAAATATATAATATTATATAATAATTAAAATAAAAAAAGGTACCAGATGAACCGGTAAGACCCTGTTCCAACCCGGTTCCAAACCAGTTACTAACGGACTGGGCGGAATAGGTTGATTTTTCCTGTAAATTCGGTACAACTAAGAAAATTCGGTAAGAAAAATATGGTTTCTAGTAAAACCGGTCCTGTTGACCCGGTCCTGTCCCTTTCTCCTAATAAGGCCTTTGCATTAGGCCCCCAAATTTCGGGGGCCTCAATTTTGTAAAGAATAAATTATGTGTTAAAATTTTTATAGAAATATTAATTATTTATGATAAAAAATATATATAATTTTTTTAAAATAAAATATTTTATCCACTTTACCATCTTTTTTACTTTTCTAAAAGTTAGAATTGACCGCAAAAAGTGTTACAAACTGAACCAAATTCTCTTTTATTTCTTTTAAATTTAAGTTTCAAGTATTACTCTAAGCATATTAAAATAAGGTATACCAGGTCACCAACTTTTTTTCTAAGGGCCCGTTTGGATGGGCTTAATAAAAGCAGCTTTAAAAAAGTACTTTTTAAAGTGCTGAAATTTATTTTTAAAATAAGCAGTTATGCGTTTGGAGAAAAGTGCAGAAGTTAAAAAAAAAGTTGTTGATGTGTTTAGCAAATAAGTGCTGATAAACAGCTTTTGAAATCAAAATGTCTAAAATACCCTTAAAAGTTGTTAACATAATAAAAGTTAATTAATTTATATTTTACCGCCATAAATAATTATATTTTGCTATCATTCACATATTTCTTTCTCATCACAAATTATTTATAAGAGGAATATAAACTTATTATAGATTTTAAAGATATATAATTTGAATGGATTAAAGAACGATTTAAGGTTTTATTTTAGTTTCATCCATAGGTAATAATAATTGTCTATCATTCACATATTTCTTTATTATCACAAATTATTTATAAGAGGGATATAAATTCTTATTTAAGATATATGTGCAACTTATTTTACATTTTAATAATATATAATTTGAATAGATCACTTGAAAGATTTAAGATTTATTTTATTTTCATTCATTAGTAATAGTAATTGTCTATCATCCACACGTGAAATGGGAAAGATAGAAGAAAGAGATGTTAGGGTTATGTGGGTAATTTGAAGATTGTATAAAAATATTAAGGGCAAAAAGGTAAAAATGTGGCTAACTTAAAACAGCTTATAAGCTGGGGGAAAAAAAACACCCCTACCCCAGCTTTTAACTTTTGCCTTAAAATAAATTTTTTTTAAGTTAAAATAAGTTGTTTTGAGTATTACCAAACAGCTAAAAAAGTCAAAAACCAGCTTTTAAGTCAGTTTGACCAGCTTTTAAGCTGAGCCAAATAGGCTCTAACTCTTATTTTTATTTAATATTTATCAACTTATTACTTGTATCATTATGTTAACAATACATACAATAATTGTCTCACTTAATATTTTTCAATGTTGGATAAAATCTTACCTAAAACTAATAACTGAAAAAATAATGTTAAGTACTAATAATTTTCATCTTAGTAGTGTATTTTTTAAAAAAAAAAATATGTATATGAACTATATTTATTTTAGGATGTGAACTGAAATTTACTTTAGACCCCCAATTACGTTAAGTCGCCCTTGATTGAGGGTACAATTTGTTACATTGTTTCAAGCTATAATTGTACATTACACATTTAATTTGGATAAAAATATCCACAACAAGAGTTTTAATTATGACAAATAACAAATCATCAAATCAAAATATACACCAAGAACATCATCTATAAAAAAGTAAGTGTGTGTGTGTGTGCGCGCGCGTGTGCGTGCGTGCGTGCGTGCGTGCGTGCGTGCGTGCGTGCGTGCGTGCGTGTGTGTGTGTGTGTGCGCGTGCGTGCGTGCGTGCGTGCGTGCGTGCGTTCGTGCGTGCGTGTGTGTGTAATAAGTTTGTCAGTTCAGAAAATATCCTATTATTTATTGTTCAATAGAAGTCATTTGCATATGTTAGTTGTTCATCAAATTTCGTGTTTACTCTTGTACTTTAAATTTGCGTCACACATTGCAATGCATTTTTAATATGATTTGTATGACACATAATAGTGGTCTCATACGACGCACATGTCCAGAATTAGTAACACAAATAACAAGCAGAGAACACGCAAATACAAGACAATCATAACCATATAGATTCAAATAAGATGATACAATGCAATATGGTCAATGCATAAAAGTAGAAGCTCGATAAAAACCTTGAGTTGTCTGAAATGATAACTCGGACTTCTCAACATATTTAATGCAAGAGAAATATAACATGAAATTCAATCTATGGGTCGTCGTGGAGTACCTTGTCGAGCTTATAAGTTAGTACAAATAGATCTCGTTTTCATCCAAAACTTAATAAAATCAAGTATTTTCCTCGAACATGAACCAAAAGATTTTAGAGTATTTTTCATTTTTGGCATTAAGACCCCAGTATTGGTACATTTCCTCAAAAATATAGTAAAACAACAATCCGCTCAACAAGTGAAAAATCTTAGTAACATCATTTAAGTACCTTAGATACAACCTTTTCCCCCGTTTCAAGAAACAAAAACACCGAATGCAGATTTCATACTCACGATTACATACAAAAATACAGTCACCTCAATCACATTACACAACATTATAAGTAACACCCAAACTCCAGCTAGTCCAAGTCCAAGACCGTAGGCGAAAATAATACAACAATAAAGTAATAAATGCTCGAACATAGCTAAAAATGACACCAAAAAACCAAATTAATTTGAAGCATTCTAAGGATTCTATAACAACAATCATAGCTAAGGATGAGCCTAAATTAAGGCTTATTGGTTAAACGCTATGATAAATAATCCAAAAATTGTCAAAACTATGACGTAAGGATCATGTAAACCTAAAGTCTTATCCTACAGATGTCCTAACGGATCAATACTACTCAAAGTATTTACACTATCAAAATAAGACAAGTCTAAAGAGAAGAAACCATAACCTACCTTGAGTTTAATTGACAACCGATTTCACCTTCAAAAGCCCCTCCAAATCGCCAAGTCTTGATCACCTCCAATCCATAGGTCCAAGTATGTAGAATAACTCGTAGGTCCAATATGTAGAATCCAAGTCCAAGTTTAAAGTTTCATCAAGTCATGATGGCCTCTACGGGTCCCTTCTAGGGCCTGTAAACCACTCTATGACTTTTCATGTTCATTCGTAGGTCAAATATTTGAGACTTTATATTTTTCAAAACTCAAGCCAATCCTATGATTGCCTACCTACGACCCCTGTAGGACTTCCTATGGTTTTGTATAACCACTAGGTCACAAAAGCCATCGCTTTGGGTCCAAAAAAAACATATACATATTATTCAAAATCATTTAATTTTTTATTAAAAAAAATATGTAAGAAGTATAAAAAAATAGAATAGCGGTAAGTTTTCCCCACTTTTCTAAGGGAATGAAACATTTTCTGAAACTACTTTCCTTTAGTGGAAAATTGTGTTTTCTTATTTATCTCCTAAAAATTTAACCTCATATTAATATTTATATTATACTAATCTTTTTATTTTCTAGTTTATTATTTTTATCCTCAATACTGAACTCTCTTATTAAAAAAAATGATTTATTGTTGCTTACAAGTTCAAAAAAAAGGAACAAAATTTGTTTTTGAGTATCTTCTTCAAAATCTTAAGAAGTGCAATAAACAACCATTATATTGAAGGAACGCAACACCATTTCAACATTATTATGTCAACTTATCAAATCTGGAGTTTTTATTATTCTAATTTTATTTTATAATTTTTCTTGAACTTTTGTTATTGTTGATATTATTAGTTAGTAAGTATAGATATTCTCGTTTTAGTTATTATTAATAGAATAATATAAGTAGAAGATGATGATTTAATAGAAATACTCAATCAAATAAAAAAGACATAATTATTTTTCTAATGCATATATGCTTATAGAATAATGTTAACAATTCTTGTAACTATTGCCTCGACCGTAAGAAGTTTTTCAAAACTAAAATTGATAAAATCTTATCTAATATCAACAATGTGAAATTGAATGCATTAATTATATCATCAATTGAAAATGAATTACTAAGACAACTCGATTAGAAAACAACAATTAATGACTTCACCTCCAAAAAGACAAGAAAAATAGATTTTAAATAGGTAATATACATGACTATTTTTTTATTTTTTAAAAAAAAAAAATTAAAAAAATATTAGGACTCTTTGTCTTTTGGCCCCAAATCTTGTTGAGGGTTTCATTGATGGGTTCATCCAAATTTAATTGGAAAAGAATCTGTGAACCATTCACGATAATGAAGAATTGAACCCAGTGGCCGACATTTTTTAATGGTTAATATAAGTGAGAGTTGAGAAGAAATATGAAAAATGACCCCTAAAAGTAAAATAAGTGAGGAAATAAATTTTGAACATAGACACACAACTACTACTTATTAATTAAAAAAAAAAAATAGGACCACAGTTTTCACAAAAAATGTGCACCACATATATGGAAAAGAAAATAAATATTGCAGCAAAAAGAGAAATCTCTCCATTTAAACATTAATAATATTAAGTTAATTTTAGAAAGAAAAAAAACATTCTCTTTCATTTTAGTCCGGATCAAAATTATGTCAGCTTTGTAAAGAAGAAACTTTTCAAGCCTCTTGTGTGTGCCTAGTAATTTACGTAGAATAACTATGTCTTCGGGCTGAAATAGTAAACAACTAATTTTTGGACACGTATTTTGCACATATATTTTATGTGAATTTTTATAAATTTGTTAGGATTTATGAAAATGTATATGTAGAGAGTAATAAAATTCAGTACTTACGAATTAACTTTTTATAATATGACAAAAAAAATACCAAATGAGGTGTATTTTGATATTTAAAATTAATTTCTTGTAAACATCTAACCGTGAATTTTAAATTTTGTTATTAGTTAGCAAACTTTCAATAACAAATTAATGACTAATTTGAGCTCAAATAAAAATATAAATTTTATAAGTTTAATAGGGAGAAAATACAAAAATAATATAGAAAAGAAAAATATAATGTACACATTCTTCTTAGGACTGTAATCATAACGATATTGATAAAAAGGAAAATATAGAATTCGTACAGTATTTTTCAAATTCATGTTGGCTCCTTCTTCCATATACCCTTCTTCATCTTGATAAAGTAAAGCATGAATCAAATACTATAATACTAATATAAGCACTTCACTAATTCAACTATAAAATGAAAATGATAACCTTGAGTAGAGATCACATGAAACAAAAAAAAAGATTTATATAGATAAAACTAGAGGTCCATCAAAACATATCTTAAAATTTTAAATTAGTTAATATTTGAAGGTTATGAACATAAAAAATGTAAGAGTTATAGATCTGGAGAGTAATAATTGAATAGGCGACTAAATATAAGATTTGGAGGTGAACATTTCAAGAAAATAACAAAAATAATAATCATAAATGAAAGGGTATAAATTTCATTATTTTAAGAACTAATAGTAACAAATGTATGAAACTAATAATAAATACATAACACATGGTATATAAATATTTTTTAAAAAATAATTTGAATGTATTAAGCTTCTATTCATTTAGCTTTAAATAATGAATATTACACCTATTTTCTATTGAATTTAAGATATTTAATAATAACTATTTGGGTTATGAATTTGAAAAGACATAAAAATAATAGAGATTATTAAAAAGAAGAGTTATGAAGATGGTAAGGCACAAGATCAATGAATATAGGTATTGTAAATGAATAGGTGTAGTTATTTAGTTGATTTTAAATGAAAAAAGTAATTACTTAAAATAATTTTAAGAAAATAAATAAATAGGTAAGGGATATTTTCCTAAACTCAACTTTTGACTAAGATTTTATATATATATATATATATATATATATATATATAGAGAGAGAGAGAGAGAGAGATAGATAGAGAGAGACAGAGAGAGAGATTCAAATTTTAAAAAAACTTTCTCTAATCTAATGACTTTGCATATGTAGTTCCATTTTGTCATGGTATTATCACTATGTTACTCAAACTCTTCAAAAAGGTCAACGGATCATACGTGTCAAATTCTCAAAATAGTGTAATTTTTTGTCACAGTGTTTACGGTGATTATCTTTGGTTAGATGACAATTGTAGTATAAGATATTGTCGTGATTAGGTTGTTGGGCTAGCACTTTCAGGTTTGTTTTCTTTTCTCGGTCTCTTAATCAATGTAACATATTCCTTCAACATTGTTTACATGTACTACCATGTGATATCTCTTCGTTGGGTACTTGTGTTGTACTTTTACTTACTTGTTATTTATACTTGCACTGTAGGAGCTCATTCGGCCTATGTCTACTAAGAAATGCTTATTTGTATTTATACTACACCTCTGCACCCTGCGGATCATACTAAGATCTTGTCATTAATATGGATCATGTGCAAAATAACTTTTAGGGTTCGGAGACTGGGTTAGCTCCCAACACTCTGAGTTGTCGATTTCCCCTATTTTGTCTTGGACTGAACATCTTGTATTCAGACACTATTAGTATGTATTTTCTATTTGTAAATGTCTCGTACTCCTGTTCTAATTAACATCATGTGGGTTTGTTTTGTTCTGTATATACATGTTTGCTTCTCCTTCTTTTTGTTGTATTATGTGCATCAATATACCATTACAGTTGATTTAACATAAAGACTTAGTAGAGATAAATTTAAATGGACGGTGTTCATTTTACACTCATTTTAGATAAATAATACTAAAATGAATATTGTCCAGTTATGATGTTTAAGTAAAATATTATGCCAATTTGAGGGGGCCACCGATGAATTAAGCCTCGATTTAATATAAAGACTCAAGGGTAGATAAATTTTAATCTAAGCACAGCATGTAAGACTATCTTTGAAAAGAAAAAAATGACCAAATGCCCCCATCTTCCCCTTTTTAACCTATTATTGAACTTTTAACACTTTTTTCACAATTTTGTTTTGGTCCTACCTGCACATTGACAAAACATATCCATATGGATTAAATGGCAAATTATATCATGCTATCACATTTTAAAGTCATGTCATTTAACACACATAAAATAAATTTTTAAAAAAATAGAAGTCAAATAGAAAGGGTTTTGACCAATTAAAAAACAAATTATTTTGAAGATTTCACCCCCCACCCACCCCCTCCCACCTTGATCATCTTCTTCATAAAGAATTTCTCACCACAACACAATCATCTTCTTCAGATTTCTCCTTTTCCATTTTCTTTTTGTCCATTTCCCTATATAGTTATCTTCCCCGCCATATTCCTCCATTTTCATGGTTTTTTCGTAATATACACTTGATTTCATCGTCTTCTTCACCATACCTTTCTCCTATTTCTTCATTTAATTTGGTGTTTAGAATTGTAAATATGAAATTTGAGAAGTTATAATGGCGATGTGAATATATTAAAATCATGATTATATTGTAAAAAAAATTTATACTTAAATTTTATTCTTCATTTTTTTAAAAAAAGGGTTACATTCTTAAAGTTGTTTTGCTGAGCAATAAGTACTGTTTCGAGTTTTTTATATGCAAAATTTATCTTGCCATCAACTGGTGAGGTCAAGTATGTATTGTGTTCAATAATATTAACATTATATTTTCCCAACACAAATAATAGAAGTTTTGTTGGGTATGTAACAACAATTGATGGGAAATAGATGAAAATAGAGGAACTTGAAAAGTTGAGAACTTGAAGAGTTGAGAACTTGAAAAGTCCTCTTATGCTTTAAAAAAAGGCATTTGTCCCTCATTGGTGGTGGAAACAAAAATAAGAGAGTTTAAATATAGAAACAGTCCTATTAATTGTTAAGAGGGTTGGAAAGAGGGACCCACTTACGTCGTCGTTGTCGTCGCTCGCTCGGCTCGGCTTCGGCTTTAGAAAATGATCGATCGAGAGATTATTTTTTGGACAAAGTTTATTTTAATCATTTAATTAATAATTAGATTTGAATGATCAAAACGTTTTCAATTAATTAGTTGATAACATAAACGTTTTCAATTATTTAGTTGAAATTAATCGAAACGTTTCAAACTTTTAGTTGATTAACTCGACCCGATTTGGATCTGTGCGCAACCCGTTTGATTCAAAAACTTTCATATTTTATTTAAATTTCCCGCCATTTTGGAAATTACCATTCTGGAAGGTTGCACCATTCAGGAACAGTCAGTACCATTTGAAAGGTTGCAAACTTTCGTTAATGGTCGTGTAGATTCTGAAAGGGTTGCAACATTTCGGAACTTGTTCCTCTTGCCTATAAATGCAATTCATTCTTTAGAATTTTTTTCTTGCAAATTTTCTGATTTTCTTCTTCTTCTTCTTCTCCTGCACAAAAAAATTTTCTTCGTGTACTTTACTGTTGTTGAGTGGTTCGCTGACAGTAGAGTTTTCAATATCTATACGTTGGTGATTGAGATTATTTACCCTGGGAGGACATATTCCAATTCAAACCTCGGATACTAGAGGGGAATAATTTTCTTAAGGGGATACTGTGAGTTCAGTGGACTTGATGTTTTCCCTGTTAATTTTTTTTTAGATTTTGGTATGTGTTTCACAGATTTTAGTTTTTGTGAATTAAATGTTTGTTCTTCTTTCTTACCGATTCAGTAAATTTTCATTACTTTGTGTTTCTGTAAAATTTATTAGAATCAGTAATTCTGTTTTTTTGTAACACAGATTGGCAACAATCTTAATATAAAATTCACTTTGTTTCAGGTGGAGACAAAAAATTTTGTGATTTTATACTCCTTGAAGCCTGCACTTATAATTTATTGCTTACTAAGACTATACTGACTTTTGTTTATCAAAAATGACAAACAACAATGTTATAGGGGTTGTTGCTGGATCAACCCAAACTGTTGTACCACAAGTAGAGAAACCATGTAAATTCATTGGTGTGAATTTCAAATGATGGCAACAACGGGTATTTTTTTGCCTTACCACTTTTGGTCTACAGAAATTTACCAGTGAAGAAACTCCAGTGTCTGCTGCTGATATGCCAGACAGAGAAAAATTCATGATTATTGAAGCATGAAAATTGGTAGACTTCCTACGTAAAGACTACATTTTGAGTGATTTAAAGGATGACTTATATATTGTCTATAATGAAATAATATCTTCAAAAGAGTTGTGGATGCACTTGAGAAGAAATATAAGACAGAAGATGCATGCTTGAAAAAGTTTATGATCACATAGTTTTTAGACTATAAAATGATAGATAGTAAAATTGTTGGATCACAAGTGCAGGAACTTCAACTTATTCTCCATGATTTGGTTGCTGAAGATATGGTAGTAAATGAGGCTTTTCAAGTGGCTGCAATAACCGAGAGGTCGCCTTCTTGGTGGAACGACTTCAAGAATTATCTAAAGCACAAGCGTAAAGAAATGAAGCTTGAAGATCTTGTGATTCGGCACAAGATTGAGGAAGATAACAAAAACGCCGAAAAGAAGTCTTGTAAGAGTTCAACAATCATTGGAGTTAATATTGTTAAAGAAGCTCCTCACAAAACAAAAAAGAGAAAGAAGTCCAATGAGCAGATGTCAGAACATGCCAAGCAGTAATTCAAAGGCAAAAGTCGAACTAACATTGTGGAAGAGATGGAAGATGCAGATAACTTGCGTGTAATGATCTTGGAGTCTAACTTAGTTGGAAATCCCAAGGAGTGGTTTCTCGACTCAGGTGTCACTTCACATATTTGCTCTACAAAAGAAGCCTTTGCAACGTACACTCCTGCTGAATACGATGAAGATTTGTTCATGGGAAACACAGTAACAACAAGGATTGCATGAACTGGGAAAGTAATGTTGAAAATGACATCTGGCAAGGTGTTGACTTTGAACAGTGTTCTGCATGTCCCTACTATTAGGAAGAATTAAGTTTCTGTTGCACTACTCGTTAAGAATAGGTTTAAGTGTGTCCTAGTTAGTGATAAAGCTGTAATAAGTAAGAATGGGATGTTCGGATGAAAGGGCTACCTCAATAAGGGTCTTTTAACTGATGTAATGGTTGTTGACAGTATTAATAAGAATTTTGCTTCTGTTTACTTTATCGGAGTCAAATAATTTATGGCATGCCCGTTTGGACATGTAAAATACAAAGCCTTGCAAAAATTGGTTGCTCTAAAAGTGTTGCCTGATTTTAAATGCGATAAATCGATATGCGAAATTTGTATAGAAAGTAAGTCCTTATAAGCCTGTTGAAAGAAATTCCAAAACTTCAGACTTAATTCACACATATGTATGCTATATGAATTTGACACCATCTCGGGGTGAGAAAAAGTATTTTATAATTTTTATTGACTACTGCACTCGATTTTGTTATGTATATTTACTTTATAGTGAGGATGAAGCAATTGTTGAATTTAAGCAATACAAAAATAAAGTGGAGAACCAATTGAATTTAAGGTGGGGGATATGAATCTCCTTTTGGCAAAGATATGTTTGGAATATGATATTAATCATCAAACTACTACACCCTATACACCACAGGCAAATTGTTTGGCGGAATGGAAGAACAAAACATTAGGAAATGATGAATGTCTTGATGATCAATTCTGATTCACCGCGAAATGTTTGGGTGGAAGTCATCCTTACGGCTAATAAGATACTCAATAAGGTATCCCATCCAAAAACACAATCAATTCCACTTGAGTTGGGGAAAGGAAGGAAATCCAACTTGAAATATTTCAAAGTGTGGGGGTGTTTAGCTAAGGTAGAGGTTGCTTTACCAAAGAGGGTTAAAATTGGACCAAAAACAGTAGACTATGTATTTATTCGATATGCTGTGAATAGTAAGGCCTGCCTTTTTTTGGTTAACAAATATGATAATCCTGAGATTCATGTTAATACGATAATTGAGTCAGATAAAGCAGAGTTTTTTGAAACATATATCCGTATAAAACTGAATATGCGTCTACAAGTGAAAGACCTAAATGACCACGAGAAGAATCAACGGAAAATACTTTAACTAGTGAGGATCCTAGGCGTACTACTGACAAACCAACAGAAACCTGCCTCTTTTGGACCAGATTTTGTGGCACTATTGCTTGAAAATGAGCCTCAAACATTTAAAGCAGCTATGTCTTCGTATGAATCAACATATTGGAAAGAAGCAGTCAATAGTGAGTTGAATTAATATTTAAATAATCACACTTGGAAATCGGCTGATCTTCCTCCACGAAATAAACATTTAGGATCAAAGTGGATCTTTAAAAGGAAAATGAAACCTGATGGGACTATTGACAAATATAAGGCTAGATTGGTAGTCAAAGGGTAAAGAAAAAAGGAAGGTCTTGACTACTTTGATACATAATATCCAGTAACAAGGATAACATCATATAGGATGTTAATAGCACTAGCAGCAATGCATGAGCTTAAAATCCACCAAATGAATGTAAAGATAGTCTTCTTAAATGGAGAGTTGGAGGAAGAAGTTTACATGGAACAATCTGAAAGGTTTATAGTTCCTGGTAAAGAAAAGAAAGTGCGCAGACTTGTGAAGTTACTTTATGGACTCAAGCAAGCACCCAAACAATGGCATGGTAAATTTGACGAAACAATGTTGGCAAATGGATTCAAGATTAACTAATGTGATAAATGTGTTAACATTAAAAACATTATGAATCATGAAGTCATTGTTTGTTTATATGTTGATGACATATTAATAATGAGTAAAAATATTGACGATATAAATGCTACTAAGCGCATGTTGTCCTGCAAGTTCGATATGAAGGATTTATGAGTTGCAAATTTTATCTTAGGGGTAAGGATTATCAAAATTCCCTAGGGATTAGCATTATCTCAATCCATTATATTAAAAGAGTATTGGATAAGTTTAAGTACTTGAATTTCAATGTTGTCAAAACTCCAATTAATTTAAGTCGTACATGTCAAAAGAATGAAGGTCAAAGTGACTATTAATTGGAATATGCCAGAGTATTGGGAAGTTTGATGTATATTATGAATTGTATGTTGACACCTAATTTTGACCCTTCTCGATAGTAATTAACAAGAAAGCTTCGCGAGCTTAAACAGTTTAAAATAATTAATTTTTGAAAGAAAAAAATAATACTAAATAAATAAAATTTTGGATTGCAAGTTATTTTAAATAAGGTTTAGACATGTACATATTGATTTAGCTAATGTATATGTCTTACATAGTTATTTGTATAATTATTCAAATTTTATCAATGTTCAAAAAAAAATAATGATAGTAATATTTTGTTTTATACGTATTTGGTTAAATTTTTTTAGCTTATATTTTGAATCTTTAGTTTATTTAGAATTAATTATTTTATTTTTTTAACCTTAATAAGTTTGTTAATTAATTATATTAATTTGTCTTATTTTGAAATTTAATCAAATTGGCCAATTACAAGTTAAATTCACTAAATTGGCAGCATTATTAACTAAAAGGCAAAATATGGGCTCCTCTTTGTTTTCTGAATTTCAGCCAACCCAAACCAATATGCATTTTCCCAAAGACGTGCCTCACGATATACGATGGCAACTATCACAGCAGGATTTTTATACGCGAATTGTCCTTGCCATTACAAGATGGAGCCATGTCAAGACAAGGGCATTTGGGATTGATCCCAATTATCCATCTCTTTTACTTTTCTAACTTGTTGGCCAAATTTCTGAAAATGTTTTGATTCCATTCTAGTGCTAATTTTTGGTTTTCAAATTTCAAAGGGGATAGGAGGCTGATTTGGTAACTTCACCTTTATGAAACCCTAATTCTTCCCCCTATATAATATCCTTTAATTGTGAATAAAGGGCATTTTTTTGGATATAAGGAAGTTATCTCTTTTAGCAGAAGTCTTTTCTTTAGTTTTGGAAAGAGTTTACAGAGAGATAGCTCACAAAAAGGAGAAAAGAATTGGAGTTAGAGTCTTTTTTTTAATTTTGTTTTGAGATTCTAGTTGGATGTTTTAGGCAGATATTAAGAAAAAAAAGGGGCTCGGGAGTTGAAACCTTTTACCTTCGGTTGGAAAAATTTGAGCTTTTTGTAGGTTTTGTTTTTGCCTTTCGCTCGCTGTCCCAGTTCGCTGCACACGAAAAAGTAAACTCGATTTCAATTCCAATTCCTTGGACGTGTTGTTTGATAATTCGTGTTCGCTTTTGATTGGAGTCCGTTGTTGTTTTTCTCTCATCCCTGTTTTCATTATTTTCGATTTACTATTAATTATGTGAAAACCATGATTAGATGGTTTGTTGTTTTGGTCGCATGAAATATGAGATATGTTCCTATGTATGTGATTTACGTGAACTACATTGGTTAGCGGGTTCAAGGATTTGTTCCTACCGAGCAAATAATTTCTAATATATGTATGACATCTATTTGCAACGGTCCAATGTCATATGGTTATTAGCTAGGGAGGATTTTGTTGCAGAGTTTAGAAAATTGTAAATGGTTCATTGTTTTGTTGACTGCAAGAGTATTGAATATGCTTAGTTATAATTATGGTATTAGTGGTCTAGAATCACTGAACTCATTTATGTTAGTTCATATCTCTCTGTGATTCGCGTATTTTATTACCGTACCCCAATCTAAAGTATGATAGCATATGATCCTATTCCTTTTGGGTATTTTTTCTGATATTTTAATTGTGACCTGTTACTTACCGCATATTTATTTATTCCTTTATGTATTTATTTTTCATCAAAAATTTGTTCCAGTCCTCGTGGACTTCATTTTATTCCCGCATTTTTGAGAGTCGTAAAGGCCCAACTTCCCTTTGTCCAAGTCAATCCCACTCTAAAATTGACGTACAGGTCCCGAGTTGGAAGGATTCGAAAATCAAGAAGACGGAGATTTGAAGAAGTTGGACCAAATAGGACCATTTAACCTATTCATTCTTTATTGTATTTTGTTATTTTTTGGGCCTAAACCCTTGTCGTCTTCTATTTTCTGTTATTATTGTATGTTTAGTCTAGGACAAGTACAAAAAAAGTGGTCCTAAAGGCCCAAAATGAAAATGGGTTTGGGTCCAATCTCTCTCTCTCTCTCTCTCTCTCTCTCTCACACACACACACACACACACACACTTATTTTCTTAATTACTTGTTATTTTTATCATTAGTTTTAGGGTTAAAGACCCAAATCTCTGTGAGACGCTATTTTTAGTTTAAACAACTTAATTAAGTAGATCACGACTAAAGGAGTTTAAATAGCAATAAATAAATTTTGCAAGTCAATTTTCAATAAGATGATAAATTTAAATATTTTATTTCTCAAACAACTTCTTATGTTATCTAAAAAATTAAGTTAAACATTTTATCCAAACTAAATTAGTTGTCAGATAACCGCAACTAAGCGAACGTTTTAGGTGCTTTCAAAACCTTCCTCAGATGTTAATAGGAATTCCTGAACACTCTTAAAATTTTTAATCGATTTTTCTGTTTAAGTCTTTTGAAAACATAGTTTTTTTTATTTTTATTTAAAAAATTAAGTGACCACTCTAATAAAAGTCAAAAACTTATAAAAATAAATATTTTTCCTTTTTGGTAAAACAGAAATGGCGACTCCGCTGGGTATTAGGTGGACTTTAACCTTACAACTAACTCTATTTGTCTATGTGGTATAATTGCTTATTTGTTTACTTTATCTTATTATTGAGATATTTTTGCATTTTCATAGCATTCTTCCGCCAAACGGAAAATAGTTTGCATTAGGAAAACGGAAGTTACGTGGATTTCCACGGCTTCTTTCAGACATACACACAAATTTCATTTGGAAGTATCAAACGAATAGTTGGAATGCGGTTATCCAATGTCTTTTGTTAGCTTCACCTCGTTGTATGTCCAGCTCAGGTAACCGTCACTTTGAAACAAATTCTAGTAAGCCTAAGATAGAGAGAAACTAAAACCAAACTTAAGCATTAGCCTAAGACGGCTTAATACCGAAGGCGTATTAAGTCCATTAGTTGAAACTGCCAAAACTGTGTCCAAGGTCTCCGACCTCACGACACATTATTTTTCTTGACTTTAGAATGATGTACATGTAAATACTAAGTAGGGTGGGTAAACTTAACTAGTTTCTGTTTTGTAGGTATGGACCAATTCCCAAAGTTTGACATGATTATATAAGCACCACTTCAACTCAAAATGTAGTATAATGATCTCGACAAGGATCATACAAAAAAAACCTCAACAAATACGTGGGTGCGCTAACTGAATTGATCAACATGAATGGTTGGCCAGAACTGATTGAGGTTCTAATAGGTATTGGGATAATGAAAGAATGTGTTCCAATTCAGAACCATAGAGATTACCCCGACTATCAAAGATATCCGAGATTGCATCGACTCAGTCGGTATTGGGATAGAAAGAAAGGCAAGAAAACAAAAGGATATTTTCATCCATAAAAAATATCACAGACTGGCTCAGTTTGGAGAATGATTTTGTCTACTGGTGTCAGGAATCCCACATATTATTAAGAGACATTTATGTCAGATTTAGGCACGCAAGCTTCTACGCCACTTATAAGCAAGAGTTTAGGGTCTCCTACAGAGAATGAAATGAAATTTGTCCTCTAGCATTTTCCTTAGCGTTGTTGGGAACGATGGTCTTTCCACATGTCCCAAGTCTGAGCATCAACATTCGAGTTATAACACTCACGCACACTCTATTCAAAGGTTATGAGAACATGGGGCAAGTGAAAAACTATCCTATTGCCCCAGTCATATTGTCTGACATGTACCGAGCCCTGGCAAAATGTAAAGAGGGGCATCTATACTTCCAAGGGTGAAACTTACTCCTTCAGTGGTGGGTTTTGAGTCACTTGGCAAAGGGGGATGGGACTCAGGATTTGCATACTCTAGATAACAAGGACACCCTTAAAGATTTGAATGACATGTTGTACTGGGAAATCTGGATAATCGAAGAACTAGGAGAATATGGGCTCAAATCTTTTCCAAATTGAGAGAAGAAGGTCTCCAAAAGATGCTTGACCCTCTTATCTCAAAAGAAGTCGTTGTAGAGGGCCGTAAACAATTTGTGATTCCTCTACCAAGAATTCGGGGAATCCGCCCTTATGCACTCTTTCAAGTCTTGCGACAGTTTAGGAGGATGCAAACTACACCCCGAGAGGTGTACTATGGCGCCTATGTATACGATATTGGGGATGACAAAGTACACGAAGCTTCAGAAATGATGAGGGGATGGAAATGTGCCAAAAAGATGGATAAAGACACCATTTCCCTAGACCAATTCAATGTCGGATATGATGAGAGTTACAAAGTTTGGTTGAGAGATAACATACAAAGTATCTCCTCACCAATCCCGCACATTTTTTCCACTTCTTGATTTGCTTTCTCAAGAGCCTCTCGATTATCAACAAACTTGACGTACATTTCTTTGGATTCCCTTTTTACTTCTCTCATCTCAACAACCGCTTTGGTCTTTTAGTCAGTTTGACTCATGGGTCAAAGATAAATTTGAGAGGATGCGATACGAAAGCTGGGAAGACAAATGACGCTTGGGTGAAGGATTCTTGCTAATGCTACGATATGTTCAACAATACAAGACTCAGAAAGGTAGTGAAGGAGCAGGACCGTCAGGGACATCATAGTGGATTTCGCCCCTTTGCGAGTTTTTTATATGTATTTCTGTCATTTTCAACCTTTGTGTGGGCTTGTATTTATTGTACTTTCGTACATTTAAATGGCTCCTGTGTGGGTTTGTCTTTATATTTTGTTCTTTTATTTCCCCTGTAAACATTAAGTATTATTTTGTGAAATTTGTTTTGGGGGTTGATTATCTGGTTCAAATTCATGTGTACATCATTCAAATGCGTTAGGCCTACCCTTTGCACAAAAGGGTCCCATGTATATTTAGGACGCGATGTATGCGTGTTTTAACTACTTATGTGCTTTGTTTTTGTGAATGAGGATGCCGTAAGCCCACTCTTATCTAGAAATTTCAAGATGATATATGCACAAGTCACTACTACAGGATGTCCGACCAAATTTTTTGAGTCTTGAGTTTCTCACCCCAAAAATACCTCTCATACTCCAAGTCCTAAATCCGTACTCTACTGCCTCAAGAAAATCAAGATCACTGCTATGGACAAAGTAAAGAGCATCTACACTGAGCCAAGTGAATAAGAGAAGATCGACACACAAAAGCAGCTCCGAAAGCGCCTGTATGACTTACTATTTCTTCCTGGGAGCCCCCAGGAGGAAATCAATGAAGAGAGTTATGAGGAAGCACTTGCCCGCAAACCCTCTTTTGAAGGACTTCTTGCAAAAGGAGACAATAAAATTTCTCTTGAAGAATATCCGAAGGAATACCGAAAAAGGATAGAGTCTATTTCATGCACCCTTATTTTTTAGCATTATCGATCTAGACGTATGTTGGAGCCCGTAGAAAGAGCATATCCCCAAGTGGGATCAAGGGACCGCCACAAGACTTGTGAGTGTCATTCCAACAAAAAAGGGCTTACTATAGAAGAGTGCATAGAGTTTAAGAATGTAGTCTGTCATTTGTTCAGTATAGACAGTACTCCGAACACTTGGGGTGACGGCGTCCTCCATGCACGTGATGAACCGCGGCTGGACATATCAGTCACAGAGAAGATCATATTCTATCGTTGGTCATTCACGCCTTTCAAGATAACAATGATTGAAATCTACTCAGAATTAGCTCAGAATGGAGTCTTCACCTATTTCTACAGAGGCATGGACATGTTGTATTCTTTTTAGTACGAAGTTTGGAAGCGTTGTCGTTATCACAATGCCACAGACCACAACATTGAAAAGTTTCTTAACTAGAGAAGGAGAATTACTAAGATGTAGTCATTATTTCTGCTTTGTTGTTGTCTTTCAATTTCCGTTGTAACTGTCATGAATGAATAAAAATCAATATTTACTTTTTATTCGAACTACGTTGGGCATGAAGTCTCCTTGTGAGATACTTAGGCATTTTGTCAAGGCCCGACCCCTATCTTTTAAAATTTTCATTCTCCCCCTTTCATGTTACAAAAAGATACAAATAACAAATCAACGGGCATCAAAGAGCAGCTACAAGAAGACCCAAGCTCAACGTTGTTTATCCTTTCTGAGATAGTATCAAACTAAAACAAGTAAACTCCTGCTTGCTAAGAAATTATTTTCGTCCTTATTTGTGGGTTGGAGATATTCTCTAACGAAGCAACTTGTGTGTTTATTTGCTCTCTCTGTGTGATATTATGCATTTTGTATTCTGAATCTAAACTGACATATCTGTCTTTGAGTTGTTTTCCTTCCCACGAACTTTGAAACTGATCTGTGTCGATTAAGCTGGTAGATCATCCCTATTTTACCAGATCCAAGGGTCTCACAGATTCTTTTCCCAGACCAGACTCAGGCAAAGTAAAAAATTTTATGGGAGACAGTAACAAAGAAGTAAGTCTCACTGCGTTGTGGTGGCTCAACCCACCATAGCGGACCAGAACGAATTGATTTTGCAACTGACGCAATAGATTGCGGAGATAAGGGTGGAGATGCAAAAAAGACAGGATCTGCTCCACTAAAGAGTCAACAATCTCTCCCTTTTTAATAATGACATGTTTGATCGCAATTTTAATAATAGTATGGAAATTCAATTGTACTTCCCTGATAATTTATGTAGCTCATCCTATCTTAGTTTAGCAATGTAGGGTGATAGTGTACGTAGCTCCCCCTGTCTTAAATAAGAGATCCTTCTATCTTAGAGAAAAAGAATACAGAGGATAGTTTTTTCTCCCCATTTGTCATAATAAAAACAATACACAAAAGCAAACTAGATAGAAGCAAAAACAACAGTAGTCCAAAAGAGAGAGGGACAAACCCGTATTGAAAGATATTGCAAAATAAAGGTTCAAAATAACCGCCAAGAAAAGAGCGAGAGAGTTAATGACCACCCCAAAAGTACTTAAGGGAGTTGATCACTCTCACAAAAGGTGTTGTAAGAACATTCCACATTCTGCGGAAGACTGGAGTATGAGGTCTCAACTATAAGGGCAAGCTCATTGTTGGAGGAGTTGACTCAACTTTAAAGAGAGTAAACTTTTTTGATCTGGCGATTGACTGTGGAGATACCTCCTGCTTGATCCCTGTCATGGCAATACACAACTTACCAATATCAATGCTAATGTCCTTCTGTAAGTGAAATACCTTTACCATAACATCGTGGAGGATCTCCAAGTTTCATTCTACGGTTAGGAGTCGAGTTTTGACTTCCTCATTGTCCTGAAATAGAAGAGCAGCTGTAACAACCCATATCAAAACAGACCAAAAATTAGTTTTTCAAAATTTTTAGGTTCAATTGACAGTTACCATCGACGGACCGTAGTATGATCTACGGCCTAAACTACAAGTTTGTAGATTGCCACTACAGCCCCCCCCCCAAGTTCAGCTAAAAAAGATCGGCTATCTCTCGACCCACGGAGACCTACGGTCCATGGTCTGTGTTCGTGGATCAATACCCCATTTACCCATCCTCTAACATGAATCACGATTGACCAGTGCGGTTCGTAGATGGACCTACGGACCTTAGGTGAAGGTAAGCAACCACTTAAGGGGAAGATGTAATTGGGTAAACTTCAAATGTTCATAACTCTTAGCACAAAATGAATTATGTGTTTTATGACCTATGATATGATAGATAATTGAATTATCTTTCTAGGTCCACAAAGTTTGCTAAAATCAAACCTCCAAGTGAAAAGTTATTCCCATTTTAGTGAAGGCATATCGAGTAGACCCAAACGACGGACCATCGATTGAACGACGTCCCATCAGTCCAGGTCATCGATTGCTCCAACAACAATTGACTCGGGGGTATTTTGGTCTTTTCCTAATTCGTAGGACCCCTAAGATAGGTCGTTATGACCCTAAATGATGAGATTTTAGTCAGTTTAAGTCTAGAAACATAACTAAAACTTTCCTAAGTCAAATCATTAATCAAAACTTAGAAAATTAGAAACAAGAAAGAAGAAAAAGGTCAACAACCCTAGTTCAAGAACGCAACAAGGTTCCATCAGTTCCAGCCCCGAAACCTAAATATTTCTTCGTGGATTTCATCACCAGGTATGTGGAATTTCACTAGTAGGTTCCTTTCACCCATTGGGTTCATAGTTTTCAGTCAGATTTTTTATTCTTACACCATGATTAGACCTAAGATTTCTAAAACTTCAACAGAATATCATGAATTAGTTAGATATATGTTCCAAATAAGATTACCATGTTATTACTCAGATTATTGTATGAATTTTAGAACCCTAACTATGTATTTATTTAGTTCTTCAATTACACATGCTAGGTCAGATATTTCAATTATTTAGTTATACATCCCTAAGTTATTAATGCATCAATAACAGATTAATTGTTGCATTCTCAGTTCGCATATTCAGTTTTGAGCTATCCAGTATTTATATAAATTTGATCATAATATGTTAATAATTTAATTCATTAGAGTAGCATAATACCGAGTTGGATTGGGGATTAGCGTACCCAAATAGTCCCAGAACTACTAGCCAAGTAGGTTGTAAGTCCCCTCTATGAGAATTAATTTATTGGTCACGCCAGCATTACTTTATACCTGTGGCAGGGTATATTGGGTCCTCTTGATGGAGCGTCTACATCGAACTCCACAATTTGCTCATGTGATTTTATTATCGTTTATTAGTAGCTCCGATAGTTAAGTCTGACTCTATTGCATTGACCATATTTACAGTTTAGTTAGTAGCCAGTCTCAACATGTCATAAATTTGGTCATTGTATCCAGTTATCTGAGAATTTAGTATGTCATGTTCAAAACATTTTACTTGCTTTTGTTCTTGTTCGGTTATGTTTATTTCAGTTTTACTCTATCCTACATGCTCAGTACCTTTCAAGTACTAACGCATATGTGCGCTACATCTTCTCGTTATGTAGGTTCAGGTTCTCAGTATCCAGATTAGATCTATTTCCTATCTCCAATTTAGCAGAATTAGTGGTGAGTCCTCATTCTCCGAGGACAATAATCATGAGTTCATTTTAGTATTTTGGTCCTTTAGTTTTAGTTTTTACTAGACTTAGTTGGAGCGTGTCTCAACATTTCTAGTCAGTTAGAGGCTATTTTCAGACACAGTTAGTTTCAGCTTAGTATTGAGTTAGTATTTTCTTTGTATTAAACTCATCAGTTTTCAAATATCTCAATTATAGAATATGGTTATTCCCCATCTTTTAATTTTAAATTATGATTTAGTATCCGCATTCAGTTTATTATATTTATTATAGTCATGATCATGCCAACAGGGTTAGTTTGGGATCACTTGTCGTCCTAGGTCCCGTGTCCGCATCTCAGGGGTAGCTCGGGTCGTGAAAAACTTGGTATTAGAGCACTAGGTTTAAGAGTCCTAATCTGTCTTAAAAGCCTCACTAAGTAGAGTCCTTTTCATAGGTCTGAAATGCGCCACATCTAATGAGAGGGAGTCTATGAAGTGTTTTAGAAAAAACTTTACTTTCTTGTTACTCTTATCGTACATAAAGTATGATCTAATTCCATTCTAACTCGATATTCTACATTTCAGACCATGCCTCCTCGTAGAAATAACACCAACAATCCAAATGCCAAAAATACAAACACAACTCCTCCAGTCAAATATCAGGAAGTCTCTAATGTTGAATTCAGGATTGCCATTCAGGTGTTGGCTCAGAGTGTCTCCAACCAGATCAATCAGCGGGCTCAAGCTCATGTGAAAGAAAATGGGAATCAACAGCATCTAGGGTCTGTGACTTTGTTAGGATGAATTCTCTTAAGTTCTTTGGATCGCAAACTAATGAGGATCCCTAGAATTTATTAGATAAGATCAAGAAGATCTTTCAGGTGATGCGGGTCACTGGAAATGATCGAGTTGTGTTGACATTATACTAGCTGAAAGATATTGCTCATATCTGGTACACTGTGGAAGAAAAATAGGAGTACAGATGCAACTGTTATTACTTGGGAGTGTTTTAGTGAGACCTTTCAGGACAATTTTTCCCCAATAAAGTTGAGAGAAGCAAAGACTCAGGAATTCATGAACTTAAAGCAGGGAAACATGATGGTCCAAGAATATGGACTCAAGTTTAACCAACTCTCCTAGTATGTTCCTCACATGGTTGCTAACTCCAGGGCTCAAATGAATATGTTCTTGTATGAAGAGTCAGATTTGGTGAAAACTGAGTGTAGAAATGCTATGTTACTGGGAGATATGAACATCTCTAGGCTTATGACTCATGCTCTGCAGGTTGAGGGTGATAAACTTAGGGAACATGCCAAGAAGAATAATAAGTCTAGTACTGGGAACTATGACTATTTTCAGTAAAAAAACAGGTGATGGAAATCGCTCGTAGAGTCAGCAAAAGTTTTTAGTCCCAGCCCCTTCATCAGCTAGTGTTCCATCCTCCAAGAACATGTATGATCCGAAGGTTAGAGAACCAGGCTCTAACTCTCAGAGAAGTGTTTCAGGCACTAAAACTTAACCCACTTGCCATAAGTGTGGTAAGAACCATCCAGACGAGTGTCTCGCAGGAAAAAAGAATGCTTTGTGTGCGGTTAGTCTTATCACTGGTTGAGGGATTGTCCTTCTAGACAGGGTCAAAGAGGCGGTAATGGTAGAGCTCAATCTACAACTTCAGCAGCACTAGCAAGTTATAGCTAAACGGGTATACATAGTAGTCCAATTTAGTGTTAGTCCAGAAAATCTCTTAGAACCTTTCTCAATTTCTATCCAGTCGGTAACCCAGTTATAGCTAGACGGGTATACAAAAAATTGCCCTGACACAGTCTCTGAGAAAGTCACCTCAGTAGATCTTGTAGAGTTAGAAATGATAGACCTAAATGTCATTCTAGGCATGGATTGGTTACTTTTTGTTATGCCTCAGCTGATTGTAGAACTAGGATTGTTCGTTTTTAGTTTCTAGACGAACCAATATTAAAGTGGAAAGGTAGTAGCTTAGAGCCCATGGGTCAATTCATTTCTTATCTCAAGGCCAGAAAAATGATCTCTAAGTGTTATCTCTATTATCTAGTTTGGGTTAAGGATTCTAACTCTGAAACCCCAACTCTTGAGTCAGTTCCAATAGTCAGTGAGTTTCCAAAAGTGTTTCCAGAAGATCTTCCTGAAGTCCCTCTCGAAAGGGAAATAGACTTTGGAATTGATCTCCTTCCAAATATCCAGCCTATTTCTATTCCTCCCTATGGAATGGCTCTAGCTGAGCTCAAGGAATTGAAAAGTAGTTGAAAGACCTTTTATATAAGGACTTTATCATACCTAGTATTTTGACATGGGGTGCACCAGTTTTTTTCGTAAAGAAGATAGATGGTTCTCTCAGAATATGCATTGACTATAGACAGTTGAACAAGGTCACAATAAAAAATAAGTATCCCATACCTAGGATTGATGACTTGTTTGACTAACTTCAGGGTGCTAGTCACTTCTAAAATATAGATCTCGGATCAGGTTATCATCAGCTCAGAGTCAAAGATAGTGACATTCCAAAAAACAGCCTTTAGAACTTGGTATGGTTATTATTAATTTGTAGTTTTGTCGTTTGGATTAATCGATTCTCCTGCAGCTTTCATGGATTTGATAAACAAAGTGTTCAAACAGTACTTGGACTTGTTTGTTATCGTCTTTATTGATGATATCCTCATTTACTCTAGGAATGAGGGAGACCATGTGAGTTATTTGAGAGTTGTTCTGCAAACTCTCAAAGATCGCCAGTTATTCGCTAAGTTTAGTAAATATGAGTTCTGGTTGCAATCCCTTGCTTTCATTGATCACATTTTATCTAACAAGGGGATCCAGTGGATTCGCAGAAGATAGAAGCAGTGAAACAATGGCTCAGAGCTACCTCTGCTATAGATATCCGAAGTTTCTTAGGTCTAGCGGGTTATTACAAAAGGTTCGTGGAAGGATTCTCATCATAGCCTCACTATTGAGTAGGTTAACTCAGAAGATGGTTAAGTTTCAGTGGTAAGATGATTGTGAGAAAAGCTTTGCATAATTGAAAACTAGATTGACTACAACTCCTGTCTTGACTCTACCAGAGGTTTCTGAGGGTTATGTGATCTATTGTGATGCATCCACCGTTATCCTAGGTTGTGTGTTAATGCAACGAGATAAGGTTATAACTTATGCTTCTAGACATCTTAAGGTGCATGAGAAGAAATATCCATTTCATGACCTTGAGGTTGCAGCATTAGTATGTGCCTGAAGATCTGAAGACACTACTTATATGGTTTTGTAACAGTCCAAACGTCTATGACCTAATTTAGAGCCTCACATGTTGGTATAAGGTTGGTAACACGGTTTCTAAGCCTAAAATAATGTTTATAAATCATTTAGGAATTTTTAGAGTTAAGACGTCAAGAAACGTCCAAGACATCCGGAAACTAGTCTAATTGAACTAGTAAAACATCATTAGGTTTCGTGAAGTTTTGGGGTGTTCTATGAGGTCTAAAACTTGTAGAGTAACTACAATTGTGTAAAACTATGTATATAGAGTGAAAACATCCAGGTACGACCCCCCAACGGTCGCCCAAGGGGTCCACAAAAGGACCCCAAACTTGGCTTGGCAAGCTGCCAAAGCAGCAACTAAAATACACAAGGATGAAAATGAGTCCGCGTCGCAGAATTGGTGGTCCTTTGGCCAAAAAAAATCAAATATGCATTGCGGGAAGGTCGCGGAGTCTACTGTCTCGAAAAATAATTTAGAAAATCTTGTCAGAGAAGCTCCGCGTTGTGGAATTGTTCCCTAACAAAAATCTAAAATTTGGAATTCAAGTTTGACCTCATTAAAGGGTCAACTTAAGTAAGGGGTATTTTGGTTATTTAATGGGAGGTTTATATATTGATTTTAAATCAGTTTTACCTAACATTCACTCACTCAAATCAAATCCCTAAATCAAAACCCAAAAGCTCTCACCTCTCTCTACTTTCTCTCTATATTCAACCTCCATTGAAGGAAAGAAGAAAGCTTGAAGAAGAAGACCAATTTCTCTAGGATTTTACTTGATTTTCGTGGATTAAGCTTCATTAAGGTATAAATTCTTCACTCTTGGGATTTATTTCCCCAAGATGTCCTTCCAAAGTTGATTTCGAAATAACCCAATTCCAAGGGTTTTCCTCTTCTAAACTTGGAATTGATGATTGGTTATGTCTAATTGTTATTAACCATAAATATTTAAGAATAGATTGTTGAGTAATTGATGTTAATTAGGGATTTTTGTGTGGATTATGTCCTTTTCTCCAATTTCTCCAAATCTTGGATCTTGCTTATGAATTGATGGGGATTGATAAATGTATTGATTGTTCGACTTGTTCCATCTATTATAATTCATGGACTTCCTAGGTAATGTATTGCTGGGATTGGATCTAAATCTTTATTAATTCATGATGAACCCTATTTCTCCTAACCCTAGGTTACGAATTGAAGTAAATTGAGATAGTGATGATGCAATTGACTTAGTGTTTGTGTTAGTTACTATTGTATGATGTTGTTACACCTATTGATGGATGAAATTAGATTTGTTGAGGTAAGACCAATGATGATCGATTTTGAAGGAGAAATTGGTAAGACTTTGTGATATTGAACCTTTACTTCAATTGTAATGACTTGTACTTGGTGATGAAATTCAATTGAAGCATGCCTTGTGATTATATTGATTAGGTGTTGGTATGATGATGAAATTAAAATGTCTTGATTATGTGATTGTGATATTATGATTAAGATGTAATGATATAAGGTTGGTTATGAATTGCCTATGTGACTTATTATGACATGATGATGATGATGTGCTAATCTCACATATGAGGGTTGTATTGAAAGGATATTCTCATGCAATTTCTAATGAGCTAAATGACTATAATATACAAGGGGTTAGTCTCCTGTGGACTATACTAAGTTATGACGATTAATAAAGGCTTAAAGACATTTCAAAAGGGACTCCAGCTTAGCACCGAGTAAACTATAGTGAGAAGTGTCCCTTCAGAAGTAGGGAATGTAGGTTCACTAATGTACTCATGAGATTGGAGACTATAATGCAATGTGCATAAAGAGGGTCCCAAGTTTATCTCCTAGTTCTTGAACAATGTTGCCCCCATTGGAATACTAGCTAGTTGATCCACCTAGAATGATATGTTCATGTTTTGGTAATACCTTGGAAAGTAGTCCACCTTCTTTCGATGTGAGGTTTCGTGACACCAGATTTCACATTTAGCTCTTGTGGTCTATGTCAGTTAAGGTAAGTTTTCTCGAAAGTAAATGAAGTAAAAAAGAGAACACTAACTAGGGTGACTTAAGGGGTTTGACTTAGTATTGGTAGGGGTGTGGGACTCTACCTAGACATTGCACAAGTTGACTCTAAGGGGAGTCATAGGAGGTTGTTCTTATGTATGATATTATGAAATATACGATGTTGACTTTATATGATGATATTCTTACATGATGATGATTATTGATGAATATGATATTGCTCTATATTTCTAATTATGAGGATATCTACTCATAATGCTACATGATGTGAAAATAGATATTGTTTGTGATCTTTCATTCGATTTACTTGGTTGAATAAGGTTATGGAGCTTTGCTTGACCACTGCACATATAGACTTGATGTTGGGTTATTAGTAAGGGTCTTGTATGTAATGAAATGTTAAGGATGCTACTACACGTGTTGACTTTATTATACTTGATTATGTTGGTCTAGGGATAAATATGATCTTATCTTAATGAATATGTGGTTATTGGCTTATATGGGTTCTTGAATGTGCATTGGACACATTCAAATGACTTAGTATGGCTTCTAAAGTAAATTTCCCTTTTTCATGCATGTTTCAAATGTTTTATGTGCATATGCCTATACTTAGTACAAGTTATGTACTAACCCATGTTTCTATGTTTACTACAAATTTAGGTTCCGACTGTTGAGTTAATATAAGGCCATTGAAGAATATTTGGATTCTCATTCTCCAAGTTCAGTGGGTCCTCACTTTTCGAGGACGATGCCAATATCTTTCTATTGGATATTTTAGTCTTATGGATACTTCTGTTTATTCACTTCCATGTGAAAACTAATGTTGTATATTGCCTATATGTGGCTTTTATTGTATGAAGTATGGACTATGTCCAATGTTGTACTCGGTTTAGATGATTTAATATGAGAAGTATCGTAGACTTCTTATGAATCTATATTGTTATCTTATGGATGTGAAATAAAAGTAGAAGACTATGTAGTGCTTCCTATTTGAGGAGTCTATGTAAACTAGTCTATGTAAACTCCCTATGTATATATTGTATGTATGCGAGAGGTCTGTGTAAACTTCATAGTAGAAGTAGATAAAAAAGTTTTAAACTTTCCACAATTTAACCTATGAAATTTAATGACGAATGCTAAGAGATTAGTTTTAGTCCTCATCGAGGACAACGACACCGTTTACTTCTAGAGGTGCTCCCGGATGTAACACTGTTCATGTAAATGTGTTCACTGACCATAAGAGCCTTCAATATGTGTTCACCCAGAAAGAGTTGAATCTTCTCCAGAGGAGATGACTTGAGTTTTTTAAGGATTATGATATGAGTGTGCATTACTATCCTCATAAGTCGAATATAGTGGCAGATGCTCTTACAAGATTATATATGGGTAGTGTAGCCCACGTTGAGGAAGAAAGGAGAGAACTAGTGAAGGATGTTCAGAGGCTTTCTCGCTTAGGAGTTCACTTTATGAGCATATTAGACAGTGGTGTAACAATTTAGAATGGGGAAGAATTTTCTTCGGTTTAAAGAAAAGCAAGACAATGATCCAATATTTCTTGAACTTAAGAGTGCAGTCCATAATCAGAGATATGAGGTATTCTCCCAAAGGGGAGATGGTGTACTTCTCTACCAGTGTAGATTGTGTGTTCCAGATGTGGGCGAGTTGAGACAACATATTCTTGTAAAAGCCCATACCTCAAGATATTCTATTCATCCAGGTGCCACTAAGATGTACCGCGATCTGCAGGAAATCTATTGGTGGAATGACATGAAGAGGGATATAGCAGATTTACTGAGTAAGTGCCCCAATTCCCACCAAGTCAAAGTAGAACATTAGAAACCAGGAGGTATGACTCAAGATATTGACATTCCTACTTGGAAGTGGGAAGTGATCAATATAGATTTCATCACAGGGTTACCTCATACTCGCAAACAATATGACTTTATTTGGGTGATAGTTAATAGGATGACTAAGTCTTCTTGCTTTTTGGTTGTCAAGACTATTGATTCAGCGGAGGACTATGTCAAGCTCTACATTAATAAGATAGTCAGTTTGGATAGGGTTCATTTGTATATCATCTCAGATAGAGGTCCTCAGTTTACCTCTCTTTTTTTGAAGTCATTTCAAAAGGGTCTTCGTACTCAAGTTAACCTTAGCGTAACATTTCATCCGCAGACAGATTGACAAGCAGAGTGTGCCATTCATACCCTAGAGGATATGTTGAGAGCTTGTGTGATCGATTTTAAGGGTTGTAAAGATGATCATCTTCCTCTTATTGAGTTCTCCTACAACAATAACAATCATTCCAGCATTCAGATGGCCCCTTGTGAGGCTTTTTATGGGCATAGATATAGATCTCTTGTTGGTTGTTTTGAAGTAGATGAAGCAGCTTTGATAGGACTAAATTGAATCATATATGATATGGAGAAAGTGCAACTCATTAGAAATAATCTTAAGATAGCCTAGAGTAATCAGAAATTTTATACAGATGTAAGAAGAAGGGAACTAGAGTTCCAAGCTGATGATTCGGTTTTCTTGAAAGTGTCACCATGAAGGGGGTGATGAGATTTGGCAAGAAAGGGAAGTTCAGTACTAGATATGTATGCCCTTAAAAGATCTTGAAAAGAGTTGGCAAAGTGGAATATGAGTTAGAGTTGCCACAAAAATTAGCAGCAGTGCATCCGGTCTTCTATATCTCACTTTTGAAGAAGTGTGCGGGTGATCCACCTTATGTGATGCATTAGATAGTGTGGTTGTGAAAGATAGTATTTCTTATGGGGATGTATCAGTTGAGATTCTTGACCGGCAGATTAGAAGGTTGAGAAACAAAAAAGTCGTTGTAATCAAGGTTTTGTAGAGGAGTCAGTACGTAGATGGAGCTACTTGGGAAGCAGAAGCAACCATGAAAGCCAAGTATCCTCACCTCTTTGCCTTTGATTCCACTTTTGTTTCAGGTAATAGTTCCTTTTCAGTTTGTAAGTCCCTCATGCGTGAATTCAACCTTAGAATCACGTTCCCTCAGTTTTTACTTGCATTTTCAGCGTATTTTCACCAATTAGAAACTTAGTTCTTACTATTTTGTGGTAGGGATTTCATCTCTCTCCCTCTATTTTCAGCTAGTATAGTCTTCATTCAAGGACGAATGTTCCAAAGGAGACACAATGTAACACCCCGTATCCAAAACAGAAAAAATCAATTTTCAGAAATTTTAGGTGCAATCAACGGTCACCATCGACGCACCATAGTCTGATCTATGGCTCGTGCTGCAGTTCCGTAGATTTCAGCTGCAGCCAATCCCAAACTTAACTAAAAGAATCAGTTAAGTCTCGACCCACGGATAGACCTACGGTCCGTAAGTCAGACTAAGGTCTGTAGTCTGTGTCCGTGGATCAAGAAACCATTTACCCATCCTCTTACATGAACCACAACTGACCTATACGATCTGTAGATAGGCCTATAGGCCGTAGGTGAAGGTTAGCAGCCAGTTAAGGGGAAATGTTGTTGGGTCAACTTCAAATGGTCGTAACACTTAGCACTAAATCATTTAGGTGTCTCATGACCTATGGTATGATATATAATTGAATTATCTTCCTAGGTCCACCAAGTTTACTAAAATCAGACCTCCTAGACCATCGATTGAATGACGACCCATCAATCCAGGTCATCGATTTCTCCGACAATAATTAACTTAGGGGACTTTTGGTTTCCTACTTCGTTGGACCCCTATGATACATCGTTTTGACCCTAAATCATGATATTTTAGTCAGTTTAAGCCTAGAAACATAACTAAAAATTACCTAAGTCAAATCATTAATTAAAAAAATTAGGAAATTAGAAGCAAGAAAGGAGAAAAAGGTTAAGAACCCTAGTTCAAGAACACATCAAGGTTCCATCAGTTCCAGCCCCAAAACCTAAAGATTTCTCCGTGAATTTCATCACCAGGTATGTGGGATTTCACTAGTGGGTTCCATCCACCCATTGGGTCCCTTGTTTTCAGTCAGATTGTTAATTCTTATATCATGATTAGACCTAAGGTTTCTAGAACTTCAACAAAATATCATGAATTAGTTAGTTATATGTTCCAAATCAGATTACCATTACTTAAGTTATTGCATGAATTTTCAGAACCCTAGCTATGTATTTCTTTACTTCTTGAATTACACATACTAGGTTAGATATTTTAGTTATTCAGTTTTATATGTCTCAGTTATTAATTCATCATTATCAGATTAATTGTTGCATTCTCAGTTTGCATGTTCAGTTTTGAGCTACCAGTATTTACAAAAATTCAGTCATAATATGTTAATCACTTAATTCATTCGGAGTAGCATAATACCGAGTTGGACTAGAGTTTAACGTACCCAAATAGTCCCATAACTACTAGATAAGTAGGTTGTAAGCCCCCTTTGTGGGCATTAGTTTAGTGATCACTCCAGCATGTCTTTATACCTATGGCAGGGCATATTGGGTCCTCCTAATGGGGCATATACATCGAACTCCACATTTAGCTTATGTGATTCAATTATCGATTACTAGTAACTCTCGTAGTTCAGTAAGACTCTATTGCATTGAACTTATTTACAGTTCAATTAGTAGTCAGGCTCAGTATGTTATAAATTTGGTCATTGCATTAAGCTAGCTCAAAATTCACTATATCATGTTCAAAATATTTCTTGCTTTTGTGCGTGTTCAGTTATGTTTATTTCAGTTTTACTCTATCATACATGCTCAGTACCTTTCAAGTACTCACGCATATATATGCTACATCTTCTCGTGATGCAGGTTCAAGTTTCCAGCATCCAGATCACGCTTAGATTGATTTTCGATCTCCAATTCAGTAGAATCAGTGGTGAGTCCTTATTCTCCGAGGACAATAGTAATGAGTTCATTTTAATTTTAGTCCTTTAGTTTTAGTTTCTCCTAGACATAGTTGGGGCGTGTCCCAACATTTCTAGTTAAAGGCTATTTTTCAGACATAGTTAGTTTCAGCTTAGTATTGAGTTAAAATTTTCTTTGTATTGAACTCATCGATTTTCAAATATCTCAGTTATAAAATATGGGTATTTCCTATATTTCCACTTTAAATTATGATTTAGCTTCCGCATTCAAATTATTATCTTTAGTATGCTAATGATCATGCCAGTAGGGTGAGCTCGGGATCACTTGTGGTCCTAGGTCTCGGGAAACTCTTTTATAAAATGTAAGAAGAACTAAGTCTCATATCAAGCCATCTTAGTTACATTTTATTATCATAAGGTCATAGCCGATACGTTTTAAAAAATTAATAGTCTTTATACATAGTATTTAATGAAGAAACTAGAAATGACACCCATGTTCTCGACTATACGAGGACATACCAAGAGACTTGAGAGAACAATCTAATTTCCAAGCTTCAACTCTAAGATCCTCACTTCCTTCCACCTATACTTCTAGAAATAAAGAAGAATATGAGTTAGTACAATTAAGCACTAAGTATGTCAATCTTGCAAAAAACATGCTTTAAAAAGGACATTTTAGTTGATACATGCTTTTCATGCTAAATTGATAAACTTCATGAACTAAGTGTAAAAGACATCATACAAGTCAATCATTAATATACAAAGTCATACTCTCGTAACTCTTAACATGTAATCATATTCATTAATTAACCCATTTTAACAATTTAGACCATCTATCCGAAGTTATCCTAAGACTCACCTAGGTAAGAAATGAAGATATTGTACAACCTCTTCGTTACACACCTAAGTGTTCCTTAAGACTACTAAAGATAACGATATTTCCTTTCCATCACAAATCAACAAGTCAACATTCATTACGAGAGATACTAGAGAAATCATTCATGGATTTAAAAACTTCAAATAAAGACCATGCCCAAGGATAAATCTAAGTTACACTAATGCAATGTGAAAGTAGCATCACATATCACTAATCCCATTTAGTGCTCCTTCGGAACCACCCCATACTAGGCACATCACAAGTCAACCATTCACATAACCTTCATTAACATTAGACATAAGACCAACATGTTTCAATAACATTAGACATAAAGTAAACTTACTTCATTAACATCATATAACAACCCATTCATTCATTAACATTACAATGACACACTAAGACTCCCTCTAAATGCCTACTCGTGCAATGCATAGATAGTGTCTCATTCCACCAGCTACCCTAAGTAGTACACCCTTAGAAAGACCTAGTTCATCACATTCTTTTGTGGGGGCTAGCTTTAACCGACATAGATTATGAAATCTTAACATAGAATCCCGGTATTAACCCCTACCTGGTGAGTGGTCCCCACTTGCCTAAGGTAGGGTCATTCTTTTAGACTTTACGTGGAATACCACTACCTAGTCCTATGCGGGTGCATAGTTAAGGGATAAGGATATTACTTCTATGTACTACATTTCAACTCACAAGAGTACCCATCTCAAGAGGTTACTTTTGGATACTTCATCTCTACTCACGAAAAGTATCCACCCCTTTTCAAATCCTCTAGGTACTAACCATTAATCCCCACGAACGTTTCAACTTTCATTACATTCATTAGTTATAGGTTAAAGGATTGCTACTAAATACACGAGCCGGTTTGGCTCAGCTTAAAAGCTGGTCAAACTGACTTAAAAGCTGGTTTTTGACTTATTTAACTGTTTGGCAATACTCAAAATAGCTTATTTTAAGTTTAAAAAAACTTATTTTAAGCCAAAAGTTAAAAGTTGGGGTAGGGGTGCTTTTTTCTTTTTGGCTTATAAGCTGTTTTAAGTTGACCACATTTTTATGTTTTTTCCCTTAATATTTTTATACAATCTCCAAATTACCCATATAACCCTAACATCTCTTTCTTCTAGTTTCCCCTTTTCACGTTTGACATAACAACTTCAGCACTTTTATCCAAATGCATAACTGCTTATTTTAAAAATAAGTTTCAGCACTTTCAAAAGTACTTTTTTAAAGCTGCTTTTATTAAGCCCATCCAAACGGACCCTACATCTCAACTCACGGAGAGTACTCATCCCAACCTATCATTCATTCATTAGAATGTTCTTAGGAATATTGAGGTTCATACTAAACACTACATATCTACTCACGAAGAGTGTCCACCCCACAATATCCAATTCATTCATTAGAGTTCTATTGAGAAAACCTTTCAATAGACTCACATTCATTACATCTTCATTAGCTTCATTCATTCATTGTATGTATATATGATAAAACCTTTCACATAACCACCATTATTCAATACATTGTCTTCTAAACAAGATCATACTTCATTTATCATAATTCACACACAATCATACTTCACATTTTAATCATACTTTAATTAGTCATACTATCTTCAAGACACACATTCATAACTTCATACCACACCTATATACATAAGCATCATGACATTACTTTACTTCACATTCTATGCCTTCAAGGCTATAACCACAACACACATACATATCATATACATTAGTTAAACACCACCACCACAAACTAGAACAATTTAGATCAACTTACCTTTAATCCTTGCCATGATCACCATTTCTCAATTCTCCAATTATTCATCATAATTAAGCATGGATAGCACTAGATACTATTAGTACAACATAGTATAAACACATTTCTAACAATATGTGATCACATTCATCAAACCCACTTCATAAGCCAATTTATGTAATTAGGACAAAACATGGGTTCTTCAAAGAATTCAATTAAAATCATCTTTAATCCTTTATTCAACAAGAATATATCAATATCATGACCTAGAAAACAATGAACTCTAATGCATAAAGTCAAAAATTGGAAAATTGATCATTGATTCACTTTTGAGAACCTTTAAATTGGACTTCTTGAATGAGCGGTTATTCAAGAATGAAAATTACCATACCTTAGTACTAGGAAGCCCACAAAATTTGGGTTGAAAACTTGATGAATTGACTTTCTTCCTTGGAGCATGAAAGTCCTTCAATGGAGGATTTGAATAGAGAGAATTTTAGAAAGAGGTGAGAGCAATTGGGTTTTTGATTTCGGGATTTGTTTTAGCGTGGGAATGGGTGTAAAATGACTCAAATCCAATATATAATACACCCCTATAATAAGCAAAACACACATACATTAGTTGGACATTTTTAAATAAGTCATACTTAATTTTTATTTTTGAAATTATCGTTGGAGAACAAGTATGCGTCGCGGAGGTGTTTCCACAAGTTTCTGGAAATTAATTTTTGGACAGAAGGGTCCACCATGAGGTTGATGGCACGGACCAACTTTTTGGTCCTTGATGGAGCAAGTCCACGATGCGGAACCACTCCCTCAAGGTTGCTCGCTTGCTACCTTGACAGGTTCTCTCCAAAAGTTTAGTCCTCCTCAAGGACCCTTATGTTGGTCCTTGGTGAGCCGTACTTGGAAATTTTGACCCTAAAGATATACCTATAGGTCTTAGGGTAATCCTACTGACTTTAGACTCCAAACACATAAAAATATGCACAACGTCTTAGTTGTCCCTTGACGTTTGACTTCAAAACTGGCTTCTAAATCTATTCTTCATTATTTTAACAAGTTATTAACTCATAAAATCCATGTGAGACTCTAGTTCATCCTATTTCATTTTGCGAGTGTTTTACCTATATACATCTTTTCGTCCACATCTTTTCCTGGTGTGTTTGTCTCAAGGCACGTGGAATAACTCATTGGGGTACAAAATGCTTTGAAGTTTTCGAGTACGAACTTCTTAATTAACTCCTTAGTGTACTTCGATGACTAATGAAAGTTTCATTAGTTGAATGCTTGAGTTGAAGTCCGATAAAGAAAGTGAATTCTCCCATAAGACACAT
Source organism: Solanum lycopersicum (assembly GCF_036512215.1). Taxonomy (NCBI): domain Eukaryota; kingdom Viridiplantae; phylum Streptophyta; class Magnoliopsida; order Solanales; family Solanaceae; genus Solanum; species Solanum lycopersicum. Next base: position 40,172,358 of record NC_090809.1, on the reverse strand, counting down.
TTCAAATTCTCCTTTCATCAGATTTGCAAAATTCTCACATAAAGAAGGATTAGAAATTCCAATGATAATATCATCAACATAAATTTGAACTATAAGAATGCATGTACAAGATCATTTATGAGGAGAGTAGTATCAATTTACCCTATTTGGAAATTGTTTTGAAGTTAAAAGGAACTTAATCTTTCATATCTAGCCTTTGGATCTTATTTAAGTTCGTAAAGAGCTTTGAATAGTTTATAATCAAATTCTGGACAAGATGGATTTTCAAAACCAGGGGGTTGTTTGACGAAAACTTTTTCTTTTATAAAACCGTTTAGAAAATTACTTTTCACATCGATCAGATAGAGTTTAAACTATTTGAAAGAAGCATAAGGAAGCAGAAATCGAATACATTCTAACCTTGAAACAGGTGCAAAGGTTTCATCTTAATCAATACCTTCTTGTTGTGAGTAGCTTTGAGCAACTAACCCTTCTTTTTTTTCAAGTAACTTAATCATTTTCATCCAGTTTGTTTCTAAATACCCACTTGGTTCCGATAACAAAGCAACTTTTTGGTCTTTCTATGAAAGTTCACACCTGATTCCTTTCTAATTGATCAAGTTCTTCCTTCTGTACCCATGACTCATCTTTCATAGTTTAATTTATTCATTTGGTTTACATTTTAGCTATCGATGCAATAGAAGCTTGTTTTCTGAGAGAAAATCGCTTATGAATTTTGTTATTAGGTTCACCGAGAATAAAGTTTTCAGGATAACTAGTATTATTTCTCCATTCTCTTGGAACTTTTGTTAGCTTTAGTAATCAACTCTGCCTCTGTGATAGTCGACTCTTCAACAGAGCTTTTAGAATTGATATGTGCAGTATTTTCAGCTGTTTTAATGGGAGTGATTTCGCCTTCACCTCCTGTGACCTCCTACATCCAAGATTATTCTTCCCATTATTGTGGATGAAGAACTTGCATCCGAAGGGATGAAAGTAGCTTATGTTTGGTTTCTTACCTATCCATAGTTCATAGGGAGTCTTATTCAGGATGAGTCTAATCAAACACCTGTTTAGAATGTGACACACAATGCTAACAACTTCTACCAAAAAGTGATCAGGTAAGCTTCTATCCAAAAGCATTGTTCTTTTCGTATTTTATAAAGATCGATTTTTCCATTCAACTACTTCATTATGTTGAGGGGATCTGGGTGAAGAGAAGTTCACAAAATTCTTCAAACACTTTATTTTCAAATCCACCATCATGGTCACTATGTATAGTTGTGATGAAGTATCATGTTTCTCTTTGAACTTTTCTACAAAAGGCTCTGAAGTTAGCAAAAGCTTTATTTTTATGAGTGGAGAATACTACCCATGTGAACCTTGAGAATTCGTAAACAATCACGAAAGCATATATCTTACATCCAATGATAGCAGTTCGAGTTGGACCAAAAAAATCCATATGAAGAAACCGTGGGGTTTAGATGTACTTGCAATATCTTCACTTTTGAATGATGAACGAGTCTGCTTACCCATTTGACATGTGTCACATATGTGATCTTTTTCAAACTTTAGCTTTGGCAGTCCAATCACCAGTTCAAGTCTAGATAATTTTTCAAGAGCGTGCATGCTTGTGTGTCCAAGATTTCGATGGCATAGCCATGGATCGCTTGCAACTGCAGTAAGATAGGTAAGAGATGGACAATCAACATTATTTAAGATATAAATATTGTTTACTCAATCTCTTATAAGTGACAGCCTTTTCTCATGATGTTTAATGATGCAATTGGTTGTATTGAATATGACTTGAAATATAACATCACACAGTTGACTCATGATGAGTAGATTATGTTGGAGTCCTCCGACTAAGTATACTTTGACTAAATCGCATGCTGAACTGAGTGTAATAGTTCCGACTCAGGTAACTTCTCCTTTGGTATTGTCTCCAAATCTAACACATCCTCCGTCTATTCTTTTTATTGTTTTGAAGTTTTGCTTCTTTCTGCAGATATGTTTCGAGCATCCACTATCAAGTATTCACATGCCCTTTTTTGTAGGTTTTCTTAGATTGCTCCTGCAAGACAAAAATATTAGTTTTTTAGGAACCCGAATATTTTTGGGTCCTTGATGATTAACAACTTTTGGTCCCCCAAATTCATTTTCCAGAAGAATATTTTCTAAAATTAAAGGACCTATGACCAACATCGCCACAAGTGAAACAAACAATAGTTGTTGATGAATTAGGAGAATAAGGATGAGAGAAAGATCTATATGATCTGTTAGAATTATGACCTAGAGAGTTCCTTTTGTAGAACGTAATTCTGTTTGATTGAACAAAAATATAACTTGGAGACTTTCTGACTGATACTGTTTAACTGCATTTTTACTTCTTCCAGTTCTTTTGTTGGTAAATCAACTTAAATTTGACTCACAATACAACAAACTTATAGCTTTAATATTAGCTTGAATTACCTCTTGTTATTCCTTAGTAATATATAGAATGATTCAGGATAAAAAAAATTCAGTTCCATCTTTTTCAGTTAATTGAGGAATTGGCTTTGAGCCTTTCTTGATGACTATCCATGCTCGATGGTCATTTGAGGAGACAAAGATTATGAATTTATCTTTCCAGTAAGAGTAGTGTTGTCCATTGAAGATTGGTGGTCGATGTGAAGAGTGTTCATATTGAAGTAGAGCACCAAAGATTTGGTAGTGTGTCATTTGATCTTTACTCACGTGTGGTAAACACTAATACTGTGAGACTTGCTCTGATACCTATTATATGATAATTTATCTATCTTAGAAAATTTACTTTTTCAAATGTTCTAAGTATAAAATAATTGTTAGAAAAAATTCTTAGATTAAGTCCTAAAAAATTTAGAGAAAATAGATATGATGTTTTTATTTATGCTTCAAAAAGGTTTTTAAGGCATTTGAAGCGCTGCTAATATGCGGTTAGCACTTGACTAAAATACTTTTTTGACTATTTTTAAAAAATGTGATTTCACATAAAAAAAAAACAATAACTTACAAAATTTGATCAACTTAGAGAAAAATGGCTAAATAAATGACACATTCTATTTTATTTAATTTTTTTTTAGAGAAAGTGATGTCAAATGAAACTTAATTAAATAAGTGATTAAAACTTTCACGTATAACTGGATTAATTAAGATTTGTTTGAATCGTTTTAAAAATGATATTTTTCACCAATTAAAAGCATGAAAACTCTTTAAAATAAATTTAAGAAGTTTTGGTTAAAGATAAAAAATACAAGAGTTGATATGGAGCCAAATTTAATTCAAGTAAATTAACATAAAAATATAGTTCCTCTTTTGGAAATTTAATTACATTTAACCAAATCAAATAAAAAGGTTAGACTTAAACAAATTACATATAATAAACAAATAATAAGGAAAAATAAAAGAGAAACAAAAAATTAGATTTTTGGGCCTTATCCTAAAACTACCAAAAATCTGCGCATATATATGGGGTTTTAGCCCAATTTCCCTGCATTTATACAGTGTATAAAGCGAGTCTATATTTTTGTATATTCTTGTGTACCAACATCCAGTACGTGCAGATTAGTGTATACAAAGATATATAATCCATTTTTGTACTCCCATACCTCCTTATCTGTTTTCAACCTGTATTACAATACTCTATTTGTATATATTTTCAACCTGTAATTCTGCTTCCAATGGTTTGACTAAGAATAGGAGTTGACTCGGTAAAGAAATTGAAGCTCGTATCAGAAATGCAAAGAGAAAAGAAAGTCCACAACATGCAACAAAATGACAAAAGATTAGCACATAACTCAACCAAACGAATAAGAAAAAAGGATATGCTAAAGAAATCATACAAGGACAAACATGAATCTTTAAAGAGATACACTAGAGAACACGTGACCAATTAAATAGTGAATTAACACGGTAATTAGCGATATGCATTACAGTGATCAAAAGGAATCATGACTTAGTCATAAATGACTGTATTGAACAATATTCTTTTCTTTAAAACTAAATAAAGGGGAGCACCAACATGGAAACCTACAGATATTACAAACATATTTATAAACTAGAGAGGACAATGTAACAAGTCAAAGAAAGCAATTAATGCACAACAAATGACTCCCAAATATTATTAAAGAAAACACATTACAAAAGAGCAAAACAAAAATAAAAGAAATACAAAAAAGAGCAGATGCAGCATTTCACTAGTTGAAAATAGTATCACGGATCCAAAATGCGATATAGGTAGTCAAGAAAAACTAAAACCTTAAGAAGTAGGCAGCAACTCATGAAAAGGGCACAGTGCAGCACAAAAAGATTGAGAAACAGAGAAAGCGAAGCCATTAGCATACAGATATTATTTACACCGCATACTATTAGCCATATTAATTAATCATGAGACTCACAGACCTATGTAGATAATGATACTAACAATACAAACTAGATGAAGCGCCATTTGATGATTGGAGACGCATTAGGAATGAGAATTGCAGCGAATCAATCATACGCTTCGAACCAACATGAACCCAAACTCAAATAGAGAAGTATGATATTACAAAATTAAATACTTCACCAGAGTTCAGGACATTTAACTATATGAATGCTAAAATGACAGATTTTGGCATCAATATTAAGACAAGACAAACGGAGATTAAATTGGAATCAACGAGCTTTTTAATATTCTATCATTAATAGAAGGAGGATTATTACCTTTTTAAGCGATTGGAATCAACGAGCTTGACTATGAAGCAACGAGATGAGTTCCGGTGAACTGCTCCGGAGTATAAAAAGAAGGACGTTTTCCTCGAGAAAAATCTTAAACCTAAAGTGCTATTTTAGCAATTCGACATTCCTATTTCTTAATGAAAATTCCCTGTTTCTTCAAGAGTGGCAAATTAATCCATAAAAAAAGTCCAATTTCCGATCCAAAAACTCCCTATGCTCGCCCCTTCCTTCAACGATGGGTAGGGGTAGTTTATATAGAGGGTGAAATTTTCGAATTTGAAATTCGAATACATCGTTCCTTTTCAAGACATTGAGAAAGGAGATGTGAAAAGTTGTGATTCCGCAAAAGGAGGGGTACTGTTCACGCCGTTTGGAGTTGCTGTCGTTGTTGACTTTTACTGGTTTTTTGGGTTTCGTCTTGGACTGGGCGTGTTCTTGCTAGAAAAGGAAGTAGAAGGAATCTGGTATGTGGTACGTATTGCTTGAAGTGGTTCTTTTGATTGAAATTGGACTTAAGTAGAATGTTGTAACTGTTGGATTGGGAATTGATTAGTGGGCTGGGAATTGATTAGTGGGCTGGGAAAAAAGGCCCAAAGTTGGCCAGAAATATTGAAGTAATTGGCAAGGAAATTAATTGAAAAGGCCTAAGGATTGATTACAAACTTAGCCTACTTAAATTGAGAAGTTAGTCAAATTAAAATTGAGTTTAGAGAGTTTGACTAAAATTGAAACAAGATGAATTAATGCTAACTGATCAACTAGTTTTTTAATCTCAGCAAAATAAAAGAAAATTTAATTGTAAACTAATTAACTCAAAAATATAAACTATAAATTAGCTAAACTAATTAATCAAATATTTAAATAAAATAAAAAAAAATTTGAGATGATTTTCAAATATTAATATAAATAATTATATAAAAAAATTATATACTTTATATAAATTATTTTTAAAATGACAAAATTACTTGAAAAATATTTAAAATTTTATAGAGTCAATTATTTCAAATCGTTTAAAATTTAAGAAGTTTGATGACTAATTTATATTGTGGATGTCCGAATTGGATATCAACAATACCAATTGATAACAAAGAGTGGCTGAATTAAAATTCTCTTAGTGAACTACATGTGATCGTTAGTTGACTCACAGGCAAGTTAGTATAAAGATAATCAATAATAGTAATTTGCAGTAAGTAAATGACACAAAGAGTTTTATATTGGTTCGAATCACCAATGTGGTGCCTAGTCCAGCTCCCTTGGGTTTTAAGGATTTCCTTAAAAATTTTTAGAAGATATTCGTGTTATAACAATTTAAAACTTGATCGTGTCTAATATGCAAATCAAATTTATATCTTGGCATTGCCTCTACTTGTATGCCTACACTCATATTCTTTCTTTTTCTTTTCTTTTCAATTGTACCACTCACATATTTACAAAGCTTTATGAAAGATAAAGAAAGTAGCTTGCTAAGCTCAAATAAAGTTGTGTACTTCACACTAAATTCTGGGTCGGCTTATTTAGATGACACGTGTACTCTTGTAAGGAAGAACCCAAGGGATTTATCTCAATCAATGATTGATCTAGGGAGTCCTTGATTAAGGCGATTTAGTTGTTTTGATTCCTGAGGTAATCACTTCTTCTGCTCTTCTTTGCCGGCTAGATCCTTTTCTTGTATGATCAACATATTTCTTATTTTGTGGCTTAATTTAGGGGTGGGCATAAACACCGAACCGAACTAAAATTTTAAAAAATTTCGGTTCCGGTATTTCGGTTTTCGGTTCGGTATTCGGTTAATTTTTTTGTATTTTTGGTATTTCGGTTCGGTTTTCGGTACGTATTACTTTGGAATTCGGTATTTCGGTTTAAACCGAAATATTATATTTTAATTTATAAATTATATTATATTTAATAATTATTAATATTAAATAATTTTTTTTAAAAAAAATAAAAAACCCTAAATCCCTAATACCCTATCCTCTTCACTCTTCAGCACAACTTCTTCAACTTCATCCTCTCTCTCTTCAACTTCATCCTCTCCTCTTCACTCTTAAGCACAACTTCTGCCTTCTTTTCTCCTCTTCCTCTTTTACTCCAGCCGGCGTCCACCGCCACCAATAGCAGCACCGCCAGCCGCCGTCCTCGAGCAGCAGCCAGCCGCCCGCAGCAGCAGCAGCAACCAGCCGCAGCAGCCGCCCGCGAGCCGCGACAGCAGGTAGCAGCAGCCAGCAGGTCAGCCGCAGCCAGCCGCCGGCGACAGCAGGTCAGCAGCAGCCAGCCACCAGCCAACCCAGGTGCAGGTATGTAAATCGTAATTTCAATTTTTTTGATTTTTTTTTTTATTTTTTTCATCTGATTTTATTTTTATTACTAGTTAATAGTTATTGGGAATTTATTATGATTTTTTTATATATATAGATGGCTGAACAAATAGAATTAAATATGGGTGTAGCTGATCAAAGTCGAATAAGTATGGCTGATTCTACGGATAATACACCTACTAATAGCAATGATTTGTCGATTGGTACAGAAATAACAAAAAAAGAAAAGAAATGGATCCTAGGTCTCTTGTTTGGCAACACTTTGAAAAGGTTTATGAAAATGGTGTATTAGTTAAAGCAAAGTGCTTACATTGTAAACAATATTATGATGCCAATACAACAAGAAATGGAACAAGTGGACTAAAACAACATTTGACTTATCGGTGTAAATTGTATAAACCTCCGACTGTTGCACTCGGTATTCAAAAATTATTAAATATTCAAAATAACAATTTAGAGACTTGGAAATTCGAGCAAGAAGTATGTAGGAGAGCTTTAGTTGAGATGATTATTTTGGATGAACTACCTTTTAGTTTTGTTGAAGAAGAAGGCTTTAAGAAGTTTATGAGTAAAGTCCAGCCTTTGTTTCATATTCCTTCTCGTATAACCATAACAAGGGATTGTTATGAAGTTTACGATGAATTGAGAATAAATTTGAAACAATCTTTAAGAGAAATACAACCAAGAATTTGTCTCAGAATAGACACATGGACTTTAGTGCAAAGAATCAATTATATGTGTTTGACTGCTCACTTTATTGATAGGGATTGGGTGCTTCATAAAAGAATATTGAATTTTTGTCCTATCACTAGTCATAAAGGTGAGCATTTGGCTGAGTCTATTAGTAATTGTTTACTTGATTGGAAGTTGGATAACGTTTTTACTGTTACGGTTGATAATGCTTCTTCAAATGATGTGGCAGTTTTAGAGTTGTCCAAAAAATTAGATATGTGGGGAACTAATTTGATGGAAGGTAAGCATCTCCATGTGAGATGTATGGCTCACATACTTAATCTAATTGTGCAAGATGGTTTGAAAGAAATTGGTCCTTCAATCAAAAAGGTGAGAATGGTGAAATATGTTAGATCATCTTCTTCAAGGGCAAGAAATTTCTTGAAATGTGTTGAAATGCAAAAGATAGAATGTGATAAGATGTTGTCTTTAGATGTGCCTACTAGGTGGAATTCCACCTATTTGATGTTAGACACAGCAGAAAAGTTTGAGAAGGCTTTTGAGAGGTTTGATCTTTATGATGGTAATTTTAATTCTTTTCTTGCTACCGATGTTTGTGAAGATGGAAGTATCGCAGGGCCAATTCAATATGAAGATTGGGCTAATGTGAGGAATGTCACAAAGTTTCTTGAAAAATTTTATGAACTCACTTTGAAAGTTTCAGGTTCACGGTATGTTACTTGTAATGTTCATTTTAAAGATATATGTGAACTTGATGCTTATTTGAAATTATGTGTAGCAAGTGATGACCTTGATTTGAGTAAAATGGCTTCGGGAATGAAAGAAAAATTCAAGAAATATTGGGGGACTCCTGAAAAAATGAACAAAATGATTTTTATTGCTTTTGTTTTAGATCCTCGCAATAAATTTGTCTATGTTAGTTTTGCTCTTGAAGAATTACTTGGGGAAGAAACGGGAAATGTAGTGAATACGAAAGTAGAGGCTTACTTGAGGGATTTGTTTGCGATATATGTAAGTAAGTATGGAAAAGGTTCCAAAAGTCAATCATCTTCATCTGACTCATCTGATTCTTCTGGTAGTGGTATTTCTCAAAATATGTCCAAAAATTCTTTGAGAACTAAGTTGTACATGAAGAAACAAAAGAATGATTCTTGAAGTTTAGGTGTGAAATCTGAGTTGGATAAATATCTTCTTGAAGACCAAGAACCTGAATCTGAAGATTTTGATATTTTGAGTTGGTGGAAAGTTAATTCTCCTAGATTTCCAGTACTTTCACAGTTGGCTCGAGATGTATTGGCTATTTCTATGTCGAGTGTGGCATCGGAATGTGCATTTAGCACCGGTGGTCGAATTCTAGATCCCTTTAGAAGTTCATTGACTCCCAAATGTGTGCAATATCTTATTTGTGTCCAAGATTGGCTTAGACAAGAAACCAAGCCTATTTGTGTTGAAGAAAGTTTGGAGTTTCTTGAAAAAATTGAACTTGGTAAGACTTTTTATTTTTTATTTATTTATGGAAAAAATAAAATACTTATTGTGTTGTATCTTGTATTACATGTTTCTTTTTATTAATTGTAGAGATGGCAAATAGTGGAAGAAGCTCTTCCATTGTTGATCTATGGTTGACTTGCAAGCGGTGAGTTTAATACATCATTTATTTAATCATATCATTTTTTAATCTTAAAAGTAGTATTCTAAGTTTATAATATTTGATTTTATCTTAAAAGGTCCAAGGGTCAAGACAATGAAGAAATAATTTTGTTGACACGTGACACTTGAAAGTTGAAAGCGATCTCATGGAAGAAAGTCAAGAAACTCATTATTGTTGTTTGTTATTGTTGAAAGTAATCTCATGGAAGAAGACAAGAAGTTCAAAATACATTGTTTGTTGCTTATTATTGTTTATTATGAGTTAATGAAAGACTTTATTGTTACTTGTTATATTCTTATTATGTTGTATTTGTGAAGACATTAAGTTATTAACTACAAATCTACAATGCAACTTTTGTTTTAGTGTCATTGTGAATTTAAAATTTGCGGTGTTAATGCCTAATGACATATTGAAGATTTGAATCATTGATAATTGATATATTGAAATTTGGTAGTAAATTAGTAATGCACTTCTTTGATTTTTTGTCTATTTTTACTTTTTAGCCCATTAAGTTCAAAAATCAAACAAAAAATTGTAAAGTTTAAAATTTTAAAAAGCCCACTAAACAGGCCCATTAAAAAACCGAAATAAAAAACCGAACCGAAATATTTTGGTTCGGTATTCGATACGTAATTTTAAAAAATTGAAAACCGAAAAAACCAAAAAAAACCCGAACCGAACCGAAATACCGAATGCCCACCCCTAGCTTAATTCATGGTTCTTCCCTTTCTTGATAACTCCATTCTGTTCTGTTCTCTGATTTGCTGAGTTGCTTGAATTCATTTTGTCAATCACAATATGTATTGATTGAGTTGGTTACTGGATCTTGGCCTAGTGTGACAATATTCTGATTCTTTATACTTAGGCTTTCCTTTCAAACACTATTGTGATGATCAAACAAATATTCATTTCCTTCTTCTGATTCCTTAGATTGAGGCTTTCCTTTCAAACACTTTTGTAGATATCAAACAATTATTCTTTTCCTTGTTGAAGTCGTTTGCATGGACCATTTCCTTTTTGATTTCCTGATTTACAAAATTTGAGATAAATATTTTAAAGTCTATTTTCAAAATCAACTAACTCTATGGAGACCAGAGAAATGATGAAATTGGATCCGGAGTGAATTATGGCTTATTCATAAAACATTTTCTTATATGATTGAGCTTGGAGGAAGGTGGTCAGGCATGCTGGGAGTTTGATGTTTTGAAGTGAGGAGGAGCGTGGAGGAGATCGTCGTCATGAAATGTCACTTATGGAAAATGACTTTCCCATTCTAAAGAAAATGTTTTGTTTCATAATTTTTTGAAATTTTTTCCCCTCCTAATCATATTCTAACTTCTAGCCGAAACTGGGTTTTAGAATTGAATCATTCTTGAGACATGTTCTTAAAATACTACACAACATATTCAGTGAAATATCATAAAGTGGAGATAGAGGGCAGTTAGACCTTAGTAATAGTTGGTGGCATATACTTTTTACTAATTCTGAAAAAGTGCGTTTCACGTTTGTCGTTTATTACGATCGAAAATTTATCCAAGTTTGATTTCATGTCGATATAAATATTTATCACATTATCATGTATAATATTACTAGTCCTTACACATGTTTCACACGTGAGTTATGTGAAAACATTATATACGCTATGTTAAGAAAATCACACGACAATAAGTATCACAAACTATTCAACAAAAAAATATACAATTTGAAATATATGAACAATCAACCTATTGTTTATAAAATATGTAATCCCTAAAATTAAAATAACATTTAAATCACATAGAATAGTTGAAAACATAAGAATAATGGTGCACAAAGTCTTTCATATTGTATCAACTTGATGAACTTTGCAAAATTCATGCTCCTAAAATAAACTACATTAATTACTTATAGCATAAAAAGAACCATTATCACACAATAGAGAAATTAGTATCAAAATTATATTTTGAAATGTGATTATAAAGTCATGTCAATATATTGATATGAAAATTTGCTATACTTTGTAAGAATATAGGCAAAATAAAAAGCAAGAAAAAATAATATGCACAATATATAATCTTTTGTTGTGACAAATTACAGTTACTACACTTCACTATCTAATTCAAAGAGTTATTTACATATTTCACAGGGATACAGAAAGAATACAATAATTTATCACAAATTTACAGATTTAATTTTGGATGTTATAAAAGCAAAAGGAATGAAAAGTGTGGAGATTAGTATATACATAGGTTATGGAACTGAAGAGGTGCGAATTATTGAAATGTGACCTTTTAATATAGAAAAATGATGAAAAATCCAAATTAAAAAAATAATAAAACTTCTTTGTCATATATATATATATATATGCAAAGTTAATTAGATTCTCAATACCTAAATGTGAAAATCAGGAACACATATAAATTATTTATAATCGCTAATATTTCTATAAATTTCAAGACCAATGGACATATTTAGAATACTTGTGGTCTCAAAAAGAAAGGAGAAAAAATAGAATGTCAAGTGGTAATTGATCAATGTTATTTTGCATAATTACTTATCATTCAATCAAATGTGTCATTCAATCTTATTGGAACATAATATCAAGTGATAATGGATAATATCAAATTGATTTTAAAAAATAAGTACATAAATAATATAATTTTACAAAAGACTACATATTAATGTGTATCAGTAGACTACAATTGACTTTTTGTATCGATATATTTACCAATCTTATTGTTGTTGGCCTTGTAATTTGTAATAACACCTATAAAATTGATATTACAATCTAAAATCTAGTCCAAACCCATATAAATAGATATTAGTAACAATTACTAAAAGTTGAAACATAAAGTAACCAGAGAAAGAAACTTGAAAAGGGAACTTACTATAATGACAAGATGCTCTTGAATAAAAATGAAAATGATACACAAGAATGTATGTAACAAATATTATTTTATAAATTCACATATGGTGACCCTTCATCGTCTATTACAACTCTTAGTTTTCTTCCTTTATTAAAGCAATAAAAATTCAGACTTCGTAAAAAGTTAAAGAAAAACTCTTAAATCTTCTCCCTTTATTGAGCAATAAAAGTCCAAACTTCATAAAAAGTGAAAAATGACCTTTTTTTTGTGTGTACCATTTTGCCCCTATACTAAAACTTTTTTAAAAAGAATCATAAAAATTATAAAATCATATATCATTAGTTATTATATATTAAATATAAATATTATGGAATGCTAAAAGTCTACTTTCATTTTTAATGAAATAGTCAAATGTCTAAAGAATTTGAAAAGTCAGTTTATATATTAAATATAAAATTATGGGATGCTATAAATTTACTTTTAAGAAAAATGAAATAGTAAGATGCCCGAAAAATTTGAAAAGTCAGTTTTCGTTACAAAAAATAATAGTAATGATGATGATGATGATGATGATGATAATAATAATAATAATAATAATAATAATAATAATAATATAATAATAATAATAATAATAATAATAATAGTGGGAAGAAATTTAGAAAAAGGTTAAATTCTTGTTTTCCCCCTATATTAAATTAAAATGTTATAAAATTCTAATTTATTAATATTATATCATTAATTAAGAATATCATATTAAATTTTACAATGATATAATTAATATGTGTTTGAGTATACATAAGGATGGATTAATTTCCTTGGTACTACCACCTATTTCAATACTCTAGAATGACTTATCATTTTTCCATATCAATTTAAAGTTTTAAAGTTCTTTTCAACTTCTAATAGCAAGCTTTCAAAATTTTATAAATTGTCAGATCAGTGAATATGCTAGACAAGATCCATTGATATTTCTCCGCTCTCCTTCTTCTTCTAAACTCTTATTCAACGTGACTAGTAAGGACTCCATTTATATTTCTCATATGTTGGATTTCTTAACCATTTATTATATTATTATTATGCTTGATTATGATTATTCTTGGCTGCTAATAATTCTATCACGACATACATAGGTTCTTTCTTTATAAAGTGGACATAAAATGTTAGTCCACTAGACTTTCTTTTGAAAATTTTAATTTATTGGTTATTCTTTCTTATTTGGGATAATACACAAGTACCCCTCAACCTATGCCCGAAATCTCAGAAACACACTTATACTATATTAAAGTCCTATTACCCCCTGAACTTATTTAATTAAAAAATTTCTACTTCTTTTTGGTCTACGTGATACTATCTTGTGGGCCCAACGCTGGTTGACTTTTCTTTCAAACTAGTGTCACGTAGGCCAAAAAGGGATAAAAAAATTACTTGTAAAATAAGTTTAGAGGGTTGATAGGTCCTTAATATAGTATAAGTGTGTCTCTGAGATTTCGGACATAGGTTGAGGAGATACTTGTGCATTTTCCCTTCTTATTCAGATTAATATATTGTTTTGTTAATATTTTTCATTTTGTATGCATATGATGACATGTATATTTTATTGTTTTTTTAGAAAAGTGTCTGATATACCCCTCAACTTTATCAGTTGGAGCTGAGATTCTTCTTGTTATGAAAGTGACTCATATATACCCTTATCATTATACAAACAACTCACTTGTTTTATAAAGTTAATTGGATTGATATTACACACGTTTTATACATAAATTAGGCCTATGTAAACTTTATATAGTAATAAAGGTCAAATGTATCAGAAATGATATTTTTTAAATACGATAAAGCTTGTATTTAATATGTTTCTTATATAAAGCTTACTTTTGCATCCAAAAATTATTTAAAAGAAATATCTCTGAATGCAATTGTTCAGCAAACAATAGGTGAAACATTAATCAAACTGATTAGTGATAATTGATTACGAGGGGAGAGTTTGAAATCCCATGTGAAAAGCTAATTAGTTTCTAATGATACATTCGGTGGCCCAGTGAAGAAGACCACTCGATGAATATTACGAATTAACTCTAAATGAAGGCAAAATTAGGCCTCATCAATCAAGCTAAATGTGCAAGATGAAAATTGATTATACACACTGAGATAAAGTGTATTATAAGAATCTTTGTATACGCATAAGAAACACCGAACTGTAGAGAATAGCAGAAGAAAAGTATAATTGGAGAACCCTTCTGCTAGTCCAAGATCGTTAACTAAGATCGAAAGATTCAACTAAGGAAGAGGAAGCTAGAACGGAGAAAGAGTATTTTAGATAAAAGAATTTTGTCATAGAAGAAGACTATTTGGTTTGGGTTGATTACAAATGTACAAGACCACCCATATTTATACTTGTTCATGGACGGTTCAAGAAATTCTTCTAGATACTTCTACAAAGAAAATTCTAGTGAAACTTTATCTTCAACATATCTAGATATTTTTAATATAATTATCCTACACTATTATAGAAACATTACTAGAAGAAGCTATCATATTCTCAAAAAATCAATTTTATCTTTTTTCACACGAACAACCTAAAACTGAAGCTGGCGCACTTAGTAAAAATTTATTGCTTTTGAAGTTAGCACAAGATTCATCTATCTTTGTATGCTCTTGAGTGTTTGTTTCTCATGTGAACATTCGAAGCCGCTGAAAGGGGAGAGAGTTGAAACTCACAACTTTTTGTAAACGTCAGTAACACATTTATTCTAGCTTAATCAATGAAAAGTAATCCATCCATATGCTAGTAATTAATTAATATGTAACTGCAGGTTAGAAGTGTGAGGAAAACTCTGTTTTCAATCTGTGTTATTAAAACTAAAAATTACTGATTCTAATAAATTGTTCAAAACACGAAGTAATTGAAATTTATTGAACCAGTAAGAGAGATGAACAGAAATTTAATTTACAAAAACTAAAATCTATAAAAACGTACCAAAATTTGAAAAAACCTTTTAAATAGGAAAAAGATTAAGTCCACTGAACTCACAGTGTCCCCTTAAGGAAAGTATTTCCCTCTAGTATCCGAGGTTTGATTTGGAATATAACCTCCCAGGGTAAAATGATCTTAATCAGCAGAGTGTTGATACCAAAAACTCTACTGTCAGCGAATCAATCCACAACAGGAAAGTACACGAAGAAAAATATGTGCAGAAGAAGAAAAAGATCAGAATTTTTTTCGAAAATATTTTGAAGAATGAGTGGTAATTATAGGCAACAAGAATATGTTCTGAAAGTTTGCAACCCTTTCAAAATTCACACGACCATTGATGAAAGTTTGCAACCTTTCAAATGGTACTGACTGCTCCTGAAAGTTGCAACCTTTCAGAACAATCATGGCGGGAAATTTAAATAAAATGGGTCGCGCGCGGATCCTAGTCGGGTCGGGTTAGTAAACTAAAAAGTTGAAACATTTTGGTCAACGTTATCAATTAATTAATTGAAAATATTTTTGGCCATTTAATTAATTAAATAAATAATTAAAATAAACTTTGTCCAAAAAATAATCTCTCAATCGATCATTTTCCAAAACCAAAGCCATAGCCAGAGTCAAAGTCGTAGTCATAGTTGAGACGAGCGAGCGACGACTATGACAGCGTGAGGGGTCCCTCTTTCAAACCCTTTTAACAATTAATAGGAGTGTTTCTGTAAACTCTCCTATTTTTCTTCCATCACCGATGAGGGACAAATGCCTTTTCATTAAAGAATATGAGGATTTTTGAAGTTCGTAACTCTTCAAGTTCTCAACTTTTCAAATTCCTTTCCTTTCCTCTATTTCCCATCAATTCTCGCTATATACCTAACAATCCCCCACATTGATGGGGAATGGTTATAACATAGGAATGCACAGACAATTGTGTACTGTACAAGAAAGGATTAATTGTACCATGATAAGTAGGTTTCCCCTTGGACTTTTCGTAGTGAACATATGTCAAATATACTCGGTCAATCGGTAGATGTGATTTCTTTGAACTGTCGAGCTTTGGTGTATACCTAGACAACTATATGTCACACAATCAACCCTTTACTATTTATGGTTCGTATGGTTGTATTCGTTTCAACCATGAACACCTCCTGGTTTCATGAGTGTATAGAGAATAGACTTTTGACATAAAATTCTCTTGAAGCGGCTTCCACTTCACACTCACATAGGTGATTTATAACCGTGTCATCTCGTAGATACACTATTGGTCAAATCTACCAAACTTAGCAAATCATTAAAAACTTTAAGCTTTATTACCTCAGTAACAAGCCTTAAAGTCTTAACCTTGTTCCTGAACATTGTCTTCATCATGACAATGGATTGAGTTAATTGACAATGTCGAACCATCAGCCACAACTTTATTTTTCTCCTTAATCTAGCTCTTGGGATCTCCAGTCAGCTAGATAGAGTTACCGTCATGCTGACTTGTCCTAAGTCGTAAACACATTCCCTTAGATGATCTTTCAACTGCCTCTCTCACTAGGCCTTTCGTTAGTGGATCTGACACATTATCGCTTGACTTTACATAGTCATTTGTGATAATTCCACTAGAGAGCAATTGTCTTACGTTATTATGTTTCCGTCATATATGATGAGACTTTACGTTGTACATAGCTCTCCCTGTCATACCTATTGCTGCTTGACTATCGCAATGTATGCAATATGGTCCAACAGGTTTGGGCCAGAATAGAATAGAAATTCCGGAGTCATTCAGCTTCTTCACCAGCCTTATCCAAAGCAATGAATTAAGATTCCATCGTGGAGCGAGCAATACATGTCTGTTTGGACGATTTCCAAGAGACTGTTCCTCCACCAAGTAAGAACACATAACCACTCGTGGATTTTACATTATTTGATCCGGTGATCCAATTTGCATCACTATATCCTTCAATCACAACAGGATATTTATTATAATGCAAAATATAATGTTGTGTATACTTTAGATAACCCAACACACGTTTCATTTCCATCCAGTGAGTTTGATTCGAATTACTAGTGTATTGACTCTGTTTACTAATAGCACATGATATATCTGGTCGCGTGTAATTCATAATATACATCAAAAACACTCTGGCATATTCCAATTGAGAGTCACTTTGACCTTCATTCTTTTTAAATGTACAGCTTAAATCAATTGGAGTTTTGACAACATTGAAATTCAAGTACTTGAACTTATCCAATGCTCTTTCAATATAATGAGATTGAGATAATGCTAGTCCATGGGGAGTTTTATAATCCTGACCCCTAAGATCAAATCAGCAACTCCTAAGTCTTTCATATCGAACTTGTTGGACAACATGCACTTCGTAGCATTTATATTGTCAATTTCTTTACTCATTATTAATATGTCATAAACATACAAACAAACAATGACTTCATGATTCAAAATATTTTTAATGTAAACACATTTATCACAGTCGTTAATCTTGAATCCATTTGCCAACATTGTTTAATCAAATTTAGCATGTCATTGTTTGGGTGCTTGCTTGAGTCCATAAAGTGACTTCACAAGTCTGCACACTTTCTTTTCTATTTGAATTTTAGCTGGATAAATAGAAAGAGTTTAGGTCAATCTAGTACCAATATATTTCTTTGTTTCCATACTTGTTATATACTAGTCAATTAAGTTAGTTGAATTGTTGTTCATATTGAAAGGAGTCGGGATTGATAAGGATTCTTTACTAGGAACTATAAACCATTCAGGTTGTTCCATTTATATTTTTTCCTCCAACTCTCCATTTAAGAAGACTCTCTTTACATACATTTGGTGAATTTTAAGATCATGCACTACTGCTTGTGCTATTAACATCCTAATTGATGTTATCCTTGTTAGTGGAGAGTATGTGTCAAAGTAGTCCAGACCTTCCTTTTGTCTGTACCCTTTGAATACCAGTCTAGCCTTATATTTGTCAATAGTCCCATTAGGTTTCATTTTCCTTTTAAAGATCCACTTTGACCCAAAGGTTTATTTCCTGGAGGAAGATCAACCAATTCCAAAGTGTGATTGCTTAAAATTGATTCGATCTCACTGTTGACTACTTATTTCCAATAAGTTGACTCAGACGAAGACATAGCTGCTTTAAATGTTTGAGGCTCATTTTCAAGAAATAGTGCTAGAAAAGCTAGTCCGAAAGAAACAGATTTTTGTTGCCGAGTACTACGCCTAGGTTCCTCACTAGTTAGAATATTTTCCATTGATTCTTCTCGTGGTCTTTTAGGTCTTTCACTTTTTGACTCACTTTTAATTTTATACGGATAAATGTTTTCAAAAAACTCTGCATTATATGATTCAATTATCATATTAACATGAATCTCAGAATTATCCAATTTGTGAACCAAAAATCGACAGACTTTACTGTTCACAGCATACCCAATAAAGATACAATCTACTGTTTTGGGTCCAATTTTAACCCTCTTCGGTAAAGGAACCTCTACCTTGGCTAAATACCCCCACACCTTGAAATATTTTAAGTTGGGTTTTCTTCCTTTCCACAACTCATAAGGAATTGATTGAGTTTTTCGATGGGATACTATATTGAGTATTTATTAGTTGTAAGGATGGCTTTCCCCCCAAAGGTTTCGCGGTGAACCAGAATTGATCATTAAGGCATACATCATTTCCTTTAATGTTCTGTTCTTCCGTTCTACCAAACCATTTGACTGTGGTGTATAAGGTGCAGTATTTTGATGAATAATACCATATTCCAAATATATGTCTGCAAAAGGAGATTCATATTCTCCACCCCTATCATTCCAAATCATTTTATCTTTAGATTCAATTGGTTATCCACTTCATTTTTGTATTGCTTAAATGCATCAATTGCTTTATCCTTACTATTAAGCAAATATACATAATAAAATCGAGTGTAGTCATCAATAAAAGTTATAAAATACTTTTTCCACCATGAGATGGTGTTGACTTCATATCACATAATGTGTGAATTAAGTCTAAAGTTTTAGAATTTCTTTCAATAGACTTGTAAGGATGTTTAACAAACTAACTTTCCATACAAATTTTGCATTTTGATATATTGCATTTAAAATCAGGCAATACTTCTAGATTAACCAATTTTCGCAAGACGTTATAATTTACATGTCCCTAACGGGCATGCCATAAATCATTCAACTCTAATAAGTTAACAGAAGCATATTTTTTTATTCGTACTGTAAACAACCATTACATTCAGTTTGAAAAGACCCTCATTGAGGTAGCTCTTTCCTATGAACATTTCATTCTTACTTATTACAACTTTATCACTAACTAGGACACACTTAAACCCGTTTTTAATGAGTAGTGCATCAGAAAATAAATTCTTCCTAATAGTAGGGACATGCAGAATACTGTTTTAAGTCAACACCTTGCCAAAGTCAACATTACTTTCCCAATTCATGCAATCCTTGCTATTGCTGTGTTTCTCATGAATAAATCTTCATCGTACTCAGCAGGAGTGCACGTTGCAAAGGCTTCTTTCGCAGAGCAAATATGTCTAGTGACACCTGAGTCAAGAAACCACTCCTTGAGATTTTCAACTAAGTTACACTCTGAGATCATTGTACACAAGTCATCTACATCTTTCATCTTCTCCACGATATTTTTTGACTTTTGTCTTTGCCTTTGTTTTTGTCCTTTCTTGGACACGACAATCAAAAGACCTATGACCATCCTTGCCACAATTGTAACAGTTGCCTTTGAATTTCTTCTTGGCCTGTTCTGACTTCTGCCTATTGGACTTCTTTCTCTTTTGTCTTTGGTATTAGCTTCTTCAACAATATTAACTCCAATGATTGTTGAACTCTTACGTGACTTCTTTTCGGCATTTTTGTTATCTTCCTCAATCTTGAGCCGAATCACAAGATATTCAAGCTTCATTTCTTTATGCTTGTGCTTTGGATAATTCTTAAAATCGTTCCACGAAGGAGGAAACTTCTCGATCATTGTAGCCACTTGAAAATCTTCATTTACTACCATATCTTCAGCAATCAGATCATGGAGAATAAGTTGAACTTTCTGCACTTGTGATCCAAAAGTTTTACTATCTACCATTTTATAGTCTAAAAACTTTGCGACCAAAATTTTTTCAAGCATACATCTTCTGTATTATATTTTTTCTCAAGTGCATCCCACAACTTTTTTTGAAGTTTTTATTGAACTATAAACATTATATAAGTCATCCTCTAAAACACTCAAAATGTAGCCTTTACATAGGAAGTCTGCCTGTTTTCATGCTTCAATAATCATGAATTTTTCTCTGTCTGGCATATCATCAGTGGGAACTGGAGTATCTTCACTTGTAAATTTTTGCAGACCAAGAGTAATAAGCCAGAAAAATACTCGTTCTGCCATCCATTGAAATTCAAACCTATGAATTTACCCGATTTTTCTGCTTGTGGTACAACAGTTCGGGTTGGTGCAACAACAGCCACTGTAACACATATTTAAAGATAATAATTTCCTTAAGATTATTTTCAATCTATGTTATCAAAATCAGAAATTACTGATTCTATTAAATTGTTCAGAAACACAAAGTGACTGAAATTTATAGAACTAGTAAGAGAGATGAACAGAAATTTAATTTACAAAAACTAAAATCTGTAAAAACGTACAAGAATTTGAAAAAAAACTTTTAAATCAAAAAAAGATCAAGTTCACTGAACTCACAGTGTCCCCTTAAGGAAATTATTCTCCTCTAGTATCCGAGGTTTGATTTGTAATATAACCTCCCAAGGTAAAATGATCTTAATCAGCTGAGGGTTGATACCAAAAACTCTACTGTCAGCGAATCAATCCACAGCAGAAAAGTACACGAAGAAAAATGTGTGCAGAAGAAGAAGAAGAAGATCATTTTTTTTGAAAATATTCTGAAGAATGAGTGATCATTTTTTTTGAAAATATTCTGAAGAATGAGTGACATTTATAGGCAAGAGGAATATGTTCTGAAAGGTTGCAACCCTTTCAAAATTCACATGACCATTAATGAAAGTTTACAACCTTTCAAATAATACTGACTGTTCATGAAAATTGCAACCTTTCAGAACAGTCATGGCGGGATATTTAAATAAAATGGGAAATACAAATAAAATGGGTTGCACGTGAATCCAAGTCGTGTTGGGTTAATCAAATAAAAATTTGAAACATTTCGGTGAACTTCTGTTATTAACTAATTAATTGAAAACATTTTTGGTTGTTTAATTAATCAAATAAATAATTAAAATAAACTTTGTCCAAAAAATAATATCTCGATCGATCATTTGCCAAAGTCAAAGCCGTAGCCGTAGTCGAAGCCGAGACGAGTGAGCGATGACGACGACGGCGCGGGGGAGGTCCCTCTTTCAAACCCTTCTAACAATTAATAGAAGTGTTTCTGTATTTAAACTCTCCTTTTTCCATCACCGATGAGGGACAAATGTATTTTCATTAAAGCATAAGAGGACTCTTCAAGTTTTCAACTTTTCAAATTCCTCTCCTTCCCTCTATTTTCCATCAATTCTTACTACATACCCAACAAAATCTAATTTGGAGTGAGAAGAAAACAGTAGAAATGCAGGTCAAGGAAATGGAGGTTCCAACAAAGCAGACAATCAAGCATAATCAGCAAAACATGTAGCCACAGAACAATAAGAGCACATCAATAATGAAAAATTGGAAGAAACAATCCTCCTAACAGGTGTTAATCAGCAAGAAACTCAAAAGCAATAGAAAAATGCTGATATTGTTGTTCATAGTTCTTAACGGGATGGAGCACTTGGCCTGTGGCACAGAGGTACCTTGAAGAGAATAGATCTGATGCTCAGGAGAAACTTAATACAAACAAGGTATAATAGAGTAGCCAATTTTTATCGAATTGATTCTTCAGAACACTCATTTTATTGTTGGGTTTTAAAAGGTGTGAATGGAAAATTAAGAGTTGCAACTTTTATGAAAACTTGTGATTTTTATATGAGAAGTTTTGACTTTTATGGAAAGTTGTGACTTTTATGAAAGGTGACAACCTTTCCAAAAGATTGTGACTTTTCCAAATGTTTGTGACCTTTCTGATAAGGCACAATAAGAGCCTTTTTCGCACTATCCTTTGTTTTCTATAAATTGAGGGATTTCCTCTCATTTTATAAATAGAATTTATGGACTTCTTCTTCTACTACTAAAATCTAGTATTCTAAGTGTACTTTACTGCCGTTTAGTGGTTCACTGACACCAGCATTTCGGGTTCCAATACACTGGTGATGGAGATCATTCTACCCTTGGAGGACATATTCCAAATCAAACATCGGATACTAGAGGGGAATAATTTCCCTAAGGGGACACTGTGCATTCAGTTGTTTGATCTTCTTTCCATTTTTCCAGATTATGGTATGTGCTACTAATTTTAGATTTGTGAATTAATTTCATTTCTTCTATTCTTTTGTTCTTCACTGGTTCATTAAACTTTGGTAACTTTGTGTTTCTGCAAAGTTTGTTGGAATCAGTAAGATTCTATAGACACATATAAACAACATTTCTTCTTTAGGAAAAAAATTTCGTATATTTTTTCTAATCTATTTCTAATTCTAGTTTCCCTACTAGTTTTAATTTATAGTTGTAAAAATGTTCTTAAACTTTGTTGTCATACAAATTTCTTCAAAGTTTTGCTCTAAGTATGTTAGTAATACAAGATGGAAACAATCTTAAGGTAATTATTATACTATTAGCATTTCTTGTATTCTACTGATTGAGAGAATTTGATTGAGTAAATAGAAGATAAATGCATTAATTCTCAATGATTTGTTGTTTTGTTTAGCAAGGTCGAAGTGAGAATGCACCAGAAAAAATACGTGGTATTCCGATTAAAGATTACACCGGGTAACCTTCTTATTGTCTATCTAAGGAGGAAAATATTTTCTAAAGGTTAACAATATTTATATCTATCATGTGTGTATTCTGAAAAGTTCTGCAAATCGTATCTTTAAAATTTATTAGTTTGCAGAATGAGATATGAATATTTTTGTTTGACAAATAGTATCTTAAAATGTTATAGTTGGAAGACTATTTGAAAAGAAAAACATTTCTATGTGATGGTCTAAGAATATGTTTTATTCTATTTGGATAAGTAAAAAAAGACTTTTGTAGTTTCGTACTCCATGTGAAATGTTAGTGTTTGATTTTTGTAGACTAAAAACTTTTGTAGTTTTCTACTCTATATAAATTGGACTATGCAATTGGTTAGAAGAATATGAGAACTTCACATTATAAGTTTGTGTTGTACTTTTGATTTTCTATAAACTTCAATATTATATAGAAATAAACTGTATAATTTTTTTTGTCCTTATTGTTAGTATTTAGAATACTAAGTGATATGTCTATTTGTGATAGAGAAAACATAGACTTAGAGTTTGTGATTTTATGCCTCTATGGGATGAACTTTGACGTTGTGTAAACATTGTCAAAGATAATTGAAGGAGTATAATTCTTTTGTAGAATGATATTTCCAAAAGAGGTTTGACATTGTCAATGACATTTTGGAAGTCTAGAAAAGTATGTGGAAAAATTATTTTCAAATACTTGAAAATATTTTTGAGATCACATTTAACATTTGAGGGTTCTTTGCTTATAATTAGACTTGGTGTCTAACTTAATTTTGGATCAAAATATATGAAATTCAATGATACTTTTTTATTATGTTAGACCGAAAAAATTCTTGGAGTATATTTTGTATTGTGTTTGTTGAGTTTCTCTATTACTAGTATATAGTGTGACTATATGATATACCGTGGTTTCACAATATTATTAATATTTTTTCTTAAGTTTAGTGTGTCCAAAAGACTTTTTGTACTAATTTTTATATAAGTTTCTCCTTATTTGGAGAAAAAATCTGTTCAAAGATGTATGCGAAGGTTTTTGAGCGAAGAAATGCAGAAGAGACCACCTACGGAGCTTGTGACGGTTCGTCATGCTTGTGACAGTCCGTAGGTGGAAGATAGTGCAGCTGCTGAAGGAAGATGGGGAAGTCTCACCAAGTGTGGCGTTACGGAGTCCATGACGGTCCGTCGTGTCTATGACGGTCCGTCCTGTAGGTTCATCATGAAGTTCAAAGAAGTAATCCTAGTACCCATATTCCAAGAGTTTAAGTGTTTTTGAAAGAAGAGCGTCGACGGACCGTTGTGCCTATGACGGTCCGTCATTCTTGCCGTCGAGGGTAATGAAGAGAGCAGCAGAAGAAATTTCATCAAGTATGGGACGATGAAGTCCATGAAGGTCCGTCGTGACCACGACGATCCGTCGCGAGGTTCGTCGACCTAGCCGCGTTTTGACAGATTTCCAGCAAATAGAGTCCTTGTTTAATTAGGTTTTTATTTTCTATAAATAGTTCGAAAAACCTCATTTTTGAGGTTAGACTCTGGATCATTGTTAGACTCTGGATCATTATTAGACTCTGTGTATTAGTGTTAGACTTTTGATTATCATTAGACTTTTTGTGAGATTCTTGATTACTTTGAGATTCTTGCAAGTGATTGTTGGTGATTTTTGGTGATTAATCAAGAAAACTTTTGAATTTTACTCTTTCTCATTGAAGTACGTACATGAATTCTTATATAATATATTTGAGTATTGTGATTATGACTATGGGTAACTAAACTCCATAACTAGGGTTGTGGGAACCATAGGCAAATAATGAGGTAAAACCTAACTAAAATAACAATTCTAGAATAGTCTCTTGCATGTATTAATAATTCTTTTGCTTAGAAATCTTTTTAACGGATGAGCAACGTTAGAACTCGTCTTAATGCTACTTGTCGGACCAAGGAGGTAGATAATAGGAAAAGAATATCAACATAGATTTAGTGTATACTATCTAATAGGCTAGTATTGATTGGTACGAGATAATAACTTAGTCAAATATCGAATATGATGCTTAATATGAGGTAAAGATAAGGTTTAGGATAGAAACACATCTAGCCGAACCAAGGTGCGGAGTGAGATTTTCTAGATGCTGGACCAAGGATTTAGAAATACATAACTTATCACTTTGCATGCAAGATACTAGCAAAGAATTGTTATAGTTAGAATTATCAAGTTATGAACCTGTGGGGAAAGCCTAAACCCTAGTTACTTTGATTAATTAATTAAACTCCAACATTCAAAGCTGTTAAGTGTCTCTTGCAATTTCGTTAGTTATTTTCATTCATTTAGAAATCGAAACCTCCCCCCCTTACTGTTTTTTCTTTCCAAAGAAGTAATTGACCGAACAATAGTAATAATAGGTTAAAGTTAAGTCTAAACTATTTTCCTCGTGGGAACGATCCCAACCTCACTAGTTGGGTTATTTACTTGACACGGCTGCTTTACTTCTTATTTGAGAAGTAAGTTTGAGTGTATCAAATTTTGGCACCGCTGCCGGGGATTATAGCTTTTAGATTAACTTAAACTTATTACTATAGTTTAGTTGATATTTTCTTGATTTTACTTTGTTTTATTGTTTTTGATTTGTGCAGAACCAACCTCTTCGTATGCCAAATACATGGAGAGGAAGAGAACCTTTGTTTCCCTACGATCACGAATTAGAGCGTACACTACGCAACATGAATAGAAACTTGGTAATTAATGATGATGATCCAAACCAGAACATCCCAGCTCCGGTTGATGTTCATGGTCAGTTGTTACCCAATGCTCTGGGTGAACACCAACAAAGGGGACAAAATCCC
The DNA here is from genome assembly GCF_036512215.1 of Solanum lycopersicum. Taxonomy (NCBI): domain Eukaryota; kingdom Viridiplantae; phylum Streptophyta; class Magnoliopsida; order Solanales; family Solanaceae; genus Solanum; species Solanum lycopersicum. The sequence continues at coordinate 40,146,441 of NC_090809.1, read as the reverse complement.
GTGCCACAGCCCTAAGCATACTACAAAGTCTATGACAACACAGCAGACTCTGATGGGCCACTTATCTTGCCTCATTTACCACCAGGTCATACTTTTGTGGTAACTAGTAGCCTGATGCAAATGCTCACTGCCAGAGGTTTGTTTTTAGGGCTATCTTCTCAGGATCCATATGCCCATATAGCTAAGGTAAGGGCAGTGTGTAAAAGTTGTGTAGGGAGGCCTGACTTGGACTTGGATGTAATAGGGCTTATGGTGTTTCCTCTCTCACTGACGGGAGAGGCTGCTATATGGTTCACTGAGCTCCCTTACAACTCAATTTTCACTTGGAACCAACTAAGGGATGTCTTCTTAGCACGCTACTATCCGGTTTCCAAGAAACTAAACCACAAAGACAGAGTGAACAACTTTGTAGCACTACCAGGAGAGTCAGTTAGTAGTTCTTGGGATAGATTCACCTCGTTCTTGAGAAGTGTCCCAAATCACCGTATAGATGATAAGTCACTGAAGGAATACTTCTATCGGGGACAGGATGATAATAATAAGGCGGTGTTGGACACTATAGCAGGTGGATCTTATGGGGAGAGTCCTTATGCTGAGATTGTGGAAAAATTAGAGAAAATCTCCCGGAATAATAAATCTTGGAGTACTAGGAGGTCAGATACCGAGAGAAATACCTTCGCAGTGCAGTCCACTCACAACCCAGCCACAGATGAGATTCGTGAATAAATGGCTCAGATGATAACTGAGCTTGGGTTGGTACTAAAACATGTCACTGGGGGTGCAGAAAAGATAAATGCAGTTAACTACTTGCCTAAACCACCACCTCCTAATGATGAATGTTATTATGTGGAGGACTCCTATGCAGTAAATAAGCAGACGGGGGTTTCCAACCGAGAGCCTAAGGATCAAATCACGATAATTGGCGCCAAGGTCAAGGGAACCAAGGTCGGATCTATGGTAACTACAACCGTGAGGGTCATTATGTCCTAGATGGAAACTACAACCGCGACAACAACTTTAACAGGGGTAACTACGGTAACATAAATGATAGGAATGGGCCCTATGTCCCTCCTCAAAATCGTGAAGTCACTCCTAGGGATGGTGGAGATAGTATGACGCGAGTTGAGGATATGTTGCACAAAATGATGAGGAGGTTCGATGCTAGTGATGAGCACATTAAAGAGTAAAGGTGTGATTTAGCAAGTATTGGGCAAAAAGTTGATACACATGCAATATCGATTAAGCAGATCGAGTTGCAAATGGCCCAATTATCTGCGATAGTGAACACACGGCAACCGGACACTCTTCCTAGCAACACTGTCCAAAATCCAAAAAATGATGCGCGCTGTATGCAATCACTACTCGGGGTGGTAAGCAAACTATTGACCCACCTATGCCGTCTAATGAGGAAAAATGTGAGAAAGGATGATGATAAGGTGGTAAAGGGTAGTGGTGAAGCAGAGAAAAGCAATGGAAAAGATGCAGAAGTCCCTATGAAGGTAATTCCCACGCCTAGGCCACCACCACCCTTCCCTCAGAGATTAGTGAAAAAGATCGAGGATGGTAAATATCGGCATTTTATAACAATACTGAAGAAGCTTTCTATCAATGTCCCTTTGGTAGAAGCTCTTGAATAAATGCCTGGTTATGCCAAGTTTATGAAACATCTGATTACAAAGAAAAGATCGGTCACTTTTGAGGATGATGATAGACTGCAACATTGTAGTGCTATTGCTACAAGATCTCTTGTACAAAAGAAAGAAGATTCGGGTGCATTCACTATTCCTTGTACAGTCGGGTCATTACATTTTGCGAAAGCATTATGTGATCTGGGGGCAAGCATAATTCTCATGCCCCTCTTGATTTACAAAAAGTTGGGTTTGGGTGACCCAAAACCCACTGCGATGCGGCTACTGATGGCTGATCGAACAGTGAAAAGGCCTATAGGGATACTCCATGATGTGCTAGTAAAACTGGAGTCATTCATATTTCCGGCAGATTTTGTTATTCTTGATTGTGAAGTCAATTTTGAAGTGACTATTATTATTGGGAGGCCATTCCTTGCTACTGGTAGAGCCTTAGTAGATATGGAAAAGGGGCAAATGAAATTGCGGTTGAACAATGGGAAGTGACCTTTAACATTTGTAGGTCCATGAGGCAGAGTGGTGAGCTCCATTCGGTATCCACCATATCCCACAAAGAAAAGATGAAGAAGGAGAATGAACAAAAAAGTGCAAAACAAGAATTTATGGTTGGGGATTTGGTGCTTTTAGACAGATCTGGGTTACCTTGTCTTCCAGGCAAGATCAAGTCCAAACGGACTGGCCCTTACTTGATTACCTAAGTATGCCCTTATGGAGCAGTTGAGTTAAAAACCAAGGAGGGAGTGCGGTTTAAGGTGAATAGAGAACGCATAAAACTCTATTTTGGGCATACTGTATCGGTGAATGAAATGATAGAGGCATACCATCTTGATGAAGGCTGAGTAATGAAGTGTGCTCAGTCGTGCCGCGACGTTAAATCAGGCGCTTGTTGGGAGGCAACCCAATACTTATAGTTTTTTTTCTTTCTTTCTTTCTAGTAATGGTAGCATTTTCTACTAATGAGTTTTAAATTTGCAGGCACATCACCAGGAAATTCTACAAAAAAATCACTCTGCAACAGTCACCAACGGACACATGCGAAGGACCATCGTTCTCTCGATGGTCCGTCCTGCACAACCGTTCTGGTTGTTAGAGACCCTATTCCTAAGGGTCTCTTAAATTTTCTAAGTGTCCTCTAACGGACATCTACGACGGACCGTCATACTCTCGACGGTCCGTCCTGCATAACCGTCATGACGGTTAGAGACCCCTCTCTTAAGGGTCTCCATTTTTTTAGTGTCCCACGACGGACAGCGACGACGGACGTCATAATCACAACGGTCCGTGCTGATTGTCGATGCTTTGCACCCCAGGTCTGCTTCACCTACCACTCTTGTATTTCAATTTTTTTATGCATTGGGGATAATAGCATTTTTTTTGTTGGGGGTGGGGTAAATGGAAAGTGAGTGCTAGGGTGAAGTCTGAGTAGCCCTTCACTATCCTCTTTTGGGGTTTTCTTGCCTGTGTTCTTTTTCCCCAAGAGACTGATTATTTTTTCTGTTGAACTGGCATGTCTATATCTTTTGTACATAGTTTAATTCGGGAGCAAGATGGCTAAAATGATATCCTGATAAATTGGAAAATGATGTACGACTAGACATAGTAACTGATAAATGTGTGGCTCTAAGCATGACATAGAGGTACACCATTGCATTACCCTAAGTCTAAAATTCAAACTAGGTGTCTGATAATCTGGTAGAGTGATGAGATGTCAAGTGAGTGTGAGGAAGATTTGAATAGTCCACTATTTGTGTTGAGCTAGAACTTGCCTGGTTAGTCCTGCTAAAAGTAAGTTGTAATAGACAATTAGGAAAGGATCATAGGCCCTTATTCAACATAGCCCATTGTTTAGCCTAAATAAAAGAAAACCAAATGAAATATATCCTTCGTTGATCCAAATGATTTGAGCTTAAATTAGACCTTTCTTTCTCACCCAACTGATCTTTTCTGGGAATAATGTGTTGGCCCTGGTCCCTCCTTGGACATGTGCACCTCAGCTTATGCCAAAAGCATAAGTTGAGGGTGGCTAATGCAGTAAACAACCTTTTTATGGCCCTGACCCAACTTTGGGTATTGTGTACTTTGACTCATGGCAAAGCCATGAGTTGAGGGTGACTATTATGAGGAATGCTCTGGAAAGTGGGGTTGAAAGAACAAAGAGAGAGAAAGAACAAAAGTAAAGTGACTCAAGAATTATTTGAAATAAAAGTAAAGAAAAATAAAATTTTACAAGAAATACAAGTAAGAAAAGAAGAGAGTCACTTACACAAATGAAAAAGAAGAGAAAATAGCAAGGTGAAAGAATATGAGAAACTGGGCGAGATAAAATGATAGAAAATGGTATGTTTAGCCGATATGTCAAGGAGAGAAAAATGTCACTAAAGTATACCTAAATATACCCTACCTGACCCTGAGCCTATGTTACAAGCTAAGAAAGTCCTATCGTGATCCTAAGGGTTGTATAGCGAACTTAAAGCAGTGAAAATAAGGGCAAGCTTATGGCAATAGGTATGAATGAGTGTGAATTTGTTCTGAGAGTGAGTGTTGAAAAGTAATCCTTATACTCAAACTGAAATCATTGTGTGAAAATGAGGATTTTATTTTGAAGTAAGGACACTAGTTGCATTACCGAAAATAGTAGCACCTCGGTGAGAAATTGAAGAGGATAGGTGTTAGTGCATGGTGATTCTGTATCATGGTCTGATTCCACATAATTCAAACCTAATAGTGATAGCATGCATAAACATGATGATATTAATCGGGATTGATAGCCAAATGATTTCAAAGGATAAAACATGGATACTATTGTACAAAGATTTTGTATTGAGTCATAGTGCGTCGCTTGAGGACAAACAACGAATTTAAGTTGAGGGTGTTGATATACCATGATTTCGCGGTATTATTAATACTTTTTTCTTAAGTTTAGCGTGTCCAAAAGCCTTTTTGTACTAATTTTTATATAAGTTTCTCCTTATTTGCAGGAAATCTATTCAAAGATGTATGCGGAGGTTTTTGAGTGAAGAAATGCAGAAGAGACCACCTACAAAGCTTGTGACAGTCTTTCATGCTTGTGACGGTCCGTAGGTGGCAGCGTAGTGCAGCTGCTGAAGGAAGATGGGGAAGTCTGACCAAGTGTGGGGTTACAGAGTCGATGACGGTCCATCGTGTCTATGACGATCCGTCCTGCAGGTTCGTCATGAACTTAAGAGAAGTAATCCCAGTACCCATATTCCAAGAGTTTAAGTGTTTTGGAACGAAGAACCTCGATGGACCGTTGTGCCTATGACGGTCCGTCATACTTGACGTCGAGGGTTATGAAGAGAGCAGCAGAAGAAATTTCATCAAGTATGGGACGACGGAGTCCATGACGGTCCGTTGTGACCACGACGATCCGTCGCGAGGTCCGTCGACCCAGCCGCGTTTTGACAGATTTCCAGCAAATAGAGTCCTTGTTTAATTAGGTTTTTATTTTCTATAAATAGTTCGAAAAACCTCGTTTTTGAGGTTAGACTCTGGATCATTATTAGACTCTGTGTATTAGTGTTAGACTTTTGATTATCATTAGACTTTTTGTGAGATTCTTGATTACTTTGAGATTCTTGCAAGTGATTGTTGGTGATTTTTGGTGATTAATCAAGAAAACTTTCGGATTTTACTCTTTCTCATTGAAGTAAGTACATGAATTCTTATATAATATATTTGAGTATTGTGATTATGACTATGGGTAACTAAACTCCATAACTAGAGTTGCGGGAACCATAGGCAAATAATGAGGTAAAACTTAACTAAAATAACAATTCTAGAATAGTGTCTTGCATATATTAATAACTCTTTCGCTTAGAAGTCTTTTAACGGATAACCAACGTTAGAACTCGCCTTAATGATATTTGCCGGACCAAGGAGGTAGATAATAGGAAAAGAATTATCAACATAGATTTAGTGTATACTATCTAATAGGCTAGTATTGATTGGTACGAGGTAATAACTTAGTCAAATATCGAATACGATGCTTAATATGAGGTAAAGATAAGGGTTAGGATAACAACACACGTAGCCGGACCAAGGTGCAGAGTGAGATTTTCTAGATGCCGGACCAAGGATTTTGAAATATATAACTTATCACTTTGCATGCAAGATACTAGAAAAAAATCGTTATAGTTAGAATTATCAAGTTATGAACCTGTGGGGAACACCTAAACCCTAGTTACTTTGATTAATTGATTAAACTCCAACATCAAAGCTGTGAAGTGTCTCTTTCACTTTCGTTAGTTATTTTCATTCATTTAGAAATAGAAACCCCCCTTTTACTGTTTTTGCTTTCCAAGGAAGTAATTGACCGAACAATAGTAATAATAGGTTAAAGTTAAGTCTAAACTATTTTCCTCGTGGGAACGATCCCAACCTCACTAGTTGGAGTTATTTATTTGACACGACCGCTTTACTTCTTATTTGAGAATAAGTTTGAGCGTATCACTATACTTGTTCAAAATAATTGTATTCTTTTATGAAAAAGTGTTACTTAAAACGTTGTGATTTTTCATGAAAAGATATGTCTATTATAATAAAAATATTTGCATAGACATGAATATTGGTGAATAGTCATTTGTTATGTTTTTGTAAAAGAAACACTTGGACTATATTACCTTTATTAGACCCGATGAAACTTGATTATAATCAAATGAAAAGTTATGGAAAGGTCCTTTTGAAAAGGACATTTGACAAGATGATGACTCTAAACAATGCTTGTATCACACAAAATTATAAGAAATATGAACAAAATATTTCGAAGAGCTTTTCGAACTCAATGTTTTTATTTGTTCTTACTTTCTTAAGTCAATGTTTGTGACATGAACACTTGGGGCATGTCAATTACAAGATCATGTAAAGATAACTGATCAACTTAGAAGTTTTTTCTAACTTTGAGTGCAATAAATAAAAATGTCAAGTTTTTTGTGGAATCTAAGTATGTTGAGAATTCTTATAAATCTATTGAAAGGAATTAAAATCCCTTAGAATTAATTTACACCGACATTTATTATATGAAGTTAAGACCATCTCATGGTGAAAAAAAATCTCGTAATTTTTATTGACAATTGCATGACTATATATTTGCTGAATGGTAAGGGTGAAACAATAGAAAAGTCTAGATGATGTAATATTGAAGGCGAAAATCAGTGTGGAAAAAGATAAGAAGTGATAAGAATGGAGAGTATAAATCTCCTTGTGCAGAAATATGTTTGTAAAGAGGAATTAAGTATCAAACTAATGCCCTATTCACCTCAATCTAATGAAAAACTGAACGTTGAAAAAAATGATGGATGCATTATTTATAAGTTCAGATTTACCACAAAACTTGTGTGGAGGAACTATCCTTACTACAAAAGGGAACAACAAAATTTTTTGTCTTTTAGAAAGAAAGCGATTTTGTTTGTTCAGGATACAGTCTTTTCCATATGAGAAATGGAAAGGAAGGAAATCCAACTTGAAATATTTCAAAGTGTGGGGTTGGTCTAGCCAGAGTTTAAGTTTCTATTCCTAAAAAAATTAAAATCGGACCTATGACTGTGGACTGTAAAATTAGACTTAAGTAGTTTAGAGAAGGGTCTAAAAGGACTAGGAAAGGAAAAAAAGATAATGTACTTAATAAAGAGATTCAAAGGCTTAGTAAATGTCCTATGTCAAAGGACATTTACTTCCTTCGAATATGATTTCGTAATATTTTATGTATCTTCTGTAGACTCATCCTTTGGAAAAATGGTAATAATAGTGGGATTATGCAATCTTGAGCAACCATATTGGAAGTTAATTGATCTTCTTCCAGAAAATAAATATTTGGGTTCAAAGTGAATCTTTAGAAGGAAAATAACAGTTGATGGAATTGTTGAAAAATATAAAGCAAGACTTTGTGTCAAAGGCTTTAGACAAAAATAAGGTTCTGAACTTGGCGATATATATACTCGTTAGTAATTAGAATTACATCCATTCGGATGCTAAAGTTATTAGTTGTGGTATATGCCCTTCAAATTCATCAAAATGAATGTGAAAATAACTTTCTTAAGTGTATTATTGGAGGAAGAAATTTACATGAAATAACCCGAGGGTTTTGTGGTTCCTAGTAAATAAAATAAAGTGTGTGAACTTGTTAAGTCACATTATAGACTAAAACAAGCATCCAAACAAAGACATAAGAAGTTTGACCAAACCATGTTGGCAAATGAATTTGAGGATGATGAAAGTGATAAATAAGTTCACATTAAAATCATAAGGTCATTGTTTGTTTGTATATTGGTGATATGTAGATCATCAATAGAGACACTAATGACATAAATGCTACTACATGTATGCTATAAAACAAGTTTCAAATGAAAAATATTGGAGTTGATGATGCGATCATAGATATAAGAAGTTCATATAACTCCATAACATTTAGCATTTTCACAGTCTCATTGCATTGAAAAGATGCTTGACTAGTTCAAATAGTTGGATGTCAATATTGTCAAGCCTCCAATAAATGTGAACTTTGCATTTCAAAAGAGTGAAAAAAAAAGTGACTCACAATTGGACTGTGCTAGAGTATTGGAAAGTATGATGTATATCATGAAGTGTGCACGATCAGATATAGCATTTGCTATTAATAAACTGATTCGGTTTACAAGTGATCCCAATCAAACTCATTGGATGACAATAAATAGTGTTTTGGAATATTTAAAGTACTTAAAACTATGACTTGCATTATAACAATATCAAAAGGGTATAATGATGCAAATTTGATCACCGGATAAATGAATTAAAATCCACGAGTGCATATATATTTACTCTTGGTAGAGGAGCGATCTCTTGAAAATATTTCAAAAGAGGCATGTATCACTAACTCTACAATGATCTCTGAGCTAGGTGCTCTAGATAAGATCGGTGAATAAGTTGAAGGACTTCGGAATTTCTTGATAGGTATTTTTTTGGCCCAAACCACTGGCATTAGTATACATACACTTTGATAGTCAAGATGCAATAGGTAAGACTTGGAGCATGACGGATAACGAAAAGTCTCTTCATATATGACATAGATATGATATCGTTAGAAAAGTATTCTCTAGTGGAAGTATCAGAATTGGCTACGTAAAGTCAAAGGATAATGTGTCAGATCCACTTACAAAAAAAGGCCTAACTAGAGAGAAAGTTGAAAGATCATCTAAGGGAATGTATTTGCGGCTTAGTACAAGTCAGCATGGCGGTAACTCTATCTTGTAGACTGGAGATCCCAAGAGTTAGATTCAAGGAGAAAAACAAAGTTGTGAATGACGGTTCAGCATTGTCAACAAACTCAATTCATTCTCATGATGAACAGAATGCTCAGGGACAAGAATACAACATTAAGGCTTGTTAATGAGTTAATAAAGCTTAATGATTTGCTAAGTTTGGTAGAGTTGACCAAATAGTGTATCTATACGATAACACGGTTAGGAATCACTTATATGAGTGTGAAGTGTAAGTTACTTCAAAGAAGTTGATTGTCAAAAGTCCATCTCTGTATATACTCATGAAACCAGGAGGTGTTAATGGCTAAACGAACACAGCCGTAAAAACCATAAACGGTAAAGTTTAAATTTTTTGACATATGGTTGTCTAGGTATATACCAAAGCTCGACGGTTCAAAGATATCGCATCTACTGATTGATCGAGTATATCCGACATATGTTCACCGCGGAAAGTCCAAGGGGAAACCTACTTATCCAGATGCATTTAATTCTTGCTTGTAAAGTACACATACTTGTCTGTTTCTTTCTCTTGAATTCATTCCCCATTCATGCGGGAGATTGTTGGGTTTTAAAAGGTGTGAATGGAAAATAAAGAGTTGAGGCTTTTATGAAGAGTTGTGACTTTTATGCAAAGTTGTTACTTTTATGAAAAGTTGCGACTTTTATGAGAAGTTGTGATTTTTATGGAAAGTTGTGACTTTTATGAAAAATGACGACCTTTTCAAAAGATTGTGACTTTTCCAAAGGTTTGTGACCTTTCCGATAAGGCACAATAAGAATTTTTTCGCACCACCCTTTGTTTTCTATAAATTGAGGGATATTCTCTCATTTCATAAATAGAATTTATAGACTTCTTTTTCTACTACTAAAATCTAGTATTCTAAGTGTACTTTACTATCATTGAGTGGCTCGCTGATACTAGCGTTCTGGGTATCAATACACTGGTGATTGAGATCATTCTACCCTAGGAGGACATATTCCAAATCAAACCTCGGATACTAGAGGGAATAATTTTCTTAAGGGGACACTGTGCATTCAGTGGGTTTGATCTTCTTTCTATTTTTCCAGATTATGGTATGTGTTACAAATTTTAGATTTGTGAATTAATTTCATTTCTTCTATTCTTTTGTTATTCACTGGTTCATTAAACTTTGATAACTTTGTGTTTCTCTAAAGTTTATTGGAACCAGTAAAATTTTTTAGACACATATTAACAACAATTCTTATTTAAGAAAAATATTTCGTATATTTTTTCTAATTTGTTTTTTATTCTAGTTTCACTACTAGTTTTAATTTCTAGTTGTAAAAATGTTCTTAAACTTTGTTGTCAGACAAAGTTCTTCAAAGTTTTGCTCTATGTATGTTAGGAATACGAGATGAACAACAATTATCAGTTTACCTATCATTATCTCGTGTTTGCAGTCCGAGACAGAACGGATCCAGGCTACTGACACTTGTGGTAAAGCAGGAATGCTCACCCCCAGCCAGGTATCCTTTCTATTAAGTCTCTTGATGAGAAACCGAATCCAGTCACAGTTGCTGTTGTTTTTGATTCCCTATAATGTATGAAATAGTCGTTAACTTCTTATGCTGCTGCTTTTGGCCTTTTTACTTCATAATAAATCTGAAAACTATTATCACTCGAGTACTAATTGAATGTCTTGCATAATGTAATTATTACATAATGCACTGACTCGTGAGATTTTCTAATCCTGAGCAAATTTTTGAAATGCTTCCTATGAGTAGATGTAGTGTACCTTCCAACCCGTAAACTATGCAGCTATAACTTGTCTTATATGAAGCATTAAAAATTATGACTTTTCCTTAATTAAGATTAAACCCCATTCTTATCCCTTTTGGCGGTTAATGAAAATCATTTCATCTTCACTTGCTAACATTCCTTACATATTTCCTATAACAACATAGTGCTCCTAGACAGATAGTGCACGAAGAGGGTTTTCCTGTTTGTGAAGACACCAAATCTATGGAACAAATGGAAAAACACGAAGCAGCTGAGCCCAAAATAATTTCGTATGGAATGTTGCGTGTTCAAAAGTATTGTTATGGATCCAATTTGTCAAGCAAACCATAGATGAAAATCTTAACCTAGCTGTTAGGTGTGATCGATGACCGCAAGTCAAACGCCTGAAGGGAAATCTAATTTGGATGGCGAAGAATACTACTGGCATGCAGGTCAAGGAAACAACATTATATTCCTAGTAAAAGAAAAACACGGTCCTAATGAAAAACCTAAAGAAAAGGTTGAACTAGTATGAAAAGCTACTGGACCACATGAAAAGCTGAAACAAGCTAAGTGATGAATTCTGATGGTGCTACACACAATTCTAGGCTATGGTGTGGTTTTAGATGCTCTGGTGAGATTGATATGGCTGCACATCTTAATGGGAGGAAACATTTCGGGAAAGTGGTTATGTTGGAGTCCAAACTTTTACCCCTTTCTCAGAACATAGGTACTAAAGATATGAAGAGACAAATCCTCTTTACGGTCATGTAGATATCTTTCTGAACATTTGCACAACTTTATCAGAAGGTAGACAAATATTAAACTTGATATTAACCTGTTCTTTTCTCTTATTAGAGTTTTCAGATTCTAATTATAGTTACAGAATTCCACTTTTTGAATGTACTTAGTGTCATTTAATCTACTGTGCGAGGACATAAATGTTGCACGAGACAAGTTGACAAATCAAACTTCTTGTCCTGTCCAGCCTGAAATAAAGCAACTGATCATGTCTACCAACATTTTGATAAAGAATATCACATGCCCTAAGCTTTAATGAATTCGCCTTCTAATCCAAGATTGAATTTGGAATTGAGTAATTCTTGAGACATGTTCTTGAAAGCATAGCATTATTAATGTTTAATAGAACAATTAAAATTACAGAAAATGTAATCCATTCAATCCTCTTCATTAGAAGATAAACAACAAAAAGTAAGAAAGGAAAAGATGGACACTGCTAACGGAAGACAAAATTCAAGGTTATAACAGCGCAACATTGACTTGGATACAAAACTGAGGTTGAAGATGAAGATGTTTTGTTTATTGAAGAATGACTATTGTTTTTGTTTACTGAATGCTGGATTTGGGCAAGGGCGGTTTCTGTAAAGTTGGTTTCATGTTTTGATGAAACTGAAATAGTTGGAAGATGGCGTGAGAAGCTGCAATATGTGGGCACAGGCAAGTTCCGAGGGAGGGTGGGTAATGGAGCTTCAAAATTAAGCACTTGAACTGCTTACCTAATAGAAGGCCTGCAATTATTATCTGGATGAGCACACCATAAGCCAACAATTAGCAAATACTCCATCTCCTCTTCATTGAACTCTGATGATAGTTTCGGATTAGCTGCTTAAAGAAGATTTTATCATCTCATAAAGTCTCCAAACCCAATCGACAATGTTTACTTGATGCTCCTCTGCTTTAGGATCAATAGGTTTCCTTCCACAACCTATTTCTAACACGACAATACCAAAGCTATAGACGTCTGTTTCCTTGTTAGCTTTACCAGTGGTGACACATTCAGGAGCCATGTAACCCATTGTGCCTGCTAAAACTGTTGTTTCAGATCCCTTACCATGTTCAACTAGCCTAGCTAACCCAAAATCCCCAAGCTTGGCATTGTAATTAGAATCCAACATAATATTGGTAGACTTTATATCCCTATGCACCACACATTGTTCCCATTCTTCATGTAGATGTAGCAACGCTGAGGCCAAGCCTTGAGAAATCTTGAATCTTATTGGCCATTCCAAATGAATTTTTCTACTGAAAATATGGGTATCTAAGCTACTATTAGGCATAAACTCATAAACAAGTAGAAGTTCTCTTTTCTCATGGCTCCAACCAATGAGTTGCACCAAATGTTTATTGTCTTAGCCGGCTGATGATCCTGACTTCTGATACATACTCTTTTATTCCTTGCTTTGACTCCCTTGAAACCCTCTTAAAAGCAATATAAGAGTTGATTCACTGAGATATCCTTTATGAACACCTCCGAATCCACCCCGCCCAAGCATCTCTTCCTGTGAAAAATTATTTGCACATTTAACCAACTTACTGTACAAGAACTTCTTTGGTCCTGCACTTATTTGAAATTCATTAGTCATGGAACCATCAAAGACCTAATCATTTTCTCTGACCTTACTCTTTCTCCAAAAAGCAAATAATACCAAAGTACATACTGCAACCAAAACACTACCACCACAAATCAATCCAACTACAAGTCTTAACTTAGTTTTTGTTGGTGCATCCTCTGGCTTGATGTTTGATAAGGTCACCCCTGTATCTGTCATATTATCTAAAGAAGAAGTAAAATTCCAAGAATAGATTCTTTGTAATGCAAATCTCCTTCCTGCTCCATCAGTGAAGACAAAAGTGACCCATTCTGGCAAATATTCCCTCAGATCAAGATTGTAAGAAAGATTCTGCAGGACAGTGACTGATATTATTCTCTTGTGGTTGAAAACCAGTGAAGACAACAGTAAGATTTTTCGATATAGAATTATAGTTAATCCAGGCATCAGTTTTCGTGCCATTCGGAATGCTACTAAACCAAGTCACATTAACAAGAGATTGCATTGAGTTGATATCGATACCTACATGATCACCCTTTGGGTCATACGGGTTCTGATAGGTATCAAACTCTACCGCAACAAAATGATTAATCGATAAATTTAGTCGTTCATTATTACTTGTAAGGCCAAGACTTCCACCTCTTGTTGTGTTATAAGGAATGGTTGAACCTGCAGGGGCGAGGAAGAAGGCAAAACCATCACCATATTTAGTTTCTCCCTGTGAATTAATGCTAAAGGAGAAATGTGTAGTGAAATCAGTGAGATTTTGGGAGGCCTTGTCCCAGAGATGGAGTGGTTTTGAATATATAGCTCGACCAATACTAGCATTAAATCATGATTGAGGAGGTTTTTGGTGATTAGAATTGCACCATTTTCTGGAGAAGCATCTCTCTCATAGGTAACATTGTGATCATTGGGTGTAAAAGTATCAAAATTGAAGGAGAGTGAAGTGACTAAAGGGATAAGAAGGAAGTATTTGAGAGAAGATAAAGAGGCAAAAACAACCATAGTTGGACAATATGTTAATCACATTCTTAGACATGCAACTGAATATATACAATAATAAACACTTAACACTCTGTTTAGTGTTTTGCTAAAAAAAAGTATTTTTCCATATCAAAAGACCTCTTTTCTTTTTTAATTTATTTAAAAAAATGATGTTTTTTTTTATAAAGTATTTGTATTATAGTAAATGTCTATCATGTGGAGTCCTTTTTAGGATATGGTTAAGATTTCTACTAGGGGACCAATTTAGATTTCTCCTATAAATAGAGTGCTCTACATTTGTAAATTGATTCATCAAGAGAAATAACAAGTCTTCTCTTCTTTTCTCTCTAGTTTCTTCTTCTTCTATAGTTTTATAACACGTTATTAGCACGAGACTCTAATTTCTCAAAAGTGAAGGTTAGATTTGAAGAATTGATAAAGGTATTATTTATTCTTTTGTTTTTAATTTTAATGGTCAATCTTACAAAACTAGAGTTCATTGCCTTTCAATGTTCGAGCAGGAACTACCTCTCATGGGTGTTGGATGCTGAAATCCACCTTCATGCAATGGGTCTTGGAGACACCATAAAAGAAGAAAATAAGGCATCAAATCAAAACTGTGCACGAGCAATGTTATTCTTGCGTCATCATCTTGACGAGATTCTGAAATATCGAATATCTGGCAGTTAAGGATCCACTTATTTTGTGAAAAAACCTAAAAGAAAGGTTTGACCACTTGAAGATGGTCATACATCCAAAGGCATGATATGATTGGATGCATCTAAGGCTAAAATAAGTCTATACATGAGGGAAACAGTTAGTGAGATTGATATGATGGAAAAGACGTTCTCCACTTTCCATGCCTCGAATGTGCTCTTGCAGCAACAATATCGAGAGAAAGGTTTCAAAAAGTATTCTGAACTAATTTCTCATCTTCCTGTGGCCAAGCAAAATAATGATTTATTATTAAAAAATCATGAGAATCGACTTACTGGATCTGAACCACTTCCTGAAGTGAATGAGGCGCACGCCCACATGCTAGGCGTGAAAAAGGTCGCGGTCCTAATCGTGATCGTGAACATGGTCGTGAATGTGGATGTAATCGTGGTCGTGATTATGGTCAAGAACGTAATTCTATTTTTGGTATTAATCATTCATCAAATAAAAAGGAAAAAAAGGGATGAGAAACGTGAAACAAATAGGGAAGGTTGTTTTCTATGTGGTGGAAAAGGTCATCATGCACGTGAATGTCGTACTCCCAAACACTTGGTTGTTTATCAAGAATCACTAAAGACGAAAAAGAAAAATTCTGAGGCAAATTTTATCTCTGAAAATCAAATTGACATCACGCACTTGGATGTAGCATATTTCTTCGCACATCCTAAAGGAAAGATAGATCACTTAATTGGTGATGGTTCTGTGAACATGGAAGAGTGATATTTTTTTGTAGTATTTATTAATAAATTTCGTGTAATGATAGTTGTTTTCATGAGTATTAGTATTTTAAATTAGTTTAGTCATATTTTTATAGTTCATTAGCTTGTTCCTTAATTCTTAATTAAATAATATATATTTTCATTGATTTATTTATATGATTCTAATATGATAGAGTTAGTCAAATACTAAACTTTATCACGTGTTTTTATTATATTAGGTCTTTAACATGATCTAATGTTAAAAACATAAATTTTGATATTAAGTAGGATTTATCATGTGTTTATATTTTATTAGGTCTTTAATTTGATCTAATGTTAAAAACATGCAGTCTGTTATTAATTAGGATTAAATAATGATTTTATTTTATTTTCCTAACAACTCATTTTTTACTTAGAGGAAACAATAAATTAAGGCTCAATTTCTAATATTTAATTATTAATTTATTCCTTTGGATATATTATACCTTTTTGACAACACTAATATTTAATATATATTTATTTTGTGTATGTCATTTCATGTGAAGATATGGATAATTCTAAGAATATATTATCGACATATGAAGATATTTGTTTGATTGATTCTGGTACAACACATAAGATATTCAAAAATAAGAAATATTTTCTCATTTAAGTATGGGCAAAATAAATGTTACTACAATTTTTGGTAGTACTAATATGATTGAGGGTTTTAGAAGAACCATTGTAATTTTGCCAAAGGGAACTAAACTCATCATTAATAATGCTATATTTTCTCCAAAATCTAAGAGAAACTTGTTGAGTTTTAAAGATATCCGTGAAAATGGTTATCATATCCAATCAATGGATGAAATAAATCTTGAATATCTTGGTATCACCAAGAATGTCTCTAGGCAGACATGTGTTATATAAAAGTTTTTTGCTTTATCTTCTGGCTTGTACTGGACAAAATTAGTTCAATTGAGACACATTTAATAGTAAATAAGAAGTTTATTGATTTCAATACATTTGTACTTTGGCATGATCTTCTAGGACATCCTGGGTCAATAATGATGAGATGAATTATAAAAAATTCGAATGGACATCCATTCAAATACCTAAAAGTTTTTTTAAATGGTGAATTTTCTTGTACTGCTTGTTATCAAGGCAAGTTAATTGTGAGACCATCGCCAACAAAAGTTAAGATTGAGTCCCCTGCATTCTTGGAACGTATACATGGGGATAATTGTGGACCTATTCACCCACCTAGTGGGTCATTTAGATATTTTATGATTCTAATAGATGCTTCTTCTAGATGGTCTCATGTGTGACTATTGTCATCTCGTAACTTGGTATTTGTAAAATTATTGACACAAATAATAAGGTTAAGGACACACTTTCGTGATAACCAGATTAAGCCCATTCGTCTTGATAATGCTGTAGAGTTTTCATCCCAATCATCTAATGATTATTGTTTAGCAATTGGGATAAGAGTTGAACACTCCGTTGCTCATGTTTATACTCAGAATGGTCTTGCTGAGTCATTAATTAATAGCAAGACCATTGCTTATGAAAACTAAGTTGTCCATTTTTGTGTGGGGACATGCAATTTTGCATGCTGCAACACTTATTCGTCTCAGACCGACAAGTTATCATAAGGTTTCTCCATTGCAATTGGTTATGGGTCAAGAACTTAATATATCCCATCTAAGAATTTTTGGATGTGTTGTACATGTGGCTGTGGCACCACCAAACTGCACTAAGATGGGTCCTCAAAGAAGATTAGGAATATATGTTGGGTTTGATTCACCCTCCATTATTCGCTATCTTGAACCATTGACTAGAGACATGTTTACTGCTAGATTTGCAGATTGTCAGTTTGATGAGACGATTTCCGCAAAATTAGGGGGAGAGAATAGTGAAATAAAATTAGAAATTTTGTGAAAAAGTTTATCATTGTCTCATCTTGATCCATATTTTTCTACTTACGAACAAGAAGTACAAAAGATTATTTATCTGCAGAAAATTGCAAATCAAATGCCGCACGCATTTACATATTTAAAAAGGATTACTAAATCACATATTCCTGCAGAGAATGTCCCAATTCGAATCGATGTCCCTAAAGGACAAAGCACACCTAAAGCGTGGTAGACCATTGGGTTCTAAGGATCAAAATCCTAGAAAAATAAATATTATATGTCAAGATGACACTGTGAAAGAATCTCATATGGAAGTTCAAAATTTGAATAAGTATGATATTCATGAAAGAATCAATGAACTTGAAACTCAAGGAAATAATGAACTATCCATAAATTTAAGAGATGTTGAAACTAATATGAATCGATCAGAAATAGCGGTTGATTATGTCTTTGCATAATGTTGCAACAAATATCATGCAAGATAATGTGGATCATGAACCTCAATCTGTTATAGAATATCGACAACGAAACGATTGGCCAAAATAGCAAGAAGCAATTCAATCAGAATTGAATTCACTTGCCAAGTATGAAGTTTTAGGACCTATAGTTCAAACACCTAATAGTATTAAACCTGTTGGTTACAAATGGATTTTTATGCGAAAAAGAAATGAGAAAAATGAAATACAAAGGTATAAAGCATGCCTTGTGGCACAAGGATTTTCTCAAAGGTGTGGCGTCGATTATGAAGAGACATACTCATCCGTTATGGATGCAATAACATTGCGTTATCTCATTAATTTCATAGTCCATGAGCAACTTGAAATGCATTTGATGGATGTGGTTACAACCTACCTTTATGGATCACTTGATAATGAGATATACATGAAAATTCCTGAAGGATTTGCGATACCTAAATCATGTAATTCAAAATCTCGAGAAATGTATTCAATTAAATTGCAAAGATCATTATATGGTTTGAAGCAATCTGGGCGCATGTGGTATAACCGTCTTAGTGAGTATTTAATTAAGGAAGATTATACAAATTATGCAATTTGACCATGTGTCTTTATAAAGAAAACAATATCAAAATTTGTTGTACTTGCTGTTTATGTTGATGACATAAATCTTATAAGAACTCCAATAGAGCTTCAAAAGGCAATTGATTATTTTAAGAACAACTTTGAGATGAAATATCTGAGAAGGATAAAATTATGTCTTTATTTGCAAATTGAGCATTTGATAAATGGTATTTTTGTTCATCAATCTTCCTACACAGAAAAAATGTTAAAAAGATTCTGTATGGATGAAGCTCATCCATCAAGTACTCCTATGGTTGTTCGTTCACTTGATGTGAATAAGGATCCATTCCGACCTCAAGAAAAGGATGAAGAAATTCTTGGTTCTGAAGTACCATATCTTAGTGCAGTTGATGCACTAATGTATCTTTCTAATACTACAAGGCCTGATATACCTTTTGTTGTTAACTTGTTAGCAAGGTATAGTTCTGCTCCTACTAGGAGATATTGGAATGGGATCAAACACATTTTGTGATATCTTAAAGGGATAACTGATATTGACTTATTTTATTTTAATAATTGTAGCTCAAATCTTATTGATTATGCTGATGCAGGATATTTATTTGATCCACACAAAGCTCGATCCCAAACAAGCTATGTGTTTATATGTGGGGGGACTGCATATCTTGGAGATCTACAAAGCAGTCCATCGTAGCCACTTCATCTAATCATGCTAAAATAATAATTATTCATGAAGCAAGTAGAGAATGTGTGTGGTTAAGGTCTATGATGCATCTCATTCGAGTTGGAATGTGATAATACCCACCACTTTATATGAAGATAATGTAGCATGTATATAACAACTTACCATAAACGGAGATAGAACAAAGCACATTTCACCAAAGCTTTTCTATACACATGAACTTCAAAAGAATGGTGATATAAATGTGCAACAGATTCGTTCAAGTGACAATGTGGCTGATCTATTCACCAAGTCTCTACAAACTCGAACTTTCAAAAAGATGGTGCACAAGCTTGGAATGCGAAGATTCAAGTCTCTGGATTGATGTTCTCATTAGGGGGAGTTAATACGCGTTGTACTCTTTTTCCCTTACGACGTTTTGTACCACTGGGTTTTCCTTGTAAGGTTTTTAATGAGGCAACCTAGATGCGTATTAATAGATATGTGTACTCTTTTCCTTTACTAAAGTTTTTCTTTTCTTAAAGTTCTTTTTAGTAAGGTTTTTGACGAGACACATCATCTATGAATTAGACATTCAGGGGGAGTTTTATAAAGTATTTGTATTATAGTGAATGTCTATCATGTGGAGTCCTTTTTAGGATATGGTTAAGAGTCCTACTTGGGGACCAAGTTAGATTTCTCCTATAAATAGAGTGTTCCTCTTCATTGTAAATTGATTCATGAAGAGAAATAACAATTCTTCTGTTATTTTCTCTCTAGTTTCTTCTTCTTATTCTATAGTTTTATAACACTTTTTCTTTTTTTGGTAATATTTTAATTTGAATTTTTCACATGGCATGTTTAAGGGCACAAGATCAAAAGACAATTTTGTACATTTGAACAAACATTAATTTAAAATCACAAGATTCAAAAGTCATATTATATTCTTAAACTCCGTGTCAAGTAAAACCACGTTACTCTTTGTGAAACGGAGGGAGTAATTTTTTAGTTAGCAACAAGTTTTAAAAAGAAAGAAAAAGTTTTGAAACTTGTGCTTTAAAATAAGTCATACATGTTTGTGTGACTATAAATTATTTCATTGCTAGTAAAATTAATATTTTATAGTTAAATTATTATTGAATAGAGAAGTGTGTTATTTTTTTTATATATATAAACTAGAAAGAAAAAGCAGTTAATTATATAATTTGGGAGAGAGGATGTATATATATATATATATGGAGAACATTTTCTAATCTTCGTAGAGAGCAGTCTAAAGTTGACCCAACTTTCCACAGACTAGTTAGATGGGAAGGAAGCATCTGGTCACATTCCAAAACCTTCACGGGTTCAGAATTCTTTCTTGAGAGCAGTCTAAAGTCTTGGTCAACTTATAGTTTTTTTTTTGATTTTTTATTTTTGTATTTGATATTTATAATAAATTTGAATTCGAGTTAAAAGGTTTATATTAGAGAGCAAAATGAAGTGCCTTCTAAGACGTTTCAAACTCGATGAAAAAATACTTGTCAATTTATTACGATCCGTAATGTTCGATATTTACATAAAGCTATTGAGAGAGAGTTTCATGCGCACATATTACTTTGCATTGATACAAATCCCCCACCCCACCCCCTACTTTATACACTTCATATCATGTTGGAGTATTATTTTTTATTTTTTAAGAGATGTGCATAATTTACCAATTATTGCATGGAAGTCCTCCTTTCATTGTCAATATGATCGCAGACATAATGATGTATAGTGTGGTGTGGACTATATTTGAAAATGCACAATAGTAGGAGTATTTTAGATTATAATCAAAATTTTAGAGACACATATTTATTAGATTAAGATTTTATTATCTTTTTGAATATATATTTTTTTGTAATTTTGTGCACCTTTTTGACCAATGTGGCATTCAAATCTATCTCATGTGCCTCAATTTTGTGGAGTAACGGAATGTGCCACGTAAGATAAAAGATATATAAAATTACAAAATAAATAAGTTCAGAAGTAATAAAACCTTATTTTAATTAAAGTGTCTCTCTGAAATTGTAATCATAGTCTAAAAGGCTACTTATATATTTTTCCTTTTGAAAAATACTTTTATTAAAATAATTACTTGTTAGAAGAGTATTTTTGGGGAAAAAATAAACTATTTGTATTCACTAGTTCAGTTGAGAAGTATTTTTATAAGCAAATTGTGTTTAATAAATTGTTCTAAAAAGTGCTTATAAATATTAAATTATGAAAAATGACAAGTACATTGCGTGTTTATTATTAAGATTATCTTACAAGAGAAATTATTTTTAATGATTTATGAAGGACTTTAATTAAATTTTAATGTTATTTAATCAAAATTTAAAAAGTGCATGTGTAATTTTTTATCAATATTATTACAATTACTATACACTATATATACTATATAGAAGTGTCTTAGAGCAAGCACTTTTTGGTCGACATGCTTGTTTGCTGACCAAGGGGTAATGTTGGTATATATTATACATTAAAAGCGTTGATTGACTTGTATCGAAAGCTGCTATGATTGTATTATTTAATTGTTGGACAAAAATACCAATGCATGTATATTTATTTATTTGTCTTATGAAAAAGGTACTAATTTTTGACTTTGTAGACTCCATCACAAATATAGATCTTTTTTACATGCGCGTCATTTTTTGTAATGCTGAAAGTAAGCTTCTACTCGGATTTCTATGACACGCGCTTAACTAGCGGCGGTTTCACAAAAAAATGGGCCTCTTGATTTTTAATTGATGGATTTTGTACTTTTTTTTGGTTTTTAAATGCATTTTTAGATAAATTGAGGTGCAACTAATCAAACTAAATAGTGTTACAAATTCATTTTATTGTGTGGATATTTATCTTAATCCATTCTAACGTAATGTATCTATTAATTGTATTAATTAAATATGATTTAACTTATTTGTTAAATGTTGTAAAGGATGGTTTGAATGTCCTACAAAAGGATAGTTTTTCACCCCTGTGAAATACACTTGAGGAGAATAACAAAGCTCTCAATCTTTATACTTGTCATCGCCATTTGTCTTAACTTATTTTTTGTGTATTCTTGTATTTTCCTCTCGTTTTACAACACGTTATCAACACGAGTCTCTAACTAATTAATGCCTACTTAATTCGAAATTAACTTTTTTCCTACACGTTAATCATTTTTCTTTCCGAGTTAGATATACATTTATATGTTTATAACATATCTAACAGGACTTGCATAAACCTTTGATCCGTATTTTTATTACTGCATATATAACTTGCTTTAAGTATTATTGTAATACTTTATTAGGCATAATAATCAATACGTTTCAAGTTTATATTGTTGTGTTATTTATGCTACTAATTTATGACTCTAAATTTAATAGTAAGCAATGTGATAGCACGATAGTTAAAATACATGTAAGTAATTTCTTGTTATACGTTTTATGTGTCATAAAGAATATAACATTTTATTAAATACAACTTGAAATTGTTAGTAAACTTTGATATTAGTTTAAACTAGTAATAAATACTTAAAACAAGTAGGAAATACATTTAACTCTTATTGTTTCAATGCTTTATGAGTTTATATTTTTAATCTAACATTAATGTTCATGCATATAATGTATTTTATACTGACCATTTACTTTATTATTTAAAGTATTAATTTGTCATTTATAATAAACAAATCAACATCATAATATTAACTCAAAATTATTTTATGATAGTTTTAAACATGTCGAATTTGTCAAAATTTGAATTTGTGGTACTTGACATTTCTGGAAAAAATTATTTGTCATGGCTACTTGATGCTGAAATTCACCTTACTGCTAAGGGTCTTGATGATAGTATAATTGAAGGAAATACGACATCAAGTCAGGATAAAGCGAAAGCTATGATTTTCCAACGTCATCATCTTGATGAAAGCCTGAAGGTTGAATACCTAATGGTGAAAGATCCACTTGAATTGTGGATAGGTTTGAAAGGGAGGTATGACCACCTCAAGGCAACTGTATCTCCAAGGGCTCATTATGAGTGGATGCACTTACGATTTCAAGATTATAAAATCGTAATTGAGTATAATTATGTTGTATTTAGGATAACTTCCCAGTTGAAATTATGTGGAGAAATAATGAAATATGAGGACGTGTTTGAAAAGACACTAGCTACATTCCATGCCTCTAATATGATATTATAGCAACAATATCGTCAAAAAGATCTTCATAAATAGTCTAAACTGATCTCATGTCTTATGGTGGCTGGGCAACATAATGACCTTCTAATGAAAAATCACGAAGCCCGTCCCGCTGGAAGTGCTCCATTACCGGACGCACACACAGTTGAAGCACATGGTCAGTCTGAAATAAGATAAAATAATTGAGGCCATGACAATGTGCAAGGGAGTAACAAAGGCAAAAGACGATATAATAATCGTCGAGGTGGTGGTCATAACAAAAGGGAGAACGATATAGGTTCTGAAAATGATCCTTCTAAAGGAAAGGGTGATCATTGTCATCGTTGTGGCCTTAAAGGTCACTGGAAAAATGAATGTCGGGCACCTGAGCATTTTGTCAGATTGTATCAAAATTCCTTTAAAAGGAAAGGAAATAAAGGTGGCGCCTCCTCTTCTAAAGCTCGAGCAGAGTCACATTTGACTATCAAAGATGATGTTTAGGAAGGATCTTCTCAAAAATATAATGAGAATATTGAGGCAAACTTAGCATTGAAAGATAATGCTTTTGATGGGCTCGATGATATTACTCATCTGGAAGTTGAGGACTTCATTGGAGATCACAACTGAGATTGATAATTGATCTAGGAGATGAATAATGTT
Source organism: Solanum lycopersicum (assembly GCF_036512215.1). Lineage (NCBI taxonomy): Eukaryota > Viridiplantae > Streptophyta > Magnoliopsida > Solanales > Solanaceae > Solanum > Solanum lycopersicum. Next base: position 40,122,615 of record NC_090809.1, on the reverse strand, counting down.
TTTATGTAATTTTGATGTCTTAATTAAAGTTTATGTACTTAAGATTTATTTTGTTAAATTTCGTACTTCTTATAATGTATTTTCATTCTTATGAAGATAAATAAAATTTTTCAGTCTTCAGTTGGATCCAAGATGAGTAGTGGAGATATGTGTTTTCTGGACAGTGCCACAAGTCATACGATACTAAGAGAAAAGAATATTTCTCTTCTTTGGTCATGAAAAAGGCATATGTTAATACAATATCCGATTGTACAAAATTGATTGAGGACTCTGGAAGAGCAACCTTATTACTACATGGAGGAACATTAATTGTAATTGAAAATGCATTGTATTGTAGTAAGTCTCATAGAAACTTGTTAAGTTTCAAGGTTATTCACCAAAATTGCTATCATGTTGAGACTGTGAATGAAGGAAAGATGGAATACCTTTATATAACTACAATAAATGCAGATAAGCAAACTGTTCATGAAAAATTGTCAGCATTTTCTTCTAGGTTGTACCATACAAATATTGGTATAGTTGAATTACATGTCGTAGTATACAAAAGGTTTACTGATTCTAATTATCATTTGGCATGACCTGTTGGTCATCCCGGTTATAATATGATCCGCAAAGTAATTAAGAATTCACATGTGCATACTTTGAAGAACGAAAATGTTCTTCAATCAAAGAAATTTGCGTTGGGGTAGAATCCCCTGCATTTTTGGAATGGATACAGGGTGATATATGTGGACCTATTCACCTTGCATGTGGACAATTTAAATATTATTATTGTCTTGATAGATGCATCTACAAGATGATCTCATGTGTGCTTATTATCAACTCGCAATATATGACTTTTGCGAGGTTGTTGGCTAAATAATAAGGTTAAAAGTAAAATTTTTAGATTATGTAATAAAAATAATTCGTCTTGATAATGCTGGTGATTTTACATCTCAGGCATTTAATGATTATTTTTTATCAACTGAAAAAATAGTTGAACATCCTGTTGCACATGTGCATACTCAAAATGGTTTAGTAGAGTTATAAATTAAACGTCTTCAATTGATAGCTAGACCTGTGTTGATGAGAACAAAGTTGCCTGTTTTGATTTGGGGGCATGCTATTTTGCATGCAGAAGCACTTGTGCGCATAAGACCAACCAGTTATCATAACATCTCCCATTTACAATTGGTTTTTGGTCAGGAGCCAAATATTTTCCATCTTAGAATCTTTGGTTGTGTAGTATATGTTCCAATTTCTTCACCACAATGCACAAAGATGGGTCCTCAAAAAAGATTGGGATATATGTTGGGTAAAAATCTCGTTCTATTATAAAATATTTGGAACCTAGAACTGGAGATTTATTTACGGCAAGGTTTGCTGATTGTCATTTTGATGAATTAGTATACCCAACAGTAGGAGGAGAACCAAAAAGCAGTTGGGAAATGAGATAGACTGGAATTCACTTTCACAGTTTCATTTAGATCCTCGAACAAATCAATGTGAGCAAGAATTTCAAAAGATAATTTATATGCAAAATATTGCAAATCAACTGCCGAATGCATTTACTAACCTTTCACGGATTACTAAATCATACATCCTAGCCGCTAATGCTCAAGTTCGAGTTGATGTCCCTATAGGACAAAATGTTAAGGTTAATGAGTCTGGACAACGCTTAAAACGTGGTAGAGCAATTGGTTCCAAGGATAAAAATCCTCGAAAAAAAAGAATAAATGATCAAGATGATCATAATATAGAGTCAATTGCTCATGAAGAGCTCCGAGACATAATAAATAATAACATCACAAAGTAGGTCCATGTACCTGAAAATAATGAGAATGAGTAAATCTCTATAAATTATTTCTCGATGAGAAAAAAGTGAAATCAAAATACTATTGTGGTGGATAATACTTTTGCCTATAATGTTGTAGTTGAAATAATGCAACAAGGTGAGGATTTGGAATCAAGATTTGTCAACAAGTGTAGACAGAGAAATGATTGGCCAAAATGGAAGGAAGCAATTCAAACAGAATTGGCTTCGCTTGAAAAACGTGAAGTTTTTGGACCAATAGTCCGAACACCTGAAGTTCTCATGCCAGTAGCGCACAAATGAGTTTTTGTGCAAAAACGCAATGAAAATAATAAAGTCATAAGATATAAAGCATGACTTGTTGCACAAGGATTTTCGAAAAGGCCTAGCATTGATTATGAGGAGACGTATTCTCCTTTGGTAGATGCAATTATCTTCAGGTATCTAATAAATATGACAGTTCATAAAAAGTTTGAAATGCATCTAATGGATGTTGTCACGACCTATTTATATGGCTCACTAGACCACAATATTTTTTATGAAAATCCTTGAAGTTCTCGAAGTGCCTGAAGCATATAAAAATTCAAAAGAAAGTTGTTCAATAAAACTTCAAAAATCCTTGTATGAATTAAAACAATCAAGGAAAATGTGGTATAATCGTCTTAGCGAATATTTGCTAAATGAATGGTACAAGAATGACCCAATTTGTCCTTGTATTTTTATACGAAGGTTAAAATCTGATTTTGTAATAATATCTGTTTATGTTGATGACTTGAATATCATTGAAACTCCTAAAGAGCTTTCAAAAGTCGTTGAGTGTTTGAAGAAAGAATTTAAAATGAAAGATCTTGGTAAGACAAAATTGTCTTGCCTTCAGATTGAATATTTGACAAATGGGATATTTATTCATCAATCAACATATACTGAAAAGGTTTTACAGAGATTTTACATGGATAAATCTCACCCATTGAGTACCCCAATGGTTGTAAGATCTCTTCATATAAATAAAGATCCATTCCGACCTCAAGAAAAGGAGGATGAGGTCCTTGGTGATGAAACATCATATCTTAGTGGTATTGGGGCACTAATATACCTTACCAACAATACCCAACCATATATTTATTTCGCAGCAAGTTTATTGGCGAGATTCAGCTTATGTCCAACAAGAAGACATTGGAAAGGTATTAAACATATATTCAGATATCTTCAAGGAACAATTGATAAGGGATTATTGTATTCTAATTTATCCAAGTAAGAATTGATCAGTTATGCAGATGCAGGGTATTTTTCTGATCTGCATAAAGCCCGAACTTAGACAGACTATTTATTCACCTATGGAGGTACAGTTGTATCGTAGCGTTCGATGAAGCAAACAGTAGTTGCTACTTCTTCAAATCATGCAGAGATAATAGTCATTCATGAAGCTAGTCGAGAGTATGTATGGTTGAGATCAATGACTTAACACATTCTACAATCATGTGGTCTTTCTGTGCAAACAAAGACTCCAACAATATTGTATGAAGATAATGTTGCTTGCATAGCAAAACTATAGGGAGGATATATCAAAAGAGATCGAACAAAACATATTTTACCTAAGTTCTTTTTCACACATGATCTTTAATAAACTGGTGAGATAAATGTTTAATAGATTCGTTTGAGTGATAATCTTGCAGATTTATTCACTAAGACATTGTCAACGTCAATATTTGAGAATCTAAGATATAAGATTGGGATGCGTCATCTCCAAGATATAAAATAAGTTCTTCATCAAGGGGAGTAAATACGTGTTGTACACTTTTTCCCTTAGCCATGTTTTTGTCCTTTTGGATTTTTCTGGTAAGGTTATAAATGAGTCAACATTCAAGACGTATTAGAAGATGTGTGTACTCTTTTTTCTTCACTAGGCTTTTTGCCACGAAATTTTTAATAGTAAGATTTTAACGAGGCACATTATCTATAAACATTCAAGGGGGAGTGTTACGAATCCACTTCATTGTGTGGATGTTTATCTTAATCTATTCTTACATAATGTATCTATTAATTGTATTAATTAAATATATTCTAAAGTATTTGTCAAATATTGTAAAGGATGGTTTGAATGTCCTATAAAAGGGTAGTCTTTCCCCCTTGTGAAATACACTTCAGAAGAATAACAAAGCTCTCAATCTTATACTTGTCATCGTCATTTATCTTACTTTATTGTTTGTGTATTCTTATATTTTTCTCTCATTTTACAACAAATAATTATTTTTTTTATTTTGTACATTGATTTAAAAAATTTACAACCAATCAAATTTTAAACTACTAATAAGGAATAACAAATTGTTCAAGAAATAAGTTTACCCCTTATGAAATCAATTACTAAACTTACTTATTTAAACATAAAAACTCATAGTTATCACCATGAAAATTATAACCCACCACCAACTTTATCTCTTCACTACCACCAAATTCAATATCTACTATCAATTTTGTTTTTTGTTCACTCAAAATTATCCAAATAAATTTCATAAAACATGGTCCAAAATCTCCATCGAAAAAACTACCTAAATTTTGAACTCTAGTTCGAAAAGAATTTAAAATTGATCATTTTTTCAGGTTGAATTTGGGTTAAGATAAAGGTTGACTGAAGTGAGAAGGAGGAGGGTGTTATTGATCGAGAATTGAAGCGGCATGGAGGTTGGGTTGGGTAGGGGTGAGATGTCATATTGGGGAGGGGAGGGGGTTGGCAGGAGTGGGGGGTGCGGAATGGGGTAGGAGTAGGATAATTGAGGAAGGGATGGTAATTAAATCATTTATTTAAGATTGTTTTTTTTAAAAAAAGCTAATACAAATTATACCCTTAATATGTTGCCTAAATTAAATTCCTAAAATGATTTTTTTTCTCATTAGCAAATTTCAAGTAATTTATTTGAGTAAAAAATGAAAAAAAAATCTCTCTATACTATACAAATTAATGAAAAGCATTGAAAAGAATTCTCTGACAATTTATGTTGTGAAAAATGATCAAATTTGACTATTTCATAAAGAAGAAAAGAAATTTAATTTAAAACAATAGCAATTTAAGTTCTAAAGTAAATTAATTATCTGTACTAATTAATTATAAAAATGTCTAATTAAATGAACACGTGTCCGTTATCAAATTTTAATATCATTTTATGTATCTCACATGCCTCTAAGAGAGTGAAAACACTTTATGTGCCCCCTCAGCACAGAAAGGTGTGTTTAGTACACTTTAGAATAATTCATAGGAAATAGGTCTCATGTGTGTCGTTGGAATTTTGCATATAATTGAGGGGGGTACTTGTGCGTTTTTCCAAACATTTTTGTTACCTTCATTCATTGTTATTCCCTTTTATTTTTTTATTCATTTTATTTTCTGTGTCTTTCATTTTAATTTTATTTAAATTTAATTTCAAATGTCTTATATATATAATAAATTAATTTGAAGGATATCAAAATAAGTAAATAAAATCAAATAACATAAATAAATTAAAATGTTAAAATTAAAGGACACTTTTAAATTATTTTTAAAAAAATACACATAATTAATTTTAAAAAAAATAAAGTGCATGCAATTAAAATAAATATTTTGCAAAGAAATAAAGAAAAACAATTAAATATATATAAGTTTAATATCAATAATATGTGTAATAACTAATTATAAAGTTATCAAAAAAAATGACACATCTCCGGTTTGTGCACTCATCACTTGCCTTTAAGAGAGTACGCTCTCTCTATATGTTATGTCGGCATTTGTGGTGTATTTATTTCATTTAAAATAAGTTTAGGAGGATAATAGAACTCTAGTTAAGTTTAAATATGTCTCTAAGTTGCCGATTATAGTCTAGGGATTGTGTCTTAGCCCATTTTATTTTTATCATTTAAATACATTATTGATTATTGAGATCTCATTTAAAAGAAATGAGTTGATATACATAGTAATAAAAAAGGTTATTTTGTAATTAGAAATTAATGAGAGATACATTGTTAAAATATGGAAGAAATGATCAAAATAGTCCCTCTTCTTTGAGCTAATACTGAAACTGTTCTCCAAAATTTTACCTATTTTTTTGCATTAATTTTATCCATAACTTATGTATGGAATGTTCAATCGTCATTTTATATATTTAGTAATTAGTAGAAATAACAATTCCATATCAAAATATGTGAAAAGAAAAACACTTTGTTTTGTTTAGTAGAAATCATATTGCAGGTAAAGTCGAAAGGTTCTGTATGGGATGTACAATTTTTTCTTTTCCTCCAAAGTCATATGTTAAAATATTCTTAAGTTTAGCTGTGGCAATATTTCTAGTTGACAGATCTTAACATTTCACTCAAATTGAAGTTTCTATTAAATATATAAAAAGACGATTGAACATTACTTATATAAAATTTTGGACAAAATTAATATAAAAAAAGGTAAAATTTTAGGAGAGGACCAAAAGTGCACCAATATCGCAAACATTAGGGACTATTAGTGCTCCGTGTGAAAATTCAAGGATCACTTTGAGTCATAACCCAAAGATGAGGGACTATTTTGAGACTTTCTCTTAAAATATGAAATTATCAAAGAAACTTTTTTTATTTTGAAAAAAAAAATATTGTTTTTACTTTTGCTTCAACTTTTCTCAAGAAGCCGACCGATTAGTTGACATCTTTGCAATTTCAAAAAAAAATTGTTTCTACTTCAAATTATCAAAAGTGATCTTTTTTAAAATATATTTTTTTGGCCTTGAAACCACTTAGCCAAAAAGGGCTCTTCATTCACATTAATTTTCCTATTATCCAAATGTACCTTGATAAAATAAGAAGTACTTATGTGTGACCTAGCGTTTTTTGTTAGCCATGGTACTTGGTAAATGTCATTTGGCGGGAGTTGAAAAAATGACTTAGGAATTCCAAGGCTGCAACCTACTTTGAATTCATGCATTCCCCTTTAATGGACTTCAATTGTTTATCAAATTACTTATTTAACGGGTTATATATATGATCATGGTCTCCCTAAGACTAATTGTCTATTGTAATTAGTAGTCTAACTATATCATTGAGCGGGGACAGACTGTGGCAATTACAAAGCATTACGTCTCATCGTGTTTATCAACCAAGCAAGGTCTCTAGTATATCTCTATCCTAGATACAAATCAATTTTAGCTTTAGTAATGTGTGCAGCTAAAGCTGTAACTACATCTACTTCCGACATTTCAACAGTCTTTTGTACCATAGGTCTTGTGCCTCCTCTATTCCACTAAGGATTTCCGACATTGTGAGATTTTATTCAACAAATCGAACAAGTCAACATAAGTCTTCTTCAAAGTTTTTCCTTCTATAGCTGAATTAAATAAGAAAATTGTGTTTGGCTCTAAACCCTCAACGAAGGCGTGGATCAAAACTTCATTCACTTGATGATGGGGTGGACAACTTGACAACAACAATTTGAATCTATCTCATGACTGGTATAAATTCTTCCCTCATTTCTGCTTAGACCTCAGTGTCCGCTTGTAAGCTTGGCTATTTCCCATATGGAAAGAACCGTATCAAACATTTTCGAGAAAGATCATCCCATGAAGTTATATAGTTCACTGGCTCCAATTTCAACCACCTTATTGCTTCCCCTAATAGAGAGAAATAAAACAAGAGGATACGGAGTGTACATCTCATTGATTTTGAAGAAACTTTGAATGTGTACTTATGGGTCCTCGTGAGTAAACCAATAAATTGTCCATTATTGTACGATAATTGCACCATATTCTGCTTCAACTCAAACCTACCACTAGCAGGTGGTTTTTGGATATTCGAAGTAACATTAGTTGTGTGTGGATTGCCACGTCATGGACTATCATCTCTACCATTGCTACAAATGCTGCTAGTTCGCCCCCAACTAGAGGGAGCAGTCTAACTATATCATTGAGCAGGGATAGAATGAATCAATTACCAAGCATTGTAATTCACTGTGTTGATCAACCAAAGAAGGTCTCTATGTATTATCTCTATCCTAGATATAAATCATCCATAATTCTAGAGAAGATCATACTCATTTTATCCAATATTGTATCCTGTTATTCTTCTCTCAAGTTCAATTCAGTTACTAATTTTATTTCAATAGTGGTCAATCACAAGATACTAAATCAAGGAAAAAAGAGCAATTTATGTGATAACCAATTTCAATACATCAAATTCAATAATATACAAATATCACGTAGCCATATCCCTAGAATAAGGAAATTTAGCTACTCATAATATAATTTTTAATCTTTAAGGATTTAATGTCATAACCCAGGGGTACAACCTATATGTAACATGATCCATAGAACCCCAAAAATTTTCATGTAACCCACTTAGCACATCATAACATAATATAATAGAAACGTGCAAAAATTTCAAAATACTTTCCATACAATTGAAGTCTCATAAAACGAAGTGGAAGTCTTTTACTAAACTTGTCTCAAACCATCTAATACATGAAAGTCTTAGGAACTCAACCCAAACAAAACATATAACATAAAAGAAGACATAAAGGGAAAGGAGTGATCAAGTTCTCGATGCTATGAGGACTTACAAAACTTCTCTTCTTGATCTATTATGTACCTAGCCATGAGGATGGAAGTTAACATCACCAAACCTTACACTTGTGGAAAATGCAAGAAAATATGGGTTAGTAAAAAATGCACTAAGATAGCCAGAAATAAAACCCTGAAAACATGCTAAAAGGGACATTTTAGTAAAATGCATGCACTTTGCTAAGTTAAACCATCATTTTGAAAATAGTGGAGAAACACAAGTCATAAGCATAAGAGACATATAATAAGACATAGACCATAACATGGTAGACAATGATCATAAATAGTGATCATTACAGATATCGTCATAGACATAGGCATAATCAATGCAATCTAGTTCAACATGTCATAAGAGAAACATTTCATGAGCCACCTCAAGGCAAGCTTGTACAATGCATACGTAAGATCACATAATTCCATCCATGCTAAGCAAGTCACTTTAGATTCTCATTCATGTTCATTACCTTTTTGATCTCTTCCTTAGCTTATTTCTCATATGCAAGGAAATATTCACTTTTGGTCACACGTGTATTGAAAAGGCCTAACAAGCTACAATCCAAACTAAGTAGAAATCATAAGTATAAGTCACAAGCATATTCATTACATAGATCATCGTACCTTAAGAGGAACATACCATTGATACCTTCAAAGCATACTTGTATAATGCATGATAAGATCTCATACTCACATTCTTACATTCACTATCTATGATCCTGTTTATTCTTATATTCAATTAGGTGAGAAAAGTCTTTCAGAATCATAATTATGTCAGAGAACTTTTCAAATCATGTTATTTATGTGTTCATGAGAATAGACTTTCAATCATCACAACATCATTATCATAATCATACATAGGTTTGTAAGTTAGAATATCCTTTCAACAACACATAACAAGATCATAATCACTTTCCTCTCAAAGTGTTATTAAAACATATACATAACCTTCATAACTATGTTTCGTTCTCATACTTTACCCCTCAAGGGTCAAATATCATATTCAAAAAACACATCTAGAATTACTATAGTAGATATGAATAATAATGTGATTCAATTAACTCAACTACTACAAGCATAATATCATAATATTCATCCATAATCAATAAATCAACATCTCAAAGTCATAAAATGGAAATATGGAAATTTCATGGATTCATGGGATATTCATCATAAAAATCATAATAATCATCAATTCAATCATAACAAAAAGTAATTCAATCATTAAAATCGTTTTTGAAATTATTTGGAGTCAAAAACCTAACTTTTAGGGATATTTAAACTTGAAAATTAAGAATTTGAGGGGCTTTATGGAAGAAAGTTATCCATGGATGAAGGACTAACATACCTTAGCTATTAATTTCCAACGAAATTGAGTAGAAAAGTTTTTTGAAATCCTAGCTCCAACTTTTTTCTTCTTCCTTGGAGTTTTAAATAGAGAATTTTGGGGAAAGTTGGTTTTAATTTGGGATTTTGGAATTATGAGGAAGATGACTAACTTTAGAAGTCTTAAATTAATATATAGTTGGTCTTAATTAATACAAAACAATGTCACTTAATATTAACTTAAAATGAAAAAACCAAAAACACCCCTAGAGTTAACTGCCAAAAAGCAATTTCAGGTGCCACCCACGACCCCACTGCCACGGTCCATGGATGGATCCACATAGTGTGTTGGTGGTCTATGGGTTGGGTCCCGCAACTCATTTCTGGGGTCTTTACCCATGACCCCTCACCCGTGGGGCATGGGTTCACCTACTGGTTGTGGTTCCCCTCTCGTGGGTGGATTGTTTTGGGCTAATTTTTGGATCAATTCTAGGAGCACTTGGTTGGTCCTTTGGGAATCATACTTTAGCATTTTAACGCTAAACCCTTCATTCTAAGTATGGGAAGCTAAATTCACGTATCTAACCCTCACATTAAGCTTTAAAACCCTCACGTAAAGCTCTAGTGTATCCTACTAGCTTTCGGGGTGTTACATTTAATATTTATAAAAGGAATCGATAAAGGTAAATAGTGGGAATGAACCTTAAAACTGAAGAAAATAGGTCTCCAAGTCGCCGTTCTCTAAAATCGAGAAAAGAAATAGTTAAAATACTAAAATCCAAGTCTATTTATAGTTTGGAAAAAGTCGATAGAAAATTAGACCATCTATTTGAGACACGCAAGTGCTTCTGAATTTAGATTTTCTTAAACTTTTCCTCTCCACGATCAATGTAGGAATAATATATTCCCTCTCAGCGATGTGGAGAATGCACGAAGCAGAGGTCTTCTCATTTTGAACTTTCTTTTGATCCTTTGTTACTTTACTTGCGTGCTTTTGTGCCCGGGCCCACGTCCACTTCACGTACACTAGATTTTGTGCATGTTTTACTTGCTTACTAACCTATAATTACTAGTCATATCGGTTAATTATAATGAAATAATAAAAATTTGTCCTCAAACTTGGTTAAAGCATGAGTGTTATTTAGCTCCGAGGCATATAAATATGCCCAAGATTAGGTATCATAAAAAGAATAACGAAATTAAAATCAAATATCGTGTGTGTGTGTGCGCGCGCGTGCGTGCGTGCATGCGTGCGTGCGTGTGTGTGTATTCATTGATTGATTGATTAAACATCCTTTTTGTGTAATGAATGGAATTATTTGAACTTTCTTTTGAATATTTCTATGTGGTAAAGTGTTAGGTCTCATTTATTTGCACTTAATCGGGGTCTGAATCTTAATCATTCAGATTTGTCTCATTAACTGTGCTTTTTTAGGACTGAATCTTAATTATTCAGATTTAGTTCATTAAGTTTGTTTGTTTTATTTCCTTATAAGTCTCTTAATGGGTTTGAATATATTATAATGAATCAAATTTGTAACGCATTTTTAACACCATTCAAACTCAAAAATGAGACTCCTATCTTGATTCAACTACATCACAGCTCATAAAAGTAGTTTTCTTATTTAATTAATATTAATTACATGTTTACCATTATAATTCCCATTATTCTTTAAAACTTAATATATGTCTTTTACTTTGATAAATTAATCAATATTATTTGAATTGATAAACACTCCATGATATAATATTTCGTACGGTTCCAGAAAAGATAAAAGTATTAATTATTTTATCGATAACAATAACAAATGTCTATTATAAAATAAAATATTTTCGTAAACATTATATTACTACTATATATAAACTATTTTACACTGCATTATATTAGATTCTAAAAATTTCTGAATGGAAATAATAGTCATATTAATGATGTAGCTTAATATTAATATTGTTAAAAGATGAATCATACTACCTTATTACGATAAAAATGTTCAAAATGTTATTTTCTATGAAAAAAATGATTTTACTAAAATGAGGTTTTTATAATATTTATTGATATAACATTTAATTTCATATGCAACAATCCCAATAATTCAGGTTCAGATTTAGAGACAACACTTTAATATTCAGGCTCAGATTCAGAGAACATTTTAATATTCAAATGTTTATTCAGATTTACACATCTAAAACTTAATGCACATCTTAATATTCAGATGTGTATTCAAATCAAACATATTGATCTTAATGGAAACAAATGAGGCCTTATGTGATATAAATGTTTCTTGAAATAGCAAGTAATATTTCTCTGTTATAAGAGTATATGTAAGTCGAAGTCGAACAAATTATGATCACCGATTCACCATACACAAAACACCATATATACACTTAAAAATACCAAATCATACCGAATTAACATAATATGATAATGATCGAAATCTAAAGTACCTACACCATGCCCACAACTCCCTCCCAGTGTGAATTTTTTTCTTAATGTTTAGCTCTTCACTTCGCACTATGAATAAAGTCCATATAAATGATATGAAGTAAAACCTCTATAGCTGGTAAAATTTGCATAAAAGACAACTATATAAAACAGATATGAAGAAACAAAAAGCCAAGTTAAAAACTAGCAGCTCTGATTCCTCATACTAAATGACTATACACAGACCTCACTTGTCGACATAAACTTTTCCTGTTTGTCCTTTCCCAGTGAGTAAGCAACTACATTTCAGTGTTGATAATCAAACACAGTTACTTCAACCTAATAGACCAAACACCTTCAAATACCCTGGTAAAATTGCATATTTGCATAATTCAAAGCCCATGTGCCAGTAGTTAAACTCATTCTTTCTTGAAGTTTTGCCAAGTGCTTCTTACCGTTAAGATGTGCAGCCATAGCAATCTCATCAGGGCACCTAATGTCACAAAAACTACACCACAGCTTAGAATTATGAGTAGCACCACCAGCATTCTTCACTTGTGTCTGCCTTTGATGTTGCCCAGTAGTAGCTCCTAGTTGGACATTTTCTTTCAGTTTTTTGTTAGTGCTGTTCTTGTATTGTGCTGCAAGTGCATGTTTAACTTGCTCCTGCTTAAGCTCTGGCATATTTGAAGTAGAAGGTGGGTTTCTTTCAGTTTTGGTCGTTCTCTTCAGCTCTTCACACTTTATCCTATGTCTCGTCCCTAGAAGATGGCACTTCAAGTCACCCTTTGAGGTAGTTGTCACTTGACATACTGCACAAGTCCACTCTGTCTTAACATTCTTTACAGAATCGATTTCTGGGAGTTTAATCTCCTTGGCCTCTGCTGGAAATGCTGTATCCTTGGTCTGCACACCTGTTGTTTTCTTCTCAATCTGAATTGGATGTTCCTTCACACTTTTAACCTGCAGTGCCACAGGGGACGTTTCAATCACTGCATACACATTATTTTTGCTTGACTATAGAAACAAATAGATACTAGGTCAGAATAAAGGTAGTATTAAAGTTTTAAAAAATCAAGAGCTTCAATACTCTCCCTTCTTTAGTGTCTGCAAATGTTCACAGGAGAAACTAAAGGGCCGAGACTGTACTAAGATAAATGAATCTTACAAACTTCAAGCAGGATAAATTTTACTAAGTACACCAGTTAAATTTTTGGGCTGCTCCGTGATTGTTTAGCATATATGTGGTCTCTACTTAAGTTTAAATGATAATGCACTTGATCTCAGAGTGCACTATCAATTGTCATCTTCCACATCAGTCCATCCTATTGTCTTCATATACAGCTAAGCCTTCATCCTGCACTGTTCCTAACTTGACCACCAAGAGTATCACTAGCAGCTAATTAGCTGTTCTCATGGAAACATCAAGCTCTCCTCTTTTGTGTTTGATAATTGCCCCGAGTGTCTTACCATAACTGAGTTTATTCTTTTAGGAAAAGGGAAACATGTAATCTCCATATTTGACAAGTCCTTTTCTCGTAGGAAGAGGTTTATGAATTTATAAGTAGAGGTTCATTCCTCCTAACGTAATAACATTCATAATGTAGTCTTAGGGACTTTGAGAGTTTGGTGTAGGGAGTGTAACGGTGAGACACAAACGATATGTTATCACTTGTGTGAACTTCTTTTTATCCCGAGTGAATTGTGTGAGGTTACTTCTCTCGATATATTTTGTACTCACATGTTTATATAGTGAATTACTCATTTCTTTTTGTGGACGTAGGTCGAGTGACCGAATCACATTAATCTTTGTGTGTTTTGGTATATTTATCGTTCGTCTTATTACTGGTCTGTCGAGGTCTGCTTTAATTTTTGGCATGATATCCAAATGACCACGGAAATTTTATGGTTAAAAAATAATAACCTCTTTAGGCTCAGCTGCTTCATTAGTACTGTGAAATGGTTGTGCTGCAGCTGCATGTTTTACTTGCTCCAGATTAAGCTGATTTGACTTTGTTGGAACTGGTAAACTTCCATTGCTTTTGGGAGTTTGTTCGCAAATTTTCAGCGCCTCATACTTGGATTTATGTTTCCTTCCGTTAAGATGGGACTTCATGTTTTGCTCTGAGGTGGTTGTCATTTGGCATAATGCACAAGTCCACTCTGTCTGAACTCTATTTGGAGAAATTACCTCTGGAAGTTTGATCTCTTCAGCATCTGCTGGAACTACCAATTCCTTGACCTGCAGTCCTGTCATTTTCTGCTCAATTATAATTGGATTTTCCTTCACACTCTTAACCTGCAGTTACGCAGACATCTTAATCACTGACATACAGATTACTTTCTCTTGAATATAGAAACACAAAACCTAGGCTAAAATAAAGGTGGTACTGTAGGTTTTAAAAAAATTAAAAGCACCAAGTATCTCCCTTTTCGAATGGAGAGACTAGAGAGAATACAAAGACAGATGAATCGAGTGCAAACTTCAAAAACAATTAATATTACAAAGTATGTCAGCTTCAATTTCGGGTTATTTTAGTGATTCTTTAGCATGCACAAAGTTTCTGCTTGGTCTAAATGATAACGCACTTGATTCAGAGTGCATTATCATTTGCCATCGTTGTCTTGATCGATCAGTCTAATTTTTATTTTCATAAACAGTAAGTTTCATCTCATGCTCTCCTCTTGTCATCTATCATCAATTAGCAGTTTTTCTAATATTTCATCCATCAAGTTATCTAGAAGAATACTCCTGAACATATAATACTCCAAAAGAAAACTAACTTGAGGAAATTCAAGGGTAAAGAACTATAACCTGTTTAGGCTCAGCTGCTTCATGTTTTGCCATATGCTCCATCACTGTGATATCTTCCCAAACAGGACCACTCCCTTCACATTGTGTCTGATTAGGAGTACTATGATTGTTATTTATGGGAACTCAAGCATGTGAACAGAAAAATAGTTTTTCACTACAAAGTAATTACTTCTGTTGTTAAAAGAAGGAAAATTCAGACTCTATCACTGCATAATGTCATTACGATAACCTATTCCTCATGTACAAACAGTAGTTCAAGAATTGAAAGATACACAGCATCTATGCAAACAAAGCATTCACAAATTAACTGGAAATACGCAAATCTCAAAAATTGGTGCATGACATCACATATATGCAAGTCATTTAACTTGTACTCAACTGCTAATGCAACTTTTCAAACCATTATGGAGTGAAAACCCCAATAAAGCAGTAGCAAAAGAAGTTAAAAATTGTTTCATAAAGTACAGGGAGCTAGGAACAATGGGTGAGGCACCTGGTTGGGGGTAATCCTTCCTGCTTCATCACTAGTATCAGTAGGCTTGATCTCTTCTGCATGATGTTTCGAACTATAATCCTTATACTGCACAGAGGAGATCATTATAAGTACACTTGGTGAGAAAAAAAATCAATACTCTAGCCGTCATTGGCTCATTGCTATAAAATACAGTGGAATATGCAATCAAACATTTGCTTTAATGGTGGCAATTTAACTTTTGGATACAGAAATTGGTAGTTGCCTCAACTTCTATATAACTAACTGATGTAACATCAAAACAAGCATATTTCCAATTCAGTAATGAACGGGCTACCCCTTGCTGAAGTAATGTCCGACATACCTTGTTTGCAATAAGTTTCTCCAGAGCATCCGATCCATTTTCTTCGAGATACCTCTCTACCACAGACAGAAATGTTTCATTCTTGAGAGATCGATCCTCCATTGGCTTGTTAAACCAGTCGGCAACAGTTCGAAGGTTGACAGACAAGCACAAACATAAAAGGCGTAGATAAACATAACAAGAACTATTAAACTGACTGATACTATCGTGCCATTTAACGAGTAAACATGGACGAACAAGAACTTCATAAAGATAACATGCCCCATTAAACCGCGGTATCACCAACCAACATATGGTAATTAATTTTATATATGGCCACAGAGGAACCCTGCCAATGTAATTAAAAAGTCATTAGTATATGCAAGAGGAGCAGTTTCACATGTACAAACACAAATTGCACAATTTTTCCCCAATGCTTCAACAAACTCTCTAGCAGTCTAGCTCGGCAAGGGAATTTAAGAAACACAAGCAAGAACAGACCTATAACTACAAACACAGACTAGAACCAAAATAAGTGCGTTTTACGACACTGACGATAAATTTGTTAACCATTAATGACTTCGAGTTTGCCCAATAATGTTAGTACAAGCTAAGTGTCGATACATGAAAGAGTCCCATATGATTACAAAGGACATTACCATTGGATAAGTTTGTCAAATAGGTGTTGGAAGAGAGAAAAAAAGGAAAATATGGTCCAATATATGACGAGCTTCCTCATGTGATACTTGGAACCAGTTTCAATTGCTCGTATTGATGCACATCTGCAGTTGCACAAAACAATTTACCAAACACAAACAAGATACACAACTAAAATTGAACAATCAAAACTTACATCGGATAGCCCAGAGCAACTACCGGCCTGCAATTCAAAAAAACAAATGTATCAATAGTTGCAAACAACGTAGAATCAAAAAAAAAAAAGAAAGATGAATCTTCAAGCTATAAAAGCTAAAGTTCTTATCTACTATATGAAAATTTCATTTTTTTAACGAAACAACACAAAATAGAATGGAGCTTAGAGAAAGAAGCAAATCTACCAGGCTAAGCAATCGATGAAGTGAAGGGAAAATCTGAGAAAATCCATTCTGGAAAATTTACTCTTCTCAGTTCAACTGGAGTTTTATGATCACAAAAGAAAATAGACTTTCTGAAGAGGGAAAAACAAGTGAACAGTTTACAAAATAAGTGTTTTTTTTCCTATTAATAACAGAAATACCCTCTTAATGTTGTACTTGAAAAGTGGAAAGCCAAGGCTAACTTTGGAATTGAATCGTTGGTCTTTCTATATTCCAATCAAATAAAAGCGTTGAGTTTTTATTTTATTTTGTTTTTTCCAATTGTAATTAACATCTCCTAATTTATAAAAGTTGAGTCACCATAGTAATTAATGTGATTCCTTCACCTTTTTGGTTTCACATATGTGTACCTATTGATATTGATCGTCCCATCATATCCTTAATCATGAAGGAACTTGTGCTGCAACTACATTTTTTTTAATTTTGGCCTACATATTGATCAAACTAATGAATGAAATTAAAGTTTATAAAATTTATCTATATTAAAGTTCTATATAATATCTATTATTGGATTGTATTTTAATAGTTGTTAAGATTAGTTTAGAGGTTATTTGGTAGAGTCTATTAGTAAAAGAAAATTTGGACAGAATTGAAAAAAAAACTAATTTAACTTCTTCTGCCCGTTTGGCCATAAATTTTGCAAGTAAAACTTGGGAAAAAACTTGGCAAATTTTGTTTGTCCATACACTTTTTAATTATTTGGCAAATTTTTTTGACAAATTTTCCAAATTCCCAAATACTAGAAAAAACTAGTATTTGGGCCAAATTTCATTATTTGGAAAGTTTTAGAAATTCAATTTTTACACTTAACTTTTTATTTTACAAAAAGAATATATTTATTGACACCAACCAATTCAATTAGCTCCCCATCTGCCAACATTATTTAGTCTTAACGAACTAGCTACTAAATAAAACATGAATTGCATTTATTTTATTTTGGTAGATAAATATTACGTTGATGTTGGTCTACGGAACACAAGAGGATTTTTAGCTCCATTCAAAGGAATGCGCTATCATTTACAGGACTACCGAGGAAGTGAAAGAGAGCCTAAGAATGGAAAAGAGTTATTTAACTATAGACATGCTTCTCTGCGCAATGTAATTGAAAGAACTTTTGATGCGTGGAAAAGTAGATTCAGAATACTAAGACAAGGCATGAACAACTATGAATGTGACATGCAAGTGAAAATAGTAATTGCTTGCGCTGCATTGCATAATTTTTTACGTGAACACCAAAGTAGTAATGAAATATTCAATGAATATGAAAATGATGATATGGTTGTTGATGAAAGTGACGAACTATTGGCTCAGGGTAACAACATCGCTTCATCTTCTCGATCATCTGATTCGGAAATGCAAGCTCGTCGAGAAGAGATTGTTCATAAAATGTGAGAAGATTATATTAAAGAATAGGTTGAACTCTTTTTGAGATGAGAAAGCATAGGTTCTTCAGTGATTGCAATATTTATTTCCTTTTGTTTTCTTCTTTTTATTTTTTTCCGAATTTATATTAGTTATATTTTCATTACCATGATTTGTACCATGACCTTTTCACTATACGAATATTTATTGTAATGATTCTTGTTGATTTGTTGCGGAAGTCATAAATCTTGTTACATGAGATTTCTATTATGCTATGTAATACAAATTTATGATTAGTTTGATAGTTTTAAAAACTTATGGGTACAAATCATATTTCTTAAAAAAATGAAATTTGTTTCTCAAATTCTATGGCCAAACACATGGTAAAATTTCACCCAAATTTTCATCCAAATAATATTTGCCAAAAATATTTGAATATCTATGGCCAAACGCTAGCTTAAAGTAAAGTCAAATCTTTATTATCACTATTTTCTAAACATCTAGAAACACTTGTGAACAACAATAATATGAAACTCATTACCATCTAACTTTATCTTCTTCTATTTTTTTCCTAATTCACTCTTCTTTTTTTCCTTTTTCTTCATCTTTTTGTCATCCTATCCTGGTTCTTTTTCATTACATGTAAGATTGAACTATACAATTTATAATTTCATAAGATATTTTTGAATATATTTTATCAATGATTATCTAATTTTAAACTTGAATAATAAAATTTATTTATTTTTATCATATACAAATCATCCAATTCTAAAATTAAGCACACAAAGTAAATTTTATGATACAAAATTTGTTGGAATAATATTACATTTGTTCTCTTTATTTTAATTTCATTATAGTATTTAAATACACTATCTTCGACATTTAAAATAATATGAAACAGAAGCATTTGAATATTATATTTCATAATCATCTTCTAAAATAGATGAAATAATTTTTTATAATAACTATCAAGTTATTTCTTTTCCGATAACAACAAATTTTGTTTAATAAGTTTGTACTTTAATGTGATAAATATGAAAAGATAAGTTATGTGGGATAATTTAATAATTAGAAAAAATTTATGTATTAAAATATAAGAAATTAATCTTCGTGTTATAATTTTTTTGATATCTTTGGTTTGTTAAACGAGATCGTCACTTATGAACCATATGATTTTAAGTATTTCTATAATGTTTCGATGCCAACTAATTCAAAAGTATTTTGAATTTTGATTGTCGTTATTGAAATAATTCAAATTATATTTTTAATTTTATGCGTAGCTTAATTTTTTTAACATAATAATTACTACAATTACCTAATTAATTAAAACTCATATTAATAACAAATATAAGGAATGATTATCAAATCATCAAGTTGGCATAACACAAGAGCACAAGACTACAGTATCAATGTTTGGCTCTTTTGGTTTGTAATCTGGGGCTGGAACATATGAACTAGAGTGTTTTGAGTTTTGACTGTTATTACTAAACGATTTTACATTATATTAAAAAATTAGGTAAAATATAATTTAAATTTATCTATATAATAAAAATAATAAAATTACTTAATTTTATAAATTCATATTTAGTTTTAAAAAAATGTCACGACCCAAATCCGGGCCGCGACTGGCACCCACACTTACCCTCCTATGTGAGCGAACCAACCAATCTAAACCTTAACATTTCAAGGTAATATCAACATAAAGTAATGCGGAAGACTTAACTCATTAATAAAATCAATAACTATTGTTATTCCCAAAATCTGGAAGTCATCATCACAAAAACATCTATAATCAAATTACTAAGCTAAGAGTATTCTAAGAAGCTAAAAATACATAAGAAGCTAGTCCATGCCGAAAGTTCAAGGCATCAAGACTTGAAGAAGAAGATCCAGTCCAAGCTAGAAGCATTAGCTCACCCTGAATTTCCGATGTAGTAAGACTGGCTTGAGTTACTGTTGAGTCGAAGATGACGGCACGTTTGCTGCACTCCACAAATAAACAAGAAGAAAACAATAAAAGTAGGGGTCAGTACAAAACACGGGTACTGAGTAGATATCATCGGCCAACTCAAAATAGAAAACAGTATGTATTAAGCAATATCATAAAATCAACTAATATCCTTAGCATGCAGCATTTACAGTTACCATAACCCTTGGTTACAACACCAAGCACATCAATGAGGACTCACACCTCCTCATCATACTCATTTGGGAATTAGGTTCATTAGATTGAATATATTAACATCTTTCAAGATTCATTATCTTTATTCCCCTCGTGTCAGTACGTGACACTCCGCTCCTCAATATACTATCCTGGTGTCGGAACGTGACACTCCGATCCTCATTCTATCCTGGTACCGGAACGTGGCACCCGATCCATATTCTATCCTGGTGTCGGAACGTGACACTCCGATCCTCATATACTATCCTGGTACCGGAACGTGGCACCCGATCCATATTCTATCCTGGTGTCGGAACGTGACACCCGATCCATATTCTATCCTGGTACCGGAACGTGGCACCCGATCCATATTCTATCCTGGTGTCGGAATGTGGCACCCGATCCATATTCTATCCTGGTACCGGAACGTGGCACCCGATCCATATTCTATCTTGGTGTCGGAACGTGACACCCGATCCATATTCTATCCTGGTACCGGAACGTGGCACCCGATCCCCTAATCTCACTACTTTCATTCATCAAGCCTTCTTTTATACCAAGGCATCATCATTAACAAAGTAGATTAGGGTTTCTTTTCAAGATTTGGGATTCAATAGCTTCATCATGCTTATTTATTCATAATTACATAATCACATCATTCATGCAAGCATACAATTAAGCATATAGAAGGGTTTACAATACTACTAACACATATCATTCACTATTAAGAGTTTACTACGAATAGCATGAAAACCATAACCTACCTCCACCGAAGAATTGCGATCAACAAGCTAATCCTCAAAGCTTGGTGCTTTCCTCTTCTCTCGATCGGTTCTCCCTCTCCCTTCTTGTTCTTTCTGTTTTCTTATTCAAACCCTCTTTCTTTTACCCTAATTAGTATATAATTAAGAATAAAAGATGGCAATAATACCCCACGAATTAACTTAAGGTTACCTCTTTTAACCCCCAAGAATTTGAGTTATTAATATAAACCCACGAAATATATAATTATAGCAGGAATAGTCCAAAACGTCCCTTTAAAACTTAACCAGAAATCCGACTCCAACTGGGATTATGCAAACTGTGACGGGCCGTCGCGCCTGCGACGGTCCGTCCTGCTGTCCGTCGCATAGTTCAGAAACTTGATTTTGGGTGAATGGCCTGTGACGGTCCGTCCAGTCACTCCGTTACGAAGTTCAGAGAGTTGATTTTCAGTACCCAATTTCAGATTTTCTAAGTGTTTTGAAACGAGACCCTGCGACGGTCCGTCGTGCCCTTGACGGTCCGTCGTGGGGTCCGTCGCTTCTGCCAGTTTTTCCAGAATTGAAGTCTGTTGCTCAAAACGACTAAACAGGTCGTTACAATAGATACTAATTTACCCATCGTTCGTCCCCGAACAATCACAAGAAGGAAAACAAGGGAGAAAAGGAGTACCTGAATCTGTAAACGGATGCGGGTATCTTTCTTGCATATCTGCCTCCTTCTCCCAAGTGGCTTCTTCAACCAGTCGATTCTTCCATTGCACTTTGATGGATGTAATCTCTCTTGACCTCAACTTGCGAACTTCTCTATCTAGAATAGCAACAGGCTCCTCCTCATAAGACAAGTTCTCATCAAGCAAAACTGAATCCCAACGGATAATGTAGTTTCCATCCCCATGGTATCTTTTCAACATCGACACATGGAATACCGGATGTACTCCGGACAGCCCTGGAGGCAAGGCTAACTCATAAGCCACCTCCCCTACTCGCTTAAGTACTTCAAATGGTCCAATGTACCTTGGACTTAGTTTACCCCTTTTACCAAACCGCATCACCCCTTTCATTGGTGAAACTTTCAACAAGACTTGTTCACCCTCCATGAACTCTAAGTCTCTAACCTTTCGATCTGCATATTCTTTTTGTCTACTTTGCGCCGCTAGAATCTTTTCTTGAATAGACTTCACTTTTTCCATCGAATCCCTCAAGAGATCAGTGCCCCAAGGTCTAACCTCGAACGCATCAAACCAACCAATGGGAGACCTACATCTCCTACCATACAATGCTTCAAATGGAGCCATATCAATGCTTGAGTGATAGCTATTATTGTATGAAAACTCCGCTAAGGGTAGGAAGCTATCCCAATGACCACCAAACTCTATCACACATGCACGAAGCATATCCTCCAACACTTGAATCGTTCGCTCAGACTGACCATCGGTCTGAGGATGGAACGCAGTACTAAGGTCCAACCTAGTACCCAATTCCGCATGCAATGTTTTCCAAAACTTAGAAGTAAACTGCGTACCTCTATCTGATATGATGGATAGTGGAACCCCATGCAATCGAACGATTTTTGAGATATAGATCTTGGCTAACTTCTCGGCATTGTAAGTCACCTTAACCGGAATAAAATGAGCAAATTTAGTTAACCTATCAACAATCACCCAAATGGAGTCATACTTACCCATTGTCCTTGGAAGACCAACCACAAAGTCCATTGCAATTCTCTCCCATTTCCATTCCGGAATGGGCATTCTCTGAAGTGTTCCTCCGGGCCTTTGGTGTTCATACTTTACTTGTTGACAGTTTGGACACTTGGCAATAAAGTCAACAATATCACGCTTCATTCTACTCCACCAAAAGTGTTGCTTTAGGTCACGATACATCTTGGTTGCACCCGGGTGTATAGAATACCTTGAACTATGAGCCTCTGTCAGAATAGTGTTGATCAAATCATAGACGCGGGGTACGCATACCCTTCCCTTGATCCTCAAAACACCTTCCTCATCAATTTGTGCTTCCTTAGCCTCTCCTCGCAATACCTTATCTTGAATTCTGTGCAGTTTCTCATCATCAGACTGTCTTCCCTTAATCTTGTCAAGAAAGGAAGATCTTGCCTCCACAGAAGCCAACAATCCTCCCTTCTC
This sequence comes from Solanum lycopersicum, assembly GCF_036512215.1. Classification (NCBI taxonomy): domain Eukaryota; kingdom Viridiplantae; phylum Streptophyta; class Magnoliopsida; order Solanales; family Solanaceae; genus Solanum; species Solanum lycopersicum. The sequence continues at coordinate 40,099,363 of NC_090809.1, read as the reverse complement.
ATTTACTTCTAATCTCATCAAGTCATTAGCTAGAGTCTGAACCTCTCTAGCCAGTGGGTGTCTAGAAGCTTGCAAGTGAGCTAGACTTTCCATGCTTCCCGCCTTTCTACTTAAAGCATCCGCTACAACATTCGCCTTCCCCGGATGATACAAAATAGTGATGTCGTAGTCCTTCAGTAGTTCCATCCATCTCCTCTGCCTCAAGTTCAAATCTTTCTGAGTAAAGACATACTGAAGGCTACGATGATCCGTGTAGACCTCACACTTAACCCCATATAAATAGTGTCTCCATTGCTTTAATGCAAACACTACCGCAACCAATTCCAAATCATGAGTTGGATAGTTACGTTCATGCACTTTTAATTGCCTTGAAGCATAAGCAATCACACTTTTCTCTTGCATTAGTACTGCACCCAAACCAGAATAGGATGCATCACAATAAACAATGAAGTTCTTACCCTCTACTGGCAAGGTAAGGATAGGTGCGGTAGTCAACAAAGTCTTGAGCTTCTGAAAGCTTTCCTCACATTCGTCCGACCATACAAATGGAACATTCTGCTTAGTCAAGTTCGTCAATTGGGAAGCAATAGAAGAGAATCCCTTGACAAATCGGCGGTAGTAGCTAGCTAACCCAACAAAGCTCCTTATTTCTGACACATTAGTAGGTCTTACCCAATTCTTTACTGTCTCAATCTTAGAAGGATCAACCATCACTCCTTCTTTAGAAACCACGTGCCCCAAGAAGGACACTGCATCTAGCCAAAACTCACACTTAGAGAACTTGGCATAAAGCTTTTTCTCCCTCAACATTTCCAATACCATTCTCAAATGCTCTTCATGTTCCTTCTTGCTCTTTGAGTATACCAATATATCATCAATAAATACGATCACGAAGAGGTCCAAATATGGCTTAAAAATCCCGTTCATCAAGCTCATGAACGCAGCAGGGGAATTCGTAAGACCAAAAGACATCACTACAAATTCGTAATGCCCATACCTCGTTCGAAAAGCAGTCTTTGGCACATCCGTTGCCCGTATTTTCAATTGATGATAACCGGATCTCAAGTCAATCTTAGAGAAGACACAAGCACCTTGTAACTGATCGAACAAATCATCAATGCGGGGAAGAGGATATTTGTTCTTTATGGTTACCTTGTTTAGTTGTCTGTAGTCTATACACATTCGAAAACTCCCATCCTTCTTCTTCACAAACAAAACCGGAGCACCCCAAGGAGATGCACTTGGTCTAATAAAGCCTTTGTTTAACAATTCTTGAAGTTGGGCTTTTAACTCTCTTAACTCCGCGGGAGCCATTCTATAAGGGGGTATCGAAATGGGTCGAGTACCCGGTTCAAGGTCAATACAGAAATCAATATCCCTATCTGGTGGCATACCAGGAAGATCTGCAGGGAACACATCCAGAAACTCACGGACCACCGAAACCGACTCAATCGAAGGTACTTGGGTAGTGTCATCCTTGAGATGTGCCAAGAAAGCTAAACACCCTTTACTAACCATTTTCTTAGCACGAAGAAAGGAGATGATACGCACCGAATTGGAAGTGTAGTCACCCTCCCACACTAACGGATCTGTCCCAGGCTTGGCTAACGTCACCGTTTTAGCATTACAATCCAAGATCGCAAATTGCGGAGAAAGCCAAGTCATACCCAGAATTACATCAAAATCGACCATTTCTAAGATAACCGAGTCTACATAAGTATTTCTCCCCACAAAAGTTACAAGACAAGACCTATACACCCTTTCAACTATCACAGACTCACCCACCGGAGTAGAAACACGAATAGGTATGTCAAGCAATTCACAATGTAAATTAAGACCATTAGCAAATGCGGAAGATACATAAGAAAATGTGGATCCGGGATCAAATAATACAGAAGCCGTGCAATCACAAACCAAAAGATTACCTGTGATGACAGCATCAGATGCCTCTGCTTCAGACCGCCCAGGGAAAGCGTAACAATGGGCCCTATCGTTCGTCTGTCTGTTGCCCCTACCATGTTGTGATGTAGTGGCTCCAGTTTTCCCATCACCTCGGCCGTTTTGGTGACCACTATTTCCTCGACCACCACGCCCTCCAGAAAAACGGCCTCTACCATGACCACTTCTACCTCTAGCTATTGGGGGTCTGTAACTCTGTTTTGGACAATATCTCTTAATATGTCCAATCTCCCCACATCCATAGCACTCTCTGGGTTCATGCATAGGTCTCTCAGAGAAGTGTTGACCGGTCGGAGGTGGACCCCCAACTACAGTCTGTAGTGAAGACTGAATTGGTCGAAACTGCGTAGCCTCCGGAACCTTGTCCTCTAGAGTAAGAACCATTAAACTCACCTCCCTTTCGAAACCTTTTTGATGTCGATGTCGTAGTGAAGTCTTCTGGCTTCACTCCTTCCACTTCCATCACAAGGTCTACCACCTCTTGGATGGATTTTGCCGTTGCCGCTATCTGTAAGGCCGAAATTCGCAATTCTGACCTCAACCCCTTCACAAACCGGCGAATCCTCTCTTGTGGACTGAAACAAAGTTGCGTGGCATATCTGGATAATGCGCGAAACCTAGCCTCGTAAGCATTAACCGACATCCTACCTTGCTCTAGGCTCAAGAACTCATCCCTTTTCCTATCCCTCAAAGTCCGAGGGATATACTTCTCCATAAACAAGCTAGAGAATGAGGCCCAAGTCATAGGTGGTACCTCTGTTGGTTGACACTCAATATGTGACCGCCACCACATTTTGGCGTTCCCTTGAAACTGATAAGTCACAAACTCCACATCAAACCGTTCTACTATACCCATCTTGTGTAGTAGCTCGTGACAGTCAACCAGAAAATCATAAGCATCCTCCGATTCAGCACCCTTGAAGATCGGAGGTTTCAATTTCAAGAACTTACTGAAAAGTTCATGCTGATCATTTGTCATTATAGGCCCAGTAGTCAGACGTGGAAATGTGCCTATGTCCAATGAGGCCTCCATACGAGAAGCCATAGTGGCTGCATATTGTACTTCTGAAACCGGAGCTGTTGGTGCAGAAAACACTGGAGGTGCCTGACCTTGATCAGACAACCCACTAAGATAAGCGAGAACCTGATTGATCATATCTAGGGTGGGTTGGGGTGGCAATTCCTCATTTTGCACTTGTTCATTCACCCCATCCTCCCCCTCTCTTATCACTTCCTCAGTCGGTGGAGGAGTCACCGCCCTAGTACCAGATGGGCTCGGTGCTCGTCCTCTTCCTCTAGAGGACGTCCTCCCACGACCTCTACCACGGCCCCTTGCCGCTGTTCTTCCTCGAGCCACAGCCCAGTGGCTGGCTCAGTTGTTTCTTGTCTGGCCGGTGTTGATGTTGGCGTAGTCGTTGCTCTAGTTCTAACCATCTGCGAAAGAGAGTGAAGATGGTCAGATACCAATTCGTATCGCCTACATACCAATTGGACTCAAGTAGTAGCACGAAAGAAAGAATGAAAGAGTGAAATTTTCCTAAAGTCTTATAGCCTCTCAAGGAAAAGTAAAGGTGTCCCCCTACCGTTCCTTAAGACTCTACTAGACCTGTTCTTGTGTGATGAGACCAACGAACCTAATGCTCTGATACCAAGTTTGTCACGACCCAAATCCGGGCCGCGACTGGCACCCACACTTACCCTCCTATGTGAGCGAACCAACTAATCTAAACCTTAACATTTCAAGGTAATATCAACATAAAGTAATGCGGAAGACTTAACTCATTAATAAAATCAATAACTATTATTATTCCCAAAATCTGGAAGTCATCATCACAAGAACATCTATAATCAAATTACTAAGCTAAGAGTATTCTAAGAAGCTAAAAATACATAAGAAGCTAGTCCATGCCGGAAGTTCAAGGCATCAAGACTTGAAGAAGAAGATCCAGTCCAAGCTAGAAGCATTAGCTCACCCTGAATTTCCGATGTAGTAAGACTGGCTTGAGTTACTGTTGAGTCGAAGATGACGGCACGTTTGCTGCACTCCACAAATAAACAAGAAGAAAACAATAAAAGTAGGGGTCAGTACAAAACACGGGTACTGAGTAGATATCATCGGCCAACTCAAAATAGAAAACAGTATGTATTAAGCAATATCATAAAATCAACTAATATCCTTAGCATGCAGCATTTACAGTTACCATAACCCTTGGTTACAACACCAAGCACATCAATGAGGACTCACACCTCCTCATCATACTCATTTGGGAATTAGGTTCATTAGATTGAATATATTAACATCTTTCAAGATTCATTATCTTTATTCCCCTCGTGTCGGTACGTGACACTCCGCTCCTCAATATACTATCCTGGTGTCGGAACGTGACACTCCGATCCTCATTCTATCCTGGTACCGGAACGTGGCACCCGATCCATATTCTATCCTGGTGTCGGAACGTGACACTCCGATCCTCATATACTATCCTGGTACCGGAACGTGGCACCCGATTCATATTCTATCCTGGTGTCGGAATGTGACACCCGATCCATATTCTATCCTGGTACCGGAACGTGGCACCCGATCCATATTCTATACTGGTGTCGCAACGTGGCACCCGATCCATATTCTATCCTGGTACCAGAACGTGGCACCCGATCCATATTCTATCTTGGTGTCGGAACGTGACACCCGATCCATATTCTATCCTGGTATCGAAACGTGGCACCCGATCCCCTAATCTCACTACTTTCATTCATCAAGCCTTCTTTTATACCAAGGCATCATCATTAACAAAGTAGATTAGGGTTTCTTTTCAAGATTTGGGATTCAATAGCTTCATCATGCTTATTTATTCATAATTACATAATCACATCATTCATGCAAGCATACAATTAAGCATATAGAAGGGTTTACAATACTACTAACACATATCATTCACTATTAAGAGTTTACTACGAATAGCATGAAAACCATAACCTACCTCCACCGAAGAATTGCGATCAACAAGCTAATCCTCAAAGCTTGGTGCTTTCCTCTTCTCTCGATCGGTTCTCCCTCTCCCTTCTTGTTCTTTCTGTTTTCTTATTCAAACCCTCTTTCTTTTACCCTAATTAGTATATAATTAAGAATAAAAGATGGCAATAATACCCCACGAATTAACTTAAGGTTACCTCTTTTAACCCCCAAGAATTTGAGTTATTAATATAAACCCACGAAATATATAATTATAGCAGGAATAGTCCAAAACGCCCCTTTAAAACTTAACCAGAAATCTGACTCCAACAGGGATTATGCAAACTGTGACGGGCCGTCGCGCCTGCGACGGTCCGTCCTGCTGTCCGTCGCATAGTTCAGAAACTTGATTTTGGGTGAATGGCCTGTGACGGTCCGTCACACCTGTGACGGTCCGTCCTACCACTCCGTTACGAAGTTCAGAGAGTTGATTTTCAGTACCCAATTTCAGATTTTCCAAGTGTTTTGAAACGAGACCCTGCGACGGTCTGTCGTGCCCTTGACGGTCCGTCGTGGGGTCCGTCGCTTCTGCCAGTTTTTCCAGAATTGAAGTCTGTTGCTCAAAACGACTAAACAAGTCGTTACAAAAAATTATTTTTAGGGGAAAATAATATTATTATTATGACTACAACTATGTAAGCTTAATATTTAACATATCATTCATAACAAACATTTTTTTGATAAAACAATATATAATACTAATAAAAAAAATATATATGTTATGAAACTTCGATAGTTCATTCTTAACAAATTTGTGTTGTCATTATCATTGGAGAACTATGAAGGTGTTTTTCTTTTAATTTGTTTTTATAAAAAATTAATTTTGAAATCAGAAAGAACTTTTTATACCTGTTATGTGTTATTATAATTTTTCAATGAAGCTCCATCAATATTTTTATACAAAAAATATTGTATGTGTCTCTAGTACTCAAATAAAAAAATATTAATTTTAAGGTGTCTTTATTTGGGTATGATACGACTCATATACGAACGAGAATATGAAGACAAATACATAATAAGAGAAACATTATTGTAGTTTCAATTTTTATCATATTTCAATCACAAACATTCTAAATATAATCAGATGAAATATACTTTTATTATTCAACTTCTTTCTAGAAATTTGATGTGTAACAACTTATTTAAATACATAGGAGTAGTCGTTTTGTCAACTCAGTTAATTTCAGGTTTTTAATTTTGAGAATTGTAGATGTAAATTTTTAATATATAAATATAGATATAACTTTTCTTTTTTAGACTAGAAATTATAAACTAAAATAGATCATCTACACTTTACTCCTTTTTTATACTTTTTAATTATTATTTTTTTGTCATCAAGAAATAGAAAATAAATAAATAAAAAAAGAATTAAGTAAAAGGAGGAATTTTTTAAACTAAAAAGCATGTAGTTTTTTTACTATTTTTTTATGATATAGTTTTTTACTATTTCTTTTTTTATATAATTTTTTACTACTATGTATACATTTCAATTTTTTTTTGTAAAACATAATTTTTTTAGATCATGAAAACCTCAAGAAAGAAGAATCGGTGAAACTTATGTTTTCTTTGGTGGATTTTGTGATTTATTTTTATTGGTTAATTATGGAATCATAAATAATTAATGTCATCAATCATTTTGAATGCATTGGAAACCTATGTGAAGAATATATTTAATAATTGAGTTAAAGGGCAAAATGTCCAAAAACAAATTAGTTTATAGTTTGAATATGTCTTTTTACATTTCTGGCTATATTATGGCCAAACTTTTCTGGCCAATAAGATCTTTTCTTAGTAAAAATAATGCAAGTATTAGCTTTGTATGTTAGTAATATCTTGTTTGGTTCATTTTTTCATGTTATGTATATATCTTTTTATGTGTTACTAATGCCATAGTAGTGATGCAAGAGTTAAATGCTAGCATGGCTAAAGATCACATTGCCCCTCAGAAACTTATTTATATATTTTTCAACATAATTGTGAAGATGTTTTTATAATAATTATTTTTATGCAATGCGTGTTAATAAATATATACAGATCCTTAAACTTGTCCCTAAATTTCATTTTAGCACTTCAACTTAATCTTGTTTCATTTTAACCCTATACCTCCAATTTTATGTTTTATTTTGGACTTCTAAGTGATGTAACGGAGTGTGCAACACACTTTTTCTAAGAGAGTAAAATACAAAAAATAATATTTTTTTAAAAAACAATAAAATTTTAACCCTCGACTCTTATTTCTTTTACCATTTAAACACATACTAATTTTATGATTATTTTGTTTATTTCTATACATGCTCTTCAACTGCAATTTTGTATTTTAAAAATCGTCGATCATCCGTAAGTTATTATAAAAAAAGTACAGTTGAAGAGCATAGATATAGAAATAAAAAAAAATCATAAAATTGGTAATTTGTTGAAGGGTTAATTTTTATTTTTTATTTTTTGTATATCACTCTCTTAGACTCTTAGAGAAAGTGTGATGCACACACTCTATCAATTACTTAGAAGTATCAAAATAGAACATAAAAATTGAAGTTAAAGGGTTAAAATTAAATAAGGTTGAGTTGAAGTGTTAAAATGAAATTTAGAGATAAGTTTAAAAATTTATATGTGCTTGGTCGATTTCCAATACATTAAACCAAATAATACGTAAACGACATATGTAATACAAATATTTCTAATACAATCATTACTAATGAATTTTATTTAGCATTATTTTTATACACTATCAAAATACATTTTAGTGTTGTCAAGATCCTGGCCTGCTGTAAATGACATCTTCAGTAACCATTCATCGAAAAAACTAACCACCAATCCAAATCTAATCCATCAAATCATTTTATAATCAAGTCAGAATATAAAATACTAAAAAAATAATTTTAAAACAACTAAACAGTTGAACTCCCATGAACTTTTTTTCTATGATTAATCAATATTAATCTTAACAGCTCCGAAATAAATCAATTTTTCGTCAACAAATAAGTGGTTGAACCCAAAAAATATTATTTTGAGATCAATTATTAATGAAGTGACAGGATGAATCATGTTTCTTCCCTTTTGCTTTAAATAATTAGTCTTTTTACAGTGATTTGTTTCCTCTTTCCTTTTCTTTTTCATATGTATGAACTTAGACGATCAATAATTTTGAGAAGAATACATAAAATTTCTTTAAATTTGGTTGGATAATTTATCTCAGTACTTAAACTATATGAGTTTTTAAATACCCCTTAACATTTTAAAAGTGAATTAAATGCAATCCTAAGAGATGATGTGACAAAGGAATGCAACCTTAAGGGAAGTTCACTCACTTAATAGTTTGTGAAGAAATTAAAAAAGAAGAGAATTATAAAATTATACACGTGTCATTTTTTTATAGGTCAATATATAATAAATATTTAAATATTATTTTCTTAATATATTAATTTTTATTAAATTATATGAATTTCCTTCTCTTTATTTTATTGTCTTCCCCTAAAGCTTTTCTCCATTGAAGCATCCTTTAATCCTCCATCTTCATCTTCAACTCTATCAACTATTTTAATTTCATTATTTCTTTTGTAATTCACAAAACCCAACACCAACATCATACTATTGACATCAATTTCACACATATAAATTTTATCGATTTTCATCGGAGCTAAAAAAATCTTATTTATTCACCAAAAAGACGACAAAAGGAAGAGAGCCTACAACGAAATTTTAATTAGAGGCCTAAATATTTTTCAAAAATTATTTGTATTTATTTATTATTTTTTAAAAGTTTTAGATGTAAATTGTTACTTAATATCTTTTTTATAAATGATTTTTTCAAATACCTTTTTAAGATATTATTTTTTAAGCAAGATTTTATCAATTCTACATTGAAAACATTATTTTATTGAGAAAATTATTATATGAATCGAAAATATTTAAATTTTAAATAAAAATAAGAGTTAGAATTATAGAATCTGATTTAAAAAGTTGATAACTTGATATATCTTACTTTAACATAAAAATAATGAAGAAATAAAAGAATGTTTATAATTTACTTTGTTCAACACTTTTCCACTATTGGTTCATATTTTTGACAGAATATTACTCTAATTATCAAAGGTTTGAAGAAATAAAGTGCATAAGGAGTTAAAAAAAATTAAAAAAATATGAGTATTAGCAAAAATATATATATTTATACTTTTTATTATGAATAATTAATTCTTTTTTTCATGAAAAAATTAAACATGATTTTTTATTTTATAGAAATTTGAGGCTCCAAAAAATTTGGGGCATGAGATAATGATCTAAAAAATAATAGGCAAGAGTCGGCACTGGAAATGGGAGATATGGTGAAGCTTGTTGGAAAATATGGGAAAAAATGAATAGTTAAGTGCTAGAAATAGTGAAGAATAAGGATGAAGAAAGAAGTGAAGGGGGTGGATGGGGGCTGGGTATGGGGGGAAATAAAAAGAGGGTAGGTGGGGGTTGGGTACGGGGAAATAAAAAGAGGGTGGGTGGGGGCTGGGTATGGAAGAACAAAAACGGATCCACATTTTAAACTTTAATTTTAGAAAATACATTTGTAATTAATTATTCAATGTAAATTAATTTTGAGAAGTGTTGAAGAAAAATTTATGAAAATAATTAAGAAAAAAATTTAATTAATATCATGGTGCTGACATGGCTATGATGTGGCACTTACATGTCTATGATGTGACAAGTGAAAGTACTATAATAATCTCAGGATGATTTTTATTCGCTTTAAAGATGTTTAGAAGGTATTTAAAAGCTTATAATTTAAGTGCTAAATTACCTAATTTAGAGATATTTTTATGTATTTTCTCTAATTTTGAAGTAATGGCAGATTATGTACTCTTCACTTTACGCCATATATAATTTACATTAAAAATAAATATTGTTACAAATTTAAATCACAAGTTAGGTAACATTAAAAATAAATATTGTTATAAATTTAAATCACAAGGTAGGTCAGGTAATACAATGAAACCAAAAGGAAGTTTATGAAACTATCCTTAATATTAGTGGATAAATTATTGCTATCAACGCCCTATTACTTCATTGTCAAAGCTTTGTTGGCTGAGTAAAGGAAATGAAAATGAGCCAAATCCATATTAATTCAATTCACAAAGCAATGTTCAAACACAAAATTGGATTAAAAACAAATTAAACTTCCAGCAGTCCATATGGTAGTGCTTATAGTTATAGAGGTGGAGGGGATCCTTACACTTTGTTTGGATAGTTGTGATATATTGTTTTAAAATGTATCATACTATATTGCTTTTCTTTTGTATTTTATGGTACTATATAGTTTTAATGAATACAATGACTGAATAGATTGTATCAATCTTCATCGTTACATTATGTTAAACATCTATAATATGAATGATAGACCTAAAAAATAAACAAGATATGTGGTAAAGCTACTATGAAAAAACATGATAAAAAATGAAGCAAGACAAACAAATAATAAATAGAGATAAAATAAGAAGAAAATATTAAAATAATGACACGATCACACCAAATCGGTCAATACATAAAAGGGGTCTTTTCATCATTACCTGACGATAAAATTAAATGATACAATACAATATAATTTAAATTACAATCAAACAAACATAATAGTTAAACTAACAACACTATACAATACAACCATCCAAACAAGGTGTTATGATAGCAACTGCAATAGTGTTAGTGAAGGGGGGGGGGGAGAGATTAAAGAGAAATTAGGGATATTATAACGAATAAAAGAATTAGGACATGTTATTTGTAGTTTTGATGATTTGACAAACTTAGGGACCTTGTAAAGGTACCAGGTTTCTTACTTGAGTATTGCAAGTTCTTACTTAAGTGTTGCAGATGAAACAAACCCAGGGACCTAGTAGAGGTACCAGGCTCTCATGATGATGAGCCAGCCGACTGCCAGCTGGAGACGGTACAGAAAGTAGGTGCACACTTCCCGATGGCGTCAAAAAGTGTGACTTTTCCAACCAATGGCAAAGAGGTTTAGGAAAGTGACTTGTCTATACAAAAGGCACTTTCCTAAACATTTTGAATCAGTTTTTGCAACTTGATAAAAACTTTTCAAGAACTCTTGCAAAGGCTACTACAAAGCAAAGGCAGAATTATTCCAAGAACAACAGCAATTTCTGGAGCTTTTCGTCTAGTTGTTTAGGAATACATTCTCTTGTTCTTAAACTATAAACCATTCCTGAATCTATAAAGGAATTGGTGTGTATTGTTAAAATTCTAGGTTGTCCAGGTGGGATAGCTTAGTGGGTAGATTGTTTTCTACTTAGGCTTGTTAAGCAATAGAGGATTATTGCTTAACTGTGAGATTGATAACTCTTTCTTACATTTGGTGTAATCGTGTTTTACTTTTGCTTTTGAAGATTAGTGAAAACGATTGAAAATCCTGTGAAACAGGTCGTGGTTTTACTCCCTTAAGCAAGGAGGCTTCCACGTAAAATCATCGTGTTAATTTTACTGCATTTAACTTTCTGTTTTTATTCATTAGTGTAGTAAGGGACCTGGTCCATTACTTGTTAAGTGAAGACATATATTCTATCAAGTGGTATCAGAGCAGGCACTATCTATTTAGTTAACACCAAGGAAGTGATATTTGCTCTAGAATGGCAGCTCCACTTAACCTCGAAGAAGGTCAGTCGTCAAACAGACCTCCTCGTTTCAATGGACATTTCTACAGTTGGTGGAAAGTTAGAATGCACGATTACCTCATGGCTGAAGACAGCGAGTTATGGGATATTGTACTGGATGGACCATTTGTTCCTACAATGGAAGAAAAGGATGGAGAGAAAACTATTTTTGTCCCAAAGCCTGGGCAGAAATATGACGAAGCTGACAAGAAAAAGATTGAAAAAGGTTTCAAAGCTAAAACTCTTCTTGTCTGTGGGTTAGGACCTGATGAGTACAACAGAGTGTCAGCCTGTGAGTCTGCTAAGGAAATTTGGGACTGCTTGAAGACTGCACATGAAGGAACTGAACAAGTCAAAGAATCTAAGATTGATATGCTTACCTCACGATATGATAACTTCAAAATGTAGGAAGGATAAACAATACATGACATGTTCACCAAGTTTTCTTCCATTACAAATGAGCTGTGAAGTCTGGGTGAACCTATAAGCATGACCAAACAAGTCAGAAAAGTGCTTCGAATTCTTCCAAAGTCTTGGGAGAGCAAGGTTGATGCCATTACTGAAGCCAAGGATCTGAAGGTGCTGACTATGGATGCTTTGATTGGTAATCTGAAGACTCACGAGATGAATCGAAATTACGATTTATCGAAGAAGGAAGCCAAGAAGGACAAGTCATTGATGCTGAAGTACAAATCAGATGAAGATTCCAATGATGATGATATGGCATACCTCATCAGCAGATTTCAAAAAATTGTGAGGAAAAACAAAGTTTATAAAAGAGGAACAAATGGTACTCGTAATGCTGCTCAAGGTGATACTTGCTACAAGTGTGAAAAAGTTGGGCACTTCATCAGAGAGTGTCCTTTGCTCAAGAATGAAAGCAAGGAACATCAAAAACCAAGAAGTGACAAAGAGAATAGAAGGGACCTGGTACTCGGCAAGAGAGATCGAAAAGTTGATGCAGATTTGGTTGTCGAAAAGGCTCTTACTGCATGGGGTGATTCCTCAAGTGATTCAGAAGACCCTGATGAGCCAAAAGATGTGTCCATGGTTGCTGTACATGAGGAGGAAACTGTCTTCAATGAAATGTTTGCTCTCATGGCTCACACAGCAGATGAAGAAGAGGACAATCAGGTAACTCTTCTAGATATGAAAAATGACTTGGATAAATATTCTCTTAAAAAATTGAGAACTTTGGCAAAAGTCATGATTGATTCTGTGATAGAGTTAACATCTGAAAGAGACACCATGAATGCTGAACTTGACAGTTTGACTGAAAACAAAGTTAAACTTGAAGAGAAAATGTCAAGAATGGTGTCTCTAGAGTCAAATAACTCTGAACTTAAGAACCAGTTGAACCAGATTACTGAAGAAGCTGAAAAATTGAATGGAATGTCTAATGGTTTGCAAGCTGAAATTCAAGAGAAATTGAAAATCTCTGAGAAAAAACTTGGTGTGTCGCTTGAAAAGAGTAACAAATAGAACATGATATTGTTAAACTTAAGGAAAAACTTGAAAAATCCCTTAAGTGGACAAAATCCTCAAAGTTACTGTCAAATGCAACAAGTCAGAGTAATTTCAATAAGAAAGGACTAGGAAGTCTGAACATCACTCCTCCTTATAATCCTCACAGTAAGTATGTGTTTGTCTGACAATTTGATATGTCTGCACTGTGGTAAGAATGGACATTTGAAGGGTGAATGTTCTAGCTGGAGAAACTCCTGTGAAAGGCTCTCTAATTATGCTGAAAGGCAAAATGTACCAAAGGAGAGACCTGGTCCTTCTAAACATGTATCAACTCACAGACTTTCAAAGAAAAAGTCTATCCCTGCTCCTATGTCCTTTGTTAGAAAGCTTCAAAATCTACCATATTGGACTAAATATAATCTAATCACTCCTTTGTCTGCCTACTGGGAACTCAAGCTGAATGGGTTCCCAAGCTAAACAAGTGATTCGTGGTGCAGGTGAGTGAGAGGAGCAGCAGACAATGTTGGTATATGGACAGTGGATGCTCTAAGCATATGACTGGTGATGTAAATAACTTCCTCTCACTCAAGACACTCCAAGGAGGAGGTGTCTCTTTTGGTGATGGTAAGAAGGGGTACATTTTAGGAGTTGACAAAGTAGGAAGATCTCTTGAAGATTCAATTGACAATGTGTATCATGTGGATGGGTTGAAGTACAGATTGTTGAGTGTGTCACAAATCTGTGACAAAAGAAATGAGGTCAAATTTACTTCTGAGAAATGCACTGTGGTGAGTCTAACTACAAACAAGGTAATTCTCACTGCACACAGAAGTAAAAATATGTATGTGGCAAACTTGGAAACGTCTCATGGGGATGACCTGACATGTCTTAGCGCTCAGAAAGAGAATGCTGATCTCTGGCATCGTAGTCTAGGGCATGTAAGCTCATCTTAATTGAACAAATTGATTTCTAAGGACCTGGTCCGAGGTCTGCCCAAACTGAAGCTTGCTGAAAATAAAATCTGTGAAGCTTGTGTTGAAGGAAAACAAATCAGATCATCCTTTAAGCCCACAAATCAAGTAACATCATCAAGAACACTGGAGCTGCTTCATATGGACTTGTGTGGACCCTTAAAAGTTCAAAGCAGAAATGGCAAGAAGTACATTTTGGTGATTGTTGACGATTACTCAAGATACACCTGGACGAGATTCTTGAGATCAAAGGCAGACACAGCTAAAGAGTTGGTGGTATTCTTCAAAATGATTCAAACCAAATTGAATCAAGTTATTTGCAGTATTCGATCTGATCATGGCACAGAATTTGAGGACTCAACACTGGATCGATTCTGCCTGGAGAATGGTACGAGCCATAATTTCTCTGCTCTAAGAACTCCTGTGGAAAGAAAGAACAGAACCTTGGTGAACATTGCCAGAACTATGATTATTGAATCAAATCTTCCTCAAAATTTCTGGGTTGAAGCTGTTAACACAGCATGTCATGTTACCAACAGGTGTCTAATAAGAGCTGTTTTGAATAAGACCCCTTATGAGCTGCTCAACAACAGAAAGCCAATGTTGAGCTACCTTAGAGCATTTGGATGCAGATGCTTTGTGCTGAATAATGGGAAGGATGATCTGGGAAAATTTGATCGTAGAAGTGATGAAGGAGTGTTTGTTGGATATTCTTCATCCAGCAAAGCTTACAGAATATTCAACAAACGAACTCAATGCATTGAAGAAAGCATTCATGTTGTATTTGATGAAGATGGAAGCATAGTTCATCACATCCTCTTGATAATCTCATCTCTCCTTTGAATTCTGAAATTCATACTATATCAAAAACAAGAAATCTAGTTGCATTCTCAGCATTAATATCATCTATTGAGCCCAAGAATGTGAAAGAAGCATTAGGTGATGCAGACTGAATCATTTATGCAGGAAGAACTTCATCAGTTTGAAAGAAGCAAGGTATAGTACCTGGTTCCTCGACTAGAAGGCAGAACTGTAATAGGAACTAGATGGGTTTTCAGAAACAAGTTTGATGAAAATGGAGTGATTACTAGAAATAAATCCAAGTTGGTGGTGCAAGGATACAATCAAGAAGAAGGAATAGACTATGATGAGACTTTTGCACCTGTTGCCAGAATGGAAGCTATTAGAATTTTAATAGCTTTTGCTGCATTTATGGGGTTCAAGCTGTATCAAATGGATGTGAAGAGTGCATTTCTGAATGGAGATATTAAAAAGGAGGTGTTTGTCAAGCAATCTCCTGGTTTTGAAGATACAGAGCTACCAAATCATGTGTTCAGATTGAATAAGGCACTATATGGCCTGAAACAAGCTCCAAGAGCATGGTATGAAAGGTTGTCAAAGTTTCTACTGAAGAATGGGTTCAAACGAGGCAAGATAAACAATACTCTGTTCTTATTAAAAAGAGAACAAGAATTGCTTATCATTCAAGTTTATGTGGATGACATAATTTTTGGAGCTACTTCAGAACATCTGTGTGAAGAATTCTCATCTTTAATGGGAAAGGAGTTTGAAATGAGCATGATGGGTGAATTGACATTCTTCCTGGGTCTGCAAATCAAGCAATCGACAAATGGAATTTCAATATGCCAGGAGAAGTACATTAAAGAGCTACTGAAGAAATTCAATATGTTTGATTCTAAACCTATTGATACTCCTATGGGAACAAATTCCAAGATGATAGTAGAAGAATCTGATCCTCTTGTGAATCAGACAATGTACATGGGAATCATTGGCTCCTTGTTATATCTGACTGCTAGCAGGCCTGATATTGTGTATAGTGTTGGAATGTGTGCCAGGTTTCAAGCATGTCCTCGTGATTCACACTTAAAGGTTGCAAAACGTATTCTCAGATACTTGAAGAAAATAGGAGACCTGGTTCTCTTCTATCCTGCAGGTGACACTTTTGATCTGGTTGGTTTTGCAGATGCTGATTTTGCTGGTTATCAAGTTGACAGGAAGAGTACCTCTAGAATGGCTCATTTCCTTGGATCATCACTTATCTCTTGGTGTACCAAGAAACAGAACTCTGTGGCTCTTTCAACTGCTGAAGCTGAATATGTAGTTGCTGCAGCTTGTTGTTCTCAGTTGCTGTGGATCAGGCAACACTTGGAAGATTTTGGGATTCACATCAAAGCAATTCCTCTTATGTGTGACAATACTAGTGTTGTTAGTATGGGAAAGAATCCAGTCCACCATAAGAGAACAAAGCATATTGATGTTAGACATCAATTTTTTGAGGGATAATGTTGAGAAGGGAAATATTGTGCTTACATATTGTCCAACGGAGGAGCAAATTGCAGATTTCTTCACCAAGGCTCTCAGCAAGGATCAATTTGAGAGAAATCGGTTGAAGTTGGGCATGTTAATCTCCAAGTGATGCTCTTAGCTTCCAACAGTTGAACTCCCTTGATGGCTAAAATTGCAGTGCATGTATCCTTTGTGTGAATATTTAAATATTGAACAAAGATCATTTTTGTGCCTTTTGTAGGTATACTCTCAGTAAGGACTTGCTTAGCAAGGGAAGCAACTAGAACAACTGAGGAATAAAATTTAATTTTACTATGGTACCTGGTGCCTGTCTAGGTTAGCATTTATACATTAATTTGAAACTGAAAATATGACCGTTGATAATGCCACGTGTCAGTCATCGGTTACTCTGACCGTTTGTCCCATCGTTTCTCTCTCAAACGACGCATCCAATCACGGACCTGTCACCTTTTCTCTTTCTTTAAAAAATTTTTGAAACTCTCATCTGTTTCTTAACTTCTTCTTCCTGTTCATGAAGGGTTTTTAGCAAAATTTCAAAAGGCAAAATTTGTCTTCTTCTTTTTCTCTTCACCGTTCAAAGAAACTATTCTCTAGTGTGAAAATCATGTCTTCCCCCTCATCTTCTTCCAAACAGATGTTGAATGCTCTCAGTGAAATAGAGCCTTTTGCCTTCTATTCTCCGACCACTACACAAGCCAGACTTCCTCCCCCTTCCAGATAACAAGACACCCCTGATAACCCCTTTTTCGCCATAGATCTAAACAGTTCTGTCCTGCCTACCGAACCTGGTCCGTTTCACGACATGTTGCCTGATAATATGTTTGAAGGGGATCTACCCAAGCATAAGGCTTCTGAGTCCAACATATTGGCAGCGAGTGAAGAGCTGGTGATTAAAAGCTTAGCCATGATGCGGGAAGAAGCAAGGGCAGAGCATACTGAAGTCTTGGAAAGGGAAGAGGTAAGACCCACTCAACCTATCTTTGATAAGACCCCTGATATAGGAAGGTACTCTTCTTCATCTTCCTCTGACACTGCAAGCGAGGAGGAACCTTTAAAATGGAAGGTTGAGAGAAGAGAAGGGGAGACATCTAGAAAAGGAAAAGAGAAGGTTTTAGAGGAGGCCCCTAGGAGACGACCTACTACTAGGTCTGCTGCTCAAAAGTTGATGGCTGATGCCTTGAAGGCGAGTACACGTTCTACTGCTGCAGTTAGAAGTGTAAGAACCTTCAAGGTATCAAATTTTAAAATACCTGAAGCTAATGTGGTTGAGTTGTCTGGAGAAGAACTGGAAAAGAAAAATAAGAAAAAGAGGTCAGAGAAGAAAAAGGGAAAGGCTACAGAGAAGGTTGAAAAAACAAAGTCAAAAGGGAAGAGATCTGAGAAAAAGAGAAAGCAGTCACAGGGACATGGTTCCCAAGCCAGGAAAGTTGAGAGTGTCAACATGCAGGAGGTGGTTGACAGCCTGAGAAACCAAGCTGTCTTGGCAGGAAGAATTTTTGATCTGGGGATCATAATTCTTCCTGGCATGGACTCTCTTCACGATATGGTAGAGATCTAATCTTGGTTACACTTGTTCAACAGGAAATCCCCCATTCTCCATGAAGAAGAAGTGCGTGAATTTTACTATAATATTCAATTCAAGGACGATGGGAGCATCCTCACACGAGTAAATAACATTGTTGTATGTTTAGATGAGGGTGTGTTGAGCAAAATTCTCACGGTTCCTAGAGAGGGGACCCGGTCTGTACTGGGCAGAACTTGCTCATCTGAGTTTACTGCTGTGATTTATAAGACACCCACAACCAAGGTTGCTGGGATTTATAAGAAAATCATGAAGAGTGAGTACCAGTTAGTCTTTGAGTTCATCAACAAAGTTCTCTTTCCTCGCACTGAAAAGAGGACAGTAGCAACTGCTGCTGACTTGTTTGTGATGGAGATGTTGTGCAACTTCGAGGCTCTGAACCTCTCTAGTCTGATGCTTGAGCATATCCACAAAACTGTCATTGAGAGAAAAGGTATTCACGGAATGGGTTATGGATACTTTCTCACGGAGGTATTCAAGCATTTTCAAATTACTCTCAGTGTGGGAAAAATGGGGACAGTTAAGCAAACTATCTCCGAAAGTACCTTGGTTGAGTTCGAATGCATTGAAGGAAAAGGCTATCCTAAGAGCAAGATGACCCAACTTATTGATGATCAAGATCAGCTTAAGCACGAGGTCGAGGAGCTTACTGTGCGGTTAAGTGGTAGAGAGGCAGAGATTGCTATACTCAAAGAAGAACTTCTTACTGCACAGAGTGAGGGACCTGGTTCTTCAGTGGTTCAAGCTCTGGAGAAGAGAATGTTGAGTTGAAGGCGAAGATAACTGCCCTGCATGAAAAGGCCATCAAGGACAATGATGCTGCCAATGCACGACTCACTCTTGTTATCCAGTCCCTGTCTCATCCTCCCCCCTCTTCCTAGCCTGTTGAACAACCCTCCCTGTGTCAATTTTTTTTGTGTGGCTTATTAATGTGTTGATGGATATTCAGTTTGTTTTTAATGTATTTATGTTATTATGGCGTGCTGGTTAATTTATTCCTTTGCTGTTCTAATTATCTTCGTTTGTGCATGCTTTTCCATCACTGATTGATTGCTTGATAGCTTTGATCTTGTTCAGTGTTTATGTTGAACTCAATGGTTTACTGCATATCTTTTTTATGATGCCAAAAGGGGGAAGCAAAACTGTGTGTAGCTAAATGATAATTCAGTGAAGTGGAATATACAGTGAGGGGGAATATAAAAAGGGGGAACAAAGTTGGAGAAGATTCTTGATCGTTGTTTGTCATCATCAAAAAGGAGGAAAATGTTATTTGTAGTTTTGATGATTTGACAAACCTAGGGACCTTGTAAAGGTACCAGGTTTCTTACTTGAGTATTGCAGGTTCTTACTTAAGTGTTGCAGATGAAACAAACCCAGGGACCTAGTAGAGATACAAGGCTCTCATGATGATGAGCCAGCCGACTGCCAGTTGGAGACGGTACAGAAAGTAGGTGCACACTTCCCGATGGCGTCAGAAAGTGTGACTTTTCCAACCAATGGCAAAAAGGTTTAGGAAAGTGACTTGTCTATACAAAAGGCACTTTCCTAAACATTTTGAAGCAGTTTTTGCAACTTGATAAAAACTTTTCAAGAACTCTTGCAAAGGCTTCTACAAAGCAAAGGCAGAATTATTCCAAGAACAACAGCAATTTCTGGAGCTTTTCGTCTAGTTGTTTAGGAATACATTCTCTTGTTCTTAAACTGTAAACCATTCCTGAATCTATAAAGGAATTGGTGTGTATTTTTAAAAGTCTAGGTTGTCCAGGTGGGATAGCTTAGTGGGTAGATTGTTTTCTACTTAGGCTTGTTAAGCAATAGAGGACTATTGCTTAACTGTGAGATTGATAACTCTTTCTTACATTTGTTGTAATCGTGTTTTACTTTTGCTTTTGAAGATTAGTGAAAACGATTGAAAATCCTGTGAGACAGGTCGTGGTTTTACTCCCTTAAGCAAGGAGGTTTCCACATAAAATTATCGTGTTAATTTTACTGCATTTAACTTTCTGTTTTTATTCATTAGTGTAGTAAGGGACCTGGTCCATTACTTGTTAAGTGAAGACATATATTCTATCAGGACAGAATGAACAATAATTTGAAAACTGGATCAAAATGGCTAAATAATTATTTGAGAATGCCTATACGTAAATTGGCCTACTGGTTTGGAAGTAGAAAGTTTGTTTTACTATGAATTGAAAAGGATTAATAAATAATAACTTTTGTTTTACTATGAATTTTATTTTGAAGAAATCATTTAAGAAATGAGAACTGAAAAGGGGGTCAGCAAGTACTGCTATGATAATAATGATGGTGGAGCCAGTAAGTAAATTTCTTAGGAAGAAAATATTATTCAGTAGAGAAGAATGACAGATATGAACACAATTTTTTAAATAGGAGAACGAGATGAATGGAGATTGGTGTCTGGGCCGGCATACTGTTCACCTAATTATGTCCACCAAGGCTAGAACAAAAAGAAAAAATCACCTAGAATTTTATCCCGTATTGAAATTTGAATATGTTTAACTTCACCACTAAGACGCACCTGCTTCTTTTTTTCTGTTCTGCTAGCATAACATCATCTCTTGCACACTTGAAAGATTTTACTTTGATTCCAACTTCAGCTTCTCACGGTGGAATAGTTTTTATACTGATATAACACAACAAATTCATGAAAATGATAATAATAATAATAATAATATATCTGGCCAAAAATAGAGATGATGAAAGCTGGAATAAATATTTTAAAAGAACACTAAGTATGTGATTTTATTAAAAAAATTAGTTAACTTTATTTTATATCAATAAAGTCACTCAACTTATGAATTTTCTTTTATAAAATCACTCAACTTAAGCTATTTTTTTTGGAAATCATTATAACCACAAAGTAAAAGAAATAATTACACAAACCACCCTTCAAGTTTAGTTTTGTAATACTTATTTTCATTGATATTTTGATATATTATGCTTAACTCTCTTATTTTATTTTCTTTAACAAATATTTTCTTAAGCTAATTAATATTATTCTTAAAAATAAAAATTAATAATTTAATTAAATTTCCATTTATCATATATTTATTTTATTTTATTGATTCTATAACATTTTTATACTAAACTTCTCAAAAAAATCATTATAACCCTAAAAAAAGTTAATACTTTTCTCTGCTCGAGTTATACCCAATTTTGTGTGATTCCATGCTATTATATAGTGAATACTGAATAGCATGTCATAATCTGTCATTTAGGAAAAATTGGAAAAGTAATTATGCCAAAACAGTTGTAAATATATTCAGGCAATATGTGATATACTCATTTATCTATAGTTAAGTATTGGCCTCCCTCACAAGTCTATTCTTAATACATCTGCTCTATGTCATTCATCAAGTAAAGATAAGCATTGAACACGTAGAAGCACTTCTTTTTTTGTTCTCTACATGTACCATATTTGTAATTTAATTAGATGATTTTATTATTATTTTGCTCCCAGGCAAGTGGGTATCAGTGTTCTAGTAATGACATATTAAACAAATTTTTGAATGAGTTTTCAAATTATCTTATCATAAGTAAATATTGTTTGTAGTTTTATTTGGTTGACGCTTCAAATTTTACTTAAGCCATGTAGAAAATTGAATCATTTCTCAACAACAAAAAAAACTCACATCTACCTACCTACATAATGATTTTTTTGAGAAATAAAATAAAAAGATGTTATAAAATCAATTCAATTAAATAATATATGATAAAGGGCAATTTAATTAAATCATGAAATCTTTATGTTAAAATAATTAGGTTAAGAAAATATTTGTTACAAAAATAAAAATAAGAAAGTCAAGCATAACATTATAAACTACATTGGAAAGAAGTATAACAAAAACTAGACTTGAAGGGTGGTTTTGTGCAATTAAATTTATTATTTTTTGGTTATAATGATTTCCTAGAAAAAAGGTTTAAGTTGATTGATTTTATAAAAGAAAATTCGTAAGTTGTGTGACTTTATTGATACAAGACAAAGTTGAATGATTTTTTCAAATAATTTCTCATACTTGAATGACCTTTTGAGATATTTACTCGAAAACCTGATATAGCTTTTTCATTACAAAGACATATAAAACATGTTCAAACTTGTTGGGGGTATATCCCAGTTAACCAAGCAACATGTACATTCGATTCGATTTCAGGATTCTCTCAGCTACACAAGATTTCAAACATACAACTTCTGAAGTTTAGCATCCAAGAAGACTACCTTAAATGAAAGCATCGTTAGTCACATCCCATTCACACGAGCATATAAATAGACCAAGGTAAAGCCTGGAAGAAAGTTGAGGAAATTTAATCATAGCCGGCCATTTCAGGCTTCTAAGAAACGGAACTTAAAGAACGCATTAACAGGGGTGCACAGGTAGGAATCAAGGCTTTATTGTGGCACTTCTATGGAATCCAACTAAAGTAGTACCCTCACAAGACCATGGAGTTTTCACGACTTCAATGAAGTAAAAAACCAAGCTGAGATATCCCAATTATTAATAATACAACAGTGGATAGCTAAAAGTTGAAACATTACACCATGGATCATATAGAAAAACGGATCCAAATCATTGCAACACATTGAATTTTCTAATTTTAGCACTCGCAGAACAAAATATTAACAATAACCCTTCCAGCTAAATGCAGACTTATTAGCATAGGAAAGATTATCTCCCAAATTAGGAATAGAGTATGAATACTCTTGTTTTAGAACCCATACCAGCGAATAATAGATACGCACTAACAACTGGGTACTGAACACGATCATTATTCTGAAAGGTTCTTTCAGAATTTCTGATGTGAAAAGTTGTACACGAAATAAAATTGCACCAGCAAAGGAGAGTTATACTTTAATTGCACCTGAACAAAAAACTTCCATGGAAATGAGCGGTAGAATAAGAAAACTCAAGGACAATAGTAGCAATTTCAAACTCAGCGGCCCTAGTCCACAAAGATAGTCCAACTCTACAGTCCATATTCTCGTTTCATGGCATTTGTAAAGATGTTAGCCAGTCAATCAATTAAATTATACTCATATAAGAACTAGAAGTTCTTGTATTTCAACAATTGGATAGTAATCAAAGGCACCACATCATAGCATTAAATTATACTCACATCAGAACTAGGAGTTTTTGTATTTCAACAATTGGATAGTAATCAAAGGCAGCACATCCTAGCATAAAAAGCATACTGAAATATAGTAGCATGGATAGTTCTATAGAAGTCCAATACTTCACAGACTTCAGCCTATAATTATTGGAGGCAAAGTATATCAAGAACCAAATTCACTATGACAAATCAATGCAGCTAGATCATAATTCCATCGTTATTTCAACAATACGATTAAGAATGAGTTTAACGTTATAAGAATAACACCCCACCAACAAAATCTTAGGCATTCATCATTGAGTTCCTCCTGCACTCGGACAACATATCCATGTAGAACTGACACTTGTCAATGTCTCTTCCGGAGCTAATTATTAATTCGCTGCAAGTTTAACCACAAACAATGACTTCATCAGAATCTTCTTGTCAAGACAAGACAGGTCATACTGACTTAAAGGCCAAAAGAGAACCTCCAATTTGCAAATAATAGTAGTTAAAAGATGTGAAATTAACACTTACATCTTGGAATGCCTTAGTGTGCATACCACAAGCATCTGAACCAGCACCGCTGGTCATTGGTGCAGCTGTAGCAGGTGCTTGGGAAGCAACAGTTTCATGTTGAATGGTGCTTGGACCCATGACAGCATCTACAACCCTATGTGCCACAACACTTCCAGTACCAAAGGCCATCCTTGTAAAACATGCAAATTAAAAACAAACTAGACATCTGTAAGCACCTTCGCCAACTATATATTTGAAGAACTGCTAGTAAGTTTTAAGTTTTTGACATAGGAGAAGACCGTTTTGCAAACAAAATATATATATTTATGAAGAAAATAGGAAGGTTATTATAAGCTGTTTTGCTCTTGTTGGGAGTCTTGCAAACAAAATATAATTGAAGCAATATGATTCAAGTTCCCTGCATACTGCAGGATATCTCATACCTTGAGCTATGGTAAAATCAATACCACCAAGCATGGATCCACCACCACTACTTTGCAAGGGAGCTGGTGGAGGAGCATGGTTTACTGCAAAAAAAGAAAAAGAGAGAGGATATGAAAATGCACAGGCAAAGGAAGGAAGTAGTACTGCAAACCAATGATATAAATAATTTGCAAAGAGATGAAAGTCTGACTATAAAAAAACCAACCTGGGGCTGGAGCAGGACGAGGGGGGGAGGACGAGCATATCTTCCTAGATAAGGAAACAAGAAAAATAGAAAATCATCAACCAGGATAAAAAGGGGACAAAAAATTACCCTTTCTTTTTCCTTTAGCAAAGAATGGAACTAATAAATTACAACAGAAGACTTCACCGCAAAACGGAAAGTGACAGATGCAAACATTGATTGAGAATTAAGATGAACAAGCACAACCAACTGCCCAACCAACACAACAATAATAGTATTTACTTGGGCGGCGACAATCATATTACAAAACAAGAAAAAATGTCACTACCTCAATCCTATACATTGAACATGAAGAATGATGCACTAAAAGAAAATACATATAATTGAGTTTTAAAGCAATTTTGCGTACCCTATCGTAAGAAATTCAGTTTGTATCCTGTCCCTTTTATAAAAGGCTAAATCTCATTTCAAAATTTCTAGGCCTCATTTTATTTTCGAGGAAGATCTCATGTCAAAATTTCTAGCCTCACGCCCAATACAACAATCAAAGGACACAATTAAAAATAAAACTATTATCTCATAACATCAAACAAACAGTGGTTTCTTCAGTGAAATACAGTGTAAACAGAAAAATCAATGCAACAATTATTTCAATGTAACTGACTCTTGTTTTCTTCTTAACACCCACGAGCCAGAAATACAATCAAACTGATATCCACCTAACTTTAGCTCAATTGAGATGATATAACCGACACATGAGAGAAATATTTGGGAGAAAAGCTCCAATTAGGGCATTAATTATCGAATCTACAGTTTCTTCATTAGATAAGCATAGTTGAAGTATTAAGATAATTAATCACAAAAAAGAATAAGGGGTACAAACTATCTAATCAGTTCAATCAAAAGCCTAAGCTACACATTTGAAAATACAAACTACTGAAGTTGCAATTTTACAGTAAAGAAATTTCGTACATATCTGTAAAAATCTTAATCAGAAAAAAAATACTTTTTTGACTTCACAAATAGTAATACTAAAATTCGTTTTAGGACGTAGATATTAAGGAATAGCAATTCTTATTGCCAAAACTCGAATTAAAAGAAACATCGTAACTGTTGAGTTAAAGTGTATAGATTAAAAGTTGGTTACTAGTTAGTTAAAAATCAGTTACAAAAGTTTGTTATGATTAATTGTAATTAGGTATCTTAACTAGTCTAGTTAGTTAGTTGATTAACATCTATATATAGTGATGTATAGGTATCAATGTAAATATACGGCATTCATAAAATTCAAAGAGAAGTTTCTTCTTCTTCTTCTTGGCCTGCTGTTCTATCAGCTTATGCACCATTAGTGGTGCTTTCATGGTATCAGAGCTTAGGTGTTGCTCATGCGATTGTTTAGCTTTCAGTGCAGTAGAAGAATTGAAATACTGTATTGTCCTAGAAGCTATTGAAGATCGCAATTACAACAACAATTGATCATGCCGACTGAATCTTCAACCAGTGGTGCAGTTCAAGGAGGAACTACAATGGTGGATTCTCATCATCCACTTTTCTTACAGTCATGTGATACTCCAGGTAGTTCTCTAGTTTCTATTCAACTTACTGGATCAGAAAACTACACATTATGGAGTAGATCTATGAAGATAGGTCTTCTAGGTAAAGGGAAAATAGGATTTATTGATGGAAAATGCAGTAAGGATAAATTCAATTCTTCTCTACATGATCTATGGGAAAAATGCAATGCTATAGTGCTATCATGGATAATGATCTCTGTAAGTAGGGAATTACTGAGTGGAATAGTCTATGCAAGTAGTGCTCAACAAGTGTGGACTGATCTAAGAGAGAGATTTGACAAAGTTGATGGATCTAGAATTTTTTATCTGCATAAGGAGATTGCTACACTATAACAGGGGCTTATGTCTGTTTCTAGCTATTTTTCTAGGCTTAAGGAATTGTGGATGGAGTATGATTCATTGATGACTTGTCCTGGCTGTGCCTGTGAGAGTTCTAAGGCCTATGTAGAGCATTTTGAGTATCAACGACAGATGCAACTTCTCTTAGGACTAAATGAATCTTATAATCAATCTAGAAGTCAGATTATGATGCTTGATCCAGCACCAGGTGTAAACAAAGCTTATTCTCTTATAATGGCTGAAGAAAGTTAGAGAATTCTTGGTAAATCGAGCACAACAGGGAGTGATAACTCTGTTTAAGCTAATGTTGGTGGAATAAATGAGACCATGGCATTTTTTAGCAATGGTAAAGGACACATGCTAAGATCAGGATCTACTTCACAGTCAGTGTCTAATCCTCCTATGGGAGCTAGTTTTAGATCTAATCAGAAACAATTTAATAGTAATAACTCTCTTTACTGTGATTATTGTAACTGGAAGGGTCATGTGCGAGCTAATTGTTACAAATTACATGGATATCCTGCTGATTGGAAGGGTAAAAGGAGAAACAATACTGCTTCTGTTTCAGCTAATCATGTAGGATTCAACAATACTCCTGGTTTGCCTATGCATAATCAAAATACAACTAATGAACCTTGTTCCTCTAAGGTTCAACCTACTGTATCTTCTGGTGTTTTATCCCAACAGCAGCAGTTGCACTCTCATCAACAGCAATTTCATCCTCATTTCTCTCCACACCAGTATATGCAGCTTTTGAAACTGATTGAGCCAGAGAATGTCAAGAATAATTGTGATAATGCTACTGCACATGCTTCAGGTATAGGCACTTCTCCTATTCCTGATGCTGACAAATGGATCATTGATACAGGTGCATCCAAACATATGGTACACAATTTAAATATGTTAACACAGTGCAGTTCTGTAGATAAGAATGTGTGTAACAAGGTACATCTGCCTACTGGTCGTCTTGCACATGTTAGTCACATAGGGTCTTCTCAAGTGTTAGGAGGAGCTAAGATCTCAAATGTGCTACATATTCCTGAATTTCACTATAATCTTTTGTCTGTATCCATGCTTACAAGGGAATTGAATTGCTGTGCTATGTTTTATCCTGATCATTGTGTTTTCCAGGACCTCTCAAATGGGAATGTGAGGGGGACTGGCACACTGGAGAATGATCTATATGTGATTCATGTTGATACTCAGTTGAAGACTCAGGGAACTCAAATAAAGTCTCAGCAAACTCAAGCTACAACTGCTAATGTGGTTTCTTCTCACAAACCTTCAAATTTGACTCTGTGGCATCAAAGATTGGGTCACTTACCTGTTAGTGTACTAAGAACACTTAGTTGTTGCAAGCATATGTCTTCTTCCTGTATTGATATATGCATTGTTTGTCCTCTTGCTAAGCAAGTCAGATTACCTTTTCCTTTAAGTACCACTACTACACCAGCTTGTTTTCATACATTACATGCTGATGTATGGGGTCCTTATCGAGTTCCTACTCATGACAATAAGAGATATTTTCTTACTTTGGTAGATGATTACTCTAGATATACTTGGGTGTTTCTGTTGAACTCTAAGTCAGAGGTTATTGTAGCCTTACAGAACTTCTTTCAAATGTTTGGCAATGTTTTTCCTAGCACTATCAAAGTGTTGAGATCTGATAATGGTTGTGATTTTTTCAATTCTCAAGTTTCTGCTTTACTTACAACTTTGGGTATATTGCATCAGAGTTCTTGTACTTATACTCCACAGCAAAATGGGATTGTAGAGAGAAAACATAGACATATTCTTGAGATGGCCAGGTCTTTGAGATTTCAATCTTATCTTCCTCTCAAATTTTGGGGAGAGTGTGTTCTTACAAGTGTGTACTTAATCAATAGGATACCCTCTAAAATTCTTAAGGGTAAAACTCCTCATGAATTGCTGTATGACACTCTTCCTTCTCTTGATCATATCAGAGTATTTGGCTGTCTTGCATTTGCTTCTGAGGTAAAAAAGTTAGACAAATTTGCTTCTAGAGCTGTTCCAGCTATATTTCTTGGTTATTCTAGTCTTCAAAAGGGCTACAAACTTTATGGTTTATATACAAAAACTTTCTTTGTTAGTAGAGATGTTGTGTTTCAAGAATCCATTTTTCCTTTTCAACATATGAATTCTTCTAGTTCTTCACTTTTTCCTGTGTTCCAATTCACAGATGATACTTGTACTTCTACATATCTGCCTTGTGATCAGTCTCTCACTATGCCTGTTGATTCCTCTATAGATCCTAACTCTAGTTCATCTGAATCAATATCTTTACTACCCATTCCTCCACCAGAATCTGTTAGTCTCAGAAAATCTTCTAGACTAACTAAACCTCCTATATGGATGACTGATTTTATTACTCCTATGTCTAAGACTGCTTGCTTATATCCTGTCTCCAATCATGTGTCATATAATCTTCTTTCTACTTCCTATGATGCTGCACTTAGTGCTTATTCTTCTGTCTCTG
Source organism: Solanum lycopersicum (assembly GCF_036512215.1). Classification (NCBI taxonomy): domain Eukaryota; kingdom Viridiplantae; phylum Streptophyta; class Magnoliopsida; order Solanales; family Solanaceae; genus Solanum; species Solanum lycopersicum. The sequence continues at coordinate 40,070,733 of NC_090809.1, read as the reverse complement.
AGCCTAAATCATTTATTGAGGCTTCTTCTCATCCTCAATGGGTTGATGCCATGAAGGCTGAAATCAGTGCTTTGGAGGCTAATCACACATGGAGCATTGTTGATCTTCCTCCTGGCAAGCATCCTATTGGTTGTAAATGGGTGTTTAAAGTGAAATATTTGGCCTCAGGAGTTGTTGAGAGGTACAAGGCTCGACTAGTTGCCAAGGGGTTTAGTCAGAAGGAGGGTGTTGATTATACTGAAACTTTTTCTCCTGTTGCAAAGATGGTTACAGTTCGATCAGTTTTGGCTGTTGCTGCTGCTAAAAATTGGCCTATATTTCCGATGGATGTTCATAATGCTTTCTTACAGGGTGATCTTCTTGAGGATGTATACATGGTGATTCCTCCTGGTTTTAGTAAGTCTGAGACAACTACTAAAGTGTGTAAGCTTCACAAATCACTGTATGGCCTCAAGCAGGCTCCTAGACAGTGGAATCTGAAGTTAACTGAGGCATTACTTCAGCTTGGTTTTGTTCAGAGTCACTATGACTACTCTCATTTTACTAAGCAGACTGGTTCTTCTTTGATTATAGTACTTGTGTATGTGGATGATCTTCTTGTTACTGGGAGTTGTGAGTCTTTGATTGTACAAACAAAAAATGACCTTCAACTCAAGTTCAATATGAAGGATCTGGGAGAGTTAACTTTCTTTCTTGGCATTGAATTTGCTAGGTCCAAGGAGGGGCATGTTATGAACCAACGCAAATATGCTTTGGAAATTATTTCAGAGATGGGATTAAGTGGTGCAAAACCAGTCTATACTCCAATAGATCCTAATGTAAGGTTGACTACTATTGAATATGATTTACATGTACAAGGTGATTCAGGAGTTATACAAGAAGATAAACCTTTGAAGGATATTGGAAGATATCAAAGGCTGGTAGGTAGATTACTATAACTCACCATGACCAGAATAGACATATCATTTGTTGTCCAAGTTCTGAGTCAGTATATGCATGCTCCAAAAGAATCTCACATGGAAGCAGCTCTCCGGGTAGTCAGATATATTAAAACAGCTCCAGGATTAGGTTTGTTTATGCCTTCACAAAGCTCAGAATTACTTACAACCTACTGTGACTCAGATTGGGGTACTTGTATGCAAACAAGGAAATCTGTCACAGGTTATCTTGTAAAATTTGGTGATGATGTCATTTCTTGGAAGTCGAAGAAACAAGAAACTGTTGCTAGAAGTTCTGTAGAAGCTAAGTTTAGGAGTATGGCATCAGCAGTGACTGAAATTACATGGCTTATTGGATTATACAAGGAGTTAGGAGTCAATATTAAACAACCAGTCAATCTATTTTGTGATAGCAAAGCAGCAATTCAAATTGCATCTAATCTTATCTTTCATGAACGAACTAAGCATTTTGATATAGATTGCTATTTTGTTAGAGAAAAGATATTACAGCATATGATCAAGACACAACATGTATCAACAAAAGATCAACTAGCAGATTTGCTTACTAAAGGACTTTGGAAAGCTTCACACCTACATTTAATGGCCAAGCTGGGAGTGAAAGATATCTTTCAGCCATCAGCTTGAGGAGGGGTGTTGAGTTAAAGTGTATAGATTAAAAGTTGGTTACTAGTTAGTTAAAAATCAGTTACAAAAGTTTGTTATGATTAATTTTAGTTAGGTATCTTAACTAGTCTAGTTAGTTAGTTGATTAACATCTATATATAGTGATGTATAGGTATCAATGTAAATATACAACATTCATAAAATTCAAAGAGAAGTTCTTCTTCTTCTTCTTCTTGGCCTGCTGTTCTATCAGCTTATGCACCATTAGTGGTGCTTTCAGTAACTTTATGATATATCCTTCAAATATGAATTCAAGTATGATATTCGATTTCAGTGTAAATGAGTTCCGATTTAATTTTCAGCATTAAAAAACATCATCAGAAAAATGACGGTAGAAAATGAAAACGAAAACCAAAATGAATGCAATGAGCAGCGTGATTTACATTGAAATGATGAAAATAGAAAAGTAGATGGAATATGGTTACTACCAGAGCTTCGGGGAGCCATGATTTCTTGATAGAAGCGGCGAAAACCTAGAGATAGAGAGAATTTGGAATCACAATAAACCCTAGAAATGCACCGATATGTTGACAATATTTTTTCCCTTATGTTGTTCATTGATGCAGATCGAAAGCATGAAGAAGAAGGAGAAGTATATTTAAGTATTCTGGAAGTTTCCCAGAACTGAAAGCTACAAGAAAATTGAAAACCGGACTAACTACATTCCTCTACATTCCTATCTATATATATACATACATATACAAAGAATATAATAACAACTTTAACTAACTCCTAACTAATTTGTTACTAATTACAAATATACCCTCTTATTCAAGTAATGCTTTCTTTAATACTCCCCCTCAAGCTTGAAGGCATGAACAAGTTCATTACTCCAAACTTGGATAACAAGTATTCGTGTTGAGATTTTCCTAATCCTTTAGTTAGCATATCAGCTTCTTGCTCCTTTGTATGTAGATACTTTGTTTCGACTAATCCTTGTTGAATCTTCTCAGGTATGAAATGACAATCCAACTCAATGTGTTTTGTTCTTTCATGTAACACTGGATTAGCAGCAATTTGTATTGCTGATTTACTATCACTGTAAACACAAACTGGAGTTTGAATCTTAGCTCCCAATTCTTTAAACAACTTAACTATCCATGTAATCTCAGCTATAGCACTGGCCATACTTCTATACTCAACTTCAGCTGAGCTTCTAGAGACTGTGGCCTGTTTCTTTGATTTCCAAGAGATCAATGATTCTCCCGTCTTCACCATAAATCCTGAAACTGATCTTCTAGTGTGTAAACAAGCTTCCCAATCTGCATCACAGTAAACCTTTAACTGTTTGGAGCTTTTACTAGACAGTAGTACTCCTTGTCCTGCTTGATTTTTTATGTATCTTACAACTTTGAGTGCAGCATTTAAATGAGATTGTTTTGGTTGATGAAGAAATTGGCTGAGTGTTTGAGTAGCAAATGCAATATCTGGTCTTGTAACATTCAGATATAATAACTTGCCCACTAATCTTCTGTACATTGTTGCATCCTCCAGTAACTTGTCTTCTTTATTTAATCCATTCATATCATCATACTCTTTAGTAGTTAGTTTAACATATGGATCTAGTGGTGTACCAACTGGTTTAGCAGCACCAAGTACTACTTCAGAGATGATTTCTAAAGTGTATTTTCTTTGATGCATTACAATACCTTCTTGTGACCTGGCAAACTCAATTCCAAGAAAGTATCTTAGATCTCCTAAATCCTTCATCTTAAAAGTATTCAGTAGTATTCCTTTTGTATCCTTTATCAAGCTCATATCATTTCCAGTAATCATCATGTCATCTACATATACCAAAATTACCACCAAAGATTCACCAGTCCTTTTTATAAACAGTGAGTAATTTAGATGACTTTGAACAAAGCCAAGATTAAGTAGTGCCTCTGTAAGTTTTACATTCCACTTTCTAGGTGCTTGTTTCAAACCATACAAGGATTTAATGAGCTTACACACTGGTTTCTCCCCCTGCACATTAAAACCTTTAGGAGTTTGAAAACCTTGAGGGAGTGTCATATAAACTTCTTCTAGCAGATCACCCTGAAGGAATGTATTTGAAACATCCATTTGATGAACATGCCATTTCTCAGTAGCAACAAGTGCTAATACACTTCTGATAGTGACCATTTTCACTACTGGAGAGAAGGTTTCTTGATAATCAATACCTTCTCTTTGATTGAAACCTTTGGCAACTAATCGAGCTTTAAACTTATCTACTTCACCTGAAGCTAAATACTTGATCTTGAACACCCATTTGCACCCAATAGCCTTCTTGCCTGGAGGCAATGAAACAATAGTCCAAGTGTTGTAGCATCCAAGGCTGAAATTTCAGAGGTCATAGCCTCTACCCACCTCTGATCAGAACAGACTTCTTCAAATGTTGATGGCTCAACATTATTTCCAAATTTAGACAGAAATTTCTGGTATGATGTATGTAAGTGATCATAAGCAACATATTTATCAACAGAGTAAGCTGGCTTATCTCCAGACTTAAGTTTTGCAGTTGCTACATAGTCTTTCATCCATAGAGGAGCTTTACTATTCCTTGTAGACCTTCTTTGTTCAGTAATGGACACATCTAATGTAGACATATCAGATCCACCCTCAGTTGTAATTGGCTTTCTAGAATCAGTATCAACATCTGCTGAGAATGTAGTAGGAAATAATTGCCATGCTGTAGAGGATGGGATTGCAAAAGGAAATGAAGATTCTCTGAACAAGACATCTCTGCTAAGAAAAAAATATTTGTTCTTCAGATCATATATATATACCCTTTAGTATTTTCACTATAACCCATATGAACAGCAACTACACTTCTTGGTTGAAACTTATCCTGAATATACATATTCTTGGCAAAACACAAGCAACCTAATACTCTCAAATGTTGAAGTGAGGGTTGTTGCTTATGAAACTTTTCATAAGGTGATTTATCATGTAACACTGGTGTAGGAAGCCTATTTATAATGTATGCAGCACTCAATATACAATGTCCCCAAAATTTGATTGGAATATGACCTTGGAACTTTATTGCTCTAGCTACCTCCAAGATGTGTTTATGTTTTCTCTCAGCTATGCCATTCTGTTGAGGTGTATGAATACAAGTTCTTTGATGAACAATCCCTAGGCTGGTAAACAACTTGTTACATTCAGCATTCACAAACTCTGAACCATTATCAGTTCTAATGACCTAAACTTTGGAATGAAACTGAGTTTGAACTAAACAAAAGAAGTTTTGTAGCACAACACAAACATCACTTTTCAACTTGATTAGAAATAGCCACAACATTTTTGTACAATCATCAACAATTGTTACAAAGAATTTATTGCCATCATATGTAGTCATATTGAATGTCCCCCATACATCAATATGTAGCAGTTGAAAAACTTGAGTAGACATAGAAATACAATGAACAAATGGTAGTCTATGTTGTTTAGCTAGTGGACAGATTGTGCAAGTATGCACTTCCTTGGAACATTGAGTAGCTGAGAATTTGAGCACTTGTGTTAAGACACTAGATGAGGTGTGGCCTAATCTTTGGTGCCATAGTAGAACTTTTGAATCAGATATGGATGGAGATATAGATGAGGAAGTAGTTTGAGTTTCTTTATTCTCTTCTGCTGTGAAAGACTGACTATTTTTGCCTTTACTGACTTTTTGAATAGGTAGATGATAGAGACCTGCATTTTCTCTACCAATCCTCCTCACCTGCCCACTGTAGAGGTCCTGAAATATGACAAAGTCAAGAAAGAAGGAAACAACACAATTTAGATCCTTTGTAAGCTTTGAGACTGACAACAGATTAAACTTGAAATCAGGAATTAATAGAACATTTTCTATAGTGTCTTGTGAAGTCAAATGGCAAGATCCTATGTGAGTAACTTTGACATTATCTCCATTTGGCAAATATACTCTTCTAGGTCTATGTGATAATACTTGCTGTTGATAATCAAGTATAGTAGGTAAGGATGTCATGTGATTAGTAGCACCTGAGTCAATAATCCACCCATGTTGTTTATTTCTAACTGTAAGTGCAATGTCATTACCTGTTGAGGATGAATAATCTTGAACTAGATTAGCATTTCCAGCATTGTTAGGCTGTGAAGTTGATCCTTCTGCTCCTCCTTTAGAATTTGTATGCCCAAGCATTTGTAGTATCTGACTGTACTGATCTTGGATAACACTCATTCCTCTATTACAATCATTATTAGTTACCTTTCCATTGTAACCTTGACTATAAGAGTTGTTGCTTGAACTTTCCTCTCTATTAGAACTATACTCTTCTGTGTATTTTTGTTCTTGATCATTACTAACAGCATTATGAGCTGTATGAAACTGTCTTTTGTCATTCTGATTTCTTCCTCTTCCATATGATGATCCTTTCTTTCTTCTTTCAAGACCAGGAGGATATCCATGAAGTTGAAAACAAACAGCTCGAGTATGTCCTGTTCTATTACAATAATCACAGTACACATTTGGATCATAGCTAGGAACATTAGAAGATCTGTGTTTAGGTAGAGATGAGTTCTTAGCAGTAAACATTGCATGTAATTCCACCTGTTCACTACTAGTAGTTTGTGTGATTCCACGCTGGCTTTCTCTTTCAATTAACATAGAGTAAGCCTTATTCAGTGAAGGAAGAGGTATCATCATCAGGATCTGGCCTCTTGCTTGATCATATGACTCATTAAGGCCCATAAGAAATTGCAACAACTTTTGATTGTGCATAAACATAATGAAATTTCTACAACCAGGACACTCACAACTAGACATAGGAACCAAGCTATCATACTCTACCCATAGCTCCCTCAATCAAGAAAAATATACAGATATAGTGCTTATACCTTGACTGATTGTAGCAATTTCTTTGTGTAATTGATAAATTCGACTCCCATCCACTTTATCATACCTTTCACATAGTTCCTTCCATACGTCTGCTGCATTAGTTGAGTAAACAATTCCACTAAGCAACTCTTTTGATACACAATTCATAATCCATGATAGAACAATGGCATTACATCGTTCCCACAGATTCTTCAAGTTTTCTCCATATGCTTCCTTCTTGCAAGATCCATCGATGAATCCTAGATTATTTCTTCCTAGAATAGCTATTTTCATAGCTCTGCTCCACACTGAGAAGTTTTCTGATCCAGATAGCTGGATCGAAATCAACATAACACCTGAGTTATCGATGTTATTCAAGAACAATGGATGATAATGACTCAATTTTTCTTGAAGTTCATTATCAACGACTGCTATTGCTGCTTCAATTTACCAGATCTAATTTGAACAAACTGTGATTGTATCTACTGCACAAGCTCTGATACCATGTTCATTGATGCAGATCGAAAGCATGAAGAAGAAGGAGAGTATATTCAAGTATTCTGGAAGTTTCCCAGAACTGAAAGCTACAAGAAAATTGAAAACCGAACTAACTACATTCCTCTACATTCCTATCTATATATATACATATATGTATATATGTATATTTTAATAGGGAAAAAACTATCGCTACGTGTCACTATCCAAGTAGCTGATGATGACTTCTTAATTGAACAAATCAATGTTGAATCAATTTTTTCTGACTAACACTTTCCCACACCGAGTATTTATACTAAGTAAATATATGCATGTCGTGTGTTTAAATTTATAATTCATTTTATTTCATTAAATCATGTAATAATGGAAATTGCATTGACTTGTAAATATTCGATGCGGATAACTTTTTTTGCATATTTTTCCCAATTTTGAACAATCATCACTCTTTCGTTTAACTTATTTATTGTTCTTTTTATGCTTGTTATATTACATATATAATATTGATATTCAAAAACTAGTAAGAAAAACGAGTATATAACTTAAATATGACAAACAAATGAATTAATATCCTCCCTCAAATTTAACAGGGTTAGATATTTTACTTAGACAGTCAATTCACAATAATATAACAAATGAGAGTTAATCATCGCCTAGGTCATCTTAAGATTGCAGAGTCCAATCAACAATAGTTGAGACTTCATTCAAGTTTTAACACTTGAATTTGTGGGCTTATTTGTACATTTTTACCTTCCACTCACCACTAGGGGTGTACATAGTTCGGTTCGATTTGGTTTATCACAAAAAGTTAAATCAATTATGTCGGTTTATTAAATCTAAAAACCAAATCAAACCATATAAAGTCAGTCTTTTCGATTTTGGCTTTAGTCAGTTCTTTCGGAATTTTTGGTTTTTTCAAGTTTTTACAACTATAAGGTATTTAGAAATCGATTAAATATTAAAAAGTGTTAAGTGAATAGAAATTTTTAAAAACACTGTAAAAATTCACATGAGTACAAAATTATTATTTTTTAATATCAATGTTCATTATGTTAAATTAATAAGATTAAAGGCTAAATGCAAATTAAATACAAAAAATACTGATAAAGTAAATTATTAAGTTCGAATTTGAAAAACTATAACTATATAATTGTAACTTTGAATTTTAATATATAGGCAAAATGGTCTAATGGACCCTTATACTTGTATGATTTATATTCTGGACCCTGTTACTTAATCATTTGCTAACTAACTCGTAAATTCAAATAAAATAAGACTTTCAAACACTTCCAATCATGTGTGTAGCTCACTTTCCCTTATAAAATGACATGTCATATCCACATCAAATATATTAACCCCATGTCATAATGTCATATCAGATATTATTAACTAAAATGTTAAATAATAAATTTTCTATTTAAAAAATAAAATAAATATATTTCTCAACTTTCCTTCACTTCTACAACCACCATTGGAGTCTTAGATTTACTTTCTCAGCAAAATGGCAGTGAAATAAAGTACTAAAATTATTAGAAAAGAAGAAATTGAAGAATAAAAACAGAAAAAACACTTGAAGAAGTGCAAATATCAGTCAAAGTTGCTTCTAGAAAACAGATGCACATTGACAAATCAAAATTAAAGGCAAATTACTCTCATTTTCTGCAAGAAACATCAAAAGCATCGACAGTCTTTAGAAGTTTCCTCTGTTTGTTTAACATAAAAACCCACTCAATTTTCAACAAGTAATACTACATTCATCACTGTTCCTGATTCTATTTCTCGAATTCATCATAGAATAGTTTATGTTTTGAAGAGTTTTAGATTTCTCGCCGCTTGTATTGCCAGACATAGATGGACAGATCATAAACGAGGGTTTTTGTGTAGATTGTTGCATTCAAGAAGAAGAAACAAGAAAGATTTAGAGGGTTTGATAGATGATAGATGACAGAGAGGTTCAAAACAAATCTGGGGTCGCAAGAATCCAGATCTACTCCTCTATTGAAACTAAATTGTTCTCTTCCTTGGCTGTCGATCGCAACATCAGTTTCAACTTTTACCATGGATTAGGAACGGACTAAGGCTGGCAAACAGACTGGTTTTGACCCTGTTCGATCCTGTTCCTGTCCGGATCCCGTATCGGTCCGTTCAGTGCCGGTTGAACTGGTAAGGAACCGACCTGCCAGTATACCAAACTGATTACCGAATTGGTTCTTGGTTTTTTTTCCGGTTGAACCGATTTGGTAAGAATCGGTTCCGGACGGTCCGATCCGGTAAGCATCGATTCACCCGGTTTTTTAATTTTTTTAGGTAGCCGGTATTTTCGACCGTTGGGTCGGGGCCCAAAACGGTCAAATAACACCCCTCACCCCTTTCTAACCCATTTACACTATAAATATACCATCTTTTTCCATTTTAAATCACAAATTTACTACTTATACATCTTATACAATCTCTCAAATCTCAATTTTCAATCTCTCATAAATTATTAATTATTATATTGTGATATTGAGTTGGAGTTTAAATTTCGAAATCTACAATAGGCATCTCTCAAATCTGGTTTTGGTTATACGTCTACTTTTACGTAGACGTTTGGTACATTCGTTCCAACTTTCAAGTTTACTTTTTTATTTGTTTATTAATTAAGTTGTATTATTTCTTTTATTATATTATTTTACTTTTTTCATAATATTTAATTATTTTAAATTTGAATATGAATTCAAAAAGAAATAGTGATAAAAGACCAATGTTGGAATTAAAAATAATACGGTAGGAGTAAGTAGTTCCAGTTCTAAAAATTTGCTACCTAGATATGTCAATACTAATGATTATACTCGTGTTAATGAAACTTTTTTTACGTCACCGGGACCTATTGAATTTAATTCCGAAAATAAAGTAGATCATGAGTCTTTAAATAGACATTATACTAATTTTGAGGAAGAATTAGAAGGAGTAGAAATAAATGTGGAAGATGAAGAGAACCATCCCCTACTAGTTCGGTTACCGAAGTTTCCCCTTTACTAACTTTTTCAAATGTCGCTGCCTTATGTGTTAAAAGATCTTTAGTATGAATTTTTTTAATACAAAATGAGTCAAAAACTATTGTTACTTGCACTAAATGTAAATTGGTAATGAAACATGTAACTACGGGTACACAAGGTGGAACGGGACGACTAAGAACACATTTACGAAAGTGTAATAAAGAATTTGCTCGCCTAGATGATATAGAAAGAGCTGATAGAAATGGAACACCTATACCAGAAAGTTCTATGGGTGTTGGAGGTTCTAATATGGTTCAAGGTGTATTGAATATGTCTAACCCGGCTAGTCGAAGCACACACTGTACGTATAGTAAAGAAAAAGATCGTAGATAATTAGCTAAAATGGTTGTTGTTTGTGGTTTGCCTTTTTCATTCCCTTCACATCCTGGTTTTGCTCATTATATTCGAGAATTATATAACCCAAATTATGAAAGTATTCCAAGAAATACAATTAAAAGTGAACTTTTTAAATATAAAAAAAAAATATTGTCATTTTCTTTGTTGTTTATTTGCTTATTATGATGGTAGATTATCTATTACATCTGATATGAGACGTAGTCCTAATGGTAACAATTATTTTACACTTACTGTCCATTGGATTGACCATGAATGAAACATGCAAAAACAAATATTAGCGTATGAATATGTTGAAGAAACTAAAATCGGTTCTTATATAGCATCAAAAGTAGGCAATATTTTATAATATTATGGAATATGTGATAAAATAATGAGTGTCACTTTAGATAATGCTTCTAATAATTTAAGAGTCGTTGATTATTTAAAAAGTAGACTTTGTCCAAGTGATAATGATTGTTTTCGTATTGAGTGTGCTGCACATGTTTATAATTTAATAGTAAAAGATGGTATTTCTCAATTTGGAGTTTCTTGTGAAAAAAATAGACTTGCCTGTAATTGAATTTTTAAAGCTAAATTAAAAGCTAGAATTACAGAATTTAAAAATCGTTGTAATGAATGTGGACTTGCATATAGAAAAGTTCCAAAAGAAGTATGCACTAGATGTAATTCTTTATTTGAAATGCTTCAAGTTGCTTATATTTATCAAGAACCAATACAATTAGTTTTAATGCTCATATGCGGACCCGCGTTTAAGAATTGACTTTGAAGATTGACAAAGTACAAAAGAACTTGTTTAATTTTTAAGTGTTCTTTTATAGAGCAACAAATGCATGCTCTAGTCAATATTCTCCTACTATTTCTTCTATTTTAGTAAATATTTTTGCTATTTCATCTGAATTTGCAAAATATAAACGAAAAGATCAATTTAAAGATTCACTTGCTTTATGATTGAAAAATTAAAAAAATATTTTTTTCCAATTCCTCAAATCTATTTGACTGCTAGTACTTTCAACCCAAATTATAAATTAAGTGGTGTTGAAAGAATGGTAGAAAAGATTATGTAAATTTAGAAATTAAAGATGATGAAACTCCTAGTGTTGAACAATGTAAAAGTAGCATTTATACAAAAGTTAGAGATTTATATAATGCATATAAAGCTATAAAAATAAATACTCCAATAGTTGAACCTCCATCTTCTAAGCCTAAAAGTTATGATACGGATGATTGGATGGATAAATATCTTGAGCTTGAATCTTTTATTAATAATGATTTTAATTTATATTTCAATCAGACACGGGAAAATATTAGGCATGAAGAAAGACAACTTCAACCTACAATATTAGTATGGTGGAAGAATCGTGAAAATCAATTTCCGACCCTTGTTAGAATTGTTCGAGATGTGCTAGCGGTTCAAGCATCATCGGTCGCTTCGGAGCAAGCCTTTAGTGCAGCGAGATTTATGATTGGAGATAATCTATATTCATTAGCAAAGGACAGTTTGAAAATATCGGTGTTGTTTCGAGATTGGGTCAATGCCGAAAGAAGAAACACCGGACTACCACTATTAAGTCGCCAAATAGAAGACCAAATAGATGAAATATTTGGTGAGAGTAGTGATGATGACATGGAAGCAATGGAAGAAAAACGATAAATGCAAGTTCCAAAAAATCTTTCTTTTCAAATGATACTAAATTTACAAAAAGAATTAAAAAAATGCAATTGTTAGTAAAATAATTAATATTCAATATCTAGATTATATACTCTTATTCTCTTTCTAATATTTGTATTGTACAATTTATTTATTTGAATAAATATACGACTATTTGCCTTGATTTTCTTTTTAAATAGTTTCTTCTATTGAATTCATGTCATTTTACAAATTTAATTGTTAATTATTTTAATATTAGTCTAAAGTTTAAATTAATATATAATTGAATTTTTAGGTTTAAACTTTAAAGCTTAAACTTTTTCAAGATAAACTTTAAAGTTTAAACTTTAAATTCAATTTCAAATTTTAAATTTAATATAAGCTTGAAACTTTAAATTTCATTTCAAACTTTAAATTCAATATAAACTTTAAAGTTTAAATTCAATTTCAAACTTTAAATTCAATATAAATTTTAGACTTTAAATTCAATTTTAAACTTTAAATTCAATATAAACTTTAAACTTTAAATGCAATTTCAAACTTTAAATTCAATATAAAGTTTAAACTTTAAATTCAATTTCAAACTTAAGTTCAATATAAACTTTAAACTTTAAATTCGATTTCAAACTTTAAATTCAATATAAACTTTAAACTTCAGATTCAATTTCAAACTTAAGTTCAATATAAAGTTTAAACTTTAAATTCAATTTCAAACTTAAGTTCAATATAAAGCTTAAGCTTTAAATTCAGTTTCAAACTTTAAACTCAATATAAACTTTAAAGTTTAAATTCAATTTCAAACTTTAAATTCAATATAAGCTTTTAAGTTTAAATTCAATTTCAAACTTATATAAACTTTAAAGTTTTCGATTGAAGTTTTTAATAATATAATATTATTAATTAATAATATAAATATATAATATTATATAATAATTAAAATAATTAAAATTAAAAAAAATGGTACAGGATGAATCGGTAAGACCCGGTTCCTAACCGGTTACTAACGGATCGGGCGGAACATGTTGGATTTTGCAGTAAATCCGGTCCGGTAAGATTCGATATCGGTAGGAAAAATCTGATGCCGATACCGGTTCAGGTAAAACCGTTCCGGTCCTGTACAATAGCCAGCCTTAGGATGGACTAGGGCTCAAGAAAGTGCAATGGCCGAGGTTCTGGGGATGATGACGGAAGGAGGGGTTGGGGAAGATGATGGAAGGAGGGGTGGGAACTTAAATTTGTTTTTCCTTTTTATTTTTATTGTTTAATTAGTTTTCTAAAGAAAATTTATTGTTTCACTCTCCTTTTAAAACGTTGATACACACTCTATATTGAGTCAACAAATAAAATGTCATATCAGTCCGGTCAATGGTCAGAGGGTTTTAAAATTTTCATTTTAGTTGAGTTTAAGGGTTCGATTGACAAAAGATTAAGTATAAGGATATAGAATACAAATGCATGTAAGTATAAGGGTTGATCATACCATTTCGCCTAATATAAAATAAAACCGACCTCGATATGTGGAATAGTCTTGCGCTATAATATTTACAATTTTTACAAGTCCAAATTGAAAATAAAGTATATAAACAATTGAAAACTACAAACTAACTAAAAATATATTAATAAAGTGGTTTAACTGTTTGACTATTTTTTATAATACCAAACCAAATCAAGAGTGGTCGATTTTTTTCAACCACCAAACAAACCAAATCAAATCACAAGTCGATTTTTTTAATTTAATTTGATTCATCGATTCAATTTGACTTGTACACCCCTACTCAGTTCTCCTCATCCGTGCCCCTATTTTTTTTCCTTTTATTTACTTGTCTTTTTTTTTTTTTTTACAAAATGCAGTTCTTTAAAAATGGAAATGTGAAAGATAATAAAAATATATTCTTTCTTTTGGCAATTGAAAAAAAAGTTAAAACTAAAAGATATTAAATGATATATTAAAGCATGCACTTAGTACAAATAAAATAAAAGGAAAATTGTACAAAATAGCAAACTAATAACCTAAATTAAATTGAATAGCTAGGGTTTGATTTAATTGTGCTCCATAGCAAACATTGACAAAAATTTGCCAGACGTCTCTCTCCCAGAAGTCTCGCTCGCCACTCTCCCATTCTCGCCTCTCTCGCTTTATACACAGAAGTGTATAATTTATGTTTCTGTTTTGTATAAAGCGAGAGAAAATTGTATATACACATGCAAAAATGTATATCTTCGTGTTATACACTTAATTATATAATTTAAAAACATTTTACTTCAAATATTGCAGAGAAAAAGGCCAAAGAATTATACAATTGTGAATTATACAATTGCAGTGAAATACAATTTTTTCTAGCTTTATACAACAGAAGTGTATATATTGTGTTTCTGTTTTTGTATAAAGCGAGAAAAACATATCTCTTCTTGCTATACACTTATAATTATGCAATATACATACATTTTAATTCGATTCAACTGTATGCAAAGCTAATTATACAATTGCAGCGAAATAGGCCAGCGAATTATACACTTTTATATGTATAGCGAATTATATAGTTTTTATGTTTGCTATGGAGCGCAATTATGCAAAGTTTGCTATATTATACAAATATGATTTTTTTGTTTGCTATATGTGAAAGTTGCCCTAAAATAAATGAGGTTGATACAATATAATAGAAGTTAATTAATTTTATTCGATTACTTTTTATGCACAAAGTTTCTGAGAATATTTAATCATAACTAAATATTAATGAAAATACTAGAATTAGAGATGATTAATTCAGCTAAATTTACGTAATTTTTAAATATATTTAAGAACACTTTTTAAGTGCTTAAGCTAAATTTAAAAATAAAAAGATAAAAATATTGAAGCAGAGATAATGTATTTTATTAAAAAGAATTGATAAATAATTTATTTGTTGGAATAACTAAAATATCTTTAAAATTGTTAATATTAAAAATAAACTTATTATCCTATAATTTAGGGATAATGCACAAGTATCCCCCAATCTATGCCCAAAATCTCAGAGACACACTTATACTATACAAAGGTCTTATTACCTCCCTGAACTTATTTTATTAATAATATTCTACCCCTTTTCGCTTTACGTGGCACTATCTTGTGGCACAACATTGGTTGACTTTTTCTTTCAAACTAGTGTCACGTAGGCCTAAAAGGGGTAGAAAATTACTTGTAAAATAAGTTCAGGGGGTAATAGGACCTTAGTATAGTATAAGTGTATCTCTGGGATTTCGCGCATAGATTGAGGAGGTACTTGTGCATTTTCCCTATAATTTAATAGAAACCAAAAAACACAAAACACAAATAATAGTGTTAAACTAAGTCAATTTCAAATTAGTTGTGTTTCATTCACTTAAGAATATAAAATAATGAGATGCAGTTATAAAAAGGCCTAATATGTCCATAAACTATTCAAAAAGGTCTAGATATACCCTTTGTTTAATGTTTGGCTCACTCATACCTTTTCCGTCCAAATTTTGGCTCAAAGATGCCCTTATGGACGTTAGTTGATATGTTGGACATATCCAACTCATTTTTATTTCTTTAAACGTAACATGTAATTGTCATGTCCTTTTGACCTTATCACATGACATTTATTTGAAAATGGAAAGAGATCAATCGTGCTCCTAAAATATTCGGACACATAAACACCTAATCCGATCCATAAATCAACCCTCTTTCAAATAAACTATCTGACTCATTTTCAGCAATTTTGTTTAAATTCTATTTTTTCGATAATTTCAAAAAATGAGTAATTGATTCATAAAAATAGGAAAAATATGAAAAAAATATATAAAAATAAACGCCTAAAATTTAAAAATAAATATAGTAACCTTAAATTCAACAATCTTAAAACTTTTTTTAAATTTTTATTTTTTTTTGATAAATCTCGAAAATGAGTAATTGATTAATAAAATATAATTTTTTTATAGAATTAACGCCAAAATTCAAAAATAAATATAATAACCTTACATTCAACAATTTAAATATTTTTTTAATTTTTATTTTTGTCGGCAAATTCCGAAAATGAGCAATTTATTATTAGAAAATAGGAAAAATATGAAATAAATATAAATTTACGCCAAAAATTCACAAATAAATATAATAACCTTAAATTCAACAAATTTATTTGATTTTCATTTTATTTGTAAATCCCGAAAATGTGTAATTGATTAAAAAAAGGAAAATATGAAAAAATATAAAATAAAAAAGTTATTGAAATTATTGAATTTAAGGTTACTATATTTATTTGTGATTTTTTGGCGTCAATTTTATAATTTTTTCATATTTTTCTATTATTTATTAATCAATTACTCATTTTCGAGATTTACTGAGAAAAATAAAAATTAAAAAACAATTATTAAAACTATTGAATTTAAGGTTAGTATATTTATTTGAGAATATTTGACGTAAATTTAATATTTTTCCTTTTATTTTTACTAAATTACTCATTTTAGGGATTTGTCAAAAAAATAAATAGAAAATAAAAATATTAGAATTAAATGTTACTAAATTTATTTATGAACTTTTGATGTTAATTTTTTTTTTTTTCATACCTTTCATATTTTTTATTAATCAATTACTCATTTTTGGGATTTATCGAAAAATAATTTAATTTTTTTAAAAAATTATTGAAATTGTTGAATTTATAGTTACTATATTTATTTGTGATTTTCGGCGTTAATTTTATATATTTTTCCTATTTTTTTATTAATTAATTATTCATTTCACGATTCACCGAAAAAATAAAAATTGAACAAAATTATTAAAAATGGGTCGGATAGTTTATTCAAAAGGGATTTGATTTATGGGTCGAATTAGGTGTTTATGGATCCGAATCCCTTTTCATTTTCATATAAATGTCATGTGATAAGGTCAAAATGATATGACAATTGCATGTGACATTTAAAGAAATAAAAAATGAATTGGATATGTCCAGCATAACAATCAACGCCCAAAAGGATATATATAAGTCAAAATTTGGACGACAAGAATATGAGTGAACCAAACTTTAAATAGAGGGTATATTTATGCCTTTTCGATTAGTTTAAGACATATTTGACCCATTTTCCTTTTAACAAATATGAACTAATTATCTAGCTTGCATGCAATAATTAGCAATTTGACTAAAAAATTAAATTTCTCCATAACTACTTATTCAAACGTAACAAGCAAATTCGAAAAAAAAAAAAGGAACATTTTTTTCTTTCTGTTTCGATTTTATTTTGTAACACATGTATAAAATAAAATGAAGTATTTGTACCATGTAGGCAATCTAAAATTGAGTTTGTAAAATTGTATTTGGAAGTTAATCTTATTTTTATTATTAGATAGAAAAATAGAAAAGAAAAAAAGAAGAGGGGTGGGTGCATAAGAGAACTGGTTGGGGTGGTGAGTAGGAGGTAAAAGAGTACACATATAACCACAAATCAAAATGTCAAAAATTAAGTGAAACCTCACATATTATTGTTGGTTGGGCCTCTTCCATCTTTATTTTTTTGCAATATTTCATCCATTAGAACGTAGAAGTACCTTCTCAAGGACAAATATATTGTATAACATTGTGATTGGTCACCGCTTTTTATCAAAAGATACAGGTCATGTTTAGTACGAAGGAAAATATTTTTTGAAAAATATTTTTTCAAATTTATCATATTTGGTTGGGTCAAATGTTTTAAAATATTTTTCAAATCAACTCATTTTCCTTAAATATAAGGAAAATAACTACACTCCAAAACTTACATTCTTACAAACTTTCTTTCAACCTCTACTACCCAGCCCACCCTACCAGCCTCCAACCCCCTACCATTCCCCCCCCCCCTCCCTCCCAGCCCCTTATTCCTAAAAAAATTTAAATTTATCTTTAGAAAGTATTTTCAATTTCAAAATTTGATTTTTTCACCCCGACATTTTTTCACCCCTACCGTCAAACCCCACCCCACCCCAAAAAAAATTTAAAGTTTATTTTTTGTAAAAAATTAACTTCAATAATTATTTTTTATCTAATAAAAAATAAAGATTCTTCTCAGAAACACTTTTCTTTCAAAAATCACACATTAAAATACTTATCGAGAAAATATTCCTTACCAACCAAACATGAAAAAAATAAATATATATATACTTATTTTCCAAAAAAACATTTTCCATGTAAAACATTTTCCTTCACACCGAACTCATCCATAAACTAGGTTATTTTCATTATATTTCATCCCAATGATGTCACTTATTCCGCCACAACTTTTTTCACGCATTAGCTAGCTGAAAATAAATGTCTAAGAAGCATAAAACCTCCTCAAGTTTACCCTAGATTCTCATGTCAATGATGTGGTTTTGTTGTTGACCAAAAAAAATGTGTCACCTAGTCACAAATCTAACTACTGGAAATAAGTCTCTTGATCCTTGAGTTCGTTGCTGAATGGCCATGGATCGTAAATCAAAGTGGCATAACATCACTAATAGACTTGTTTTCCTGAGTGAGAATTTACAAATAGGCTGACTACTACTTTGGAGTTGAAGCCTCAAGGAAAGTTTAGACAATAGGTGCATGGCTAAGTCATAATACTTGGTCAGATGTTAAAAACTGAAATTCAGTGAACTAATCAACAGGCAAGGTGAAACAGAGACAATTCCCCCAGCCGTAAGGGAGTCATACTTAGCTACACTGATTAAACATCTTTCATGGAACAGAGACCAAAGGAAAAGAAAAAGGCAATAACAAGAATCTGGGATATTCCAAGGGGTACAGGCAAAGTCAAGATTCAATACTCCACTTTCGGAGATGTCAGCTTCTTAGTCAATTAAATTATACACTCACACAAGACCTTGGAGTTATATTATCTTGAACAATGGATATAATAATCAATGAAGCCAAATGTAGCATACGATAGCATAAAAGCAAACTGAAATAAAACTGGTCATGGACAGGTCCATAAAAGTCCAATACTGAAGGCTTCAGCCAATATTTATTGGAGGCAAGGTATATCAAGAACCAAATTCACTTGCCAGCTCAATCTTTTCTAACAATCAGATAAAGAACGAGTTCAAAGTTATTAAAGCTTAAGCATTCATCATTGAGTTCCTCCTGCACTCGGACAACATGTCCATGTAGAACTGACACTTGCCAATGTCACTTCCAGAGCTATTAATGCACTGCAAGTTGAACCACAAATAATGGTATCATCAGAATCTTCTTGAGAAAACAAGACAAATCATACTGACTTGAAGGCTGAAAGAAGTAACCTCCAATTTGCATACTATAGTAGTTGAAAGGATTGAAATCAACACTTACATCTTGGAATGCTTTAGTGTGCACACCACAAGCATCAGAACCTGCACTGCTTGCAGCGGATACTGGAGCTGCCGCCGCCTCAGCGACAACAGTTTCATGTTGAATAGTGCGTGGACCCATGACAGCATCTACAGCTCTGTGTGCCACAGCACTTCCAGTACCAAAGGCCATACCTATAGAAACATAATAATCACATCTTTATCCAAATTTGCAACTTAATATAATTGAACAACTCATTAAAGTAACACTGCAGGATATACTCATACCTTGAGCTATGGTAGAACCAATACCACCAAGCATGGATCCACCACCACTACTTTGCATGGGAGCTGGTGGAGGAGCATGGTGTGCTGCCAAAAATTAAGATAAGAGTGAAAAGGGACAAGCAAAGGAAGGAAGATCAAATCACGTCAACCAAATGACACAAGTTGCAAAGAGGTAAAAGCCTGACTACCCAAAAAAAACTAACCAGGGGCTGGAGCAGGACGAGGAGCAGCGCGAGGGGCAGGACGAGGAGCAGATCTTCCTAAACAACAAATCAAGGAAATCAAAAATCATCAACCAGAACAAAAGAGGGACGGAACATCCCCCCTTTTCCTTTTAGCAAAGAATGGAATTGCTCTAATAAGTTACAACAGCTGACTTCAGCTCGGCAGCTAAAGTGTCGACATTACTGGAGAATCAAAATCAACTAGAGCAACCACAACTAACAAAACAATAATATCACAGAATTGGAAGGAAACCATATTCTAAATACAACTGGAAAAAAATTACTACCTCAATCCTATACATTGAACATGAAGAACACCTGCATCAAAGCATATTCCTATAATTGAAGTTTTCAGCAATTCTGCAGGCGGTCTATCTTGTATTCATTAAGAAATTCACTTTAAATCCCGCTCCTTTTAGGAATTGCTGAATCTCATGTCAAACTTCCTGGTCTAATGCTTGACACACAAATCTAGAGGACACAACTAAAAATAAAAACTGTCTACATAACCAGAAATAAAAACTGGTTCTTCGGTGAAACCGCTAATGAGAGGAATCAATGTTGCAATTAGCTTCTGAATGCAACTAAACCTTATTTTCATCTCAAACTACAAACCCAAAAATACAATGGACCTAAGCAAAAAGGAATTCCTAGTTCAACCTAACGTGAGCTCAATTGAGATTATTTAATTGTCACCTGATTAAGCCCCTGAAAAATAACTACAAGTAATAAGCACCGATTTAGGCACCAAATTCAATATTTAAATGTTGTACAGTTTTCTCCATTGCATAAGCATACTTGTAAGGAGGGGTGTGTATCTAGAGGTAAATGTGAACCCATCGGAGGATCAAAAGCTTACATTGTATATATAAGGTATTTTAAAGAAGTATATGTTGATTTTGAACCTCTTGAATGAGGTTGACTTAGTGGCTAACGGGTTCAAAACTTAAAACTTAACTTGAGGTTTCAAGTTCAAATCTAAGGCACTAATTTCAAAAATTTATAAGAGAAGAAAACATTCATGTTCAAAGGCTAAAAGACAATTGGAATTTTGTTAAAGCAATTACTAGTGACAAGAAGTCAATATGATATGATTACACTCAAACAGAAAGCAAAACGATGAATTTATAATGATTCACATAAGTTGAAAGACGATTAATCGTTCGACTTCACTGTAAAGAAAGATCCATATCCGTATCAATAAAAAATGAATGAAAAAAAAACCCAGAAAACAAAATACATCTAAATAGAAAGATGAATAGCGAATCGAATATGCTATGAATAGCGAATCTAATATGCTATGAATAGTGAAGCTTATTACCAGAGCTTCGGCGAGGCATGATTAGCGGATAGAGGCGGCGAAAACGTAGAGAGAGAATTGAGATCACAAAAAACCCTAGAGATATCGATGAAGATGATATTTCTTTTCTTTCTTACCAAATATAAGCATATATTGTTAAACAATGTCCACGTGGTTTTCTTGGTCACCAAGAAAATACAGAACTTTGTGCTCAAGAATAACCCTTTTTTTTCTTTTTTTCTTTTTGATAGCATATTAACTGAAATGCAATTTTTTTTCTATCGTAACGACGTTTTACCTATATTATTTTATCAATTTAAATATTTTTATTATTTTAATTTTAATATTTATTAATTAAAAAAGGAAAAAAGAATTAGTTTATAATAAATATTTAAAAAAATGTTATAAATTCTGACCAATTGATTATATTCAATTTTTGGGTTTTACAACCTCAAATTTCCCCTTCTGTCCTCAAGCACTCGAAAATGAGAAAAATCTAGGAGGAGGAGGCGTCATTACAATGTATGTATCTACGTATGTGTGTACATACATACATACATATCTAAAATTAATTGGTCCAACTTGATTAACTTCTCGATCAAATGCCATAAAAGCTAAAAATTAGTGGACCTTCACAGTCTGATATTAAAGTGTGTGTATATATAAAAATCATAAATTCAACTCTCTCCCTATCAAATTGCTACTTTAATTAAAGATCTAGGATTTCAATTTTAGATGTGAAAAAATTCTTGATAATGAGCACTTCGCCAAAATAAGATCCAAAATAATACACATATCAAACACCAAAAAAAAAAAAAAAAACCTCTTTCTAGTGTGCATACTTCAATGTTGACTCTTGGGTCTGTAACAATACCCTCAGTTTTTCAACCTCGTTATAGTTCTCACATAATGAGTAACTTGTTTATAGCACAATTGGTGCCAACGTACCCACTAATGTCAACTAGAAGTACTTCCATATCAATACTAGTGCAAAACGAAGGCTCAAAACTTGAAGAATATTGGCGTTCAGTTTCTCACTGCATTTATATGATTTATGATTTATCAAAGAGACAGATATTAAAAATGCTTTAGTGCTTAAATAAGATGTCGGGTACAAAAACAAAATTAATTACATCTAAAATAGCATAATAAACGTATATTATGGAATTACCTAAAATCTCAGCAATGTGTGTAGCCTGAGTTACAGTAACATCATATGTACAAATGTATGCAACTTTGGCAAATATTAGACGCATAATATTTTAGTGAGAGAGCTCTCCTCTTATCATCATTCAGACGGAAGCACCATGTTCTCATCATCTGATGTGATTATACCAGCAGCCGCCATAACATCTGATCCATCAGCTTCACCATTCTACCAGTCAAAATATCATACCAAGTTTAGTTTAGGTTTCAGAGATTACATATCAAACCCCACCAGAGAGAGAGAGAAAGAGAGATGCACCTGTTCGCTAGATTTTACAGAAAGCTCCTGAGCTCCTGTAGTTGAAACTTTAGAAAGATCTCTTAAAATCCCCTGCAAAATTCACAAAGGAAGGCAAAGTAACATCAACACTCATACAATGACTTTTAAGTTCTGATTATAACTTGCATCAAAACTTAAAAATAGAAGTTGGGAGCAAAAGAGTGTTGAAAGCAAAATAACATACATTTTATGAACTCATTGGATAAGAATACAATATTTCATTTCATAGAAAATACCAAAAAACCCATAATGTGATCGATAGACGAAGGGCTATTCTGAAGAAAGCATCCAAAGGGCTGGCTGATGAGTCTTTTGAATAGAGACATATGAGGAGAAGCAAAAAGTGGCGAAAGGAAAATATATCCAAATATAAGATTCCAGAATTCAACTTCTGGAAGTAGGAATCAAAAGATAAACCAGCATTGAAGGGAAGTAACTTACTTAACACTTAAAGAGTGAGATCACTCACCACCTGGCACCTAGGAGGCAATTTCTAGAAGAACTTGATTTGTCAAAGCGTAACATTACACAGTCAGTGCCGAGAAAAGATCAGTCAGAGCTTTACTGATGAACAGGAAGTATATACAACTAATTGCAGTCATTTAAAGAACTAATTTTGGTAGTTGGTACTTGCTATCTTTTACCCCTTTTTTGGGAACAAGGTATGTACCTCGCCTCTATAACCCCCAAAGGTAGGGGTAAGGGTATGCATACATCCTACCCTCCCCACAGACTGCGAGCTAATTTTATTATAAATAGTACCAAGCAGTTTTATTATTTTGTAGGAAAATTCTCTACACATTTATTTTTACGAACTCAGAAGATGATTGATTTCATTGTCAACTTTTGAAGCTGAAAACGTTTAACACTTTGTAAGTATGCATCTTGCAATTACAAAGCTCCTCATAGAAAGCAACTCCCTGAAAAGGGATCTCAGTGACAGAAAGGTAATATGTTTTGTTTTATCATCCCCACTCAACCAAAAAGAAACACAAATAAACTGGCGAAGGAGAAGGACAATTCCTAATTTTGAGTTCAATAGCCTAATGTAAAAAGAAGAGGCACACTTAACCACAGAATACATACTCTACAAGGTGAAACTACAAATAGGTACTTAAAAGTCCTGGCAGTTTTGCAAAGCCAATAGACATGGCGAGTAAGTCATAAGATAATCCATTCAAAGCATAGTATGACACTAAATAAAAATATGAATATAGAAGTGAAACATTAACCAACTAATCAGATTGTCAGGAAGAGTTAACTACATAATAAAAGATACAGCTAAAAGAAAAGTGAGCAAAGGAGGAAGGATGTAGAAGAACTGTTGGTGTTGGTCAATAACATAGCCAATATTCTTGCAAAACTAGGAGAAAGTAGAGTTAATTTCATGTCCTCCAACTCTTCTCGCATTTTTTTTTCTCGTTCTGCTTCTATACTTCACCTTTTCATATGCCGCTTTAAGGATAACAAGTATTACAGGACATCTGAGGTTAAAACCTCATAAAGTGGCTAATAAACTTTGGGATGTACTTTGGAGCTATAGGGTCATCATTTTTTTCTCTGTCTGCTTCTACACTTCACCTTTTCATATGCAGCTTAAAGGATCAATTCAACATGTATACTATTACAGGACATCTGAAGTTGAAAGGTGGCTAATAAACTTTTGAGATGTGATTTGGAGCTATAGGGTCATCTTGAGATAGGAATATGAACCTTGGGCACATTTGGCTTTTCGAAACCCAAAACTAGGTGGTCTTTGGAAGAACAACCTTGTAAAAGAAAGGGCAGCCCAGTGCACAAAGCACCCCCTGTTAGCAGGGATGTGATGACAAACCTACACTTGTATAATAGAAAAAAATAACCAAAAATTTTGAAAACGTAAAAATAATTCAAATTTATTTTGATTTTCAAGAGAAAAATCTTACACTTTGAAGCTCCAGTTTGACCTCTCTTTTCTTTAATATATATGGTCTCTCTGTAAAAAATATTCTGCACCATTGCTTCTCCCTCATCGTCTTCTTTTTCATTTTTTAGCTTGTGATATCCTTTAAAAATCTTTTTCTCCTTGTAATCATAAGTCATGTTTTTAAGTCATATGGTACAACCTTGTTAATCTAATGCATGTCTTCTTGTTGAATTAGTACATATATTTATACTAAGATGGTTGAAATAATAATGGGGATTAAAACTTACAGTTATAGTTTTTAGATTAAGTAATAACTTTTATTAATATTTGAACAGACAGCGTACACTAGTAACAAAAAGTAGAAATACTACAAAAGAAGATGGTTTTCTATTAATGACAACCAATCTTATATACATAAAGGCACCTTATGGATGCACCAAAAAGAAATAAGGGGTGAAATATCATTCCTTAACTACGCAAAATTCATCTCTACAACTCAAAAGTTTTCTATTTGATGATATAGGACAATGAATAAGAGGTAGTCAGCATCGCCTCAATCATTGCACATAAAGAACCGACCTAAGTTAACTTTCCTCTTTCTTAGATTCTGAGTTATCAAGAAATCACCACTTAAGTTGCTAACCAAGTGGAAAAACATACCTTTCTTGGTACCTTCCAGATCCAAATCAACCTATACAGGAAGCCCACCTCCTTCCTAGTCAAAAACTTCTCATAATAGGCTTTAATAGAGAGCATTCTCTTATTCCCCACCCCCACTTCCATACATCTGCTCTATCATGTGTTATACATTGTTTGTAGAGTAAATCAATAAGCCTTTGGAATTCTCTCACTTCCCAATCCCGAAAGTTTCTCTTGAATCTCAAATGCCAAAACAATTTTCCATCTTTAATCTTGGACTCACTGAACTGTCATCACCTTCTGGCATGAACTTTCTATTAGGGGTGGGCATTGGGTTCTTCGGTTCGATGTTATCAAACTATGGTTCGGTTCTTCAGTTTTAGAAAAGTGTACACTGTATACCAAACCAAACTAATTCCGTTCGGTTCGATTTTTTCTACTTTGGTTCGGTTTGTCGATGTTTCTAAATCGATTTTTCGGTGTGAATGAAAAATAAAATGACAAAATCAAAGTATAAGATACTTAAAAATTTAAAACTATGTTAAGGAATGATGTGTCTCGCTGTAGAACACTTATTAAGCTAACTAAAAGGCTATATTTGTCTTTATAAAGAATATTGTGCCTCCAACTAAATTTGAGAAAAAACAAGTACGAACACGAGTTCCTTTACATAATGTACATTGATAAAAATATGTTTGAGCTCCTCATGGGATATAACATTTGAAGTTAACTATTAAATTGTACATTTGTTGCTACTTTGATTTGTACATGAATGATTTAATTATTAGTTGAATTTTTTTTAATTAAGAGAATGCCCATAAATCATATATATATATATATATATATATATATATAAGATAACCCTCAACCCGGTGACGTGGTGCCAACACAAGCAAGGACTCCCATATATTTTAATATATTTCCAAAAGTACCCTTCCCCTCCTCCCAGAACTTCACATTCAGTTGTTTCCGTTCCTATACAACGTAACTCTTCATAACAGATGTGACGAAGGCCTGTTGGCTCTTTTCACAATCTTCCTCCATCTTCCGAAAAACTTTCATACAGCAACTTCTTCGGCAGAATTTGATATTCTGCATGCGTAGCCTTTAAAGTTGTGCAAATTGTCGATGTTCTTCATGTTCCTTCCCAACAATCTTTCCTTCAGTACCTTTCTCGACTGAATTTGAAAGTTCTCTCATGTCTTTCACGTTGTGCATCAATCTCCTCCCTGTGCTTCCTGTTTCTTCCCAATAACATCCCCTTACCACCTTTATTAGCAAAACAGATTCGAATGATTTTGAAAGTTCTCGTCTGCTGCGATTGTAGTGTGCAGAACACCGACCCAAGTCTCTAGCAACCATCCAGGAAGATGCTTTATCAATCTCCTCCCTGCCGTTCTGCTTCTTTCTTCTTCCACTCAGCAACTTCCCCTTAACACCTTCATCTCTAAAAAACTCGAAACTTACTATGCAGTCTTTGACGTTGGGCACAACGCATGCTTTTCGGTTTGCACACACATTGTTGTTGTAATCCTGTTCCATCTTGTCATTCTGTTTTAACCCGATTGATGCAATGGTATAAAGATAAATTTGTTTTATATGTGCACAAATGTCATGAATGAATCTGTACACTAGCATTATTAATGCAAACATTGGGTGTCCTATCCAACTTGTGTATTCCAAATATTCCATGAGTACTTGTTTACCTCCCACCATCACAAGTATTTGATAGTCTGTTCACCAAGGCTTAGGCAGATGGAATGAAATCATTTATTGTTTCTTGCATCTACTAGATTCGAACTTGAGACCTCATGGTTCTCCTCTCACTTCATTGACAACTAGGCCGTACACCTTTGGGTGCCAATCACACCTTCCTACCTAACCCCAGTTTCGATATCAACCAAGTGAAATATGTAAGAACCATTTTGGTGATTTCTGAAGCAGTATCAGGGCTATGTGTAAACTGGAACAATAGTATGCTTTTCCCAGTCAACAAAGTGGACAACATCCAAGTTTTAGCAGGAGTTCTAGGATGTGAGGTGGGATCCTCACCTACTGTGTATCTAGGGCTGTCTTTGGGTGCAAAAAGTAAAGCTATGGAAATCTGGAACGGGGTTATAGAGAGGTGTGAAAAAAGGCTTTATAACTGGAAGGGGCAATATTTATCATTAGGCGGCAGGATCATTCTAGTCTATAGTGTATTGGATGCTCTCCCTACCTATGTCATGTCTTTGTTTCCTATCCCTTCTAAGGTTTGAAAAGATTAGATTCCTTGAGGATGAATTTCATTTGGCAAGGGAACAAAGAAAAGAAAGGAATTCATTTGGTCAAATGGGAGTGCCTCATCACCAGCAAAAAGGATGGAGGACTTGGCATTAGAGACCTCAAAGCCCATAACCAAAGCTTGTTGATGAAATGGTTATGGAGATATAACTTGGAGACTAATTCATTATGGAGGAGATTTATACATGATAAATATGGCCAAGATGACCAGTGGTGCTCAAAATATGTCAATTGTCCCTTTGGAGTTGGAGCTTGGAGAGCCATTAGATCCTTTTGGCCACTTTTGGCTGGAAATGCCAGTCTCAAAGTTGGCAACAGGAGGAAAATTCTCTTTTGGCATGACAACTGGCTTGGGCATGGTCCTTTGAAGTTTTGTTCCCTGATTTCTACACTATTGCTACTTAACCAGATATTAACCTTGAATCAGCTAAAGGAGTACATGGGTGGAATATCACTTATAGAAGATTACTAAATGACTGGGAATTGGAAAGAGTCGTGGACTTGTTCAAGACCTTGGAATCTTTCCAAGGTTTCAAAGAATCTGAGGATAGTTTGTGCTGGAAATCTGGAAATGATGGAGTCTACACTGTCAAATCTGCATACAACTACCAGATTAGACAAAATGCACAATTTGACAAGTGGCCATGGAAGTTCATCAGGAAGACTAAGGCCCCTTGCAAAGTCTTATGTTTTTCTTGGCTAGTGGCAAGAGAAGCAGCATGTCTCACTCAAGAAAACTTAAGAAGAAGGGGATTTCATCTGTGCTCTAGGTGGTGCAGCCGGAGAAAACAATAGCCATCTCTTTCTACATTGTCCCATAACTGGACAAATTGTGGCAACTTCTTTTGAATTTGGTAGAACTAAGATGGTCTATGCCAGCAACAAGTTCTGATTTATTTAAGTGTTGGAACTATAATGGTGGTGCAGTGAGTCAAAAAAAGTGGTGGGAACTTGCCCAGCTTGTATATGGTGGACAATTTGGAAAGAGAGGAACTAAAGAATTTTTGAAGACAAAAGAAATCCGGTGCATAAAGTCAAAGATGAATTGTATTCTTTTGTTCCTTTTTTGGTGTAAAGAAAATTACGTAGAGGAGACTGAATCACTAGTTGATATAATAGGTTCCTTGTAATTGTAGATAGCTCTGTCATGGTGATAGCACTAGTTGATATGATACGTTCCATGCTATAGTCTTAAGCATGGTTGGGATAGCACTGTCATGGTGCAGATCTAATTTCACACACACACACACACACACCCTTACCAGTTTCCAAAAAAAAAAAATTGGTCAAGGGATCACTGCTTATCCCTTAAAACATAGAAACGAGAATAGTACAACATAACACACAATACTATTTACATAATGAGGCTCATATAAAAGGAACAAAATGTCAAGACACAATTATCACTATGTGAACTGACAAGTGGAAAAACCAAGGTGTATAGTTTTCAAACACAATAATAACCTTATTGGCCCACGTAAGTCCACATGCATTGCGTAGTGACTTATCCCTTAAACATAAACGAGAATAGTACAACACAACAAACAATACTATTTACATAATGAGGTTCATATAAAAGGAAGAAAATGTCAAGACACAATTATAACTATGTGAACTGACAAGTGGAAAACCAAGGTGTACAGTTTTCAAACACAATACTAACCTTATTGGCCCATGTAAGTCCACATGCATTGCAAAGTGACCTCGGGCCAGCTGGTCCACGGCGCATCATAGGAGTGGATTTCGAACTAGTTCCACAATGTCTACATCTGTTGAGACAACAAGAGAATAAGATATCAGCTACTGCATTTGTTTTATTTGATCAGTTCAACTTAGACGCCACATGGGTCAACATGTTATCACTATTACTGTCTGACTTAATCAACAGAACTGAAACACAAACGACTACAGAACTATAGAAGTCTGACACTCACAATGTTTCCTGTTCTTCTTGGCTAGAGCCTGCATTCCCCTCTGCAGAAGAAGAAGCTGCTTCATCAGATACTGTCTTGGAAGATGTAAACTGACCCTTTTTTCGCTGCATCCTGACAATAAATCCAAGAACTGTGAGATGCAATAGAACACAGATCAATTTGACCAAAACTACTTTGAATGACCACCCTAACTAGACCCTGCACGTCAAAAATAGGCAAAGACTGAACTTTTGAATGACCACCCTAACTAGACCCTGCACGTCAAAAATAGGCAAAGACTGAACTTTTGAATGACCACCCTAACTAGACCCTGCACGTCAAAAAATAGGCAAAGACTAAACTTTAGAGCTTCAAACAGAAAAAGAAAAAGAAGCAAGTAACCTTAAAAAAATTTCCTATCCTCCATTCCTCCCTAGAAATCTCTAGTAAAAAATTTTCACTGGACTAAGAGCCTGTTTGGCTCAGCTTAAAAGCTGGTCAAACTGACTTAAAAGCTGGTTTTTGACTTATTTAGCTGTTTGGTAATACTAAAAATAACTTATTTTAAGTTAAAAAAAACTTATTTTAAGCCAAAAGTTAAAAGCTGGGGTAGGGGTGCTTTTTTTTTCCAGCTTATGAGCTGTTTTAAGTCGACTATATTTTTACCTTTTTGCCCTTAATATTTTTATACACTATCCAAATTACCCACATAACCCTAACATCTCTTTCTTCTATTTTTCCCTTTTCATGTGTGGATGATAGACAATTACTATTACTAATGAATGAAAATAAAATAAATCTTAAATCTTTCAAGTGATCTATTCAAATTATATATTATTAAAATGTAAAATAAGTTGCACATATAACTTAAATAAAAATTTATATTCCTCTTATAAATAAGTTGTGATAATAAAGAAATATGTGAATGATAGACAATTATTATTACCTATGGATGAAACTAAAATAAAATCTTAAATCGTTCTTTAATCTATTCAAATTATATATCTTTAAAATCTATAATAAGTTTATATTCCTCTTATAAATAATTTGTGATGAGAAAGAAATATGTGAATGATAGCAATATATAATTATTTATGGCTGTAAAATATAAACTAATTAAATTTTATTATGTTAACAGCTTTTAAGGGTATTTCAGACATTTTGATTTAAAAAGCTGTTTATCAGCACTTATTTGCCAAACACATCAACAACTTTTTTTTTAATTTCAGCACTTTTATCCAAACGCATAACTGCTTATTTTAAAAATAAGTTTCAGCACTTTCAAAAGTACTTTTTTAAAGTTGTTTTTATTAAGCCCATCCAAACGGGCCCTAAGAGGTGTTTAACCATGAATTTTTTTATTTTTATTTTTTGGAGTTGACTAATTTGGTCATAAATTCAAAATCCAACTTTTTAGGATTTTGAAAAATATCAAAAAGTTATTTTCAATTTTTTTTATGACGGTGGTGTTCGGGCAGCTATTGCGCACCTTGACTAATTCCAAGGGACACATGTTACCTCCCACCAACAGCAGGTATCAGGTAACTTTATCCACCAAGGATAGGACAAATGGGACGAATCACCTAAAAACAATTCCCACTCTAAATTCTCACAATATTTAAAAACAACTTGTAACAATGGCCAAACACAACCTATAGAACATGGGGAAAGAAAAGAAAAGAAGATTGCATTCACAACATTTACACTGTCTCAAGCCCACAATTAGATGTTACTACAAACATCTTTTAGCAATAGCCATTTTACTTCTATAAGAGAAGAGTTCAAAATTGACATGCCCGCGAAATGAGATTAAAATAACCCTTACATGAGAGAAGCCAACGGAAGATCCCATTCACTACCATCAATAAAATGTTTCTACACATTACCGTGACCAGCTTGACACCTAGAATCCACCCACCAAATCGAATACCAAGTCAACAGATTGACAAGGAATGTGTCACTCTAGTATGCAAATGCCATTAAGCTCCTTAAAAAGCTTCCTCCAATGATCTTCTTACTGAAAGTGCATATCCAGTCATGGCATTGGTGAACCCATTATGAGTGTAAGGAAGTCAGGGTTATAGTTGCCCTTCATCGTACTTTTTTTGATATATTTGCCCCTACAATCCAACTTAAGGCACATATGCGCCCTTGAGATGGTGTAGTCTCATCTCCCCGCTTTTATCCTCTTAAGTGGCACCTATATGGCATGCCTACATGGATATATATATACATATATTATTTGTTCCATTTAAATTTCCTCCTAATTTAATTATTATACGCAACTTAATATCGTACCCACCCATTTCATCCATAAAACCCACTCCTAGTACTCTTATTTCATTGTCACTTCTCCATGAAAAAAAACCCATCATGTTAACATGTCAAGCAATGATTTATTTATGGTTAAATTTTCAGTTCACTTTCACTAAATACATCTGCTTTTTTCATTTTTCAGGAGGGTTGCCCATGCTCTGCCACTATAACATTCTCTGTTCCTCCTCAGCTTGATGGATAGTACTTTGGCTAAAGCATCACAATCTACAGCAGTGAATCCCTTTCATCTGGAGCTAAGAGGCATGTGCTGAAGTTTTTCCTTTTTTTCACTTCAGGATAGATAGCATATTTCCATGACTTTCTAATCTTTTGTTATGTTACATAGAACTGAACTGATTATGTTTACAACTTAGTGGTATCTCCATTACTCAAAAGGTGTTTTTTAGAGCTTGCAGTTTTGTTTACTGTACGTTCATCTCAACAAGGGAATCATAAATTAGTACCTACTGTATATACTAAAATAAATAAATAATTACAACTAAGGGATAATTTCATAGACCTCCCTCCTCCCTCCAAGTTCCCTTTATAATACTTAGTTCCCTTGTGTTTGAGATGACACCTGCCTTCGTAAATTTGATTCTTTTGTAACCAAACTAGTTTTAAGTAATAAAAGTCATGTATAATCCAAGTTTACAATAGTCAAACTTTATTAACTGCCCTTAATTTGAAGTGATCCATACTTTCCTAGTCAACATAAATTTGCTAGTTGCGGATTTTCAAGTTTTTCAGAGTTCCGATGGAAAATTTCAAGTACTACTAAAGAAACTTAGCACTTAACCTGTTCACCAACAAAATTAGATAGCTGTAAATTGGGGAAAATCTTGCAATAGGTTAGAAGCATCCATAACCAACAGTTTGAACACGATAAATCAAGAAAAAGTAACACAGGAAACTAGAAAAGAAGAGGAAAAGAAGAAAGTCGCAAAAGGAGCTGTAAGTTGTACAGTTGCAAAAGGGTAAACTCGGAATACACATAATTATTATTATTTACAAGGGAGATGAGTGTCAACCAGTAAACCATGAGGGAGGTAAGCATTATGAAGCTATGTTTCTCAGACTCTTCAATTATTTCAAGGGGTGCATGTCGGATTCGCCAAAAGCAGTGTATTTTTGAATAATCCGACATGGGTGCGGCATCAGAAGTGAAGAGTCCGCGCAACTTATTTATGAAGCCAAACCTGAGGGGAGGTCTTCGAAATTATCCCTAAAAGTCTAAAACAAAGTAAATAATAAACCACCAACATATCAGGGAAAGGAAAAAAACAACTGATTTATATCTCACTCACTCCATCTTCTTCTTTTTAAGTCTTACCCACTCCAACTTAAAAGCAGGAGACTTGAACTCATTTATACCATACAATTAGCAGCACAGCAATAACAGAAACTTCTAGCATTCAGTAAGATGAGGAACTAGCAGAAAGGTATCATAACAATATGCCTTACAAGGGACAAGTTGTCACTGTTCTTCTATGAAGCATATGGAGACAGTTTGCTAACTTTTCAGGCAATTCTTTGTTTTCTCACACACTCCATCACATAGCTATCTAGAGCAACAAAAAGTGACTAATGTAAAGCATCAAATAAGTGTATTTAATACTCCAATTCCAACTAAATTAAAGGTAAGCTAGATTAGAGACAAAAAGAATTGGAGATGACTACTGATTAGTCATGGTACATCAAACATGGTTTTCATTTATCCAACACTTCCAACGTTATCTTTAAGGAAATAAATAAAGCTATATTACCGAAGTGCAACTTCTTTCCGAACAGTATATCGGATCTTTTTATCAAAGCATCTTTCTTTCCTTTTTTCCCTAAAACGACTCAAAGAAGCCGCCCGTTGTGGTTGATTCAATCTTCCAGGACCTTCACTTGAAGCCTAGGGAAATTGCAAGATAAGAACCATAAATGATTGCAAACCAGTGTAACAGCAGAACACTACACGAGGGAGTAAAAATACATACCCTATGACTCTGGGAAGCCATATTGACAGTAGGGATGCCAGCAGGGACTTCATATCCCCCCAACAGCAGCAGCACCGCCTGAACCTGAAAATCAACGGAGACCCAAAAAAACATTATTTCTCCATATAGTGATTGCCTTAATGACAAAATTATTCATCATTTCCAACAAAAAGAGACCTAATTAGAGCGGAAAAGATCATAGAATAATCATTTAGCTGACCTCATCGGGATTGAGGCATAATTGATTTCAAGATTGATTCATCATCGATGCTTGTTGATAAGCAGACAGCAATTCAAGCAAACTAAGCTAGATAAAACTTAACCCATCTCCATAAAGTTCTTAAATTTAAGTGTCACTCCTATATTTGGAAAAGCAAAGACCTTGGTTGACCTCCTTACTTGAAAGGCTAATCAACTTTTCATACTGACGAACCTTAGAAATTACCAAATCCCAAGTCTTGAATCACCTCAATTACAAAAGCAACATCAACAACACCTCAATCCCAAGCTAGTTGCAGTTGGTTATATGGATCCTCTCTATATATTTTGCTCCATTTGGAAGCGTTCATTCCATTAAAGCAGGTGTTTGCCTGGACTTCTATGTCCTACAAAACTTGGTGTTTTTCAGTTCTTGTGGAAACCATGTAATGTAATCCATGAATATACTAAGCAAAGGCCTTATTGATGGGGAATGTCTGCCTGGATTTATGTGCCATAGACTCTCTAACAAAACCCTAGTTTATCCTACGCTTTTAGAAACCACGCTCGTGGTATGGACCTCTAATACTAAACAGACAGCAAATAAGGTGATCCATTCCCATGTAAAGGCCTAATTATTTGTACAAGAACAAGAAGAAAGACCTAAATCGAAGAAGCACCTTTTCAGGAGAAACAGCATCATACACAAACACTTCGCCTCGAAATGACAGCGTAAGCTGATCGCTACTTCCTCCCCCAACCATTTCCGAGCCAGGGACATATAGAGAGTTATGCGGAACGCCTTCTACACCATTCAGCGCCGCCGCTGTAGTAGCTATGGTACCATCGGTGCCGTTGTGGAGCCCGTGGTGGTTATGGTCGTAGCCAATGTGATGAGAAGAGTCTTCTATGGACTCCATTCCTCCTCCACCGCCACCGCCGGCGACGTCAACGTCATCGTCGTCACCGTCGTCGGCGAAATGAGTCTGTTGCTGTCCTTCTCGCTGTACTGCTGCGGTCATTGTTTCTCTTCTGTACATCGTGTCTCTAATCCCTGTCATATTTCTCCCTGAAAAATCCTTATATAAAATTATTTGGGTTAAGGCTACTCTCCATTACCTTTTTTCTTACTGGAGATTATTTTTGCTTAGGGCCTGTTTGGAAAGTTCATCATGTTATTTGAATTTTGTGTAATTACATGTAATTATGATTCGGTTTCTTTTCATTTTTTCCGAGTTTTACTTTGGATGAGAGACAGTTTAAAATTAATGTTTGTGATCTGATTAATTATAGCAAAGTCCTGATCATATTTGTTTACTTTCATATATTTACTTCTTAAATATTTTTGCAAACAACAATTCTATATAGTTTTTTCAAAAGAGTAAAAATATTAAGTAAAAGTTTTATATCTGTATGCAGGGTAGTAAATAATTTTTCTAAGTATATTTAGGGAATATATAATGAATTGCAAAAATATTTAAGAAGCAAGTAACCTCGGGGCGAGGGGACGGGGATCAAGAGCCGACATCACACGACCTCAGCGAAGAGGGACGTGAGGACCTTCCTCGAGGCAAACAACCTTAGGGCGGAAAGATGGTAGGGGCCTGCCTCGAGGCAAGGTGATCCAGAGGTAGAGGGGGTGGGGGTGGGGGTTTGCCTCGAGGCAAGCGGCTTCGAGATGGGTGGGGGCCTCGGACAAGTGACCTCGGGGCAAACGGGAGAGGGTCGGAGCAAGCGGACTCGAGGCAGGCTGGAGGGGGCCTCCGGGCAAGTAGCTTCGAGGCGGGCGAGTTGATGGGTATGCAAAAATCTACATGAACAAAATAGTCACACTCCATACGATTTTAGTGTCCATAATGTATAACAGAGGATCATATTCATGTTTTTAAAGTATTTTCAACAAGCCTTAAGTACTTGAGAATATCTTAGTATTTCATTTCATGACAGACGAACAGTTTGAGTGCACTATTCAAATTTTAGAGAACATGTTTTTGCACAATTGATCTTAGAGGTAATAAATAAGCTTACTATCCTTAACTGGAATTTCCTATAACATTTTTCAGTCAGATGACTCTAAATGAATCCTTATATGGTACGTAACTTTGTTTTCTTATCGAATGGTATGAAGTTGGAGAGACTAATGTATTAGGACAAGACCTGATACAAGAAGTTATTGTCAAGGGCCAGTTAATCCTTGATCACATTTCAAAGTAGGAAAAAATTCTTATGTGGATTAGAGTTGAACAAAGTTAGTGCCCACAGATAGGAAGATAATTATCATATGAGTCTTCCTTATGACATGATTAGAGAAAAGAGGAAAATTGAACCCGAGGCTTATAGGTCATACATATTTATAACCGAGATATATAATGGTGTTTGTTTGGCACTTTCTTCGTGAGATGTCAATTCTTTACCTATTGTTTAAGGTCTCTAAATGTATATCAAATACCTCTTATGTGTTTGAAACATAGACTATATAACTTGACGAGGACTTAAAGTATGGAAATAAGAAGCCAACTACTATTGTTGGCAAACACATAAGAAAGTTATAATCAAAGAATTACTTGAGACAATAGAAGTCTTATGGATAAATCATATTATTGAAGAAAATATTCGGGAGTCCGAGCAAGTGTGAGTCATCAAATATGCACTTTATATTTGAAAATCAAATTTCATAAGGTGGAAAGAATGTAACACCCATATTTTAAATAAGGCCAAATATGGTATTTGGTCTAAACAAAATTAAAACGATTTCAAAGACTAAGGACCAAAGCCCACTGAAGTGTCATACCGTACATTAAATAAGATCTTTCTAAAGAAATAATAGTCACCCGTACTTCAAAGAAATAGAGATTTTATGCAGTAAAACAAAAAATCAACTAAAGCTCATATCAACTTCAAATCATTCAAAGTGCATGTTAAAAAAATTTGGCAAATATTTGGACTTCAACAACTACTATCAAAAATCAAGATAATATACACACACCATAATATATGATTTATTATGAATGGATAACTTGAGCATAGTTTTTTTTAGGTAGTCCTTTGATTGGAAACTTTAAGAAGTTAGCAATATAAAGCCCAAAGAAGGAAAGTTTTGGGCAAGACTATATCAGATATGGATTAATCACTATTTTTGGTATAAGTTCGAGCAAGAATTGGAGAAAAAAATTATATGAATAGGCTGAAACTTATATCTATTGAACTAACTAATTACTTAAACAATGGGTACATATAGTTTGACAAAGTTAGACTCAAACATAAAATGTCAAGGGGTGGGTTCTTATAAAATAGTTATTGAATTAGCCTAAATGAAGAAAAATCAACATGAGTTTGATATGATGGGATTATAGATTGATCAAAGGAAGTTATACATATGGTTGGAGGTGGCGAGTTTGATATTTTGTCCCGTACTGGTCTTACCACAATTTGTGTTTTACAACTTTTATGATTAATACATGGTTTATAAAGTGAATGTTTTACCGAATATTTTTAACTTACTATGGGACAAGCCTTTTACTTGATATGATACCAAAATAGATATTTGAGATGAACTCACTTTTATAAAAACATGTTTATTGATACTTGAGATATGACTATAGTATTTTGACATATGTTTTGGTTAAATTTTTATATACTATGATTTGATAAGAACTTAAATGTCTTATAACATTTTAAAATCTTTCTACTATTTACAAAGAAAAGTATAGATTGGAGTAGACTTAGATGGATCTCGTAGCTAACGGCGGGTTCTTTAGGCCTAGTGCACCTTGTAGTTACAAATTACTGATTATCCCTTGCTAGTGGAAAGGTAGAAATAACATATCGTTACTGATATCCCTTGGGTAGGGATCTATTGAAATGAATATTTTTTTTCTTTATGAAGGCCCTACAGTTATTGACTATTTCTTAAAGAGAAGAGTCACACTAATTACGTGGTTTATTTTGGAAACCTCCAAATATAAGATTTTCTATGAAAAATAGCGAAGCTAGGAATTTCACAAAGGGTATCAAAAAAGGGGGGAGAAATTGTTCCTAGTGAGATTGAACGCATGAGCACTTAGATAGGGATGGCAATGGAGCGGGGCGGATTATGCTTAACCCGCATAGTTTTTAGTCAGCCTCGCCCGACATTGCATATCAATGTTTTTCATTTTCAACCAACCCCACCCCGTATGAACCTGCCCCGTATAGTTTTTAAAATATATTGTTTTTCTAATTAAATTTGATGCTAAAAAGAAAATTTATAAAAATAAATTTATTTTTTAATTAAGTTGTATTAATTAAATAGGATAGTGACTTAAAAAATATTTTTTTCAAGGTCAATTGAGAAACATGTAAGACATTATATTATTTTTATTAAACCATTTTCATTTACTATCTTGAATATTTTAGTAGCTTTAAAGAAGCTATCTTAATAAATAACGTTCTATCCCTCTTATAACATGCTGAATTAATTTTGAACCAACATAAAATCACATATATCCATAATTCATCCCACTCCGCATTAGTTTTAAAAAATCCCACTTTACTCCGCCTCGCAAAACCTTAAACCCACCCCGCCCTCGCATAGATTTAAACTCACCCCGCCTCATTGACATCCCTACATTAGGCTCTTTAAAGGTATATGAAACCACTAAGATATAACACCTTGTTCTATAAAAAGAGAGTGATCGAAGTATGTTATTTAATCACTTCGTATATCATTTTACTTATATATATACAATATTATTTTTCGCCTGACTATAAGGTAGTTACGCCCCTGACTATCAATGCGTCTTTTTTAGTTTATTTCTGAAAGTTCATATTGATTTTATTTGCCTCTGACAAATAAGATTAAATATTATTGTCATTTCTGAAAGGACATTAATTTTATCATTTTGATTATCATACTAGCATGTTTTCAAACTTGTCCCTCATTAAAATGATTGTGGTTAAGTATTATTACTCACTCAACTAGCATCTCACTCCTCGCTAATTGTTTTTACTAAGAACTCAGGTGGTATTGACGAGTATTTCATTAACCAGGGAGTGTGATTTTCTAGCATCTGGTGAGTCTCGCATTGCTTCACGTGAAAAAAGATTTATCGAATTGTTATGTTTTTTTTAACTCTTAGAGTCGCTCCAATTGTTAGTCCTTTATTAGAATCATGATTATTCCTTCATATTGTAGTCAAGTGACTAGTTTTAAACTTTCTTTCGTATTTGGATAAGAATTGGTATAATTGTGTGGCAATTGAATTGATGATGAATATTGGGTCATGAGATCGAGATGGTATTGTTTGAACGACGCTTCTTCGTTAGGTGTCGTTAGTTGACACTTATCCATTTGGCAGAATGGATCAAAATGAACCTCTCTGACAAATGGTCCATCTATGGATTGACATATCGTCAAATAGGAATCGTTAATTGGTCCTGCACACTGGTGCAAATTTCTGTCAAGCCAAGGGTGATTTGGTGAATTCCACCCTTGGACAATTAAGTGTCGGGTGGGTCTAAATTAGTAATTTTAAGTATATTAAAAGACTCTGACTCATTAAAACAACTAACTCTTCATAACTTCCAAATCAAAACCCACTTTCCCTTCTCACAAATTCTCTCTCTAGACCACCATTGAAGAACAAGGAATAATTCAAGCTAGGGCACTCAAGATACATTCTTTCTCACCTCAATTTTGTGGAATATCATCAACTAAGGTATGGGATATTAATTCATTGATTATTTTCTCCTTGAAGCTCTTCAAAACTTCTAAATTTGAAATCTATATTATGACCAAAACTAGGGGTTTGTAATCTAGTCATGGGTTCACTCTTAAATCATTTTATTTATGTTATGTACCTTATATTATGATTATATTGTAATTAATTGATGATTTCTATTGTGAAAATCCCCCAAGAACCCATGTGACCCCATAACGCAACTTTCATGAATGTTGTAGGATGAATTGAGTAAACATGAGCAGGATGTATTGTAATTGATGATTATCTAGTCATAGAATCTTGTCTTTCATGCCTATTGTGATTTGAATAAGGGTGATCATGATACATGTTACTTAACCTTGAAAAGAGGGTAAATTCTAGGGTTTATATGTTATAAAGGACATTATACATAGACTTTGAATTTGCTTGCAAGGTATATGGCTTATGGAAGGATACAAGAAAGGTAATTAGGATGGTTTTCATTCTTTTGAAACGTGTCTATTGTGTAGTATGAACCTTGTATAATGAGATTGGTCTTTTGTGTTGATTGAAAGTATAATTCTTATGAAAACACTATAACTAAGATTATGAAGGTACTACTCACATATGTATGATGATTCTAGGGTGAAAGTGCATTCTCACTTAATGAATCTAAGATCTTTATGTTAAATTGTATTGAATGAAGATGAATTACTCTTCACACATGTAGATGCAATTAACAAAACAATGGTAATAAGTTGTGAAGTATACTAAGCATCGAGTGGATATGTACAATGAGGAAAAGACCGTCTCACTAATGCAATAGTCCAGGTCATCCAAGTGATTACTCATGAGATGGAAGCCTTCCCGCTAATGCAATAGGCCAGGTTTCTAAAAGCAATCTCACTATCCCTTAACTACGTGCCCTCATAGGATATAGCTAGTGGATCCACATAGTAGCTAGTTTTTAAGTTCTACCTTGGCAACTGGAACACCCTTTTTCGGTGTGGGGCTTTATGACACGAATTCAATGAAAGCTCTGATGGTCTATGTCGGTTATGGTTGACCTTCTCTAAATTAATGAAGTACTTAAGCATTGAAGAAGTATGAACTAGTTTATAACTTCCTTATGAGTTTTCTAAGTAGAAGTGGGGTATGAGACTTCATTTGTACATTGCACTAGTAGGCTTAAAAGGTTGTTGTGGGTGGTTTCTTATAGTTATGAAATGATTATGAGGACATGCCTTATAAAATGAAGGTATAAAGGTAACATGTGTGACCAAGGTGGTTTCTATGGGAATGCTCGGTAGGATTGGTAGTATGGGATTCTAAATCTACATTGCACAAGTAGACCTTTAGGAAGTTCTAAAGTCATGGTGAGTTGAAGTTTATGTATTATCTATGTATTGACTTATGTGTTGTTTTAGTGATGCAAATGGCTTTCAAAAACCTTATAAATGCATGTATTACATGTAAATGTCCTCTTCTCAATGTTTTAAAGGTTTTTGTGCATTTCTCCATACTTAGTTCATTTATTGTACTAACCCCTTTTCTCCCTTTATATTATGAGTATAGGTTTCACCTAGTTTGTTGCTCCTCCGTTCTTGAAGAAAGCTTGGAATTCTATTCATCAAGACATTGTGGTAGGTCCTTAAAGATTCGAGGACATATGCACTAGTTGACACTTTATGTTTTCTTTATTGATGTGATAGAATCAAATAATCTTCTCTCATGTACAGTTGTTTTAAAGACTATTGTGTCTAAAGAGCTAAGGACCCTATTTGTAGACTTCTGTTGAACTCTTATAAATAGATGGGTGTTGTGAGACAATATTAGAATATGATCATGAATTACTTATATTGCTAAATGAGGAGTCTAAGTAAACTTTATAAATAAGGAATGTATGTAAAATCCATATATGATACATGAGAAGTCTAAATCACTACGTAAAAGTTTCCAAATTTTCTGATTTATTTAAGTTTATTATTCCTTGACGATTATGCTATGAGTCTTGTATGAGACTTCTTCGAGGTCGAATAGGCCGGTACCGTATAAGGGGTGCTCCCCGGTCGTTACAAACTTAGTATCAGAGCATAAGATTTTGGGATAATAATAGGGTTGGTCTCACGCATACCACGTCAAGTAAAGTCTTATTTATAAATGTGAAACGCGCCACCTGTATGAATATGAGGCTATGAGATGATTAGGAACCTTCTTTTATTCATTATTATATGATCATGCTTGAAGTCCTAATCCTATTTGATTCTTTCCTTCTAATCCTTTTCTTGTCCTTGTATACCATTTAATACAAGGAGGAATAATGCTAGGAGGGCCGAAGAGGAGAATGCTAATGAGGAAGTTCCCCCTCAAGCTCCTCAAAACCCTCAAGTTCCCATTAAAGAAGGAGCTATGTGTAATGTTGAGATAAGGGATGCCATCCATAGTTTGACCCCAAGTGATGGATACTCACG
The DNA here is from genome assembly GCF_036512215.1 of Solanum lycopersicum. Lineage (NCBI taxonomy): Eukaryota > Viridiplantae > Streptophyta > Magnoliopsida > Solanales > Solanaceae > Solanum > Solanum lycopersicum. The sequence goes on along the minus strand of NC_090809.1, from coordinate 40,028,797 downwards.
TTGCTAGGGATGCTAGGGTGAAAGTGAATCCTAATACTAGCACCACCACTTCAAGGATAAGGGATTTCATAAATATGAATCCCCCTACTTTATTTGGCTCCAAGGTTGAGGAAGACTCTCAAGGGTTTAACGATTAAGTATTCAAGGTGGTAGATGCCATGGGTGTGACTCCTCAAGAAAAGGCGAAATTGGTTGCCTATCAACTCAAAGATGTGGCTCAAGTTTGGTATGAACACTGGAAGGATGAGCCAGTTAAAGAAGGTCAAATTATTTAGGGAATGTTTAAAATGACTTTTCTTGATAGGTTCTTTTCCTTGGAACTAAGGGAGAGGTAAATGCAATAATTCATTAACATTTGTCAAGGGAATATGAGTGTGAAAGAGTATAGCCTCAAGTTCACTCAACTATCCAAGTATGCTATTACCATGGTAGCGGACTCTAGAGAAAAGATGAATAAGTTTGTTATAGAGGTATCCAATCTTGTGGTGAATAAATGTAGGTCGACTATGCTAATTCCAAGCATGACCATCTCTTAGCTATGAGATTTAATATGCTTCACGATGTCTTCCATAAACCTTTTTGGGTTTCTACCCCGGTGGGTGATCCCGTACTTGTTAAAAGAGTATATTGAGGTTGTCCCGTGTCATTGCCCAATAGAGTCACATTAGTGGACTTGGTAGAACTTGATATGTTAGAATTTGGTGTTAGATTTGGGATGGGTTGGCTACATTCCTATTTTTCCTCTATTGATTGTAGAACTCGGGTAGTAAGATTTCAATTCCCAAATGAACCTATGGTAGTGAGGAAGGGGGGAAACCTATCTCTAAAAAATCAAATCATTTAATATCTTAAAGCTTGTAAGTTTATTGTGAAGGCTTGTCTCTATCATATAGTGAGGTTCAAGCATCTTAAATTCGATCTCCCTCCTTTTGAGTCAATCCCCGTAGTGAAGGAATTTCCGAAAGTCTTCCCCAATGACTTGCTCGGAATTCCTCCCAAGCGAGAAATTGACTTCGGCATAGATTTATTGCCGTGTACACAACCTGTTTCAATCATTCCTTACTGGATGGCTCTGGTCGAGTTTAAATAACTAAAGACTCAGCTCAAAGATTAACTAGACAAAGGTTTCATACAACCAAGTATTTCGCCATGGGGTGCCCTGTTGTTGTTTGTGAGAAAGAAGGATGGGTCCCTTAGGATGTACATTTATTACCGAAAACTAAATAAGGTCACCATAAAGAACAAGTATCCTACCTAAGATTGACGATTTGTTTGACCAACTCCAAGGGGCGAGCTATTTTTCAAAAATTGATTTGAGGTCGGGATATCATCAATTGAGAGTTAGAGAAGTTGACATACCTAAAACAACTTTTCAAACTAGGTTTGGTCATTTTGAATTCCGAGTCATGTCTTTTGGACTAAGGAATGCCCCGACGACTTTTCTGGACCTTATGAATCAAGTTTTTAGAAACTATCTTGAATTTTTTGTGATTGTCTTTATTGTTGACATTTTGGTATACTGTAAAAGTGAGGGTGACCATGTGAACCATCTGAGCATAGTCTTGGAAGTCCTCAAGGAAGCTCAAATCTATTCCAAATATAGTAAGTGCGAGTTTTGGTTGAGATCAGTTGCTTTTCTTGGTCACATTGTTTATAGTGAAGGGGTAAAAGTAGACCCGAAAAAGACGTAAGTGGTTAAGAGTTGTCCTAGACCTTTGAGTCCTACGGACATCCGAAGCTTCTTAGGATTGGTCAGGTATTATAGAAGGTTTGTTGAGGGATTCTACTCAATTTCATCTCCATTAACGACTTTGACTCAAAATAAAAGGTTGAGTTCAAATGGTTGGAGGCATGTGAAAAAAATTTCAATTGTTGAAAGACAAGCTTATCTTCACTCCGGTATTGGACTTGCTGGAGGGCACGAAAGGGTTCATGATATATTGTGATACTTCTCGAGTTGGTTTAAGTGTGTCCTCGTGAAATATGGGAAGGTTATAACATATGCTTCTAGGAAACTCAAGGTGCATGAGAAGAATTATTCAACTCATGATCTTGAATAGCGGCCGTCGTGTTTGCTTTAAAAATATGGAGGCACTAACTATATGGGGTGCACATAGATGTGTTCACCACCACAAAAGTCTTCAATATGTGTTCACTCAAAAGGAGTTGAATCTCTGACAAAGAAGATATTTGGAACTTTTAAAGGATTATAACATAAGTGTTCTCTACCACCCAGTAAGGCCAATGTGGTTGTGGACGCTTTAAGTCGTATGACTATGGGTAGTGTGTCATGTGAAAGAAGGACCTAGTGAAAGATGTTCGTAGGTGGCCCGATTGGGTGTTTGGTTGGAAGATTCTCCAAATCGTGTTTTTATGTTCTATCATAATTACGAATTGTCATTAGTGGTTGAGGGGAAGTCCAAGAAATATCATGATCCTCTGTTGATGGAATTGAAGGAATCAGTTCTTCGAAATCTCAATAAATCATTTTCCCAAGGGGTATATGATGTGCTTAGGTGCCAAGGTAGATTGTTGTGCCGAATATTGATGATTTGAGGAGAAATTTTTTAGAAGAGGCTCATGGTTCGCGATATTCTATTCATTCGGGTGCCACAAAAATGTATCTTGACCTTCAAGAGGTCTATTGGTGGAAAGTTTTGAAGAAGGATGTGGTAGAGATTATGGCTAAGTGCTTGAGTTGTCAAGAAATTAAGGCCGAACATCGAAGGTCGGGAGGTTTAACCCAAGTATGTCCCTATTTGGAAGTTGGAAGACATTAATATCAACTTCGTAGTCTATTTGCCTCGAACACGTAGACAAAATGACTCAATATGTGTTATTGTGGATAGGTTAACAAAATCTGCCACTTTATCCCCATCAAGTCTACTTATTCCGTGGAAAAGTATGCAAAATTATACATTAGTGAGATTGTGAGTCTTTATGAGATCCATTTGTCCATCATCTCGGATAGAGGTGCCCAATTCACTTCTCATTTTTGGATTTCTTTTAAAAAGGGGTTAGGTACTCACGTGAAACTTAGCAATGATTTTCATCCTCAAATGGATGGTCAAGCGGAGCGTACCATTCAAACCCTAGAAGATATGTTAATAGCTTGTGTAATTAATTTTAAGGGAAATTGAGATGATCACCTACCGTTGATTGAGTTCTCTTATAATAATAGCTACCATTTGAGTATTTCTATGGCACCTTTCGAAGCACTCTATGGTAGGAGATGTAAGTCTCCGTTTGAGTGGTTTGAGGTTCGTGAGTCTTCACTCTTTGGTCTCGAGATGGTCTGTGAAGCTATAGAAAAAGTTCAGTTGATAAGAGATAGGTTGAGAATAGCATATAGTCGGCAAAAATCCTGTGCCAACAATCGAAGAAGAGACCTTGAATTTGAAGTAGATAATTGGCTCTACTTGAAGATATCACCGATGAAAGGGGTGATGAGATTTGGTAAAAAGGGGAAATTAAGTCCCCGGTATGTGGGTCCTTATGAGGTATTGTAACGGGTCAAAAAAGTTGCTTATGAGTTGAAACTACCTAGTGAACTAGCTTTGGTTCATTCGATATTTCATGTCTTCATGCTCAAGAAATGTATAGGCGACCCAGTATTTATTCTCCCTATTGAAGGTTAGGCGTGAATGGGGACCTCTCTTATAAAGAGATTCCGATGGAGATCTTAGATCCTCAAGTCAAAAATTTGAGGTATAAAGAGGTGGCCTCCATAAAAGTTCTATGGAGAAATCATCTAGTTGAGGGTGCAAGGCCGAGGCCAATATAAAGTCCTAGTATCCTCATCTTTTCCTTCTTTGAGGCTAGTAGTTCCTATTAAAATAAAAGAATGATGAATAATGTGAATTTAACTTGTTTTATAAGAATGTGCATGTTTCGGTAAAAGTTTTTACTAAAATGAGTTATAAGAAAAATGCTTTCATGTTCTACTTGGAATTATATGAAATGTATGCATTTGCCTTCTTGAGATTTTGGTGAACATGTCATGTTATTATCTTGAGAAGAAGAAGATAGAATGGTAACTCTTTAATGTCATTTTGAGCTCATGTTGATATTGAGAAGGTAGCTTCTCATTATATTTTATGAAATGTTGAGCTCTTATATGGGGTAAAATGTGATTTGAGTTGCCATGTTTAATGTCATGTTTATGTGTTGAATGTAGTTGTGAAGTACTCCTATGAGTTGTGATTCATTATGAGTTTTTTATGTTGTTGTTGGTTGATGCTAGTATTGAGTCAACCCTTTCCCTACAAAAAGATTTAAGTGTAATTCAGGGAGGAATGTTCCTAAGGGGTTTTGAGAGTCGAAATTAAGTCAAATTTGGTGAAAAGGTGTGGAATGCATGGTGGAGTGATTTTAGGGTCAAAACGTCCAGGTATGACTCCCCAAGTACCACCCTAGGTGTCTTTGAGGAGGACCCTTGTATTGACCCTTAATAGTTGCCATTTGGCAGTGTGCAATCATGAGCACCAACGATAGGCCGTCTTTTCAACGATGCTCCGTCATTAGGTGTAATTGGTTGACACATAGACATTTGGAAAAATGGATCCAAATGACTCTATGACCAAAACGACGCCATGCCAGGACGGTTAATTCATGGAACGACGGATCGTCGACTAGGGGTCGTCGATTGGTCCTGCACACTAGTGCAAAATTCTGCCTAGCCAAGGGTGGTTTGGTAAATTCCACCCTTGGCTAATTAAGAGTGGGGACGGTATAAATTAGTAATTTTAAGTATATTAAAAGACTTTGACTCATTAAAACAACTAACTCTTCATAACTTCCAAATCAAAAATCAAAACCTATTTTCCCTCTCTCACAAATTCTTTCTCTGGATCACCATTGAAGAACAAGGAAGAACTCAAGCTAGGGCACTCAAGATTCATCCTTTCTCACTTAAATTTCATAGAATATCATCAACTAAGCTATGGGGATATTTATTCATGGATTAGTTTCTCCATGAAGCCCTTCTAAACTTCGAAATCTATATTGTGACCAAAACTAGGGGTTAGTAATCTAGCCATGAGTTCACTCTTAAATCATTTTCTTTATGTTATGTACCTTATGTTATGATTATATTTGGGTTAATTGATGAATTCAAGGGTGAAAATACCCAAGAACCTATGTGACCTCATAACCCAACTTTCTTGAATGTTGTGGGATGAATTGAGTAAATATGAGCATGATGTATTGTAATTGATGATAATCTAGTCACAAAATCTTGTCTTCCATGCCTATTATGATTTGAATAAGGGTAATCATGATACTTGTTTCTTAACCTTGAAAAGAGGCTAAATTCTAGGGTTGTATATGTGATAAAGGACATTGTACATACACTTTGAATTTGCATGCAAGGTATATGGTTTATGGAAGGATACAAGAAAGGTAATTAGTATGGTTTGCATTCTCTTGAACCGTGTCTATTGTGTAGTATGAACCTTGTATAATTAGATTGGTCTCTTTTGTGTATTGAAATTAGAGTTCTCATGAAAACACTATAACTAAGATTATGAAGGTACTACTCACATATATATGATGTTTCTAGGGTGAAAGTGCATTCTCACTTAATGAATCTAACAACTTTATGTTGAATTCTAATGAATGAATATGAATTACTCTTAACACATGTAGATACAATTAACATAACAATGGTAATAAGTTGGGAAGTATACTAAGAACCAAGTGGATATGTACAATGAGGAAAAGACCCTCCCGCTAATGCATTAGGCCACGTCATCCAAGTGATTTACTCATGAGATTGAAGCCTTCTCGCTAATGCAATAGGTTGGGTTTCTAGAAGCAATCTCACTATCCTTAACTACGTGTCCCCGTAGGATATAGCTAGTGGATCCACATAGTAGCTAGTTTCTAAGTTCTACCTTGGCAAATGGAACACCCTTTTTTGGTGTGGGGCTTTATGACATCGGATTCCATGGAAGCTCTCATGGTCTATGTCGGTTATGGACTTATGGTTGAAATTCTATAAAGTAATGAAGTAAGGAAGTATTGAAGAAGTATGAACTAGTCTATAACTTCCTAATGAGTTTACTAAGTAGAAGTGGGGGTAAGGGTTTTCACTTGTACATTGGACTAGTATGCTTAGAAGGTTGTTTTAGGTGGTTTCTTATAGTTATGAAATAATTATGATGACATGTTTATAAAATGAAGGTATAAAGGTAACATGTGTAACCAAGGTGGTTTCTATTGGAATGCTTGGTAGGGTTTGTAGTACGAGATGCTAATTCTATATTGCACAATTCGACACCTTAGCAAGTGCTAAAGTCAGTGTGAGTTGAAGTTTAGATATTATCGATGTATTGACATATGTGTTCTTTTGGTGATGCAAATGGCTTTCAGTAACCTTATAAATGCATGTATTATATGTAAATGTCCTCTTTCATGTTTTAAAGGTTTTTATGCATTTCTCCATACTTAGTGCATCAAATGTACTAACCCTCTTTCTCCCTTTATATTATGAGTATAGGTTCCGGCTAGTTGGTTGCTCCTCCGTTCTTCAAGAAAGCATAGAATTCTATTCTCTAAGACATTGTGGTAGGTCCTCAAAGATTCGAGGACATATGCACTAGTTGACACTTAACGTTTTCTGTATTGATTTAATAAGATCAATAATCTTCTCTTATGTACATTTGTTCTAAAGACTATTGTATTTAAAGGGATAAGGGCGCTATTTGTAGACTTGTGTTGAACTGTTATAAATAGATGGTGTTGTAAGACAATATTAGAATATGATCACAAATCATTTATAGTTCTAAACGAGGAGTCTAAGTAAAACTTCATAAACGAGGAGTCTATGTAAACTCCATATTTGATATGTGAGAAGTCTAAGTATACTTCACTATGTAAAAGTTTTTAAATTTTCCGCATTATTTCAAGTTCATTATGCCATGAATATTATGCTAAGAGGCTTGTACGAGACCTTTTTGAGGTTGAATACGCTGGTACTGTCTAGGGGGTGCTCCCCGGTCATTACATGATTCCTGCTTCAATGGGATACGTAGGCGCCACAACGGCTCGATAATATCTCCATAATATTTATATCAACAGTTCGAGATACTCCAAGACATCTAATTGGGATTGAAATTTTAGGATGACCCCAAAAATTTCTTTAAGCGTCCTTAGAAGTTTGTAGTCAATTTTGAATATTTTGACCATGGTTAGAAGTTTAAAACTAATTTCAAATGATCTCTAACATCGTTAAAGTTCATAATCAACTATAACAATCTCTCATATCGTTGTATATATCAGAGTCAACTACAAAAATTCCCGATTATTTTATATTCGGGAGAACCATGTCAGAAATTTCTCAAGATTTAAGGTTGTTTGAATTCTCCTAAACAAGCTAGTGGACATACAAAAGTTTTGGACAAAGGACGTTCATTTAAGCTTGACATGATATTACACTTGATAGTGACATATTTCAATTACAACTTTTTGAAAACTTTTCTTTGAAGAATTTTATCTATATGTTTCAAATATTGTGCATAAAATGTTTGTCTTGTCTATCAAGAAGCAAGCGATCAACTGAAGATAGCAAGATAAGTAGCAAGGGATTGAAGAAGTTAACATAGACCATTTTATTTTAAGAACTAACAATTTTTCTGTAGATGCAGGTCTATAAGATTGTCTCAAGTTCATCATATTTCTCCACTCAACGAATATGAAGAATTCAAAAGGGCAAAGAGCTCCCCAAAATTGAAAACCTTTCTGTGGATGCAGGAAAGTCATTGTAGTTTTTTAGAAGAAAACAAAAGAGTTTCAATATGCACAACAACACCTCATTTGAATTTCCAACAAAATATGAGTCACTCTGAAAACACAATGTTCAAAACGGGAACAAGTGAAAACATCACTATCAGCATATATACAATCATCTTCTATGACACGAGATTGCATTTTTCAGCATTAAAAACGTTTGAAGAATATTCACAGATTCTGTCGATATCATACGTGGTAATATGAACTACCCATAGGGACATCATCTTTACCACCCGGATGGACATTTATAGAGTATTTTCAAATAAGATGATACCATCACCTAGAGGGATATTATCGTCATTTATCAATAGAATATTATCATCATACGGACGGATCTTCATTATCATTATCCTACCAATGGATCAACATTAACCTGCCGGTGGAATATCATTATTATTATCCTATTAATGGATCAACATTATCCTACCAATGGATCATCAACATTATCCTACCAACGGATGTTCATCTTCATCAACATTATCCTACCAATGGATCATCAACATTATCCTACCAATGGATCATTATCATCATCCTACCAATGGGTCATCATTATCCTACTAATGGATCAACATAATCTTACCAATGGATCATCAACATTATCCTATCAATGGATCAGCATCATCCTACCAATGGAGTAGCATCATTCTACTGTGTAGTAGCATCATCATCCTTCATCATCATTATCCTATCAATGGATCATCATTATTATCCTACCAATGGAGCATCAACAACATCATCCTTCAATGGATCATCATCAACATCCTATCTATCGAGAAACATCATCATCCTATCATTATCGTCATCATATCAATGAAGAATCATTATCTTATTAATGAAGTATGAACATCATCATCATCCTGTCATGTAGAAATATTATCCTACCAATGGATCGACATAATCCTATCAATGGACTACCATTATCTTACCAATGAAGAATCATCATCATTATTTTCATTTTCAAGAACAACATCAAGAGAACCAACATATTACATCAGTCTATATTTTACTACTTAGACATCAAATAAAGAGTACATTGAAGTTTATATTGTAAATATAAGTCACGAGCCTTATTTTCTTTACGTCAAACTCGAAGAAGTTTACATCGAATGTTCAAGGAGAAAAATCAAGTGTCAACACGGTAAAAGACACTATCTCCCTTTTTGAATTGCATTTTTTATGCTAATGAGTTTTATTTCAATATTTGTCGTGAGCATTCGAAAGGATGAATTCCCTAAAACAAACCACAGATGCGAACGCCATCAAAGATAATGCAGCACAACGTGAAACTTTTTCTTAGCAGCTAATTGGAACATATTCCAAAGAAAGGTATCAAACTTTTAGGACACAAGATGAAGAAAGACTTTCACTACAATCAAACCACACCCCTATCAGAAGGCCTGCTAATTTTTATTTAGGTTTTTTGCGTTCGAACGTTCAGGTTTCCACCGGAGGCATCTTTCCAATTTAAGTGACGGTGCACCAAGAGCATTGGAAATTATGTCTTTGTAAGTTTTTACTTATGGATGTTAAGAGCTCCACTTTCCTGGCTAAGAGGTGCAAGTCTTTTTTCATACTTGATTTATTTGTCACTCTTCCAGAACCAAAGGTTATCTTGCATAACATATTTCCTTTTCATCCGATCAAGTCAAACTACAAGCAACCTAAGTTCCTATGTTGAGGGATATGTAGGAAAAATCAATGTTGAAAACTCCGTTGTATTCCATCATTCTCTCTAAAATCTTATTCTCAAGCATTCTGATTCCTTTATAATTCGGTATCGGGGTGACTTCTGAATACTTTCAAAATCGTGCATGAAATCAAGCATATCAAAATACAAGTGGCCTGAATTATTATATATCCTGAGATATGTAGGAAGACCACTTCCAAGGTTCAGCCATAATTCTTAAATTTGTACAAAAATTCCTTTCCTAAATGATGAATATGTGGACAGTCAAAATTGGATTATTCAATTTCTTTCGAAGTTCTTGCATCAATCCAAGTAAAATGAGGCACAATTGTTGACACCCAATTTTATCCTCCCCGATAAGAATTTATTCACATCCTTCTTAATTTCCCAAACAATTTAGAATAATTAGCTTATAAATTTCAAATACTTTTCAAAGTCATTTCATCTTATGTAGGTCGATTTTTATAACTTACAAATAGTAAATATATTTCTTATAGCTTTACACGTATAATTAGTATATATTATAAATATTTAAAAATCATCTCAAAAAGATATTAATTTTAGTAAGTATTTTCTTAAATTAGTTTAGTTTAAATTATTGTTATGATTTTGAATCATTAGTTTACAATTGAGTTAATTATTTTATTTCATTAAGATTAAGAAGCTCATATATTAGTTATATTAATTCGTCCTAGTTGAATTATAGACGAATTTGATAAGTCACTCCATTTATCTAAGTAATGAAATTTAATTGGCCAGATTATCAATCCATTGGGCTAATCCTTAATTCAAAATCGAATCATTCTTTCAACCCATCTTAAAAGACCAAAATGTTGGGCCTTCTTGTCTAATTTTCTTTCAGTACCAAAAGTCCCATCATAACAATATAATAGAGACTATCCCAACTCTTCTCTAATTATTTTAATCTTAGATAAATCCAGCTCACTCTCATTCCCTTGAACCGAGCTAAATCATTTGTTCGATAAATGAGACCTAATTCTAAAAGCGACAACTACAACTACAACGTCCTAAAACGTTAAACCCATGTGGAGTAAAGACAATGCAACGTTAATTTAAACGGAACGACAACAATCCAAGCGGCATGTACAATTCCCAAGCAGTATTAACATTCACAAAATAGACGAAAAGCGACACAACGTCTACATGTGCAGTTCACGCTTGCATCATCCTCTTCACCCCTCTCGATCTCCAGCTGAGATTTTTGGCAAAAGCAATTGTTGTAGCAGTCATGAATCTGTCCTTGTTGTTGTGAAATGAGGACACATTGTGCCCAAGGACAATCAAATTGATCAAGGGTGTCCATTCTCTCTTTCCTCTTCCAAATCGGGATTGAAGCTTCAGAAAAAGAGGTATCTCCTATGGTGAAAGATTTTGGACTTTGTAATTCAAATGGGCCTATTTTCATCCATTTTTCCTTAGAAGTATGTAACAACCGGAGAGCACCCCCTAGCCGTAATCGGCATCTTCGTCCTCTTAGAGGCCTTAGACAAGCTTTTAACATACATCATTACATCATTCATAGAATAAAAAAGGGAAAAATTAAAAACTTTTCATTTGAAGTTTAATTTCACTTTACATATATTCAAAATAGAATTTATCGTTGTCTCACATCACCATTTAACATAAGAGTACAAGAATTTGGGACTTAGCCCTTAGATCATTACAACAAGTCTTATATTAGGAATTACAATAAGTATTTTTATGTGCCCTGTCCCAAGTAAGGTGGCCTTGGGGTAGGGGCCTTGCCCGATACAAGAGGCCTCGAGGTAAGTGGCAGGAGGGGAAAGAGGGTAGGGGCCATGCCCCAAGGCAGAAGGCCTCGGGGAAAGGGATAGTAGATGAGCGAAGGGTTAGGGCCCCTTCTCCGGGACAAGTAGCCTCTTTAGATATCCTCTGGGTAAGGTATAGAGAGGGGGTAGGAGCTTTTTTCTGAGGCAGGTGGCCTCCGGGTAGGAGGCAGAAGATTGTGGTAGAGGTCATGTTCTGAGGCAGAAGACCTTGGGGTAGGGGAGATGGTAAAGGGGTATGGGCCCTGTCTCGAGAAAGGTGGTCTTAGTATAGGGACCCTGCATCAAGGCAGGAGGCCTTGGGTTAGGGGTAAGGCTTGCGAAAGTGGGATAGGGGGTAACTCTATTCAAACGTATTCATTATAGTAATTTGAAAAACTAGATGGATGATTCAACAAGATTTTAAAGGATTTTGAGTATTAGTTTTCACAAATAAGAGACGATCTAGGCATTAGAGGATTTATATTTATGTCAAATAGGGGTAGAAGTGTTTGTTCAATAGCAATAGACAAACATGGATAAGCAGGGTAATCTTTAATGACACTAGTTATCTTTCAATCTCAAAACATCATATTAACCGACTTCTTTCAATCTCCTTTCCACGTCATCTATATGAATCAAAAATCAACTCATTAGCTTACTTAAATCTCTCTTTTTGAGCATATTTTTCAACTATAATTGAATAATAATATCAAACTTAAATTTCATGCGTCAAATCATTTACCCACTTTAATTTATCTCAAAATATTGGTATTTTTAGAATATACCTACTATTGAAAAGCTAGCCACTTGGTCCATGACATGTGTGTGATAATCCAAGTAAGTATTTCAAAACCTAAAGGCAATTAGTGGAGTAACCCAAGATCGTTATACACACCTTCCAACATACTTAACTTGGTTTGGGGTTCACACATTAACTTTTTGTTTAGTTTTCATAAATCTTATTATGATTCTTTCTTGGTTTTGTTCATATGGAACTTTGTGATTGAGTCATTATTCATCTTATAATGTTTCCAATAGCTAACTTTTGAGCTTTTCATGGTTAAATGTTGTTATAGTTCGTGTTTCCTCGTCTTAGCGTGTAATTGTTTCGTGGTTAACATAAATGACCTTTTTTTACCCCGTGCTCTAACTTAGCATAGCTAAAAACTGTTTATATTCATACAGGTATATATTCGTTTTTTCTATAAATCTCAACTACAAGATTAATAAATATTATTAACCATGAGGATATTCTAAGTGGAGTAGAAATTCTCAACTATAGATGAACGAACCTATAATCAAGGATAAGAATAACGTTTCGAAATGTAAGACTAAGACCAATGTTCTCTCGTTTCAACAAACTGTATGTGTTTACAACAAAAGAAGTAGGAAACTGAAGTGAAAACCATGTGAAAAACATTGCATTCAATGCCATCACCTTTTCTTTTTGGGGTAATAATATCGATGTGGAGCTTTGTTTGTTAGAAAAAATTCTAGCTTTAAAAGGTCAATCCACCAAGGTTTCTCCATATTAGACACAAGGAAGATCTAAAGTTTAATATTTTGGTTTCTTTAGAAGAAAAAGTTCAAAACAAATTTCTTTGATGTCAAAGACTGATAAAGATGATGACATTTTTCCATTTTCCGAGGTCAGTGTGAGATAAAGATGTTATCCATCTACATTCTGAGCCAGGATCAGACCCATTTATCTTTTCTGTGTTTCATTTTCTAGGACACATATTGCAAATAGAACTCCAATCTAATGGTCTCTCTGGCTTAGGGCTGCAATTCTAGGGAAAATATCTTTTCATTTATTAGTTTTCAACTATATTAGAAGTATGAGCAAAAGTTTAAGGTATCAACATGTCTGCTTGAGTATTTTTTTAATAGTTGAGGTTTTTTTAATCATTTTAAGACTGCCTTAACTTACATCTCCACGTAATTGTTCGATATTGTTGTGTGGCATCCATACAACTCTCATTAAATTGAAGCACAAGATGAAAATATTTGGCATTTCAAGACTGTCCATCTCATTATCTCCACGTAATTGGCGGCCTTAGGGTAGGGTCCTTGCATCAAGGCAGTCGACCTCGAGGTATGGGTTAGAAAGGAGAGGGGGTAGGGGCCACGCCTTGAGGTAGGAAGTCATAAAAGAGGGGTAGGGGCTCTGTCCCGAAACAAGCAACCTTAAGGTAGGAGGTATGGGCCCTGTCCTGAGGCAGACACCCTCGTGGAAAAGGGGAAAGAGAGTGGGTCAAGGACCCTCTATATAGTAAGATAGTTTAATTGTGGGGGAATAGAAGGGTGGGGTAGGGTCCTTGTTCCGTGGAAGGCAACCCTTAGGAAAAAGCCCTGCATCAAAATAGACAGCCTTGAGGTATGGGGTAAGATGAGGGTAGGAGGAGAGGCTTTACTTTGAGGCAACCATCCTTTAAAAAGGGGTGCATGAAGGCGGGGGTTCGGACCTTGCCTCGGGGAAGAGGGTAGGAGGACGGGTATGGGCCCTGCCCCAAAGAAGGCGACCTCAAGTAAGGGTGTAGGAGTGCGGAGGGTAGGGTCCCAAGGTAGCTGACATCCAGGTAAGGATGTTTGAAGAAAGGATCGGTCCTAACCCGTGGTAGCCTGGCTGGGAAAGGAGGTGTAAGGGCAAGGGATAGTGGCCCTTCACAATGAAAGGAATCATCAGTGAATGGTATAGAAGGGTAGGTCCCTGCCTCAAGGCAGCCATCCTCGGGGTAGTGGGTAGGAGAGGGGAGTAATAGAGGCCTCGAGGTAGCGGTAAGAGAGGGGAGGGTGAAAAAGGTCTCTGCCCCGATGAAGGGAGCCTCTAGTAAGAAGACTAGGAGGGGGGTAAGGGGGTTGAGGAGAGGGTGGCCCTGTCCCTAGGTTGACAATATCGGTTTACTGGGTAGGAGCCCGCTTGAGGAAGGTGGCTTTGGGGTATAAGGTAAGGTCTTTGCCCGAGAAAAGCGGCCTTGGGCTATGTGGTAGGAGTAAGGGTAGTTTTAGTAGGTATGAGGGCACTACTTTAAGCCAAGAGATGTCGAGGTAATGGGTAGGTGGGTAGGGGCCCTGTCCCGAGGTAGGCAGACTTCAGGTAGATGGTAGGGGGTTAGGGCATAGGAGCCCTACCTTGAAACAGATGACCTTAGGGTAAGAGGCCTGACCTAAGGCAGACGACCTCGTGTTAGGGGGGTAGGGAGGTCCTGCCCTAAAGTAGAAAGTCTCTGAGTAGGGTCATGCCCTGGGGTAAGGGGTATTGTTGAAGGCAGTTTTGCGATTTGGGGTTAAAAGGCCTAGCCACGGTGCAGGCGACGTCGGTGTAAGGGGTAGTGGTTAGGAAATTACAATTTGAAGGTTGGGGTATATAGAGTGATGCGATAAAGATAAGTTATGTTAGATTATTTGGAAAAAGAGAAATGGTTATAGAGTGATGAGATGAAAATGAGGTGTATTAGATGATTAGGAAAAAGAAAAATCATTATGGGACTATGGGTCAGTTGAAATAATAAATGAAGGATTTGTGATGAAAGTGTGGAATTTCATAATATTGGATATGTAAGTGTTTAATTATTATCATTCTTAATAAAAGATAATTTTTTTTGGACAATTGAATGGTAAACTGATAATTTTTATTTTCAATTTCTTCTTTGGATAATGTGTTTGTTTCAATTCTACATGTTGGATCTTTGATTTGTCATAACTGATTCTAAAAATCTTTCCTTCTCTCTTTGTGTCGCTTTCTTTGATTTTGTCTTTTGCTGGTTTTATTTTCTTGCTCTTCAGAGGTTCTCTTTAATGGACGAACAATAGATGCCTTGTTTTTCTGATGTGTTGAGTTTTCTGTATGTTCAATGTTGTATTTGTTACATTCAATTGTTACCGATGATCTAAACCTAATTTTATATTGACTTGGGGAAATTTTGTTATTAGACCATCATATGGTTATAGCCTATGTTGCGCAGACTCTTCATTTTTCCAACTGAACCCGTCTCAATGTGACTCTGGTGCGGGGTGTGTATCAGAATCGATCAATCCGATTCGGACACTTTGACCAGTGTCGAATAAAAAATAGGGAAGAAGACACAGAATTTCATGATTGGTGAAAGTTGACGACTTTTCTCCGATGAAGTTGTCACAAGGTCTGGTTGCTCCATGAAAAAGAATAGTGAAGAGGTAAAACTTACAAGAATAGAGAGAGAGAGAGAGCAGACAAAGCTTTTTCTTGTAAATGGATAGAGAGAAGGTGAAGGCTTCCTGGAAAGAACAAAGAATTTAAAGTCTATTTCTTGAAAAAGAAGCGAGTTTTTTTTCTTGAAAAGAAACAGAGCATGCTAAGGGTTTCTTGGTAGAAGAAAATACTTTTTTGGGAGAAGAAGGGACAACATACATCATGAATTGTACTATCCAATTAAAGTTAGGCTATATATATATATATATATATATATATATATATATATATATATACACGCGAATGATTATTTCTTTTTTATAATAAATTAAAGGAAATTATAATTCTTTAAAAATTAATTAGTAACAAGATATTTGATATAGGTTTTACAAGATATTATTATTATTATTATTATTATTATTATTATTATTATTATAACTATATTTTATAATATTGAATAATTTAGCCTAATCCCTACACCTGTATCCATACTCGAATTTTCACACCCCCGAATTCGCATCCGTCTCGAATACCTGCATCCGAGTCTGAGCAACTTAGGTTATAGCTGCAAGGGGCTTTTCAGGTTATTGTGTACTTCACATTTGAGATTGTGGTGTGTTTAAATTTGAAAATATTTCTGTCTCGTGCTTCGATGTTCAATGAAAGATTTAGCTTACTTCTACTTATAATTTTGAGTTATTTCGTCATTAGATCCTAAATGATCAACCAAAAGACTAGTGTTTTTACCTCTGATGAATTTTCACTTCTATAACGTGAAAAGATGAAAGAATACAAAAGTGAAATTGAAATTAAGAAAATATTTGAAAAGCATATTAAATGTGATTTACTCTAAGCCATGTAAAATGGAATAAAGGAAATAATTTTTGAAATTTTTCCCCTTCCAAAATTGCCTTGTACATGTAGTAATGAAAAGAGATTCAGTATAGAGTTCACGAGGTTTTGCTCTTAGTTAGTACTAATTTTGGGTAACGATATCATTTTGAGTTACTTTTTCCGTATTCTATGTGCGATCAGAACTTCGCAAGACAACTGCATCATTTAGAAGATTTTGACAATGTAAATAGTTCCAATGTTGCAAACTGTGCTACATGTCAGTGGTTACATAGATAAGCTACCTTCTGATTCTTTAGTAGTCTCTTAGGATCTTGATGTTGTCAAATTCTACAAAGGATTCATTAAAATTGATGAAGAAGTAACACATATAGGATGGATTACTAACCATAGAAAGAAGGAGGAGAAATTAATCAGCTGATACCCAAAGAGGCAAAATTATCAAGAGTAACAGAGGAAGATGAAGGAACAGAGGTAGAGGTTTGATTTTGGCTACAGGAGAACCTGTGGAGGCATCACTTTAGCTCTCAGTCTGAAGCATTAATGGACATGTCCAGTGTTATACAAAAGAACGTAAAAAACCATCACTTTTTCCGTTACGATACATGAATGGTGATAGTTTAGATAGGAAAAGAAAGGAAGAACAAATTGTTCGCGGGTGAAACTCGTGAAAAAATTTATCAAAAATGATATGCACATAGTGATAGTTCAAGTAGAAAACGAAAAGAAAAACAACTAATTGTTCACGTGTAAAACTCAATGAAAAAGTAATAGTTCAAGTGTATTTATTTCCGTTGTCTCTTCAATTAACTTGTCAAATGTGAATCTGATAACTGGGGTGTTAATGTTGGGGCATTTTAATATTATAAAAAATATTGCATAGCATTGCCACATTGACCGTTGCCTCAGAATCGTTACTTCCTTTATTCATTATTGAATTAGAATATGCATTTCATTTGTTGTTATATGTTTGGGAGTTATGACAATTACTTTGTTGCCGTTGGAGTGGCTAATTGTTGCATTACAACTGCATTACTCCATTAGGAGTTATTGTCATATGCACTTCAGTTTTGCTGATGGCATTAGTGTCTATTTGATTGTCACTTATAATTTTTTCATAACATATGTAACTCCTAACATAATGGAAATGTATCGGACTGCAAATCCTGGAATGACGGTTCGATCCCGTCCTTGGCCTCTTTCTCAATCAGGTCTGGAACGCACAGTGTTGTTCAACCTTTCTCTTTGTCTTTACTACTCGATCGGAGGGCAAACTCGACTCTAAAAGTTTCAGTTGCCTCCCTCTCTCCGCCCTATAACTGAAAAAAAGGAGCACGGCGAAAAGCCAACTTAGACCATTATTTTTACAATTTACTACACCATTTATCTTCTTATTCAATGCTAGAAAGATTTCTTCTAGTATAAATAGTGGTGGTCTTCATTTAGTTTGTTACACAAAACACACAAGAAAAATAGTGTGAAAGTGTTAGTAAAAAAGAAAGATTTCTTATTAGGTGAAGGAAGGTGTTCTTTTTGTGGAGTTTTGGACTCAACTCTTGTTCAGAGTTGTTGAGTTATACTTTGTGAAGGTTCTTATATCACGAAGGCGACAAGTTAAGAGGACTACTACTGGACCGGTGAAAAACATTTATTGTAATGGGCTTGAATCTTCTCAAAGAGAGCGAGATATCCGCGCTTCATTCTGTAGAGATTTATTTCTTCATTTTCATTTTCTATTGTAATCTTATATTTTTGTTATATTGTAATTTTTCACTAACAGGGGAATCTTGTGGACTGAAAATTAATGTAATTTGAGTACAAAACATTGCTTCGGGAGGTCTTCCCAGAGTTGATATTATATTGCAACATTTAGGCAGATGAGTACCAACTGCTTAATATGAATCAGAATTGTCTTTAGAAATGTTCCTAAAAGGAAAAAAGATGCATGTTACTCATTTTTACCTTTGTTTCTTACTTTGGTGCGATAGTTTTACTCTATAAACAGAAATTGTTATTTTTTTAGATACCAATTTTATATGCCACAACACTTGCTTGAGCTAGATTTTTGACCCTAGCAGTTGTTACCTCTCTACCTTAACACTTAAAGATGAAGAAAATCCTTCGGAATAAAATAGTTTAGTAATCTAAATTTTTTTTGAGCAAATAGGATTTACGAAAGACACTCAGTTCACTATCTATGTTTGTGTATGCTAAAAAGGAAAGGATCCTTTGTTGTCATTACAAATATATTTAATAAAAATATTGCAAAAATCTTTATCATTATTACTAGGAATACCAAAATTAAGTTTGACGAGCTTTTTTTTAAAAAAAATAAAAATAAAATCTTATCCTTGTTATATATGACCAAAATTATCAGCATATAAAATTTTCCCCTCCTTTGAGATGTTAGTGATTTTTCCTAAACATAATTAGAAAAATAGGTAAAAAGAATATTGAAAATAATGGACAGCTATTGGGTTGAATTTTAATTCCTTAATTTTCTCCCTTCTTAATTTTCTATACCTTCCACAAATATCGAGTTAATATCTTAAAATATCATTGAACTATGAGAAATCATCTAGTTAAGTTATTAAATTTTATTTTGTATCAATAAAATCACTCAACTCAAGATTTTTATCTTAAAAAAATCACTCAACTTTATCATTAAAATAAATTTATTATTGATAAGATAAATTATTTTATATTTCATGTAAAAATGGACCCAACAAATAAACATTATTTAAAATTTTCATTATAATTCTTCTTCGTCTTAGTTATTAAATAGATTTGAATGACCAATAAATTACATTATATGCTATTTACATTCGACTCAACATTTATATACTTTAATTTTGATAGAGAAATTCTCACGTATGGCCACTTAAAAATAATTAATTACTCTCCATAGCTATAGTTTGATACTTACAATTTGTAGCTACAAGTTATATCGAGGAGAGAGACGAGCGAGACTGGGAGAGAGAGAGGAGAGAGGCGAGAGAGAGGGGGAAAAGAGTGGGAGAAAGGTGAATTGTATATGTATATTGGTTAGATAATTGTATATTATACATATGTAATTGTATATATGGCAAGAGAGATTGGGAGAGAGAGGAGAGAGGCGAGTGAGACTGGGAGAGAGAGGAGAGAGGTGAATGAGAGAAGGGAGAGAGTGGGAGAGCGATGAATTGTATATGTATATAATTTTATAGAACTGTATATTATACATATATATTTGTATAAATGGTAGCGAGACTAGTAGAGGAAGTAGCGAGATTGAGATAGGGAGGAGAGAGGTGAGCGAGAGAGGATAGAGAGTGGGAGAGAGGTGAATTATATATGTATATAGGCTAAAAAGTTGTATATTATACATATTTATTTGTATATCCAACGAATTATACATATACAAACATGACTTATTATACAAACTCGAAGTCAGCCACATAATTAATATATAATGTTAGTTGCTAGTGGTAATTATAGTAAACTATAGCTATGATGAATAATTAAATAATATAAGTTTACTTATCCACATAATTTTTTCCCGTTTTGATATGTTAAATACTAGTGTTAAACAGGGACTGCCCCCACGTAGAGAATGTCGGTGCTCTAGCACTCATTGATTCCAACAGAAATTTGTATATGTTCATAGAAAATATTGAAAAGTTGATATAATGATTCTTCAGCACTCGCTAACCAAAAGGTTTTATGGGTACTTTGGTTCTCAAATGCAAGTTAAAGCTTGCGTTGACAACCTCAAGTGTTGAGGGTTCGGGTCTAGGTCAAGGGTTTATTAAAAAACATTTTCTCCTCTTTATACCTATGAGTGTTAGGATCTTCTGTGCACATCAAAATTATGAGATAAAAAATATTTGGCTACTGACCATAAATCAATTTGAGAGAAAAATTGATCTGATGTCGATATTACTCAGGCATGGGTTCTCAGGTGCTTTGATGGAATTGTAAAGTAAGAGGGGAAAATTATGAAAACATAATAAGTAGAAGTTTTCAATTAGGCTCTTTGACCAATCCTTTTTTTTTAACATACCCATCCTTAACCAGGGCTATGTTAAACGTATTGATTAACACATGTAGTTATTCCAAGTTATTGATGTTAACACCACTGTGAATTCAGTATTTGTACAAATTCCACTACTTTTTTTTATTGTTAATATGTTCTTGAACGTACACTTCATAGTCATGAAAACATGGAAACTTTGTGATACTTTCCAGATAGTCCGAAAGCAATTTTACCTGTTCGTTTTCCTTAATGGTCAAGGCAGAACTTTAACCACTCTTATGTAACAAGGGATCTGAAATGACTTGTGGCTCAAAATCTGGTTTCACATAACGAGCAAGTAGATCAGCATAGACGTCATAACGAGCAGTCATTCGAAATCCCCACTTGTCCTTCAACTGCCGGCAAAGGTTGAGATCCATGTCAGATATCAACAATCCATCCTTGTGACGGGCCAGAGACGGTGTACATGAAGCATCTGGTGCAGAAAAATGACTCGAACCATAGAAATGCCCAAAATCTGCATGTTGTGGCTTTCCATCTCCTGAAGTGAAGGGATTAGGGAAAACTTCTGTTCCAACACGGTTAATTGAACCAACAAAATAACTATTTGCTATTGCTGCGTTGCGAGCCTGTTTCCAACACAATAGCAAACAAAAAGTCAAGAAACTAGATGTTGTTTACCTACACCCCTGTTTCCAACACAACAACAACCAAAAAGTCAAGAAACTAGATACTGTTTACCGACGCCCCTGTCAAAAAGTGATCATTCTTTATAGCATTTCACAACCCAAGTTTAGGCATTGGTCAATATTAGTATTTGTTAAAATTTATCGTCAAACTCAGATTTGATTCTCCGTAACTGACAGTGTTATCATTGGTTAATCATACTTCCCTGGAGTTTTAACATCTCTCTGCTCCAACTACTGTGATCCCTAGGACTAAACACTAAGGGGTCGTTTGGTAGAGTGTATAAAAATAATGCAAAATAGGGTGCATTAGTAATGCTTGCATTAGTAGTACTTGCATTATTAATACTTGCATTAGTTATGCAAGCATTATTTCTTATACATTGTTTGGTTTGATGTATTAGAAATAACAGATCTTGCATAATTTCTATTTGAAAATATATGTTTACAAAAATACCCTTCTTACTTTTTTTATTTTTACACTTTCTTGCAAGTTGCAACAAAGTCATTTGTTAAAGCATCATCAACTCCTCTTCTTCTTCTTCTTCTTTCTTTTTTTTCAAAAATAATATTAAATAGTTGTACTATTTGGATCAAAATACTTTTGTGAAAAGTTGGAAAAGAATTTTTTTTTTTCAAATTTATCTCCACCAATAGTAATTTTTCTTATTAAATTATGTTGAAATTAGATTATTATTTTTTACAAAAATTATATTTAAGAGGCTATAAAGTCTATTAAAACACCAACAAATTAAAAGACAGCAAAATAAATGAATTTAAAAACACATGACAACAAAGAAAATTAAAAGAAAAGAAAATGTTAGGAAATGTTTCAAAAAGGCTTTGAGGGTAGTTTTGTAATTATTTAATCTAATGCAAGTTTTAAATATAATGCATTGCATAATATTTTTAGAAAAAAAATTGTTTTTAAAAAATACCCTCCACAAATATGGTGAAAAGGATATTAAAAAAGTTTTTAAGGGCAATTGTGTCTTTTATAATGTTAATGCATGCATTAGAACCCATTGCATTACTAATGCATAGAAATAGATGGTATTAGTAATTCACTCTTTAATACACAATAGAGTGTATTACTAATACAAGTATTAGTTATGCATAGATTAAAAAAGTGTACCAAACAAGGTACTACTAATACATCAAGCTAGTACATGCATTATTTTCTCTAATACACTCTACCAAACGACTCCTTAACTGAGCACAGTTGTAGCATAATAGATAAAGAAATAGTACCTCTATGGGCCACATTGGTTCACTAAGTTCACCAACAGTAGCTGATGGGTTGAAAACAATTTCTGCACCGTTTAACCCAAAAGCTAACCAGTTCAAAGGATGGTGCCTTCCATAACATATATTAACAGCAATCTTGCCATATGCTGTCTCAAACACGGGATGGCCAGTGTTCCCTTCCATATAATATGTACTCTCGTTGAAGTCCCCAACTCTAGGTATATGATTCTGCAGATTTTCGAAGTATTAGTTCCTGGAGGATACAAAATGGTGTAATTTGGTTATTGGGATTTACCTTCCGATGTTTCCCTATTATGTTACCATGATTTCCAATTATTACTGCCGTGTTCCACAGGGTTTCTCCATGGTTCACATCCCTCTCAAGAATTGGACTAATGATAACCATGTTATATTTTTGTGCAAGTTGCTGAAGAAACTTTGTTGATTCTCCATCAATCTCTTCAGCAAATTCACACCATTTTTTCTCGCGAGTACAAAATGCAAATGGCATCGTCCATGCCTCCTGCATAGGAGTAAAAGAGAATACCAAAATGAATAAACTTTGAAAAGGACAATAAATTAATCACACTTAGAAAACCAAGTCATAACTCACTTGCAAGCATAGAATGTTGACTCCTGAAGAGCCTGCAGCATCAATCATGGGAATTAACTTTTGAAAGATGGCCTCCCTTTGGTTTAGGAAAGGTTCAGTTGTGGGTAGAGCAATAGAATTCTGAATGAGGCCAACCCTCACAACACGAGGTCCTCTAAGTGACTCTTTGTCCGCAGAAAAACTAAAAGCCTGCATTTATGTTAAAAGAATTGATGCATTAAACAATGTAAGATAAAATAATGGTGAGAACTGAGAAAATTTATTCATGGACCAAAAATGGTGTTTTTGTTCCCTCCTAGGCAGTTGTCCTGTGATCTTCCCAATCAGCCTCATGCATACTACCGTAGAAAAGATAATTTCTCATTCGAAATAACAACAAATCGGTTAAGGAAACACAAATCTTTTCATTTTTCCATATATATCCACCACAGATTGTCATATCTATTAGAGATCATAACAAAGAGATTGCAAACAGCTGACTGAAGATTGTTATTAGTCTGTTATTAGTCAGTTAACTTGACGTGAAAGTTAGTCAGGCTGTTAACAATATTCTAGATGATGACTTTCCTGTAAATAAGTCAATTAGTACCTGTATATATATGAGATGATCCATCTGAAGTTAGTTAGAGAATATACAGTGTAAAACTACGTACATCTTTGAAATGTTGATATGAAATTGAGATCTATCCTTCTGCTATGATTCCGATTCTGATTGTGTGATTAGGATTCAGTTCTTAACAATATCTACTTGAGTTGTGGCAAAGCTAGAAATTTTGCTTGGCACATTCAAACCCTTGGTATATATTTCTAAAAATTTGTTTTTAACCTATAGACACAATATAATTTTTCAACGAAAGAGCGATATAAAACGTTGTAAGATTCAAGCAACTCAGAACCGATTACCCTTTGGTTACTTTTAACCAGAAATCATTTCATATATCCCTCATCCATTTTTTACTTTTCTTCTTCTCATGAACAACGGAAGAATCACTACCCATCCTTTCAATTATGCTAATTCTGAAAACCAGGTGTACATAATCCCCTTTTCCTAATCTATTTTTACCAAATAGATAATGTTTTTAAGGTTAAGCACATATTCGAAAACAGTAATGGGAGAAATAACTCTACATAATACTTGAATCTAGACAGTTTTCTGTTTTAATGCAAAATCCGACTCACTACCATTTAATTGAGTCAAATTCAGCATATTCCTACTAAAACAGAATTTAATAAACCTAAAATAATAGCTATAGAAGTAGAGAGGTAAGTGGCGACCTGAAGATCAAAGTCGTGATTAGCAGAGAGAGCTTTGACAGGCTGCGGAAGAGCAATAGA
Source organism: Solanum lycopersicum (assembly GCF_036512215.1). NCBI lineage: Eukaryota > Viridiplantae > Streptophyta > Magnoliopsida > Solanales > Solanaceae > Solanum > Solanum lycopersicum. The sequence goes on along the minus strand of NC_090809.1, from coordinate 40,004,609 downwards.
CTCAAGTTTCTTTCCACAATTTAGGCCCAGAAGTATTCGATTGACTTCCTGCAGAGATTTGAGTTAGTCCTTGGCTAGATTTCGATCTCAAAATAGTTTTCAATCCCCCAAATTTGAGAAAGTGGATCTGACCTGGAAAAGTTGGGGGCTGAGAGAAGTTTGAAGGAGATGATAAAGAGAGTCAAATCCACAAATGGAGCCCTTCTCTTGGGTTGTTCCATTTTCTGTCTCTTCGCCCTCTCTCTTCTCCATTTCAACACTTTCTTCTGATGATTGATTTGGTGATGATGAGTTATTCAATCAAAAACAAATACAGATAATTTTAACTTTTATTATGCAGTGTTTGAGTATTTTAACACAATAAACAATCTGTCATTTAGCTTCTTCGCATCTTCAAGGAATAAAGGGAAAGTTAGATTAAGGTCTTTTTGTTCATTTTTCTTATATTTAATTGACTTAAATATTTTTCAAATCAATTTATATTCCTCAAATTTAAGAAAAAGTAAGGAAAATACTTTGCAATTTAATTTTGAAATTCACACCTCAACTTTTCATTTTAACTTTTAGTCTCGGGTATCAATTTTAGATACTAATCCTAGATCTAACTCATAGTTCTTGATTCGAGACACAACTCTTGAGTTCTGGATTAGGATGGAGTCTCATATTGGGTGACGGGATCAAATTCTATTTTTAAGTCGGATCAGATCTCGGGTGGGGTGTCATGTTGGAGTCGAGGCCAGATCGGGTATCAAGTTAGGGTCTCGGGTTAGGGTTGGGGTTCAATCTCGAGTTAGAGCCGGTGTCAAGGTTAGATCTTGATTTTCAGGATAAGGTCGGATCATGTATAATGCCTGGTCTTGGGATCATAGTTGGGTCTCGTGTAGGAGTGGGCATGATATGATATTTCTGATTAAAGAAATATATAGTTTCCAAAGTAACAATGAAGTCCATCTCGAATTCTCATCCATTATACATCTCTAAGTATTTAGCAACCGAACATTCTTTGAACAATTAGTTGTCAAATGTGTAACATTTTTAAAATTTTAATATTCAATCATGCGTTCACTATAGTTTGTTGATAAAGTAGCCCCGAATCATTGATCATACGAAAAAAAATTACTATCAAACTCAAAAATGGTATTTAATTAGCAACAATTAATTAATGACAATAGCTTAATTGCCTCTAAATATGTTATTTTAGAGGCAATTAACACTCTTAATAAATGTTCCTTAAGTCATAGCGACATTGGATCTTATTGCAATTAACTATTGTCAGTAAGAACTTTATCACTCTTTTTGTTAATAATATATATTTATTGTCTAAATATGAATTTTGGCAAATATGATTTGGGCAAAATTGTTCTAACCTGATTAAACAAATTTGTTTTTCAAAAACATAAATGTACCCCTCCCCACATACCCCTCCTCCTCCTCCACCTTTCACCAACCTACCCCTAAAAAATTGTTTTTCAAAAAAAAAATAAAAAAATTTACCCCTCCCCCCGGGCACCCCCTACCTCCCCTTCCATCAACCTACCCCCTGAAAAATATGTTTTCAAAAAAAAAAAATTTACCCTATCCCCCGGGCACCCCCCCCCCCCAACACACACCGTCCATCAACCTACCCCTAAAGTTTTTTTATTTTTCAAAAAAAAAAAATTGTTTTTGCAAAAATAAAAAATAAAAATTTACCCCCCCCCCCTCCCCCCGCAGCCATCCACAAAAAAAAATCTATTTTTAAGACGATTAAAATTTTTGAGTGGATCTAATATGGATCAAATGGATACTCATATTGAGCCCATTTTGACCATATTTGTAGAGACTTTTAAAATAGTTTGAAGTCCAAATTTAACCAATTAAAATAGGAAAAATAACTTAATTACACGACATAACTTTACTTATTCCCAATATTCCTTACTCTTTTATTAAAATATCAAAATCCCTTATTTTCTCCCAATGGTACTTAATCGGATACTTTTTTACTTTAGAAGAATAATTAGACCTTTCGTATTCCCCAAATTTCACCATCTTTCTCTCCCACTAAAATTTTAGTTATCAAATTCAAATAATTTTGAATTTCAAAAAAAATCTATCACTATTCAACCGAATTTAGAGTTCGAAGTAGATTTTTTCATCTTATCCACTTTGATTCTCGATTTTCTTTCTTTTATTGTGTATCAACCGTTTTTGCTTGCATTATCCATTTAACATCTAACAAATCTTTAATTTTTGTTTTAGAATAGTTTGACATCAAAGAATTGAGTTCTAAGAGGTTGTATGATCCGATAGTCATGACAAATCAAAGTTCCAGCAAGAGAAAATCTGTAAACAAAGTATATGCATCTACTTCAAAGGATTCGAAACCCCAAAGAAAAGGGGAAGAAGGTTGCCCCTCCCATTATTCGACAACACTACCCATGGTATGCAATATTATAATATTCGTACCTTTTTTTTAATATGATGATTCTTATTTTTTCATTTAAGTATCATATTTAAAATTTGCAGTTACTTTCCAGATAAATTAATTTTTTGTGTATTGTTTATTAATTTATGATCCTTTATGTTTATTAATTTGTGTATCTTTTCGTATACATTAATTTTTATATCTTTTATGTTTTGTTGTTATTTAGTATCAAATAACATGAACATTAGTGTATGTTATTAATGTGTCTTTATAATATCACTTTTTATTAAATTATTTTCATTTTGGCTTTAATAATTCTCATAGGAAACTTGACGAGGATAAATATAGAGGCAAATCTGATCAATTTGGTTTTGACCAGGAAATTGGTGAACTATTAGGTCCACAACAGTCGTTTGCGGTGGAATATGCTCAAGACATTATGCAACAACAAAGTGATAACCTGTTAGTATTGTAAAATAATTTTTTTACTACATTCAATTCACTATTTAATGTTTCTACTTTTGTTTGTAGTGACTGTGGAATGTATGTAGCTGCTTTTGCTGAATACTTGAGCGATGAAATCAACATTCCATCTATTAGTTTTCGGAGTGACTATTTTTCGCAACAGATACGAAACATTGTGATGAAATTATGGTATGGACTAAGTCAAGGTTGGATATATTGGCGATAATGAAGATCCTACAAGGCCAAAGAATCGATACACCACACCACCAGAAAGTGGACTGATTAATGTAGAATAGTTAGGTTTTTATTGTGTTGAACATACGTTGTTTAGTGTTTTTTATTTTTCCTTCTCTTTTCAACACAACCTTACTAAGTAATTACTAAATTGAAGAATGTTTTTGTCTAGAAATGTATTTCAATTTTAATTTTTGTCTTCAAATATATACTTTAATATATAGTAACTTGTTACAAATTGTTTTTTATAAGTATGGTTTACATCAACACTGATGAAACAATATAACCATTGTATACAGAATATCTGATACTATATTTTATACACTTGTTAAATAAACTGATTTTCAATTTATTTAGCATACATTAACGTGTAGTAGCCTTGAAATAATCACAATGTCCGATACTATTTTATTATCAGATACACAATATTCATAAAATTATTAGGTATATGATACATATTTTATCATCTAAAAACAGATTTGTGTATATATAACAATTGATGCAAAATAATTTATTTTATATATTTAGTATCATTTGTCAGTTTGAATCATATAACTTTGATTTAAATCAGAAAAACTAACAATATTTTGTTATCAGATACATTATTTTTTAACCTATAATGTAAGTGATAATAAATTATTATCAGAAAACATATATGTGTATACGTAACAAATTATACAACATAGTTTATTTAATATATTTAGTATCATTTATCAGGTTGAATCATATAACTTAGATTTAAATCATAATGACTAATAATATATTATTATCAGATACAAAATATATTTGACCTCTAATGCAAATGATACTAAATCACTTATCAAAGAACTTAATTGTTATATACCCCAACACATGATACATCATAGTTTACACTTGATATAAAACAAGTAAATTCGATATATTTAGTATCATTCAACATTTTGTATCTTGTAACATTTATATAAAGTTAAAACCACACCAAATGCTAATATCTTATTAGCAAATTCAAAAAATCCAGAAAATTAATACCACATGAAGCATAAAAATTCTTTAAAAATACTCATCAAGAATCTTTTGAAAAGAAGGTACATGTTCTTATATTGTGGATAAATTTAGATTTTAGAATAAAATAATCTCTAAAGACTTTGTTTTTCAAAATAAATTAAAGCCTTAATTCTCAAACAGAATTCAAACTATAGATCCAATACATTCTGATGGTATTAAAGGAAATTAAAAAACTAACAATAGAGAGGAAATAGAAAAATGAAGCAGTAACAATAGGTTTTTACAAGTTGCTTTTATTGAGAATCAACAACTAGTAGTACATAGGTGGCTACGCAAAAGAATTGCTCGCATAGCCACGATCATACTGTATGATGATGTCTATGTAAGCATTAGTTCCGCGCAGCCACAAATGTACTCGTTGATTCATATAGTATGATGGTGGCAATGAAAACATTGCTTCCGATCCACATCACTCTTGCATCTGACCATCTAGTCATGTACACTATAATCTTTATACATTGTCCAAACAAATTGCCTTCTATTGAGGCTCACAATATCAAGCACTTATTCAAGAGGTTTTCTGTAGCGCTTGCGGTCTCCTTGAAGGATACAAGTTCACAAGGAAGGACAAGTCATCCTATGGCTTTGTGGATTAGTCCGATTGCCCTCAATAAAAGACAATTGTTTGGAAAGTGTATAATAAGTTTGAGTGACACAAAACTATATATAAAGATGACTTACCATATCTTACACTCTCTCTGTTTCACAAAGAATGACCTAGTTTGACTTGACATGAAGTTTAAGAAAATAAAAAAGACTTTTGATCATGTGGTCCTAAATTAAAGTTATGTCAAATGTACAAAATTACCCTTTAATCTTGTGGCTTTAAACATGCAATGTGAAAAGTTGTTACAAAAAAAAATGACATTCTTTTTGAAATAGACTAAAAAGGAAAGGATGTCATTCTTTTTTAAACGGATGAAGTAGTTTATTTGGAAAAATAATAAATTGCATTCCTATATTATTTTGGAAAAATGATAAATTACATTTCCTAACTTATTTTGGGAAACAAATATATTGACAATATGGAATATACATAGAGATGGACTACCATATTTTCTAGTTCACTGGGAAACTAATTAGTTGCATTCCTATTTTGTGTTGGAACCAGATTTAAAGACCATATTAAATATAGGCATGATACATAAATATGCCGTTTAACTTGACCTTATTTCACATTTATATCTTCAAATTTTGAGTTTGCACAAGTAGACACTTAAACTTGTATAAAATTGAAGAAGTAGACACATGAATTCTATGTGGCATAATACACATAGGACACCACAAAGGACACAAATTGCCATGTATGATGTTACATAGGACGCGTGTGTCTTTTTGTTCAAATTTGTACAAGTTTGAGTGTCTACTTGTGCATATTTAAGTTGGAGGACATAAATATCAAATGAGGTAAAGTTTAAGGACAAATTTATGTATTATGCCTTAAATATACATAGACATGACCTACCATATTTCCTAGTTTATTTGAAAACATAATAAGTTTTATTCCAAATTTTCTTTAGAATAGCATTTTAGGTATAATTGTTATTTATTACTTAGGTAAATGAGTTTAGTCCTTATATGGTGTGTTTGGATGGAGGAAAACATTTTTCAGAAGATGTTTTCCAATTTTTCCATGTTTGATTAACTTAAATTGATTAGAAAATATTTTATAATTTTCCTCAAATTTAATGAAAATGACTTCCCTTCAAAATTAAAGAAAAGATTTTCCAAAATTCTACTTCATCCTTTAATTTATTTTCTTACCAAACCCATACCCCGTAACCAACCCTCCCCATAATAAAAAGTAAATTAAATTTTTAATTTTATTTTTTTACGCCACTTCCCCTCCCCCCCCCCCCCCTCCCCAAATAAGGCCACCCTCCCTCCCCTGTCAAATTTTTTAATCTTTTTTTTTAATTGCGAAGTATTTCAAATATTTTTTGACAATTATTTTTTATGCCACTCCAGCCCTATCCCACCCACGCCCCACCTAGGCCATTCTCGTCAATTTTTTTTAAAGAAAAATAAAATTTTGAGAAATATCAGGGGAGGGGGGGGGGATGACATAAAAAAATAAAAAAAAATTAAACTTGAAATATTTTTCAAAAATATTTTTTTAATTATCAATTTTATTTGACGGGAATAGCCAGGAGGCGGGGGTGGCGTAAAAATAAAAAAAAATTAATTTGAAATATTTGTCAAAAATAATTTTTTAAAAAATTGACTGGGTGGGGTGATACAGGGGAGAGGGTGTAGGGGTGACATTAAAAATGAAGAAAAGAAATTAAATTTGAAATACTTTCCCAAAATAATTTTTTTATTAAAAAAATTGATGAGGTGACGGGGGAGTGGGGTGGCCTTATTTAGGGGTGTGTGGGTGGCGGGAGTGACATAATTTTTTTTTTTAAGAAATAAATTTTAAAATTTTTTAAAAGCAATTTTTTTTTTTGGGGGGGGGGGGGGTTAGGGTTGATGGGGGTTGAGTTAGGTAACAAAATCCTAAAATATGAAACATTTTTCAAAAATAATGTTTTTGGAATAGAGAGGGTCGGGTATGAGATATGAGTAGGGTAAGAAAAAATATTAAAGGATGAAGTAGATTTTTTGGAAAGTATTTTCCTTAATTTTTAAAGGGAAGTCATTTTCCTTTAATTTGAGGAAAATGAGTTGATTCGAAAAACATTTTAAACCAATCAAACATGGAAAATCGGAAAACCTCCACAACAAACATACCCTTTGATGATTGTAATTTTGTCTGTTTTGATCATGTTATATTACACAAAAGTTCAATTATTGCGGTATAATACTCAAACCCTTGATGAAATGGAAACAATTGAAATGAACAACGATGGACAGGGTCCAATTTCAAATTTTGATAGTGTATCAAATTAAAGTAGTTGAAAATACAATTTATAAGTGTGTGGAGCTAAAGAAAGGAACTTTAAAGCAAGTAGTTGATCAAATTTCTTATCCACTTTTCTTTTAAGTTATATGAATATTTACACATTGGTTACTAATAAAGGGGAATAACACATACGTCATTGTGAACATCATTTTTCCTATGATTGAGATATTTGTTGTTGAATCCTCAATTTAAAAATCAAATTGAATATCAAATATCCATCATTTTTAATGAATTGTTTATCATATAGTAACATTTAACGAGTTATTGGATGTCTTAATTGACCTACATCAGAAAAATGATAATGTTAGAGTTTGAGAATAACATAAAATAATTTTGAGAAGTCATCCATCATATTGAGAAGAAAGCTTGATAATTTTATGTGAAAATTCTGTGAAGAAGGCTGTAAATTTCTCTATTTTGTGAGTTTTTTGTGTTCTTCTGCTATCTATCATCCTGTTTTTGATCGCTTAGAAAAATTATAATTTTGTAAGTCTAACTACTATGGAACTATGTGTTGGAAAAATATGATTATATATATCTCGAAAAGAATTATTTTATATTCCATTATATTGGGAAGAAAATATTATTTTATGTCCTAAATATTTCCTCTCCTTAAATAGTCTTAACTAGCTATTAATAGTCCTTAAACTCTTCTGTTACAAAACTTTTTTTACCGTTGGCTATTTATTATCATAATTGATTCTTCATTATGGACATTAATCCCCTTATATAACCATTGAAGGCTTTAACCTAATGTATGTTTCCATATAAATTTGGTCTTTCTGTATTACATATGAGATATAGAACAAAATACATATTAGAAAGTAAATTTTTTCTTCTATAGTCTACTGGTGTGTTGGGTTTTGTTCATTGAATTTTTGTTAGTTTCTCGCTTCTAGTTTATACTAGAAGAGCTTGTTGAATCCTGGGGATACACTCATATCAGGTGAAATATCTTTAAGGACAGTGTCATTTGACATGCCTCAAGCTATGAAAATTTTCTACTAGAGTTCGTGGTGAAGTACAAGCTTTGGTGAATCCAGTATAAGTGTTCGTGATAAACATAAAATTTTACAACAATCTTCAAGATAATTCTAATTCTAACTCATATGGAAACTACTAATTACAAGAAGGGCCAAATGACTCGATAAAGAGATAAGTGAATAATTGTTTGACTTTTTGAAGAAGTTATCATTGTGTTTAAATTAGACTTTAAAAGTTCGTGAAGTTGCAGGGAAAGATAAGTCATATCTTTATGATTTTATTGATTTTTAAATTTTACTTTGGCTCACAATGTTAACTAACTTCTTAGTAGCATGACCTACGGATGAGAATGATTTGTAGTCCAATAGTGCACTTGTTCATTGCCTTAGTGCAATGGACTAATTGCCACTTTATTGGTACCTTTGAATTTTGAGAATTTTAGGACTTGAGAAGACAAAATGCCATAAATCAGGTTGTTGTGAGAGAAATATTGTAACACCCTACAAACGAGCTAAGTTAAACTAGATCCTATCATGTGTGTCATAAGTTAATAAGGTCTTAAAATGATGAATATAAGTGTTAGAAATCAGTTTGGAAGTGAAACGTTGAAGAACGTTCATAAACTAGTCTAAGTTGAACTAGTGTATGGTAGTGTTTTATAGTGGAGATTTAGTGTATTGTATGAGAGTTAAATTGAGTATAGATTGTTCCTACACAGAGATTGACATGTAAAGGGTCTGAACATTTGAGAATGATGCGCAGTGACCTCCTAGATTTGGTCACGTCGTTTGTAAGTCAAATTTGAATTGGTTAATATGTCCATTAAGTTCAGGGGTCATTTGGGTCTTTTAGGGACTAGTTATTGACGGTTATTGAGTCTTTTTAAACCCCCAAAACCCACTAATTAAGATAAAATCCTCAAATCAAAAAAGAAACTTCTCCATTCCTTCTCTCTAAAACCTCTATTGATGAAACTTTGAAGCTCCAAGGAAGAACACAGATTTTCCAAGTTTTTCTCCATCAATTTCTTGGGCTTATATTCAATATAGGTACGGTGCTTCATCCTTGAATCCTCTTCCATTCAAAGAGTCATTTTCAATGGTTTTCAAAGATGATAAAAAAACATAGCCATGAGTTCTTGCATAAAACGATTTGAATCAATGATTTGTGTTAAAATTGAAGTTAATTTAATGATTGTAGATCAAAATTACTATGAACCCATGCAAATCATGAAATCCTAACTTTATCTATAATGTGGGTGATTTGATCATGACTATATGGTATTGAATTCTTGTGTAGATTACTTTGGGCCATTGATTTATGTAAAAATCATGTTAGAATTGTATATAGGCTGCCCTAATTTGATTATTTTCATATTGTATCTTGTTGGATCATTGTATGGTTTGATTATTGGTTTGAATTGGTGTGTATAACTATTTGTAAGAGCCTTATGAATTGAATTGGTTGTAATGACTAAGGATTGAAGGTGTTGATGATGGAATGGTGGTAAGATGACCTAATCTCTTCTATATTGTGTAGTATATGTATTGAATCATGTTGATTGGTATGGTCCACTTATGGTGCGGTGCTTATGTGTTATAATTGTGAAGAACTTGGCTGTGTCGGCATTATTGTTGTTATTAGATGAATTGTGATGTTATCATGTTGTAGCTTGTATAGGTGATCATTGTGAAGGCTTGTGTGGTATGTGTATGAATGAAGTGAAAGTATGTTTTCTCCTAATTGATTATAAGTGATCATGATAGACTATGGTGATGTCTTTATATGTGTATACTTAATGTTGAAGTATGATTCTCTCTAATTGTCTATATAAGACTTATCATGGACTATGTTGATGTTCCTACAAGAATGGATAGGGTGACTTGTAGTACACTTAGTTGTCTTTATGTGCTACTTGAATGGTTTTGTACATGTGACAAGATGATAATATGCGTGTCTTGTTTTGAATGTTGTTATACATGTGATAAGATAATGATATGTGTGTCTTGTTTTGGTAGACCTATGTCCCTCTACTTGATACATGAAGAATATAAATATGAACTCTTGACTTAGTAGGCTTAAGTACCTTTGTCATGTATGTGTAGGAATGATTGAAATATGACCATGAACATGCTAAAAGGGTCATTAACTTGGAATCTTCAAACTAGAGAGAAGGTTGTGATATCCTTGAAGTCTAAAGTCGTAATGGTATCCTCCTTGTGTGAATGATGGACTTGGGGATAGGTTGGCTGGAATGGCATGAAACCATCTCTAAGAAAGTGATTGAGCTATCCTTATTGACCATTGAGTGGCACCGTAGTGGACATATCCTTGGTAAGGTGTATTATAATTTGGTAGTGACTAAAATATGGCACCTCTTCATATGCCCTTATGCAATTGAACTTACTCTATGATAATATGGCTAGCACCGAGTGTGCTTTTAGTAGTGTCTCTACTTAAGTTAAGAGTAGAGTACAAATAAATGCTTGATATTCCTTAACCATGTGACTATATGGGACGTGTCCTAGTTCTACCCTTGGCAAATAGAACACCCTCCATCGGAGTAGGGTCGACTCCGGATTCCATGCCTAGCTATTATTGTCTATGTCGGTTAATGCCTATTCTCATCATGTGGGATGCATTCTAGTATTAGAAAAGTTCTATAACGTGTAGGTAGTGGAATGGGACAATATTTATACATTGCACGAGTAGGCTTTGAAGGTGCTAGGATGCAGGTTCCCTAGGTCTTCCAAGACCATTATGTGAAGTCTTCTAAATGTGAATGTCTCTTCAATGTTGTAATGACTATTTATTGGATTAAATTAATGCATGTGAAAGAAAAGGTACTTATGTAGAGTAGCTTTACGAATTGCTTAGGTAGGCTTGAAGAGAGTGTATGAGCGGTCTCTTCATGTATTACTTAGGTGAATCTTAGAGTAACTTTAGGTAGGGCGTTTAATTGAATAAAGTGAATAATCTTACTTTGGGAAGCCTTGAGGATCACTTAGTATTTGTGAAGGGGTTGTATGGGTGGCCGTGTCATATCTTACTTAAGTGAGCCTTAGGAGGACCTTGGGTAGGAAGGTTATATGCTTATATGGATTGAAGTGATGTTAATTCTATATGGTGGATTACTTGAGTTTGTCTTACACGTGTGAATGTTTACTTGTAAGTGGTTTCTTATACTTATGTTTTATGAGGTTTTCTTCAAAAAGAGCATAAAAGCATACTCTAAACTAAATGTCCTTTTAGCATGTTTATATTGCATGTCACCATACTTAGTGCATTCTAATGTACTAATTCCATATACTCTCTTATCTTTAAAGGTGTAGATGAAAAGTGAGGAGTATATTGGGATCAAGCTTGGAATTATCATCCTTCCAAGCAAGTTTCGGTATGTCCTCAATTGATTCGAGGACATAGCCATGTTTAGCTTTTATTGTCAAGAGACATTGTATTAGACTTTGATATTTTCTATTTTGTTAATGTATGGGCTTTGACCCGAGATATTCTGTCTAAGATAGATTCAATGAGACTAAACCTTTTCCTATGTTTACCATAAAAGAGATTTTGAATTAATATTCTATTGTTGTGAAAAGTTTTAATTCCGCGCTATTTTTGATATATACATATGTGATGAATGATATCCAAGGTCTTGTGCAAGACCTACGCAAGGTCGAGTATGTCGTGTGGTGACTTGAAGGATGTCCTATCTTCTAGGAGGTGCTTTGGATCGTGACAAATATACTACAAAGTTATTATGGTGAATGATGATTCGATCTTTGCATTCGTGTTAATAAGGTATGTGATGATATTATATGTATATATTTTATTGAATTTGTGCGTGGTAAATTAAGTCATCATATCTTTCTATGTTTGAGAAGATTCGCAGAAATGATCGATAATCCCGCTAAGTAAAAACAAATATGACTAAGTAGATAATGTAAATTGTTGTGGTCATTTATTAAGAGAATCTTGTGGCTAATATGTGAAAGTAAGAAATTGGGTTTTAGATTTTTGTAATGTTGAGTACATTTATGCCAACTAAAATTATTTTATGTTCCCCGATTGAAAATGATGAATTATTTTTATATATGTTAGTGATTCTTGAACTACTTAAGTTCTTAGAATGAAAAAGCTTTTCTTATTATATTCACATCTAAAAATATTAACATTGTTTGAGATGCTACATGATTTTAATTTTTGTGCTAGATCGATGCTTATGAATTTATGGAAAAATAAATATAAAAATTGAATGAAGGTTTTATTTGAGTTTGCCAATGTATTTACAAATGTTGATAGGACAATGAGTATTTTATACTTGACTTATTAAGAGAATTCTTGATGTGACGAGGGGGTCTGGGGCAGTGGCGCCCCGGGGGGGAGGGGGTAAGGGGAGGGGGATCCTCAGGAAGTGGCGCCCCAGCGCATAGGAAGGGGAGGGGGAAGGGTCCTCTAGCCCCCCAGGCGGAGGAAGGGGATGTTACGACCCGAGAGTACTCCATAGAAGTTAGGGAATTCTTAAATCGCAACACGGCGTATTTGACCTCTCGGAGGTCTTATACAAGCCCTTTTACATCGTTCATTGCATACATGTATGCAAAGTAGTGCGAAATTAAAATTTTTCACATGAAATAACAATACTTCAAAATATATCTTTTACAGAAAAACATAATGAAAGACTAAGTCTCAAAGTCGCAATCTTAGACAGAAGAATATATTGGGACACGACCCACACTTCAACATATAGGAAAATAGCCAAGTCTATTACAATTCTTTCAATAAGAAAAACTAAACATCATGTTGTCCTCGAATCTAGTGAGGACATAAAAACTCTTGCTTGAATGAATACTAATCCATGCATCCACTCTGAGACTCCTCTCAAATGAAACCTACACCTTTAGAGATAGACAAAAAGTATGAAATTAGTACAAACACTTGTACTAAGTATGACATAATGCATAAAGTCCTGATAAACAGACTTTTGGTATGAAACATGCTCTTTTGATAAAACCCTTTAAGACAAGTATAATGTTACTTACAAGTCAACTTATATGCATATAAGTCACATTCCACAATATAGCATCAACATTACTTCAACCCATATAAAGTATACACCTCCCACCAAAGGTTATCCTAAGATTTATTTAAGTAAGACAAGAATAGACCGCCCATAAACCCTCTTCAAGCCTACCTAAACAATGCTTAAGACTACCTAAGATAAGATTGTTTCCTTTTCCTTTCATTTACTCCCAACCTAAGGTTACTCCAAGATTCACCTGAGTAGGACAAGAAGAGACCACCCATACACCCTATTCAAGCTTACCTAAGCAACCCTCAAAGCTACCCTATATAAAGGACATTCTAGTCAACATACATTAGCTAAGTCATATTCATTCGTTAAGTCAATTAGAAGACATTTTATTCATTAAGTACTTCACACAATGGCCTTAGAAAGACGTAAGGAACCTACACTTTAGCACCATCAAAGCCTACTCATGCCATGTCAAGATAGCATTCCATTCCACTACCTAAATGTTGTAGAGCTTATTAAATACTAGTATGTATCCCACATGATTAGAATAGGCAATGACCGACATAGACCATACTATCTAGGCATGGAATTTGAAGTCTACCATACTCCGATGGAGGGTGTTCTACTTGCCAAGGGTAGAACTACGACATATCCCATGTAGGAACATAGTTAAGGAATATCAAGGTCTTTTATTCACTCTAGTCTCCTTCTCAAGTAGAGATACATTGTACTCTAGTCTCCTTCTCAATAAGAGTTACATCCTATAACATATTCATTCAGTGCTACCCTTTGTTCTCATAGAGTAAGTTCAATAAAAAGGGGCATATGAAATAGGTACCATCTCTTAGTCATTACCTAGTCATAATTCACCAACCAAAAATGGGTCCACTAGGGATTCCACTCAATGGTCTATAAGGATAGCTAATTCTTAACCTTCTTTCTCTCTAGAAGGTTGCACATATTAGTCATGTTTATAAGGGCACCATCTTAGGTCTACCGATCCTAGACTTTCATTCAACATTCAAATTCATATCACATATTCAATTGTGTTCAAGTATCATATAGGAGTAAGCAAGTCAACTCTATCAAGATACACTAGTAACACAACTAGAGACATCACCCTAGTCTATCATGATCACACATAGTCAATTAGGAGAGTTCAATATCACACATACACATATGTTGACAAGGCCATGTTCAATACAATTCATAAAGTATTGCCGACGAGGCCACATTATCTAAAGTATAACACATAAGCACCGCCACCATAAGTAGATCATATAAATCATAATCACAATTCAAGATCTATACTACATAATATACAGAGAATTAGGGCAACTTACCACCAATACATTCTCACCACTTCAATCCATAGCTAAATGATCCAATACAATACTTAGAGGCCCTTACCCATGGTCATGATCACCAATTCAATCGAATATTTACAATTGACAATGAATCAAAAGTAATTCAATATCGTTATGAATTTGGGGAAGCATGCTAACAATTCTAACATAATTCTATCATAATTCAATAGCCCTAATGAAACTACATAAGAATTCAATATCATTAAGACATGATCAAGTCACCCACAATGTAGTCAAAAACTAGGGTCCATGAATTACATGGGTCCATAAAAATTTTGATGTAAAATTTAATTAACACTAATTCATTCATAAATCATTGATCTAAAACGTTTTATGCAAGGACCCATGGCTAGATTTCAATTGAGAAGATTTCATGGTTTGATCATATTTGATATTCATTGAAATTGACTCCTTGAAGAGAGAGATTTCAAGGATTAAGAACCATACCTTAATTGTGAAGAAAATCCCACAAGATTGATGGAAAAAAAACTTGGAAAATCTATCTTCTTTCTTGGAGTTTCAAAGCTTCATAAATGGAGGTTTTTAGAGAGAAACAATGGAGAGGTTTTGTTTTGGACTTGAGAGTTATGATTTGAAGGGTGAATTGGGGTTTAAAAGGTCTAATTACCACCAATAATTAGCCCCTAAAATATCCAAAATACCCCTTAAAAATTATAGGACCTTTTTAACCAACTCAAACTCAACTTAAATTTCTGGAATTATTATCAAGGAACAAGTCCGCGACGCGGAGCGGTTCCCGCATGATTTTTTTGGAAATAACTTTTGGGGCAGTTGAGTCTGTGTTGTGTCCGTGACGCGGACCAACTTTTGTCACTTTGGTGGACCAAGTCCGCAGCACTGACCTATTTCACCAAGGAACAAAAGTTGCTGCCATGGGCAACTTGTTGGCCCAAGGTTGGGTCCTCCTCAAGGACCCTTTGGTTGGTCCTTGGGGAGTTTTTCCTGGAATTTTCCACCTCAAATACTCTACTATACATGTTAGTAACCTCTCACATTAATTTTAACTCAAAACAACACATAGAACTTGACGAAACACACTAATGCAGCAAGCACGTTTCAAGGCAAAACTTTCGAACATCATGGACGTTTGACCTCCAAACTTAACCAAACATTAGACACTGACTATAAATATCGTTATAAACCATTTTAGGACTTAATAAAATCATAATTAGTATGTTAGGATCTAACTCCACCTAGCTCATTTTGAGGGTGTAACAATATTCCCCTACTTGTAAACATTCGTCCTCAAATGACAGTTGCTACTCTTTAGGCACTATCAAGAAATAAGAAACTCAAGACTAGCAGCACATAATCATACCACACCATACACAATACACAATTTGGATGAACAAAACTTTCACATACTTAAGAGACTCAAAACACAACAAGAAGATAGAAACTAATTCTACAACTAATCATGCAATAAGACTCACCTTCTTCATTTTAATTAGGAGAAACTCCTTCTCCATTCATTATCATGCTCATATACAACAGTTCTATATGTACTATAAACATTTTTTCATAAAAAAACAATTTAGTCAAAATTTTAAAATCTTTACAGTGAACTGTCAAAGCCTTACAATGAAATATGCTCAAGTTTAAAAAATGCAACTCTTAAGCAATTTATGATGAAATTATGACAATATAAGATAAAAATCCATATAAACTCAATTTAAAACATAATCATAACTTCGTAATATGCACAATGCAAGGAATCAATGAAATTCAATTTCAACTAGACTCCTAAACACAATGCAACATGCTACATGCTACTATGACATTCTATCTCTCAAGCTTGAATTGAATAGAAGAGATGAGACAACAAATCACCATTCTACTACTCACCACCCACTTAGAAGGAACTCTTATAACTAAAGAAAAAAAACTATAACTTACCGGCATTATCATCAGTATCTAATTTTGTTCCTTTGGAAATAGAAGCAAATCCTCTTTGGAGCACCACCATCCGTTCATTAGGAGCAACTTGCTTGGCCTCTCTTCCTCTAGCCGCAATAGTAGGACAATCTCTCACCTTATGATCATCGTTCCCACAACCAAAGCACCAAGTAGTACCGACTAGACACTTTCCAAAGTGCTTTTTCCCAGAAGTAGCACAAGTAGGCTTAACCACCACTTCTCTCATTGTTAGCCTTTGGAGCACTAGGACCATCTTTATTTGGAGCCCTCTTATTAAACTTAGGTTGAACTTGCTCCTCGGTTCTTCCCCTCTTAGCATCTCTATTTCTCCTCCTAAGTTTAGACTCTTCAATGCATTGATCATACACCATAAGCCTAGATAGAGTCATGTCACCATGGAGCATGGTTGTACTACACTTTTCCTTCACAATATTCGAAACACCGGTAAAGAACCTACTCATCTCATCCCTAGGGTTAGACACCAAGGATGGATCATACTTAGACAATAGGATAAAATTTAAGGAATACTCCTCAACACTCATGCCACCTTGACTAAGGTTTATAAATTCATAAATCTTAACCTCCCTATTCTCACAGGGAAAGTACCTTTCTAGGAATGCTTCGTTAAACTCTTCTCACTCTAAGGGAACCGATTAAACCAGTATACTATCCTTCCATTAAATAAACCATACTTGTGTAACATCTTTAAATTGATACGAAACTAACTCCACTTTCTCCTTAGAAGTCACTCCCATAGCATGCACTATCTTATACACCTCATCCAAGAAATCTTGGGGATCTTCTCCCACCTTAGAACCAAAGAAATAAGAGGATTCATCCTCACAAAGTCCCTCAATCTAGAGGTCATAGAATTCATCCTAGGCCCAATGTCTTTATTCACTTGAGTTGTCATAGCTCGGGCTGGGGTAAGGAGAGCCTCTCTAATCTCCCCATTAGCTATAACCGGGGGAACCGCCGAAACCTCATTACCTCCACCCACAATTGGGACTTGATCACCTTGTGGTGGAACTTGAGCGCCTTGATGTACTTGTTCCACTTGCTCAACTTTCTCGGGGAGGAACTCCCCCAACAACCACCTCCTCATCAACCCTCCTAGCCGGTGTCCTCGTATTCATCTCCTATAAACATAAAAGAAAACATTAAGAAAGGACACCTATAACTTTTAACTCTACGAAACGACACAAAAGTAGAGAAGAAGGGAAACTTTATCTTCCTATAGCCTCTCGCTTATGGAAGTGTCGTGATTCACACCAATAAACAAGACTCTACTAGACGTTGCTTTTTGATTCCTAAGTCCTAATTCATAACCTTTTGCGCTGATACCAAATGTGTTAAGACTCGAGAGTACCCCATAGAAGTTAGGGCATTCTTGAATCGCAACACGGTGTACTTGACCTCTTGGAGGTCTTATACAAGACCTTTTACATCGTTCATTGCATACATGTATGAAAAGTAGTGAGAAATTAAAAAATTTCACATGAAATAATAATACTTCAAAATATCTCTTTTACAGAAAAAAATAATGAAAGACTAAGTCTCAAAGTCGCAATCTTAGACAGACGAATATATTGGGACACGACCCACACTTCATCATATAGGAAAATATCTAAGTCTATTACAATACTTTCAATAAGGAAAAGTAAACATCAAGATGTCTTCGAATCTAGTGAGGACATACCAACTCTTGCTTGAATGAATACTAATCCAAGCTTTCCACTTTGAGACTCCTCTCAAATGCCAACTTCATATTTAGAGATAGATAAAAAGTATGAAATTTGTACAAACACTTGTACTAAGTATGATGTAATGCATAAAATCATGATAAATAGACTTTGTTGTATGAAACATGCTCTTTTTGATAAAACCTTTTAAGACAAGTATAATAGTTACTTACAAGTCAGCATATATGCATATAAGTCAAATTCCACAATGTAGCATCAAAATCACTTCAACCTATAGAAACGTATACACCTCCCACCAAAGGTTATTCTAAGACTTACTTAAATAAGACAAGAAGAGACCGCTCATACACCCTCTTCAAGCCTACCTAATCCTTAAGACTACCTAAGATAATATTGTTCCCTTTTCCTTTCATTTACTCCCCACCTAATGTTACTCCAAGATTCACCTAAGTAGGACAAGAAGAGACCGCCCATACACCCTCTTCAATCTAACCTAAGCAACCCTCAAAGCTACCCAATATAGAGGACATTTAGTCAACATACATTAGTTAAAGTCATAATCATTCATTAAGTCAATTAGTAGACATTTCATTCATTAAGTACTTCATATAATGGTCTTAGAAAGACCTAAAGAACCTATACTCTAGCACCATCAAGGCCTACTCGTGTCATGTCAAGATAGCGTAACATTCCACTACCTAAACATTGTAGAGCTTATTTAATACTACTATGTATCTCACATGATGAGAATAGGAAATAACTGACATAGACCATACAAGCTACGCATGGAATCTGGAGTCTACCCTACTCCAGTAGAGGGTGTTCTATTTGCCAAGGGTAGAACTAGGACACATCCCATGTAGGCACATAGTTAAGGATTATCAAGGTCTTTTATGCAATCTAGTCTCCTTCTCAAGTAGAGCTACATCCCATAACATATTCGCTCGGTGCTAACCTTTGTTCTTCTAGAGTAAGTTCAATAAAAAGGAGCATATGAAAAGTTACCATCTCTTAGTCATTACCTAGTCATAATGCACCTACCAAAAATGGGTTCTGGGCTTCCACTCAATGGTCTATAAGGATAGCTAATTCTTAACCTTCTATCAATTTAGAAGGTTGCACATATTAGTCATGCTTAGAAGGGTTCCATCTTAGGTCTACTGATCCTAGACTTTCATTCTCGGAGTGGGTGGTGTCTTTGGTGGTGATGGGAAAAATAAAGTTGAATCGGATAAAAGAAATGGGTTATATTATTAAGTGGGTCGGATCAGGTTAAATTGGGTAATTAAAATAAAATCAGATAATTTTAATTGATTTAGGGGTTTTCATCCAAAGAGGGGTATATTCGTTAACTTTATTGATGGCAGGGGTAAAAATAACTTGCTTTTAATGGCAGGGATAAAATCAACCAATAAAACAAAGTTGAGGGATAATTTTGACCCTTTTCCCTTAAATTTATGTAAATGATATCATCTTAATTTTTTGTTTACGGAAGGGCATTGATGGTTCCTAAAATATAAGTAATTGATTAAAATATGATAGCTTTTCTAAAAAATAACTATTCAAATCTAAAAATTAAAATGTATACTACATCGAAATAAATCATAAATTTAATTTTTCTTTACATTGTTTTAGTCACATCATAAAGTTTCTTTTATATCTATTTAATTTTTCTGTATTTATTAGACTTTTATATTATTTTACTAAAATTCATTCACATTATAAACTTTCTTTTATATTTATTCATTTTTTCTGTATAAATTAGACTTTTATATTATTTTATTAAAATTCATATTTCCACATTTTTTATCATAAAGATGTATAGCTATTTAATCTAATTTATGTATGTGAGAATTTATAAATTTTATATTACATAATTTATTTTAAAAGTTTTCTTTAAAATATAAGAGCAGAATATTTTAAAAAAAACTTAGAAGAGGAATTATTTTAAAATCACAAATAGAATTAAATAAAATACTCCAACGTTCATAGTATCCCAACGGCATTCAAATTTCAACATTCAGTTTTGAATTTGCCCTATCTCATTTCGCCCACTTTTCTTTTGATTCATCTCTCTCAATTTTTCCATAAAGTGTTGGTGCTTGAATGAAGAAATTGAGCATGTCCGAGAGCTCTTAATTTGAGGAGAATTTGTCTCCTCCCAAACTTCTTGCATGCAGTCGAAGTTTGGAATGGGAAAACTTGATTTTGCTGAGATTCCGATTGTAGATGACGACCCGCAATTTCCATCATCCTCCTCTCCAAATCTTGGTAATTTTCTCTTTAAATCTTGGTAACTCTCTCTGTATTTAGAATCGTAGAGACGAAGCTGATTTGGATTTTGAGAATTTTTAAAAATTACAATAAATTATTGATTTGCTGAAATGGAAGTGCTGAATTTTACTGTTTACGATTGTAGACAACGGCACACGTTTTCCTTTCTCCTTTTATCTCCTTGATTAGTTGCTCTATTCTAGAATTATGTCTTCTTTCTGCTTCGTTTTATTGACAGAAAATTTGGGTGTATATGTATTTATCAATATATTCGGAATTGCAGAGACAAAATTGTTGTTTCAGGTTCCTTTTAGTTTTAAAGACTTTCAAGTGGTGAAGTTTTTTATGAGTTTAATTTGTTGATTTTCTAAAATGGGAGTGTTCAATTTCATTGTGATTTCGATTCTCCTCAAAATTTCTTTGCGATTGTCTGTTATCTGTTTGATTAAAGTTTTCTTCATGGTTCAGTCCTTCTGTTCTAGAATCTCTCCCTAAGTTTCTATCTTATCTCTCTTTCTGTATTCAGAATCGCACAGAAAAAGAAGCTGATTTGAGTTCCTTTTAATTTGAAAAAAAATTCAAGTGTTGAGGTTTTTGATGAGTTTAATCTTATTTGCAAAAATTGAAGTGCTCTATTTCATTGTTATTTCAGTTCTTGATGAACCACGTCCTACTTCAGCACCTTCCTCAAAATCTTGATAACATTTTCTTCTCCTTTATCTGTTTTATTTAAAGTTCTTTTGATGAGGAAAATTTGGTGTGACGGGTAATCGAAAACGACCTCTCTACCTTCATAGGGTAGGGGTAAGGCTGCTTAAAAATCAACATCACTTGATCAACTTGTGGGATTACACGTGGTTTGTTCTCTTTGTTGTTTCTTCAATCCAAGCACTTTTGAAGATAGTCTTTCTACCTTCACAGTTCAGGATAGGAGTAAGACTACATACACGTCATGTTGCTGGATATGTTGGTTGGTTCATTCAGTTTATTTTCTTTTTCCAAAAAAATATGTCTTTTTTTTGTATAGATTGTACCTTAGAGAAAAGAGTGAATGTACTATTTGAGTAGAAACCTAAAGAGGTGAGCATTTTTGATAATTCGTTATCTGGGGTGAGAGTCGAAGAATGTAGAAACTTGGAGAGGTGGGTGATTTTGTGCTATTTAGTGTAGTCACAGTGGGTGGAACAAGTTAATGTTCTTGAGGTAAGGCCTTTTTTTTATGATTTGTTATATGAAAATTCGATGATACTTGGGATTTTTCAAAAACTTCCTGATAGAGTGTCGTAGATACTTACATCTTGGGTATTTATCTTCATCAAAATGTTAAGAATATTGTGTCATATGGGTAATATAAAGAAGTTGGAGAAACTGGGGAAAGAGGATAAGAGTAATTGTGAACACTGTAGGCTTTTATCCATTGGGATTTGATGCGCTGAAGTTACTGAATTATTCAAACATTTTATTCTACACATACGTCTTTATCTAGATGGTAAGAACACAATATGTTCATTATATGCAACGACTTTTTCTTGTCTAAAGATTACTTAGTAAGCCTGGTTCATGCATTTTGACGTTTAGGAGGCAATGCAATAACTGAAACTGAAATCAATATAACGACATGGTGAATGAATTAGTACATTTCATCGTCTCTTTCTATTTATCTATTTCTTTTCTTTTTTTGCTAGTATATTTGGCTCTTCATCCTGGCAGATACCTTGTAATAGTAAAAACAATTAATTTCTCATATTGTAATAATGAGCTTATCTTGATTAACAATAATTGTTTAAGACTACACAGTGATTAGTTAGTAGGTTAAATAATTATTATTTGAGTTTCAAGTTTGGTTGGTAATAATTTTACTTGTTTTGTCTGCCTTCTAATAGCCTTAATATAGTAAACTTAGGTCTTTGCCTCAGGGAAGATAATTGTTGATTAATCATAATTACGTATTAGTTCCATTCATTTATATTAGATTGTTACGGTTGAAGGTTGTAATCAAATGACACAAGGTTGCTGATTAATAATGTTTGTGAACGGATTGACTTATAAAATTATATTATTTTTGTTCTGTACATGTAGAATCTTGCTATGAAGATGCCTAGTTACGATGATCGGATGGGAAGTAGCACTCGCCTCTATGTGGAAAACCTGTCTTCACGGAACAGTTCACATGATCTGGAGCGTGAGTTAAGTAAATATGGGAGGTAAAAAAAATTTAAATTCTTGGCACATCATGTATTTCTGTGTCTCACACTGTCATTTTCTTTCTTACTGCTTTTGATATAGGCAGTTGCCATTGAGCAACTGAAATTGCGGAAATTCTGTGAAAAATTATTTATGTTACCAACATGTAGTATTGTTTGTTCATTTCCTACAGAACCTTGCATGATATTTTTCCTTTATATGTTGTCTTATGGGAACTTTGTTCCATCTACCTTAAAGTTCAATGCAATCCACCCACTGTAAGGCATTTTCTGCTAGATTAAATTGATCCTTCCTATCCAAAAATTGTTGCGCTTGTCTTACCATGGCTGAGTCAATTCTTGACTGCTAACTTCTATATAATCTTTGTATGCAAATTTGATAATTTTCGTACACGCATCTTAGCTAATTAAAGTATATAAATTCTTGATTCATGGTTGTTGGTGATTGCAATTGATTTTCCTGTCAGTTGTAAGTAATTGAATTCTAGAAGCACAAATATTCTCGAAGTTGTTTGTTTAAGCCTCTTTAAGTTCTACTTGTTTGTCTACTGCTTCCTTTCTTCCTCCCGTCTATTGTAGAATAAGTTCTAGAAATGTGTTACACATTATCCTAAAATACTTGTAAATTTATAAATTCTATAGATTTTAGCCCCCTTACATCTATTTTTTTTAGGCAAGAAAAGTTATTTAGTCAAATGATCAATTAACAAAGGTGGCATTTTATATTAAAAGTAACTTTAGTTTCATGGGTGTCAACTGGGACTTTGGATCAAAGCCTTATACAACTAACCCTTCACAACAACTAGAAGTACTCACAATTACAATTACAACATAGTTTAGTAACACAAAATGTAAAGATGTGATAAAACAATTATCCAACTGTATATTAAAAGATTGCTTAGTTGCTGCCGCTGTTGACATCAAATTTTGGTCTGATAGTTTTAAAATTAATATTTCTTGAGTGTTTTATTTAATTCAAAATACATGTTTTGTCATTTTAATGCAATTTGTAGATAATCGTCCTTTTCTCAAATTATTAGGATTTTTATTGGTTGTTATGTTTATATTATTTTGTCACAGCCAGACTTTCAAATATATGTTCATTTTTTATAAAATCATTATTTCTGTTAAATTGCATTTTTTACATGTCATTGATTACTTTCACTAAATTTTTCATATTCATTTTACCTGTTACATTTTTAATATTCATTTTGATATTCTACGCAATTCAAAAATTTATTCAAATTCGAATACAATTTGCATACACATCTATTTTATCAATGTAACAATTTTTTAGGCCACGATCTCAAGCCCATCACTTAGACCCATTTTTTTAACAACTCCTATTTAAAGAAAGATTTGCTCATTAGGTTAAAGGGGTGTAAAAAATTATGTATTTTCAGGTTTTTTTTATTTATCATCTGGTCCACCACCACCAGAAAATTAGCTAGAACAATCCATATTTTCCGGTGAAGCTCCGGCCAACCAGAATCACTTCCACCGTCATCCCTCTTCCCCATTTTTCTAGTGAAGCCTCACCATGTGTTTCTTCAAACAACATCTAGTTATCACTACCTGTTTCTCCTCCCTTATTCCCATTTTTTTAAAAAAAAGATAGAATTGGATATTAAGTTTATATATTTTATATGTTAAAATTGGTCAATGAGAAAATCTCTCCATCGATTTTGGTGGCCTTCCCATTTTACAAAGACAAAATTTTGGTTTAACTTTATATATTTTATATGTTAAATTTGGTCGATGAAGAAATTATCATCGATTTTCAAGGCCTCTCATGTTAATAAGACCGGTTTTGGATTTGTAAGTTATTATTTGATTTATTCATTTTTATTCATATTTATATAGTATTAACACTTTTACTACAGAGTTGCTTCCCATTGACGCTATTTGAAGAGCTCGAATTGTATTTTTATTCATTATTATGCAAATATTGATGTTTAGGCAATCTTAGGTCATTTCTTATGTTATTATTTTATTTTATTACTTTTATTGCATTTTTATATTACTTGTATATTATTATTATCTTCTCCTCAATTTGAAAAAAATGAATTCAGACGGGATCCACACTTGTATATTTCGAAGGGTGTCAAACCCCTTTCCTTTGAAATAATTTGAACCCCTTACCTAGTATCAATTGATTTCGTAGACATTTTTTTAAAGTTAATTTATTAATTGGTTTCTTAGTTTTTCTAAAAAAAATTAAGTGGCGACTCTCTTTTCCCTTTAAACCCCTTTATTTCCCTTTTACTCGTTTTAAATTCTTTTAACTAATATTTTTAGAATTGACTCACCGCGACGTTGCTCCAATTTAAAGGATGTCAAAAGAATGGTGACTCCGCTGGAGATATAGAGGTTCTAACCATTATGGTTTATTTTTTCAAACTTTAATTGTTTTATTCATTAGATTTTGTATATTTTATTGATTATTTTCATATTATACTCGTTATTTTTTGTGCAATGTTGTTGCATCCATGATATATTTCTGATATAAATACAGTGTATTAAAGAATGGTCTTGCGGAACCGCATCTAAACTTTTTTTATCCTCAACCCTTTTTCGAAATGATCGACAATTTATTAGTTCGTCATGCGTCCAATGATTGTTGTGAGTTCCAGCCTAAGTTGTCCGCTTAGGTTTCCGTTCTTTCAAAACCCACTCTTGGTCATCTAGTTTTGGAATATTCATAACCTCAGTTCATTCTCCATTTAAGTTACACTCTGTTGGAACTACGTTTGACCTGATTCCTATTTTTACGGGATACATTCGCACCATAAGGGCTCGGTCATGTTCCCCATAAGCTTTCCATTATTTCAAGACGGAAACTAGGGAATTTTTTTTTAGGAGGTCTCCAAAAGTTTTACAAAGGAGTTAGTTGTTTCAATATTAAATATCGGAGGGTGTTGAAGGTGGAATAGGGGAATTTTTTTTGGAATGTCCTAAAAAATTTCACCAAGGTTATACACAGACTCCAGAATTTATGAGGCTTCACTCCGATTTGGTTTATATATTTTGCATTAATTTTTTGTATGTGATGTCACATTCATTGTATATCTTTGATTTTTGTTTATCTTATTTCATTAAAAATATTTATTTAATTGACCTTTTTTTAAGTTGGGTTGTCCGCCCATCGATGTGACTCATTCATTTTTTACTTTTGTTATTTTTTCTTAAATTGATAAAAATTATTTTTTTGTTAAGTTTGGGTAGTTCGCTCTTCAATGTGACTCATAATTTCATATCTCATTTTTGTTACTTTTTTGTTAAATTTAGGTGGTCCGTCCTTCAATGTGGTTCTCTGATTTCTTCATTCTTGTTAAGTTTTCATTAAATAATTTATAATATTTTTTGTTAAATTTGGTTGCCCTCCTTTCAATGTAGTTCATTGGTTTTTCATTCCTATTATTTTTTCTTCCAAAAATTTATTTGTTAAAATATAAGTTTTATGTCATATCTGGAAGAACTATGCAAACCTGATTCTCATTAATGAAATACGTAGGAAGACATTATTGGGTTCGGTATTCTTTATTCAAAAGATTTTTTTAAAATTTTTTGTTCTAATTTTTATTTTTAAAATTATTTTTGACTTAGTTGGTGCCAACACAGTTCAAGTGTGCCTATGAAAAAATAATTTGTAAAATAGACTTCTTGTTAAACCATAGATTCTTTTGGTACCTCTCGTTCATACTTTTGTTACACTTTAAAATATTCTCTTCCATACATTCAAGATTAGAACAAAATCAAATTCATTGTTTCACGTGCAATGTGTGGTGAGTTTTGAATTAAATTTAATTATTTTACATTGTTGATCTAGGACTTGGCCTAAATGTTATTGAGGCAATATTCTGAGTAATATTTGATTTTAAAAATGATTGTAGGCCTTCTTTGACCCGTTTGAGCCTTTCAAAGCCCATCAAATGACATTAATCCTTAGTGTGTCACTTTTAGTCTTATGTCTTTTCTTCGGACAACCATATTTTAGTCCACACCTCTTCTGAGTGCTTAGACGCACACTAATCCTCTTTTGACCTGACTTTCTTGAGTGCAATGAAGACGTGCAAGTTACAAAGGAAATCCAAAGTTAATTTGTCAAAGACAAAAGTTATCGAAGTCCCTGAATGTCAAGAAAACAAAAATGACTTCAAAAGAAAGGAAAAATAAAAAAGGAGAAAAGTTCAAACTTCCCCACAAGTTTAAGCAAGAAGAATCTCAAGAAAGAAAGAAAAAAAATCCAAACAAAAAAAAAGAAAATTCAAAAGGGGAAAACTCAAATAAATAAAGTTTCTCAAAGTCAAAAGTGCAAAGGAAGGGACAACAAAGAGAATCGAACGCTAAAAGTGTAACAAATGTTGAGAGCACCAATTTAGAACAAAGGTCAAGAAAGGGTTTTAGTCACTTTTATCCTAAATAACTATCTTACCCATCCCTAATCCTACATTACAAGTTATTAACAAGCCTAATATGATTTCAATTCAAATGTTCTCATATTAGTGGAGATTTACATGAAGGTCAAGCATATGGTATTACAATTGCATGCGCTGAACATTTAATTTTGAGTGTGAGTGTGCTTTTTCAGATGTTCTCGAATCAAAACACTTTAAATGTGTGCAAATTGAAACTTTCTTTCTTGTGAGGGCACTTGAAACATGATGTTACGTCTAGTCCAAAGATTTTGTTTGAAGCAAGATGAACAAATCTTGTTATCACTTAAGTACATTTGAGGTGCCACTTGAATCCATATGAATTATCTCGAAATCAATCTCGATTTAAAGAGAAACAATTATGAGAAATTTTGTACCATACTAATTGTTGGTGCTAACCAAGTTAAAATATGTTTTGTTGTTCAAAAATTAAAAATGGATTGACACCCACATTCATATTTGTCCATACCAACTTTGTGGGCCGTTTTATTGTTGATATTTGTCCAAATAACTTTGTGGACCGTTTCAAAGTGCAAATCACATTTTTCGGTAGTCATACCCTTTAAAATGATAACATTTTTATTTTTTGGTAGTCATGATGTCTTTTAATTTTTGGTCATCATACCTTTCAAATGGACACCATTTTAAATTGATTTCATCATACATGTCCAAGTAACTTTGTGGATCATTTCAAAGTTAATTTTTTTTTGGGGTCATCATATCCTTCAAAATGACAACTTTTTGTTTATGGGTCGTTATATCCTTCAAAATGACATCTTTTTATTTTGGGTCTTCATATCCTTCAAAATGACATCTTTTTTTTTGGGGTTGCATGCCCTTCAAAATGACATTATTTTTTAAAAAATTTGGATCGTCATACTCTTCAAAATGAAATTTTCTTAAATTTGGATAGTCATACCCTTCAAAATGACATTTTTTTAAAATTTAGGTCTAAATACCTTCAAAATGATATCTTTTAGAAATGAATTAATTTTTTCAAATAAAGTAATTCTCTTGAAATTGGTTTGTCATGTCGTTCAATATGACACTTTTTATTTGTTATCCAGTTTCAAATTGCTTTAAAAAATTCATAATGTTATTAATTAAGTTCAAATTGCCCCATCAGTTAATTATCTTGTTCATATGAGACCAGGATTGCATATTTTATATTGCTTTTATATTATATTTGCTACTAACATTGTTATGCAGATTTTGTGATACACCATTCATATTAACTTAAAGATTGGGTTTTCATCTCCCTTAAAATGGCACGTTAAGTTCACGATTGGAGTATCATCTCCCTTCAAATGACACATTAAGGTTGAGATTAGTTTGTCATCTCCCTTTCAATGTCACGTTAAGTTCAAGATTGAGTTGTCATCTCCCTTCAAATGACATGTTAAGTTCAAGATTGGATTGTCATTTCCCTTCAAATGACACGTTAAGTTCATGATTGAGTTGTCATGTCCCTTCAAATGACACGTTAAGTTCAAGATTGGACTGTCATCTCCATTTAAATGACACGTTAAGTTCAAAATTGGGTTGTCATCTCCCTTCAAATGACATGTTATGTTCAAATTGGATCGCCTGCCTTTCAAAGAGACATGTTGGGTTGTCACCTCATTCAAAGTGACATTTTATATTCAAATTGAATTGTCCGCCTTTCAAAGGGACGTGTTGGGTTGTAACCTCATTCAAAGTGATTTGTTATATTCAGGTTGGGTCTTCCACCTTTCAAAGAGACACGATAGGTTGTCACTTCCATTCAAGTGACATGTTATGTTCAAGTTAGGTTGTCCGCCTTTCAAAGAGACACGTTGGGTTGCCACCTCGTTCAAAGTGGCACGTTATGTTCAAGTTGGGTTGTGTATCTTTCAAAGAGACACATTAGGTTGTCACCTCCATTCAAGTGATATGTTAAGTTCAAGTTGGGTCGTCCGCCTTTCAAAGAAACACATTGGGTTGTCACCTCGTTCAAAGAGACATGTTGGGTTGTCACCTCGTTCAAAGTGACATGTTATATTCAAGTTGGGTCGTCCCTCTTTCAAAGAGACATGTTGGGTTGTCACCTCGTTCAAAGTGACATGATATATTCAAGTTGGGTCATCCGCCTTTCAGAATGACATGTTGGGTTGTTACCTCGTTCAAAGTGACATGTTATATTCAAGTTGGGTCGTCCGCCTTTCAAAGAGACGTGTTGGGTTGTCACCTCGTTCAAACTGATATGTTATTCACGTCATCCTACTTTCAAAAGGTACACCACTTTTATTGTGCAATTTTGTAGGTAACATCGAAGGTATGTTAATGTTCTCAACTTATAATTAATCTCTGTCTTTTGTTTATCATTTTCAGCGCAGTCGGCTGACGTAGAGTCTAGCTCAAAAGTTCTACTAACGTGTTAATTATTTTCTTCAAAGTTTATCAAATCAAAATTGGGTTTGTCAACTTTGTTTGACCAGGATTTCTTTCATCTATCCTAATCAAACAAATGGGCAAGTTGTTGACATCAAATTTTGATCTAATAATTTTAAAATTAATATTTCTTAAATATTTTATTTTAAATAGTTCAAAATACATGTTTTGTCATTTTAATGCAATTTGTAGATAATCATACTTTGTCTCCAAGTATTGTGATTTTTATCGGTATGTTTATATTATTTTGTCACAGCTAGACGTTCAAATATTTGTTCATTTTTTATAAAATTATTATTTCTGTTAAATTGCATTTTTACATGTAATTGATTACGTTCACTAAAATTTTCATATTCATTTTACTTGTTACATTTTTAATATTCATTTTCATATTCTACGCAGTTCAAAAATTTATTCAAATTCGAATACAATTTGCATACACAGATATTTTATCAATCTAACGGTTTTTTGGAGCACGATCTCAAGCCCATAACTTAGGCCAATTTTTAACAACTCTTATTTAAAGAAATATTTACTCATTAGGTTAAAGGGGTGTAAAATTATGTATTTTCATATTTTTATATCTATCATTGACCATCACAAAATTAGCTAGAACAATCCATATTTTTC
Organism: Solanum lycopersicum; assembly: GCF_036512215.1. NCBI lineage: Eukaryota > Viridiplantae > Streptophyta > Magnoliopsida > Solanales > Solanaceae > Solanum > Solanum lycopersicum. The sequence continues at coordinate 39,974,574 of NC_090809.1, read as the reverse complement.
AGTGAAGCTCCGGCCATTCACCCGGCAACCAGAACCACTTCAACCTTCATCCCTCTTCCCCAATTTTCCGGTGAGACCTCACCATGTGTTTCTCCAAACACAATCCATATTTTCGGTAAAGCTCCGCCAACCAGAACCACTTCTACCTTCATCTCTCTTCCCCAATTTTCCGGTAAAACCTCACGATGTATTTCTCCAAACAACAGCTAGTTATCACTATCCGTTTCTCCTCCCTTCTTCCGGCCAAAACAACACCCAAAACCAACAAAACTAGATCGCAACAACATCTTTTCCAGCCACCTCCAAAACCCCATTTTTATTCTCCTCTTTGCTAGCAGCAGCCAGACCCAATCACCATCCCAAACCTGCCTGATAACAGCTTCACTGGCCAGCAGCTAAACGGAGCACCATCTCCGGTGAAACCCACTATGTTTTCCAGCCAACACCACCAGAAAACTACCCATTCCCTCCACTGTTTCGACCCCCAAATACATCATGAAACAACCACCAAAACCCCACGCCAGCCAGCCAAACAACACAAAACCCCTTTTCCTTTTTTTTTTTAATTGTTTCCGACAGACCAGTTTCAAGCCACTAAAAAAAATATTTTTACTCTTTTTTCCAGCAACTCTATGGCCACCGGCGAGGAGCGAGGAGCTCCAATGAACCGGAGCACTCAGACCAGTTTCCTTTCCCCTTTCCCTCTTCAGATTTTTGCTTGTTTTGTAGGTATCCCTCCGAACTCCGGCGGCATAACAACCCGAACTCTACTCTTAGCCGTGGTGAAACTTTTAGATTTGGTCAGAAAATACTAACCACTTGTTACCCTTTTTCTTTTCATTTTTTATGTATTATTATTGGTGAATACTTTTAGATATCTAATTTTATTGTTGACACCTCTTTGGCAATGATTTATTTTGTCATTATACTAAGTTTCTATTATGTTATTTGTTAAGTAGATTTGATAGTTCTCATTTGTTCATTAATGGTTGTGTTTTTTTATTTATTTATTTTATTTTATATCATCAAAGTTGTGAAGTATTTGATTAATGTTGGAATTCATTGATTAATTTAATTGATCATCTCTATTATCAATAATATTTATTTAACCAAGAATTATTACTGTTTTGGTGAACATCATATTTTTGAACTTATTTTTGTTGTTTTCTAATAATTAATTGTGTTCTCTAGCTACACTCATTACTGATTGATTCTTGACATTGTTTTTTTTTTTGTTTGTTTTTAAAGCTAATTTTAGTTAATTCATTAATTTTGATTGACTTTTATGTTTCTCATAGTTCATGTTTTGATCTTGGGATTTATTCCGGAATATTGCTCGTTCGTTTTCTTTTTCTTTTAATTTTTATTTATTATGTTCAAGTTAAATCGTGTACAAATTAAAGATGACCAATGAAAAAATCTCTCCGTCAATTATGGAGGTCTTCCTATTTTAAAAAAGACGAAATTTTAATTTAAGTTCATATATTTCATATGTTAAAATTGGCCAATGAGAAAATCTCTCCGTCGGTTTTGGAGGTTTTCTCATTTAAAAAAAGATGGAATTTAAGTTTATATATTTCATATGTTAAAATTGGCTAAAGAGAAAATCTCTCCGTCGATTTTGGAGGCCTTCCCTTTTTTTTTAAAAAAAAAAGACGGAATTTCAAATTAAGTTTATATATTTCATGTGTTACGTCAATGAGAAAATATCTCCGTCGGTTTTGGTGGCCTTCCCATTTTAAAAAGACGGAATTTTGGTTTAACTTTATATATTTTATATGTTAAATTTGGTCGATGAAGAAATTACCTTCGATTTTCAAAGCCTCTCATGTTAATAAGACGAGTTTTTGATTTTTAAGTTATTATTTGATTTATTCATTTTTAATCCTATTTATATATTACTAACACTTTTACTAAGTGTCTTTACATGTACATAGAGTTGCTTCCCATTGACGCTATTCGAAGAGCTCGAATTACATTTTTATTCATTATTATGTAAAAAATGATGTTTAGGCAACCTTAGGTCGTTTATTATGTTATTATTTTTTTCATTACTTTTGTATATTATATTTTTATATTACTTGTATATTATTATCATCTCCTCCTCAATTTGAAAAAATGAATTCAGTCGGGATCCACACTTATGTATTTCGAAGGGTGTCTAACCCCTTCCGTTCAAAATAATTTTAACCCCCTTACCTAGTATCAATTGGTTTCCTAGACATTCTTTTATGTTAATTTATTAATAGGTTTCCTAGTTTTCCTAAAAAAAATTAGGTGGCGACTCCCTTTTCCCTTTAAACCCCTTTAACCCTTTTCCCTTTTATCCGTTTTAAAATTCTTTTAACTATTTCTTTTAAATTTGACTCACTGCGACGTTGTCAACAGTCGCCACCGAAAAGATAACCCATAGAAGATCCACCTCTAGGAGCAGCATGGACTTTGGATATGACCCTCCGTGATAAAGTTGCCTGTGCTTTGACGATTTCCCCCGAAATGGTTTCTCGAAGCATTGCTCTGAGTACCAGCAAGAATCTGCTCAGTAGCATCAACTGTAGCAGACATGGTAGGCTTTGCAGATGGCTCCTTACTTAATGTCTGCCCTTTATATTGAACAACTGGGAATTTCCCGTGGTTGGTTTTGGCGCCTCACCGTTTTCAAATAACTATCCCAGTGAACTTTGCCTTCCTCCACAGCTGACCCCACGACCCACTTCTATAATTCTCTTTTGATAAAGAATTCTAGGAATAAGCTTTGATTCAGTTTTACTATAAAAATAATGAAATTACTCCAAGCTAAAAGACTTTGAAACAAAATGGAAACATTTAAATAGACAAAACCATATTATAATATTGACCATAATATGAGATGCACCTCGCCTCAGCGTATGACGCTTCTAAGTCGAGCGAGGAGTGGGGGGAGGGTCTGAGGAAGGGGGATGGATCCTCGGGGTACGACGCCTCGAAAAAAGAAGAAGGGAGGGTCCTCGGTGCACAACATCTCGAAAAGGGAGGGTGCTCGAGGCACAGAGTCTCGATGAGGGGGAGGCCCTCAGGGCACGGCGCCTTGAGGAGAAGGATGGGTCCTCGGGGCACGAAACCTTGAGGAGGGGATGGGGGGAAGGTCCTCGGGGCACATCGCCTCGAGGAGGGGAGAGGAGGAACTCAGGTCACAGCACCTTGGGAAAGGAAAAGGGGGGTCCTCATGGCACGACGCCTCGAGGAGAGGGATGGGGGGGGGGGGTCCTCGAGGAACGACACCTCGAATAGGGGGAAGGGGGCTGTCGAGACACGACACCTCAAGAATGGGAGAAGGAGGGAGGGAGGTGCGCCTCGAGGCATAGTGCATCTGGGAGGGGTGGGGGTGGGGGAACTCGGGGCACAAAGGCTCGAGGAGGGAAAGGGGGGCCATCGAACCTGGTGCCTTGGGGAAGTAGGTCCGTCGAGGTACGCCGAGTCGAGAAAGCGAGGAGGGAGGGGGGATATGGGGGTGCCTCGAAATGAGGCGAGAGGGAGAAGGGCCCTCGGGGCACAACACCTTGGGGAAGGGGACCCTCAATGCACGGCGCCTCCAAGAACGGGAGGGGGGGCCTCGGGGCACGAAGCCTCGAGCAGGGGGAGGGGGTCCTCGAGGCATGATGCTTCGAGAAGAGAGACAGTGGTAGGGGGGCCTCGAGAAGGGAGAGGGGGAGGGGTCCTCGGGGCAAGGCGCCTCGAGGAGGGCCCCCCTCAGGCATGGCGCATCGAAAATGGGGGTCGTCAAGGCACGACACCTCCATGAGGGGTTGGGTGGGAGGGTGCCCCTCGGGGAACGACGCCTCGAGGAGGGAGAAGGGTGAAAGGGCGGGTGTCATGGGGGTACGACTCCTCAAGGAAGGAGGAGAGGGAAGGGGGGCCCTAAAGGCACGGCGTCTCGAAGAGGGAGATGGGGGTCCCTAAGGGCACGATGCCCCAAAGAGGGGAAGGGAGAGGGCAGGGAGTCCTCGAGGAGGGGGGGAGGGAAGGGGAACCTCGGGGCACGACGCCCCGAGAGGGAGTGGGGGAGTTCCATGGGGCATGACGCCTCGAGGAGGGAAAAGGGGTCCTCAGGGCACGACGTCTCTAGGAGAGAAGGGGAGGGATCCTCGAGGCACGACGCCTCATATACCAATTTCCACATTTGGGGATTGATGAAATCGATGAAATTCTAGTCATTCACTCAAAAGTCTAAAGGATTCGGATAACCATTTCTAACGACTTTAGCCTTTTAAATATCAAAATTCTCAATCTTCAATTCAAAACTCGAAATCAATTTCCAAATTCATTGAAAAATGACTTGGGACCAATTTCAGGAGAAGTAAAACAATAATTTTACAAAAAAATTGCAAAAATGACCGTTTGAATCATTACAACTATCATGTCAACTAGGAGACAAGGAGAATTTAATGCGTAAAGTATGCTTTGAAAAAAAAATACATAATATTTGTGCCATAAATAAAATAAAAATGATTATCTCTTAATTTTTTAAAATTGGACAAGTATTATTGGATAATTATTTTAATATAGAGGACAATCATAGACGGCCCCTTAAAGTTGTCCACATATTTCATTTAAACACTTAAACTAGGACTTATACCTATTGAACACCTGGACTGTTCTGAATTTGAACCATTTAAACATGTTGTGTACATGTGGCAAAAAAGTGAGATTCACGCCTTAATAAGCGCGTGAATCATTTAATCATAAATTTTCAAACTTTTTTTCTCATTATTTTTTTTTAAAAAAATAACAATCTTTTCAAATCCTTCTTTTCAAAATAATACCACCCATGCTCCTATTTCTTCATAACAATCCACCATTAACATAAGAATTCCAAGGCAATAATAAATCCAAACATCACTTTATTCCTTACATTTCAAACATTAATATGTTTGTTTTATCATATTTCTTCTTGTCATTGTTTTAATTTTTCAGATTTAAAATTATATCTTGACATCTTTTTTGTCGGAAAAAATGGATACCACCAACCATATTTTTTTTTCTGGGAAAAACGAAGGCTATCATCCACACCTCCTTACTAGAAAAAATGGAGACGCATACAAAACCCCTTCTTCTTCCACAACAAAGTAGAAACAAAATTCGAAAACAAAATTAATTATAACGTATTTTTTGTAAAAAAATAACAATATCAATTCCAAATAGGAACAAAAGACGGGATAAAGAGAAACAAAAATAAAAAATTCTTAGTTAGTATTTGTTAAAATCTCCACTTTTTTTTTAGATGAACAACAACAATGGTGGAAAGGGTTATCTTTAAGGGAAAGAGAAGAAGGGGAGGTTTGGGGTGGGTGGGGTGAGGTGGATTTTTCTTTTTTTTTTTCTGGTTGAAACTCTTTTTTTTTTATTTAGATTTTTTGGTATTTTAATTTCATTTATTTAAGATAATTAAACTAAAATGCCACATGTCCTAATTTAATTTGTTATTTTGCCACATCAACTGCGTGTGTGTTGCACACACTTCATTTTTTAATTAGGTGTCAGAAAATGTTTGATAGGTATTTATTTTGTAAGGTTGAAGTGTCTAATAGAAAAATGGACATGTTGAGGTGTTTAAGTGAAATATATAGACAACTTTAAGTGGCCATAGATGACTTAAGCCTTAATTTAAATTAGAAATCAAGTCCATACATACATTCCCATTGGAGTTGAACGTAGTTAAGCCATGTGAGTTAAATTGTATTGATAATATAAAAATCCTTATAGTAGGTGGTAGTTTCCAAAATGACTGTTCCGGTATTCAAGAAATAATGTGGCTTTTTCAAAGCATGAGTAATTAATTACTTTCCAAAAGGACAGTTGAGTGTTGTTAAATTTTTGTATAAATTAGACGCTACTGTATTCCATACAACTCCATTTTCATCTTATTTCTTTGTTAGTTTACCAAAACCCTTATTTATGGCAGATAACCCATCATCAGCACCTAGGCAATGGCTGCGCCTTCCTAAGAATCTCTTTTTAAGCCCCTCAAACTTCTTAACATCGACACATGTTTATTTACATCAAGCTCTATAATCTCTTTATTTCTATTTGTTAAGCAATATATTCGTCATACGAAAATATTGTTGAGCCTTTCAGACCCCCAAGTCATGAAAGAGACCGCTTTATTGCTGCCCGCGCTGGGTATATGATATGTCTGTCGATGTTCCTGATAGCGGGTTGAAGTTAAACTCACAAGGTTTGTTCACCTCATAATTTGATGCTTGCTGTTATATACGTGTCTGTCTGAATTTTGTATTAACAGTATAACAATTGTTAATATACTTAAAATTATTTCTGATAGTACGAAGGTATCTTAACTTAATTGGATGCATTTAATTATGCAGATGTTCTTAAGATTTCATAGCCATGCGTGTTATTTACAGGAAGCGGAAGCTGGAGAAGAAAGTGCGCAAGTTTGAGGAGACGATGAATTATTCAGAAAGGAACCTATTGACACAACTAGAAAAGTATAAATCTGAGTTGAAGGAGATAAATAGCCACTCTCATAAGAACGTAGACAGTAAGAAAATTTGATGGTTTTGCTGGACTTTAATTTACATCTACTCAATACTTCAAAAAACCTTAGCAGACTATAGTAGTAGTCATTTTCAGTTGTCTATCTAAAACTTTTTTGTACTGTCTATCCTAGTGAAGCCAACTTTTTTAAATATTGATTCTAGTATTGGAAGAGGCATAGTCATTTACTTTTTTGTTAGGCATAATATATATATATATATATATATATATATATATATATATATTCGATTCTAAACTTAGTTTCAAATTTTAATTTTGATCTCTCAACTTTAATAATGCACAATAGACACTTTAACTATTCAATTTTTAAATAAATAAACATATGAATCCTAAATGACGTAATACATGTAGGATATTACGTAGGACAAAAAATGACATGTAAGATGATATGTAGGACATGTGTATTTGTTCAATTTTATATAAGTTAGTATATACTTGTTCACATTTAAAGTTGAAGAAGTTAAAGGACATATTTATATATGACATATTACATATATTAGATCTTAAATTTGACTTTAAATTTTGACTTTGATCTCAAACTTTCATGATGCACAAACAGATACTTTAACTATCCAACTTTTAAATAAATAAACACATGAGTCCTTCATTACACAATACATGTAGGACACCACGTAGAAAAAAAAGGACATGTAGGACATGTATTTATTTGTTCAACTTTATATAAGTGTAAATGTCTATCTATTAAATGCCATTCAAAGTTGAAGGGCATAAATGTGATTTGAAGCCAGTTAAAGGACATATTTATGTATGGCATAATACATATATTGGACCCTAAACTTGAATTCAAATTTTACTTTGACCTCGAACTTTCATGATGCACAGACACTTTAACAATCTAACTTTTAAATAAATAAACACATGAGTCCTACATGGCGTAATACATGTAGGATACTACGTAGGACAAAAAATGACATGTAGGATGATATGTAGGACATGAGTATTTGTTCAATTTTATATAAGTTTAAGTATGTATTTGTTCACAATTAAAGTTGAAGGGCATAAATGTGATTTGAAGCCAAGTTAAATGACACATTTATATATGACATAATACATATATTGGACCCTAAATTTGACTTTAAATTTTAACTTTGACCTCGAACTTTCATGATGCACAGACAGATACTTTAACTATCCAACTTTTAAATAAATAAACACACGAGTTCTTCATGGCATAATACATGTAGGACATCACGTAGGAAAAAAAATGACATGTAGAATATGTGTATCTATTTGTTCAACTTTATACAAGTGTAAGTGTCTATTTGTGCATATCTAAAGTTGAAGGACATAAATGTGATTTGAAGCCAGTTAAAGGACATATTTATGTATGGCATAATACATATATTGGACCCTAAACTTGACTTTAAATTTTACTTTGACCTCAAACTTTCATGATGCACAAACAAACACTTTAACTATCTAACTTTTAAATAAATAAATACATGAGTCCTACATGGCACAATACACGTAGAACACCACGTAGGACAAAAAATGATATGTGTGTTTATTTGTTCAACTTTATACAAGTTTAAGTGTCTATTTGTGCACATTCATAGTTGAATGATATAAATGTAATTTGAAGCCAAGTTAAAGGGCACATTTATGTACTAATCTTTTTTGTTATCTTGTGGCTAATTTTATACTCACCTCCTCTGTTATAAATAATGACCTAATTTGACTTAATATGAAATTTTTAAAATAAAGAAAAATTTTCTTCATCTCATTAAATTATGATAAATATATCAAATTGTCCTTTGGGTGAAAAATATTTCCAAAGATTAATACAACAGATTAAAAGAAGACAAACACATTTTCTTTTTTGAAAGGAAGGGAGCAACATGGAAGAATAATTTCTTTTCCAATAACAAAGAGTAGTACCAACTTATCAGAGCGGTGAAAAACTAATAAGCATAAAAAGTGTGGAAATTGCGCATCAGCATAATTTTGTCATTGATTCCACCTTGTAAATCTCATTGTACTTTCTACACATAAATAACTTAAAGGTGCTCACTACATTATTTTGTTCGCATATACAGTTGATGGAACGATTCAAGAGTCAATGCGTGTGCATACCAGAAAGTAGGAATGGCAATAAGGCGCGCGGTTGAGTTGGGTTAGGGCGGGGCAAGCCTTGATCCGTTAAGATCGTAACTCACCCTGTTCTTTTTAGAGTTGCACTTTTTAAACGTTCTATTTATTCTTTATACTTGTTCTTAATGGCAAATGAGAACAATGAAAGAAAAATCTATCATTAAAATGTTGTAATATTTAAATTGTCCGAAATAAATTTTTCTGCGCCCACACAAACACACCCAAAAAGATTCTATCTTCAGAAAATCAACCAACAAGGAAAAAAAAAGAAAAAACTTCCGGTATCTGCATTTTTATTCAAGTTAAACGGATTCAATATATTTTGTTCTATATATTTGTTAGCATTTCTTCTGCGAAAAATAGAAGCAAAAACTTTGATAAAATATGTGACTTAATCATTTTAATAGTAGGTCATTTTCAATCATTATTGTATCTACATCTTAATTATTTTCAAAGTTCAAGTTTATCTAATAAAATATGAAAATGAAAGGAGATCAATTATTTATAATGTTAATCTTCAATTCTGCATTATTTTTTATATATTTACATATAAGTTCCATAGTTTGAATATGAAATTATCATCTTATCACTCTTTATTTTGTAATTACATGAATCTCTTAAAAAATAACACAAACAATATACATAATATGTAGTTCAGATACATTAAAGAGTATTTCGGATACATTATAACATAAATCGAATACATAATATGTAGCTTGGATACATTAAAAACTAGCTCGGATACATAATATTTAACTCGAATACATTATAAAATAAACTGAATATATAATATGTAGCTTGGACACATTGATATGACTCAGATACATTAATATATAGCTTGTATACATTAAAAAATAAATAAAGAATTTCAGAGATTATTAGAAATAAAAGTGAATATTGGAAATAAGAAAAACATAAGAAGTATGATTCATCAATTTTCTTTATTTTATTTTAGGTTTCAGCCAAAGCTCAGCTGAAATAATGAGCCTTTGGCCTAACACAACCCGTCCTTGCCCTGCATGCCCTTTTTAAGTTCTAAAACTATTAGCTTTGACCCGCTCCGTCCTACCACACTCCATTTAAGTACTGCCCTATCTTGTCCTGTTTAATCCTTTTCGTGCCTTATTTTTGCCCTGTACCATTGTCATCCCGACAAAAATGAATGAGTTATTTCTTTGAAGTAAAAACAATTTTACTATACATTTTAAGATTTTGATATTCAGATTTATATTATTTTCGTTCAATATAGTCACAGACTCCGCAACCCTTTGCAAATGATGCCTCGTAGCTAATCACGAACACTGTAGATCAGACCCAAATCTCTTTCACTTGCATTCGGGAAAACCAAAAATAACCTGCACTAGCACCTTAATATATCTGCTGTGTTACATTCCTAGTTTTGGTACGCCAAACTCAATGCATATAAATCAATTATGCAAATATATGGAAATACTCAAAACCATTGATTTAAACTTATTGATTGTAGTAAATCCGTCCATGTTCATCAAATCAATTACTAATTAAACAAACCAATAATCATCACCTTGGTATATATATTCATGTGAATCCTCCGACTAAACCAACAACAATCACTAAAATGCGCAAACTCAATTTTGAGTTCTTCACTAAAATGCACTTGTTCACATTGAATAATACCACACTACAAATGTCTCTCAATCATGAATAGAAGCAACAACAGATCTAGAGGAGGAAAAAATTTTGTATTTATGAATAATTAATTAAGAGAGGTTTTTAAATTAAACAACTTGGAGGCAATTGGATACCGATAGCTTTTCCTATGGCGTGTTCACAATATGATGATGTTGCAGGACCATTATACACCAAATCGATATCTTTAAAAATGATTCCTTTACAAGGACGTGAAGCACTACAATTAAATATAACTGCTACTTTTGAACTTGAAGATCCTCTTATGTTTTTGTACGTCACGTCCTTCACTTGCACTAAGCTCCCCTGATATTATATATATGTGTGTATGTTAAAAACACAAATCTTCAACATAACTTAACTAATAATAAAAATTATAATTAAAAGATGGAAGAGAAATGTAAGTGTACGTACCTGTTTTTTACAATTACCACTTGGACAATATTGTTGATCAATTATTATAGGATTTGATGATTTTATCATGATAATATCCTCAAATGCTATATTTGTAGCCATACCATTCATCGATAATGCCCAAGTCTTAATTCTCACACCATTCTGAGTATTGATCAAGGTGCAATTTTTGATGTGTATATCCTTCACAACATCATTGTTAGTTAGTTTACCTAAGCTACCTATACTTATTCCATGGCCAGGGCCACAAGTGACTCTGGTAATGTTGATGCTTTGACTACCTGCTACCATAGCTATACAATCATCTCCGGTACCAATGTTTGAATCCACGATACGGATGTTGTTTGAGTTGCCTATACGAATGCCGTCAGTGTTAGGGCTTTCATCTGGTGCACTTATCTTAATATGCCTAAAATATCCATAACTGCAACTGAAGATGTTGATGTGTACACCCTTGCTATTGATTGAATGTATGTCATGCACAATAAAATTATTCATGAAATAGAATCCAACTGTCTGATTCAAATGTAAAACAAGCCATTATCAGAAACAATCTTGGATAAACTTTCAACTATAACTTTTATCACACATTTAGGGCACAACCAAATAAACGTATTATGAAAGCAAATTGATTTTAGTTAGTGACTAGTATTAAAATACAAAATCTGAATGTTGTTGGAATAATAATACAAAATGTGAGTTAGAGAGTAAGTGCTCTAAACTATTGAAAGTTGGAGAGAAGGTGCTCAACACAATCAAAAGATAAATAAATGAGAACTGAAAATGCAAGAATAAACAACTTTGAATTATGGGATGACATTATTAATGGAATAATAATTCAAAATTGTTTAGAATTTGTTATTTTTGAGATTTATTAAAGTAATGTCTAGTTAAATATATTTGTTTGTCCTAGTTCATATGAAAACGTATATTCTAATCCTAATTCATATATAAATATAAATATAAATATATTTTTTTAGTCCTAATTTATTTTTGTTTGTTACTATTACAAATATAGATTTTGCTAATTATTTTTAATTACAGAGATAAATATAGAAAAAAAAATCTATAGAGAAATAGAGAGAAGTTGAATTTAAAATTGAAAATTTACGAGAATATAAATAAAATATTTTCCATCATTTCATATAATCCGTAATCAAACAAACATTTATTACTAATAAGAATATAGTTAAAGTGGAATTCATCAAAAATAATTTTAGTTGAAAAAAATTTAAAACTTACAAAGGGAAGGATTGCACATTGATGTTTTCCCCAAGCACAAGCCCCTTGTCCATCAAAGGTTCCATGTCCTTTAATCTTTAAGCCATCTATATACTTAAAAAGAATCCAATACTCATTGCAGAATATCTTTGGATCTATTGGAGCTTTGATAACTCCTCTCATTTCGAAGGTCTTGTCCCATCCATTGCATGGTCCTTTAAAAACTGCACCATTTACCACATATTCCCCTAAAGGTATCAACAATGTGGCTTTTCCATTCCATTTGCATACATCCCTCCAACCATTCAAAAATGCCTTCCACAATAAACAAATAAAACAAGACATAATTAGACAATAAATTAATTTGTCGTATATACAATGATTATTATTTCATTAGCAACTTGTAATGATATATGGGCTTAGGCCTGGACGACTTTAAAATGCATCACTAGTTGCTTAATTATATACCTACAATATAACCTTTGGCTTGCCGATATAGGAATTCTATTAGTAAGATTGAGGTTTGTCCAACAACATGAAATTTTCCTATACTCAACGCTGAAGTTTTTTCCTTCTTATCAAGATTTTCTTAAACACAGTTAAACTATAGTCCACATCGACAAAGCTAACATAAAAAGTGAATTTGATATCATTTGTAATGACTTAATTCACTAGTAACGTTGTTTATTTTGGGCCTAGGCCAGCATTTTTTTTAATGATGTTACAAAACCTAGTTACTTATATAACATTATTTTTTGCCAATGTGGAACTTCGTATTCTACCATGGGGTGTCATTTACCTTAGCAAATGAGACTCTTCTATACATGTAGTAATGTAATGCCTTAAATGAAATAGATCTACTAATAAGGAATGATTTTATAGCTAGCAACATGTTCAAAGATGGACACAATTAACTTTTGCGATCTTTTATCCGTCATTTCTTTATATTTTTAAAAAATTATAAGACAAGTTAAATTATACTTTTGATTAATGTTTTCTTATGAAGAGTGCAAAAAACAATTAAATAAAATTTACTAAAGGAATTAGTTTCTCAATGAGCTCCAAGCCAATTAGACAAGTAAAAAGGGGCCGAACTAGTTTGTAAGTGAAATTATAATGTAGATCTTTTATCATTTTTACTCGTATGGATTCGATAATAACTAAGAACGCTTTAAAAAGTAAAGGTTCTTACCTTACTATTGTCCGTCCTCCCATCTGCTTTAGCACCATAGGAATGGACATTAAAGACCTTTTCTTGAGCATTTGTGCATACAAAAATAAGGCCTAATATAAAGGCTATTTTGAAATAGGACTTGGAAGTCATGTTTTGTACTCATTTTGCCTTTTTCACTTGTGGTTATATACACCTTCTTTTTTCAAAATATAGTTCCTTCATTAATTTCTTAGATTTGGTTACTCCAAAAAGATTTTATTTTATTTTATTATTGTTTTAATTTGACTAATAAGAAAGGCAAGTAAATATTTATATTGAATTAATACATGGTAAGTTTATTAAATTGACAGCTAAGCTTATTAGCAAATTCACACTTTCATTCCGACCAATCTTTATTAGGTCATAATGACAATTATCCTTAACTCGCTACTTGCTAATAAATTCAAACCCCCATTAATTAATTAAGGAAAGTCCAATATTTAATACGAAAATAAAATTTATAAGCATAAAAAATCCTCTGATGGTCATATAATAAAAAGGTATAATACATATTGACCCTAAACTTCACTTCAAATTTTAACTTTGACTTCCAACTTTCATATTGCACAAATAGACACTTTAACTATCCTACCTTTCAATAAATAAACACGCGAGTCCAACCTAGCAAAGCGCGTAAGATGCACGTATTCTGCGCATGAGGAGTAAATTTTGATGCCCACAGTGGTAAAAAAATGTTGAAATGACAATTTTACCCCCGGATTCCAGCCAATCTCCGGCAATCCAAAACCTCCATTCATTTTACCCAGCCGTTGTCCTTTTCCTCCACACCGGAGCATAACGCATGAAGCGAACGAGCTTCGAGCTCGCTAAAACCACCAAATACCCGACTCCAAACCCATCAAATCCACTGTCTCCGGCGAGAATCATCACGAAACAACACTGCTGCAACCAGCAGGTCGAACCAGACACAAAAACAGCAACCAAATGACCCCAAAACCCCATGAAAACAGACTCAACAACCACAAAAAACCTAACCAAGAAGCCAGCCATCAACAAACCTTTAAGCTCTGTCAACGATGAGCTCCAAGCTCTAAAAACCATTACGAGGAATTAATTTTGATTCTTGTATATAAATTAAAATTAAAATTAAATTTGATTCTTCTATATATAAATTAAAATTAATTTTGATTTTGTTTTTTTTTAATTCTAAAATTGACGGGCAAAATATTTAACTAGTTGGCAGTCATTGATTGGCTCACTAATACACGTTGGAGCGATTGCCTTTCACGCTCCTTGACTGTAAAAATCGCGTGTTAATTTATTGAAAGGTAGGATAGTTAAAGTGCTATTTGTGCACTATGAAAGTTGAAGGTCAAAGTTAAACTTTGAAGCCAAATTTAGGGTTATATATATATATATATATATATATATATATATATATATAAAGTAGGGAATGAACTATATACGCTCAAAAAATTGAAGTCTGTTAACAAGAGCGCGCATCAAAGATTTACGAACCATAGCAGTTTGAAAAGAAATACATTGTACAAACTATAGAGACAGAGTAAATTGATAAGAAGATATTTATTGCTGCAAATCTATTAAACAACTCAAATAATAAATCACAATCTTATATTCATTCATAAAATCGTCCAAGAAGCGTTGTTTCTAGGCTGAAATTCAGGCTACTCTTTTTGGTCTATATATATTACACCCTGGTAGAACTCGCAAAGTGCAAAAATATCAAGGTTTATGTATAAACTCTAACTTAAACCGTCTTTACGTGTTGGAATAATGAAATAATTTGCTTCCAACTTTGGGTACTTTTGTCATGCCTCAAAATCAGGTACTGGTATTGGGGTTCTTTACTTGACTAAAGAGAACCAAACCAATTAATCAAAGCACATCGGGGCCGGCATAAAGGACCAACCCAAATCAAAAGAAACACAATGGAAAACTCAAAATATTACCATATCAAAATCTAGACCAACAACATGGCCACAACGATTTACAAGGCCAAGATGGAAAATTGCTAACACCTGACATATCCATCAACTATACAAATAATAATAATAATAATAATAATAATAATTAAAAAAAATGACTCCACAATCAGAAACACCGAAAAGAATATAGTACACCAGTCATTATTTAAACTCAACCACATTTAATATCTAAAAATCCGTAGAAATGAATGCAATGCCCCCTAGCACTAGCAATGGGGATATGCGCTTGAATTTATCGAAATCGAAATCACAATATAACTGAATTAATTTACAAAAAGTCAACTGCACTGCTAACGTAAATTTATTTTCTTGTATTATAAAAACTTAGATTGTGTTACACCAAAATGACTTATTTAGATTTTGATTGATTAATATGAAACGAAAGTAAAATATCCATCTTGAATTAATATCATGGTAAGTTTATTAAACTGCCAGCTAATCTTGTTAGCACATTCACATTTTCATTCTTACAAATTATATTGCTCTAACCCAAAAAGTTTTATGTCAGTCATAAATTTAGTCATAATGACATCTATCCATCTTTCGCTAGTGAATCAAAACCCCCAACCAATTGATTTGGAAACTTTCGATATTTAATGCGAAAATATTAAGTTATAAGTCTAAAATATCCTTTGATATAATAAAAAATATAGAATGAACTAAATACGCCCAAGTATCAAAGTTTGTGTATGAGAGCATCTATGGTTTATCAATATAGGCTGAAAAGAAATACGTTGTACAAACAATAGAAGAGAAAGAGAGTAATATAGATAAAAAGATGTGTGTTCGACTAAAAAAATTATTGAGAACTCTCTACTTGTTTTTACTCATACTTGATCAATAACACTCCAAAAACTTTAAACCAATATTTGTATTTTCAATTGATCATTTACCGATAGCGAGGATATGTTTCATTTCACACTTTCTGATGAAGTAGTTGCAACAACTATGACAGCTGTTATAAAAACTTTCATAAACTACGGTAAAAATGGTTGTTAATGACAATAAAATCGTCTATAACCGCAATAAATATTGCCGCTAATATAAAGCTATTGAATTTTGACCGTAGAAATTACCTTCACTAAAACCTTTAGGGTCTGCTACAAGTCACATGTATTATTTAACGGCAACTAAAAAGACGGGTAAATTTCTTCTGAAATCTCTTATTTAACGACAATTGTATGGCTATTGAATCTAACAAAAAAATAAGAATGTCCACAACTTTCAAAAAAGAATTATTGGCGCTAAATCCAATTAATTGTCACTACAAATTTCATATTGTTAGAAACAGTTGAAATGTATTACAATCTATCATTGTAGAATATTCATATTATAATGTTAATTAATAGTATATTTGAATTTTCCCTTAGCTTTATCTAATTTATAATTACATTTTATGCACTAAAACAACATCCACAAAAGAATGCTACTGTTAACTAAAATATTACTTAAAACATTTTATGCACTAAATCAAGTAGTAATTTATAATATTGATGTATCATCAACATAAAAGATAAAACTACACTACTTGAGCTAAAACGTTATCTTTTAATTGACCTTATTGAAGAGAGACAATAACAAAATAATAATTGGCCTTCATCTTATTGAAATCTTCCATGCTAAATCTTTGAGCATCATAATTCAAGGAGCGGACACTATATTCTGGACAAATATTCAAGCAATATGAAAGAACATCAAAATAAACTACTTATAAATGGCACATATACTACAATAAAAAACAACTTTAAGTGGTAATAAATAGACATATTAACAAAGAGTGATTAGATCTTTACTGTCATTAGTTTAGTGACATTAGATTCAATGTCGCTAAAGCCTTTAGGAACATACACAAAGAATACTAATTACCGTTAAAAATACATATTTAACAGCAATTACTAATTAATCACCGCTAAACCTTATTTGTGATATAGTGATACATACTTGATACATGCATAGCCATAGTATAATCAAAGCTATGGATGGATATGATATTGATACGATATATATTGAATTGTCATATCGATTAAAAAAAATTGATACTTTTTGTATCATGATTTTTTGAATGACATATATATGATATACATTTTTAATTTTTTTAGTATTGGAATTTTATAAATAGAGTATTGCAATATCGAATATTGAACCAAATTATATAGTGAATAAAATAATTCTTATATGTTATTATAAACTAACAAATATTCAACCAAGTATTAGCATAAAGCTAAATGATCAGACGCTGTAACTTTTATTACTTTATTGATTGAATTTTTTTTATTGTACAATTGATTAACAATGGGAGCTACTTGTACTTTCTATTGAATAAATATTTTTACACGTGTAGGTGTTAGTATGATACAATTAAGATGATTTTTAAAATATTTAAGGGCATTTTTAATTCTAAATTTTATTTTACTCTAAAAATATAAAGTTTTCTATTTTTCTAGACAATCAATTTTAACGCAATAATTTAAGGAATCAATGTTGTTTGAAGCGATCAATTAGTAGTTGTGGAAAAACTAATTTTAATCAATTAAATAAATCTGAAGTGTTGCAATCCACTTAGATTAAGGGATTTTGAACAACTCAAAATGGGTGAAAAAGATACTTTTATTTTGGAAAAATTACTTTGAGACCTTTTTTTTATAAAAAAAATAATTATTTATTTTAAATATACTCTTTAATTATTATTATTATTTATAGCAATATACAACAAAGCTGTATATTTTATTAGATTTATCTCTCTTTTGCCTCTTTCGCTTTTTTCTCTCTCACCTTTTTAATTTTTATATCTTTTTGTTGCTCTTTCTCCTTTTTTTTTTCTTTATATTGTTATTTTTTCCTTTTTTTCTTTCTATTGCTGTTTTTTTCTCTTGCTTTCTTTCTATTATTTTTTCTTTCTTTTTTCTTTTTGTTGCATCTCTCCCCCTCTCTCTTGCCTTTACCCTTTCTCTCTCACAATTTTCTTTCATAGTGTAATTAATAATTTGTGAACTAAATATATATTTTATCAATAATTAATTAATTAGATAAACAATCTAATAGTAACAAATGAAGAGACATAATAAATTATAAAATGAAATAAACTTGAATTAAAAATGTATTTCACATATACTAAAGTTGAATTATAAGAGAATTAATATGAATGTAAAATGTAGCAAACTAAAAGAACATTCTATGATTTTCTGTAAACTGAATGAATTCGTATAACAACGAACTCACAAGTAATTAAACATAAAAAAATCAACTAATAAATTGCAAAATGAATTAAAATTGTATTACTCTAATATTGAACAAGTAAATAAACTAAATTTGATTTAAAATAAAGTTGAATTAGAAGAAAGAATTAAAAATGAAAGAAAAATGTAACTAACGAAAGACAAGACAACGATCTATAAACTGAATTAAACCTATATTGTTCATCAATAAAACATGTATTATATCTGTCTTATAAATTATTTTGGTTTGTATCACTAAGAACGTGAGTGATGTTTGCAATATGTATTAAAAAT
The DNA here is from genome assembly GCF_036512215.1 of Solanum lycopersicum. NCBI lineage: Eukaryota > Viridiplantae > Streptophyta > Magnoliopsida > Solanales > Solanaceae > Solanum > Solanum lycopersicum. The sequence continues at coordinate 39,955,915 of NC_090809.1, read as the reverse complement.
GTATTGTGCATGTATTATGAGTGTTTACCTAAATTACTTTAGTTCATGTTGTTGGTGTGACATTATAATATTAATAAAAATATATATTATATGTTACATTATATATAATATAATGTCTATTGATAGACATTACATTTGTGCCTCTTTACTCTAATCAATTGTGGAAGAAAATGGTCATTAGTTTTTAGTAACTTATGTAATCACTAACTCTTCATTTCATCCATTATTCTATATTTATGTCTTGTAACTTATGTAACATTTGAGTCATTCATTTGTCAAATTTACTATCCACTATCTCCTATTCATTGCAAGAAAGAATTCATTACCTATAAATAATGTAGTCTTCATTTGTGTTGAGATAGGAGAATAAACAAGAGAAGTACAAGAAAATATAGAGTGAAAAAGATGAGTGGTTTATATTGAGGTTAGTATAGTGAAAGAGAGAGTTGAGACATAGAAAATATTCTAAGTCTTCAATTATATTCACTATACAAAAGAGAGTATTATATGTTGAAGGAAGGTGTTCTTTTGTGGAGCTTTGGACTCTTCAATTAATCCGGAGTTGCTTGAGTTATACACTGTTGTTGGGCTATTGTATCCTGGAGGAGACAAGTCAAGAGTATTACTATTGGATCGGTGTAGATTATGCCGGAGTGGGCTTGAATCTCCTTAAAGAGAGCGAGATATCCGTGCCTCAGCCTAAAGATTATTTCTTTATTTTATTTTCAATTGTAATCTTGCAATATTATTATCTTGTAAGTTTTTTCACTAACACATGTCGTTAAAAAGGGAGGGAAGTTTGTGTATGTGTTATAAATGTAGGATGCATTATTCATAATTTTAATACAATTATGAAAAATATTTAATACAAACACAATATAGTTTCGTAAATTTCATCCTTTTCGAGCTTCAATCAGATATTTCTCCTAAATCAATTTTAAAACTTAACTAAACCCTCTTAAAATTGAGATATAAACTACAAATGATTTTTTCAATTATTTGTAGGAGCAATCTATCCAAACTAAAGAGAAAACAAGTAATCTAATCGTAACAAATGAAGAAATATAATAATTTGTCAAATGAATTTAACTTGAATTAAAAATGTATTACACACATATTGAAGTTGAATTAGAAGTGAATTCAATACGTAGGCATAATGTTGCAAACGAAAGAGCATTCTGTGATTTGTAAACTGAATAAAACGTGTACAATAATGAAATTTAACCATAACAAATCAACAGATAAATTGTATAAAATGAATTAACTTTTATTGTAAGTGTATTACACAAATATTAAAGTTGAATTATAAGAGAGAATTAAACATGAATAAAAATATAGCTAATGAAACACCAGACAATGACCTATAGAGTAAATTAAACTTATATCAATAATGAATTAAACAACTAATCTAATAGCAAAAAATAATAAATTGCAAAAGAAATTAAATTTGCACTAAAAGAGTATTATACAATATTAAAGTTGAATTAGAGGAAAAAAAGAAGAACAAATGAAAAGCGTACCTAACGAAAGATAAGACAATAATCTATATATTGAATTAAACTTGTATTATTCATAAGTAGGACATATATTATATAAATCTTATAAATTATTTTGGTTTGTATCACTAGGAACATGAGTGATGTTTGCAATATGTATTAAGAATGTAGTGTGCATGCATTAATCATTTGGTTGGTATCACTAAGAAGAGAATAAAGTTTGCAATATGTATTAGAAATATATTATTCATGAATAAACCTTATACTATACGTGTCTTATAAATTATTTGATTTGTATCACTAAGAAAATGAGTGATGGTTGCAATATGTGTTATAATGAATTGCTAATGAATGAAATTTATATTATATCTGTCTTGTAAATTATTTTAATTTATCACTAAGAAAATGAGTGACGGTTGCAGTATGTATTAAAATGTAATGTGAATGTCTTATAAATGTATTATTAGTGTGTGTAGACACATAAATTGTATTGGATCAAATTCATATAAAATTTGAATTAAATATATGTTTATTTGGGTTGAATAATTAATCTGGTCTTTATAAATAAATAAGTCTATCTTATAAAATTCAAATTCAAGGTCCATTTCACCTTGAAGCCCAAAACCATGTCATGTGTCAAAGTGACTAGGCATCCAAGACCAACAAGATGACGCCACATGTCCAAATGAGGTGGTAGTCCCAGTCAGATGCAAGAACCAATAACAACCCGCCAAATATCAAAATGACATCCTTTGTCCAATCACAAACAACATTGTCCACCTTCTTACAACAATAAATAGGGGATGAACATGACATTCAGAAGAATCAAGAAAGTTCTTCAACAAGCATTCAACAAATTGGAGAAATCTACAACATCAACCTCATAGTTCTTCGAAGGAGTGGTCAACAGAGTTCATCTCAGAGATCGACTTGAAACAACGAAGCGCTTTCGACATCCGGGAGATCGACAACATTTCAAGGAGGTCTACATCATCCAACAATCAAGAAATACACTCTAAATACCCTCGAGTCACGGAGAAACTTAGGAGAGAGAATCAAGAGAATAACGAAATCGTACTCACAATGATTAATTAATAAAATCACATTTTTCTTTTATTTATTTTGCTTGTAGTTGATTTTCCGCGCTTACGAAAATTTGTTGCGAACAGTGAATTAACATATATTTCTTGTTGGTATCACTAAGAAACGATTGAAGCGTGCAATATGTATTATAAATTTAATATTCATGAATAGAACATGTATTATGTATATCTTATAAATTATTTTGATTTATATCACTACGATAAAGAGCGAAGTTGCAATATGTATTACAAATGTATTGTTCCTATAGTATAAATGTATTAAGAGTGTTGCTTAAATTATTTTGGTTGATATCACTAAAAAGAGTGAAGTATGTATGTATCATATATAAATGTATTGCTTATGGTTTTAATACAATTTTAATACAATTATGAAACATATATAATATGACTTTAATACAATTGCGATACAGTTTCATAAATTTTATTTTTTTCGAGTTTCAATATAATATTTCTCCTAAAATTAATTATAAAATTAACAAATCCTATTGAAATTGAGTTATAAATTTTAAATGAAATTTTTAATAATTTGTTGGAACAACCTATCCAAACTAATCATAAATTTATAAAATTCAAATTATGAATTCAAAATTTGAAGCTCAATAATGACCATCAATGGTGAACTCCTGTTGTTTGTAATTTAGAGATTTGAAATTTCTAATTGAAAACATAATTTTGTACGATTTTTCATCTTTTCATTCTCTTTTTATCGTATTTATTAAATAAAAATAATGAAATATGAAAAATTAACTTGTTATTTAAATAAAAATTTGAAAGAAAAGAAGATTTTATTAAAAAAAGAAAATAAAAGAAGACTACGAAGATAATAATGATAGAGAGAGAAATATAAGAAGAAGAACAAAGAAAAGATGAAGAGAAAAATGGGTCGAGAAAGAAGCGACACTACATTTTTCTTCATTTCAAATTTTTTTTATATTTAGTTATAAAAATTGTATTAACATAAATGGTATATATTGTTTTAATATAGAATATTTATGTGATTTTTTCCCTTTTATTTTATTATGTATTAACTATACATTATGTAGAAGGGATATTTACAACCCCCAAATATGCTACTATTATCTAAAAGATACACTACACAATCCACAAGATATTTTAATTGATTTCCAATAATTAGAAATAAATCTACCCATTAACTATTTTTCCTAACTCATGCTAACACTTCCCCTAAAGATGGGTCATAAACATCATGTATGTCCATCTTGAAAAGTGAGTTATTAAAAGCTTTTCCGAATGCAACTTTAGTTAGAACATCACCCAGCTGCTCTAAGGTCTTCACATATGGAACTTCAATTGTATTATCCTCAAACTTCTCATAGATGAAATTACGGTCAATATACACATGCTTAGAACGATCATGTTTAATTGAATTTTCTGCAATTTTAGTAGTAAACTGATTGCCGCAAAATACTTCATAAGTTGGTTGAGTGAAAAATTGAAATCCCTCACAAGTTGTTTCAACCATAGTAATTCTCGAATAGCTTTGACTATTGCTCTATATTCAGCCTCTACACTAGACAATGAGACAACCTTTTGTTCTTTACCTTTACAAGCAACCAGGTTATCTCCAACAAAAGTGAAATACCCTGTTGTTGAACTTCGTCGTTCTCCTTTTGACACCCAATATGAATCACAATAACCTTTAATTCTGTATGGTGGTTCTTAGAGAAGATAAGGCCTCTTCCTGGTGCTGACTTCAAGTATCGCAAGACTCTAATGACTACATTCATATTAACTTCACTTGGATTATCCATAAAGTAACTTACCACACTAATCTCATAAGCGTTCTCTGGTTGGGTATGTGATAAGTATATTAAGCGTCCCACTAATCTTTGATACCCGTCTCCTTTAACAAATCAAGAACATATTGCGTTGAGACAAAATATTCCTTGTTTTGACCCAATAACTCTAATACCCAAGAAATACTTTAATCCTTCTAGATTTTTAATATCAAATTCAGATGACAAGTAAATCTTCAATTCAGTCATTTCATCAGCATCATCACCAGTAACAATCATGTCATCAACATAATATGATAAGAACAATTATCTTACCATATTGTCTCTTCAAAAATACGAAATGATCTGCATTATGTGGCTCTGAGCATAACCATATTTCTTCATTGTTAGTCAGAACCTTTCAAACCATGCCACAGGAGATTGTTTCAGACCATACAATTTTTTTAGCTTGCACACTAAATCTATAGTTTCAGACGTACTGTAACCAGGACGTATGCTCACATATATTTCTTTAGATAATTCTTCATCCAAAAAAACATTCTTCACATCATATTGTTGTGGAGGCAAGTCAAGATTAATTAGCAGCTATTGATAATAGAACACGACCAATACTTAGTTTTGCCACGGGCGCAAAAGTTTTCGAATCGATTAATTGAACCATCTGAATTGTGTTTCACTGAAAATTAAACCCACATGCATACAACTAATTTCTTCTCTTTCCCTAATGACGTAATATCCCATGTATGGATTTTCTCTAGTGCTTGCATCTCCTCATTCATGGATTCTGCCTATTTAGGATCATCCAATGCTTCTTTAAGTCTTGTAGAGGTAATAATTAATCGATGACATCTGATTCACAAAGCCTTGGATAGAGCTTGGTAAGTGTCCATTGAAAACATAATCAATAATAGGATATTTAAATTCCTTTGAATTATCAGAGGAATGTCTTCCTGGTGCTTTTGCTCGATTAATTTGAGGAGGTAACTCATACCTATTCATGTTATTATCATCACTAGAAACAACTGATGTGGTTTCATCAATTAAATTATTAGTATTAATCTCCTCATAAGTAACACATACCTTAGGAACATCACCGGATGAGACATAATTTGTGGCTATTGTCATGTAGAAACACCATTCAATTTTGCTTTTCAACCTTATTCTCCCTTTGAAGATAAAAACTGGATAACTCCAAAGACAAATACATCTCGTTTTCAGAAAAATTAACATCCATAGTAATGTACAATCTTTCGAGGGATTATAACATTTCTAACCCTTTTTATGAGGAAAATACCCAACAAAGACACATTGTAATGCAACTGGATCAAGTTTCATACGTTTGTGTCTAGGGAGGTAAAAACAATGCAATCAAAAATTTGAGGTTCCAATTTTAAGGTAGAAGAGAGATTAAAGAAATTGGAGAGGTGATTTAAGGGAGTCTTAATCTGTAGAACATTACTTGGTACACAATTTATTAAATAAACAACATACAAAATAGCATCCTCCCAAGATGAAGGTTGCATATGAGAACTAATTAAGCATCCATGCGTAATTTTTAATTTATGACAATTTTTTCTCTCTACAACGCCATTTTGCTGAGGTGTAAAAGAGCATGTAGTTTCTTGAATAATGTTATGATTTTGGAGATACGACTGCAACGCTTGATTAACATAGTCTCCACCATTATTTATTTGACCTAAGAACTTTTATTTTGACAAAAAATTGTGTTTGAATAATCATATGAAATGAGCAGAAGCAGAAACATCATTTTTATTCTTCAGTAGATATATCCATGTCATACGACTAAAATCATCAAGAAATATTAGAAACCAATGATAACCAAATGAACTAGAACTGGAGAGGGACCTCATACATCAAAGTGAATAAATGACAACGACTCAGTCACCTTACTAGTACTTAAAGGATAAGTAGTACGGTGGCTTTTAGCTAATACACAAACATCAAAATGAAAATTAGAGAAGTCACACTCTGAGAACAAAGTTGGGAAGTGTTTAGTGTAGCCAAAATAAGTATGACCAAATCTTCAATGCCACATCCACATCTGGTGTTATTTAGTAGAGAAGGAAATTTGTGTTGTTAGATAAATACCATGACATACATCATCCATATAATAGAGCCCCCCTGTTTTAGTACCACGCCCAATAATCTCCTTGTTGTTGAGGTCCTGAAAAATACAGACACGAGGATACATTACTAGACAATTTAATTGTTGAGTTGATTGAGACACAAATAAAAGATTATTGAATAGTAAAGGAACAAATAATGTATGCTCTAAAGACAAGCAGGGAGTTAGAACAACAGTTCCAACACTAGTAACTGAGATGATACATCATTTGCGTTGGACACATGTGAATGATGTGATTTATTATGAGCTTGTAGCAATGACTGATCAAAGGTCATACAATCAATAGCTCCGAAATCAATAACCTATCTAGTGTCTTTATCAGAATCAATTTTAACAAGAGTTGATTACCTGATGATTGTCTTGGTATAGCTAAATCAGATCATCAATTTCAGTTGAAACCAAAGTCATTTTAGCAGTTGACAGTAATGTGATAGTTGAAATGATAGCAACAATTTCTCATCATATTTTTCATAATTCTTTCGATTTCTCCGTTCCATAGATTTCTTTTCATTTAAACCATCTCACCAATCTGTATATCCATGTAACTTAAAATTATTCTCAACTACGTTTTTGAGATTACCGCTATGAGTACAACTCTTTTCACCATTGCTATGAACTTTTGCATGGTAATCTCAATTCTGGATAAAAGAAACCTTTGCTCCCATAAACATGTTGAAATTTATATTATATTGTGTTCGTTCAATGTTATTCACTTCAAACCATAGCAAAAGCAGATACTGGCTAGGGAAAATTTTTTACGCAAAGAATATCACTTCGGATACGATCATAAATATCATCCAAACCATCCAAAAAGATATACACACTCTTCTTCAATTTCCTTCTGTCGAGCCTGGACAACATTAGGTTGTGTGACAGAGATGGGATTACGATGATCCAGTTCCTACCATATTTTTTTTGCTAATCTACAAAATATGTAGAAATTGTTTTCCCTTCTTGTTTCATATGCATTGCTTGACAAAAAAGATTGTAAACAATCTATCTATCTGCCCCATCATAGTCATAAATATTTGAGATATTGTGTTCCAAATACTCTTGGCCATCGAAACATGTACAAATAAGCTCATAATGTCGGGTTTCATGGCAGTGATGAGCCAAATTTTTAGATAGCATTATTCATACTCCACTTTTCATAAGTGGTATCACTAGCGAGAAACTCTTTAACTGTTCCTGATAAGTATTTCATTTTTCCACAACTTGCAGCAAATATCTCAACAACTTGAGACCAAAGAAAATAATTGAGAAAATGATCAAAAGTCCCCCAACCAATACCCGAAATCTCAACTACACACTCCAACTTCACGGGTGTCCCATTACCCACCTAAACTATATTTTATCTATTTTCTACCGACCTAAGTGTTGACCTATCATGGAAGGTGTTGTCACCGCCTCTAGGCGCGTTTGAAGCAAAATTTAATGAAAAATTTCCCCCTTCTCTTATAGTCATCTTCCCCACTTTTAAATACCCATTACTTCTTCTTCCCCTATCATTAATCCTTGTTTCTTTAGTAAAAACTTCACGAATTCCTCTCAAAATCATGTAGGGTTTAGTTGTTAATGTTCATTTGTACTTCAAATCTTTAATTTAGGGTTTGTAATATGATCTAACTTCTTATTTAGATTTCTAATTAGAAGTTTGAAATTTCTCGAAATTCATCAAAAATGGCAAATGAAAATTTGAATACGCTTTGTATGGATGAATCAGACTCAATTCTCAATGTTGCAGTGAGATGCAAACATGGAATTTTACTGAATTTGCAAACTTCTTGGTCAAAATTAAATCCGGAAAGAATATTTTGGTGATATCACTTGATAATGTAGAATCATCTGATGTAAATGCTCTTACTTTTGATGATGCAGAATCGTTTGATGATAACAAAAGTGGAGTAGGAGATGAAAAGAGGGTTTTTGAAATTTTCTTGCTTTCTTTGTCATTCTTTCAGTTTAGGGGGAAATGGGGAAAAAACAAGAAAAGGGAGAAAAAGAAGAAATGGGAGTTTCTAGGTGTGGGTCCCAGCGCGTGAAATCACACAACTTGACTTATTTGGTTTATGTGTTGAGGTCAACACTTGGGGGTAGAAAATAGATAAAAATATAATTTAGGTGGGTAATGAGACACCCGTAAAGTTAGAGTGTGTACTTGAGATTTCGGTTATAGGTTGGGGCTTATAATCATTTTCTCAAAATAATTCTTTCCATTGAGTTTTACACCAAAAGAAATGACTATAGGGTTAGGATAGTGGTTGTATTTTTAGAGGATTCACCCATAGAATTATAGACTTAGAATACAGAAAAGAAATTTTCCCCGATACTAACTCAAAATAGGTGAAAAGATACTTTCATTATGTATCAACGATACATTATATAGAATTACAAAGATATCAGAAGATATTTAAAATCCCAAAGAATATGCTACTATAATTTCAAAAAATATACTACACAATCCACAAGATATTCTAATTGATCTACAGTAATTTTTACAAATCTACCAATTAACTGCTTTTCCTAACTCATGCTTACCGAACTTGTATGTTTCAATTAACAGATCAAAAGCCTTACATGTTATATGAATAAACAGAGCCACAAAAAGTCTTAAGCAATCAACCTTACCTTTATAAGCTTGAGCTTACCATAGATACTCAATTTTATTTATTTATTTTGTAGGGTTAGGTTAGCAAAAAGTGAAAAAGTGTGGTGGGGTTGGGTTGTGGGGTCAGGGACCTTAGCTTTTCATCACTCTAAAAACTTAGGGAATGAAATACAAATTTACAAAAATACAACAAAGTCCCTTTTAATATTTATAAATATTCCACCTTTATTAATTTATTTAATTATTCAATAATTTTTCTCTCTTCTCAACTTCTCTTCTTCCTCCATATTTTCTTGAGTATCTCAAATAGTTGAAATATTTTTTTCTCCAATATTCTTCTCAAGTCGAAATATTCATCCTCTTATACTTAGGTAAGTTCATTTTTCTTTCACTTCAAGAAATATGAATTACATGGGAATTTTTCCGTGGATTAGTATGAAAATCTGTAGGAAATTTATTTTTCTGCAAATTTTCATAATAATATCAAGGAAAATTCCTATGTAATTTCACACTTTTCTTGTACTGTTTCCCCGACAATTTTAGCTCCGTTTTACTGTTTTTTTGTTGCATTTTAATTCAATGGATTTTGAATTTTACAAAATATTGATTGTTCTTGATTAAATTTGCCAGAATTTTAATATGTTTTGAGTTCATGTTCTTGATTCTGCATCTTTAATTGCTTTTCGCTTTGAATAATAGTTAGATTTTTTTTTTAAATTTTATATTTATATGGTCTATCGATTTTTTTAAATTTGTTTTTAGCATTTTAGTTGGCGTTAATGGTGTTCTGATTACTGTTTTTGCATTCTCTCTTTCTAATAGTACGGTTGGTTGCTTTAAATGTTTGATATAGTAGTTTTCTTTTTTAGTTAATAGACTAGTGGTGGATAAATTAATCACTACAAATTTATTTTTGCTTATAATTGTATTGCTAAAGATACAAATTCATTAAAGGATCTGTTTCTGCGGCTTGCATTAGTAAGAAACGTAAAGCTGAAGAAGTTGATCGCTTTAGAATTTTTTTGTAAGAGTAAGGTGACGATTTACCGTGTTCACATTTGAAAAATTCTGCTTAAATAGCTCTATATTGATTCCACGCAAAGTTATTTTGAACACTTGAGACATTTGTCAAAGCATTTTAAATTCAATAAATAAAAGATTAGTTATAAGTTGTTGAGATGTGCGGAGAATAAAAAAAGATATATGACATCTAGTTCTATGTGAACGGTAAGTCAACTTGTTTGAACTTAAACCAATTTGCTTCGATTACAAGGTTGAATTGTTAGCACCCCGTGAATAAAAAATGAGCAAAGTCTTTTAATATTGTGGATTTTTATATTTTAGTGTGACCAAGAACAAAACCATCACTATTGAAAGGTTGATATGATTTTTCAGATGTAATCAATTATGAAATGAAAAAAAGTTAAAGTGCGTTTTAATTTGTTTCGTGTGGTCGGTGCTGTTGGAAAGGGATAATTGAATAAAATGGGTTCAAACCAAATCAAAATAGTGGTTGATTTAACTTTCTTCGAATTATCTATTAAGAAAGAGATGCTTGGCCTAGCATTGAATTGTTTGAAGAAGAAGAGTGATTTGACCAAACTAAAAAAAATTTAATGAGTAGAATAATGCCTTGTGTGCTTTATAAAAAACTTTCCAGGTATTTATGGTACTTATTATCTATTATTCTATCGATTTATCATAAACTCTTATATGTTAATGCAGTAATATTACATAGAATCTATAAATTTATATTTTCTTCTATTGATTGCAAGGTTTGATTGTCACGCCCTAAGCCAACATCCTGGATGTGGCCAGCACCCAATGACCATTGTCGGCCTTGAGCTAACCTTTGGCCTAGCTCACTTAACTCAGCAAAAGACTTAAACACAAAATATAAATCAATGTAATGGCTTAAAAATAATACATATACAATAGATCGGACAAGAAAAATAACCCGAAAACACGAACCAAATCAACTAAAAGCATACTACAATTCAACTAACAAGAATTCAACAATTTTTATTCAAGAACTTCAATGTTCATCATTCAATCTACTAAAAATTCGCTAGCTAAGCTTGTGATTACTGTAGCTCCCCAAAAGCTCATCTGACCCCAAGGTAGTACATATCCTATAAAAGCTGTCACAATCATTAATAGGAAGATTACAACTCCGAGACACCGAACAAATTCCCTAGGACTGCTATAGCTGGCATGATATAGACCACGCTGAATTAATCAAGTTGGCGTATGGGTGAACTAATCCAACACAGAAAGATCTCACATACCTTGATAAGGATCACCCCCGACGAATTCCATTTGTGAAGCCCTAGCGTTCTTGACCTTTCTCCCTTCTCTTTCTCCTCTTCTCTTTTCTCCCAAGTCCTAAGTGTGAATAACTTTTCTAAAAGTGACACTAGACTTATTTTACCCCTATTAAGCCTTTGAAATGGATTAGGGTAGTTGGGTGGAAAGACTACTTTATCCTTATTAAAATCCAGATTGGACTTTTTTTAATTCAATAACACAACTTCTGAAAGGCATATCTCCCTCATATGATATTGAAATCGTGCAAACATGGCGCCATTGGAAAGATCTTTCCAAGGAAATTTCAACCATATAAAGAACTAACTATAACTCATCTCGAACTAGAGGTTATGGTCATTTAAAAATGACCAAAACTCACTTTCTTAACTTAATAAATTTTTTCAGATTTTTCCTATTCTTTCAAAAAAATGATAAATTTTAGTTTCTTAGCTTATTCTTGTCTATTACAATTATGAGATGTTAAAATATCTCCCCATTGAGAACATTCATCCTCGAATGAGATTTCTCTCACTATGCTAAGAATAGCAACGTCAAGTTCAACACTTAACCATCCAAAAACAAATAATAATCATGTTTACTCATAGTTCATAAAGTACTAAGAAGAGAATTAATATCTTGATCAACATTTTCTCTGGATTCAAAGAGATGTGGTATCTCTTCTTCATATCCTCTTCAGCTTCCCAAGTCACTTCTTCAACATATTGGTTCCTCCAAAGGACCTTGACTGACACAACCTCTTTTGTTCTCAACTTGCAAATTTGGCGATCTAAAATCTAAACCGGAATATCTTCATAAGATAAGCTATCCTTAATCCCAACATTTTCTATAGGTACAATCAAATAATGATCACCATGCACTTCTTCAACAAGGAGATATGAAATACGGGATGAACCTCAGCTAACTTTGTGGTGGTTCCAACTCATATGCTACATGGCCAATTCTCTTGGATATTCTATAAGGTCCACTAAACTGGGGACTAAACTTTCCCTTCTTACCAAACCTCATAACACCCTTTATGGATGAAACTTTTATATACACCCAGTAATCCACTTCAAACTCCAATGGCCTTCTCCTCACATCTGGTTAGGACTTTTGACGACTCTGTGTCATCTTCAATCTCTCTTCAATCATCTTCACCTTCTCCATGGCTTGGTGAACTAGATCTGGTCCTATCAACCCTGCTTCATTAACCTCGAACCACCCAATAGGAGACCTACATCTTCTCTTATAAATATCTTCATATGGAGCCATTTGGATGCTTGAATGGTAGCTATTGTTATAAGCGAACTTAATGAGAGGTAGGTGATCATCCCAATTTCCCTTGAAATCGATCACACAAGCTCTCAACATGCCCTCTAAGTTCTGGATAGTACGCTCTGCTTTTCCATACATATGAGGATAAAAAACAGTTCTTAAGTTCACTTTTGAACCTAAACCTTTCTGGAAAGACTTCCATAACTGAGTAGTAAATTGTGTGCCTCTATCTAAAATAATGGAGATCGGAACTCCCTGAAGACTTATTACTTCTTGAATGTACAACTTAGCATAATCCTCCATCGAATGAGTGGTCTTTACCAATAAAAAATGGGCTGATTTTGTCATTCTATCAACAATTACCCAAATAGAATCATGTTGCCTACGACACCTTGGCAAGCCTGTGATGAAGTCTATATTAATCATCTCCTACTTCCATTTCAAAAGTTATATATTATGAGCTAAACCTCCTGGACTTTGATGTTCTATTTTCACTTGTTGGCAATTTGGGCATTTGGCAACAAACTCGGTAATGCCCTTCTTCATGCCTTCTCACCAATATACCTCTCTCAAGTTGCAATACATCTTTGTGGAACTTGGATAATTGGAATATCTGGAGCTATGAGACACCTCCATGATCCTCTCTTGGAGTCCGTCCACCCATGGTACATACAATCTACCTTGACACTTCAGCACAACATCTCCCCCTTGTTCAAAAGTCAATACTCTTTGCTTATGAACATTCACTTTCAAATCGAGCAAAATCGGAACCTTGTCTTTCTTCTCTTTCACCTATGAGATTAGTGATGATTCAAACCCATTAGTCACCACTATTCCTCCTTATGTAGAATCTATAAGTTTGACTCCCAAGTGTGCAAGTCTGTGCACATCTTTGCCTACCTCCCTTTTTTCTTCCTCAACATAGGCGGTACTCCCCATGGATAACTTGCTTAAAGCATCAGCAACCACATTAGCCTTACCTGGATGGTAAAGAATACTCATATCATAATCCTTTAGTATTTCTAAACACCTCTTTTGTTTGAGACTGAGCTCTTTCTGGGTGAACACATATTGTAGGCTCTTGTAATCACTGAATATATCAACATGAACATTATACAAGTAGTGACACCGTATCTTCAAGGAGAATACTAAAGAGACCAACTCTAAATCATGGGTTGGATAATTCTTCTAATGAATTTTCAATTATCTAGAGGCATAAGCTATAACTTTGATATTTTCCATTACCACACAGTCCAAACCAACTCTTGATGCATCAGAGTACAACAGAAAGCCTTGAGTACCCTCTGGTAAGGTTAAAACCAGAGTCAGAGTCAACCTTTTTTCAACTCCTGAAAGCTTTTCTCACAAGCTTCAAACCATTGAAACTTAATTGTCTTTTAGGTTAGATTAGTTAAGGGAGATGAGATAGACGAAAACCCCTCAACAAAACTTCTATAGTATCCAGCCAAACCCAAGAAACTTTGTATATCTATTGGAGAGGTGGGTCTAGGAAAACTTAGAAATGCTTCTATCTTTTAGGTATCTACGCTAATCCCATCACTGGAAATTATGTGGCCCAAGAATGCCACCGACTAAAGCCAAAAATCACACTTGGAGAACTTGGCATATAACTCTTTATATATCAAAGTCTGAAGAACTATCCTGAGATGACTAGCATGATATTTTTTATTCCTTAAATAAATTAGTTTTTTTTATCAATGAAGACGATAACAAAGATATCTAAATAAGGTTTAAAGACTCTATTCATGATCCATTAATATTGCAAGCGCATTGGTCAAACTAAAGGACATGACGAAAAAATCATGATGACATATCTGGTTCTAAAAGTTGTCTTAGGAATATCACATTTCCTAACTTTCCGCTGATGGCAGACTGATCTGAGATCAATTTTTGAGAAACAGGAAACACCCTGAAGCTGGTCGAAAGATCATCTGTCCTTGTAAGAAGATACTTATTCTTGATGATAACCTTATTTAGTTGGAAATAATCTATACACATCCTATGAGAACCATCATTCTTTGTCACAAACAAGACCGGAGAGCCCTAAGGAGAAACACTTGGTTGGATAAAACCTTAATCTAACAGGTGTTTCAGCTGTTCTTTCAACCCTATTAACTCTGTTGGTGCTATTATAAATGGCGGAATAGAGACAGGAATAGTATCTGCGATGATATCTATGCCCAAGTCTATTTATCTCTCAGGAGGAACTCTAGATAGATCATCAGGAAAAACTTCCTGGAACCCTTTTACTATTGGAACTGACTGTAGAGAAGGCAGCACTTGAGTCATTAACTCAGACTAAGTGATAGATACAACCCTTTGAAACTAACTTTCTCACCTTAAGGTACTTAGGCACTGCTGAACTACTATTCCACTCTATAATTGGCTCATTAAGAATATGAAACTTGACGACTCGAGTTCTACAGTCTATTGATGCATAACAGGCATGGAGCCAGTCTATACCTAACATGACATCAAAATCTCCATGTCTAACTCTACTAGATCATCCATGATGTTCTTGTTATTGATAGAAGTATGACAATCACGATAGACTCTTTCTGCTATAATAGACTCTCCAGCAGGGGTAGAAACTGTGAATGGTTCACTATGTTTCTCAGAAATAACATAAAAGTTCATGGCAACATATGGAGTTATAAAATATAAAGTTGCTTCTGGGTCTCAATGCATAAACACTAAAGTCAAAGACTTGAATCATGTCAGTGATAATGTCTGGAGAATTCTCATGTTCTTGGCGATTGTTGAGAGAATACAAGCGGTTTGTTCCTCCACCAGCACTAGAAGTAGCTCCCCTAGGTGCAACCCTGTCTGGTGGAGCAATTGATGAAGATTGAGATTTGTTTCCCTCATTACTACTGCCTTGCTTTTTATTTGGACACTTCCTCATGAAATTCCTAGTCTCACCACACTTGAAGCAACCCGTGAAGCCTTTACGACAAACACCGGAGTGATTTCTACCATACTTGGTGCAGGCAGGAGGCTTACTACCTCCATGTACCACACTACGCTGAGAATATGCAAGCTTAGCTCGGGAGTTCTGACCATGATGCTCTACTCTGTCTTTGGGTACAGGTTCACTCATAGATGATTGTGCATGCCGCTTTTGTTTATGAAATTGTGGCCGATTCAATCCACGTTTTTGTTGCACAGACTCTTTCCCAATCTTAGCTTTTTCGTTCCTGTACTCCTCTCTGTCAAACTTGATGATTTACAACTTGCGATAATATCTGGATAGTCTCACAAAATTCAGCATAGGTAATTTCTTCTTGAGGTTGCACTTCTTGTGCATTTAACAACTCTTGTTCTCCAACATTCCTCCTAACTGGGTGACCTCTGACTGCTCTTCGTGGAGATATAATTCTCTGAAAACAAGCGCAGATACGAATTAGAAGGAAGCTTTTTATAGATAAACTCTAACGCACTAAATGAGTATGAAAGAAGTGAGAAATTTCCTAAAGTTGTAGACTCCTAATCATAGATGAGGCGCGCTTCACAGCGATGATTAAGACTCTATAGACACAACTTCATAACTCTCTAGGACTTTTGAACTCTATGCTTTGGTACCAATTTTTTTACGCTCCGAGCCTACGCCCTGGACGTTGCTTGCACCCAATGGCCATTGTTGGCATCGAGTGAACCCTTGTCCTGGCTCACTTAACTCAACGAAAGACTTAAAAACAAGATAAATGTAATGGCTTAAAAATAACACTTAGCCAAAATGACAACTTCAAGTCTTATCATTTACAAGTCTAATGAAAGACCAAAGAAACTAATATTATCTTTCGATGAAGCCTCTAAAGTAAAGATGGAGGTTGGGACAACATCCCCAATCATCCTAACAATTAAAAGCTAAAAACAATAAACTAAATGATAAAGTTATTTTCCAGGATGAAAGGGGCTCGCCAACTGACTCTGAGCTGCTCACTGAATCAACGGTACGCCGAATGCTGACCCTAGTTACCTATGTCTTTATCATAATACGATGCAGGCCAACTGACATCAGTATATTGAATGTACGAGTATGCGAGTTGGAATGCTAACAACACTTAATCTTGATAAGGAGTAAGAAAGAACACTTACCTTGGCTCTGGTCAACTCTTGAACAACTAAGATGTATATAAAAATACAAATAAACTGATTTATATAAGGATACAAAAAACTTTTCTAAGAGTTCTCTAACCAACAACAATCATTTAAGAGCTACAGTGATGATACAATGATCTACCTCACGTTGCCAGCGCATTGTATACCCAGCGAAAGGTATAAGACCTGAACTTCCTAATGGATCCACTAGTCTACTACGAAAAGGGTTCATCTAAAAAGTATGACCTTTTTCTACCCATGGTGGCTACATGGTTTATAGGGGCTGTAAGTTGTCTGAACTCTTCCCCGTATCGGTGCTCCATACTACTCCCAAAAATATGTTTACTCTTATTTTTCAAAAACATACTGATTCTGTAGTTTGAGATTACTGCTCAAGACACTTAGCTCAAAGCTATCTTGGAAATCTTAGTTTCTCTACTTGCTTCTTTTACAAAGCTAGTCCTTTTCTGAAAACTCACCCTAAGGCTCCTTGGAAATCAAAAATTCCTGACTTGCTTAAATGTTAAAAAAAAAAATAGTTTGAAGTCCCCTTGGGAATACTTAGTCCCCCTATACCTCTGGAAAAAAAAACATCAACTTAACTCTTTACTTAGCTTGAAATTTGAGTCTTAAAAAAAAGTTAAAATTTGTAAATCAGACTCTTGAAACTTTAAGAACTTTACTTTGACTTGCTTTTTAACTTTTAGACTTGACTCTTAGCTTCTTTGACTTTGACCCTAATTTTCCTTGAATTGAATTATAGATTGAAGGTTCGTGATCTCATGTTTATGGATGATTTTATGATGTTTAGATATACCTTAGAGTGTTGGAATCAACTAAAAAAACGTGGGTACATCGCTTCAGAACTAGTATGAAAAGATGGGGAAAAAACGATGCCTTTAGGTGTCCTTGGAACTCTGAGAGGCGTGGAGTGTCAAATCTTGACAAAAAGAGACAGTCTTAAGGGGCTTTGGCTGGCGCGGCGCCCCAGGGCCTGTCAGACAGGCATTCTGACCTTTTTTCTACGTTTTTCATATCTAAACCCTCTAAACTTCCATGGATTTTTTCCTAAACACTTAGGATCATTAATATCCTCTATACCCAATAGATTTGACTCGAAAAACAACCCAAAAACACAAATCAAATCAACTAAAAACATACTACAACTCAACCAACAAGAATTCAACCAGTATTCTTCAAGAACTTCAATGTTCATCATTCAATCTACTTTTAATTCGCTGAATTAATCAAGTTGGTGTGTGGGTGAACTAACCCAACACAGGTTGATCTCACACACCTTGATAGGGATCACCTCCTACAAATTGCACTTGTGAAGCCCTAACTTTTTTGACATTTGTTCTCCTTCTTCTTTTCTCTTTTCTCCCAAGCCCCATGCGTAAATAAATTTTCTAAAACTTACTTAAGACTTAGTTTTACCCCTAATAAACATTTAAAATAGATTAGAAATAGTTGGGTGGAAAGACTACTTTACCCTTACTAAAATCCGGATTGAACTTTCCTCAATTTAACAACCCAACTTACGAAAGGCATATCTCCCTCATACGATATCGAAATCGTGCAAACTGGCGCAGTTGAAAAGATCTTCCTTAGGGCTTTCCGACCATATAAAGAACCGACTCTGACTCATCCCGAGCTAGAAGTTATGATCTTTTAAGAATCACCAATATTCACTTTCTTAACTTAGAAATTTTCCTATTCTTTCCAAAAAATAATAAATTTTAGTTTCTTATCTTATTCTTGGATATTACAATTTATGAGATGTTACATGGATATATGAGACTTTTTCCTCATCTTGAAAAGTATGTTAAGTCCTTAGATTCACTTTTGCACATTCCTTGTTTACTTAGATGGAGTGATAATATAACGGAAGACACATAACAAAAGACAACACATTCCTCATTTTCTTAGATGGAGTAATAAATTTTTTGCATTGGATGTTTGAGATGCTTGAGACATTTTAGTTATTTAAAATTATATAAAAAATAAAGTCAATAATGTGGGAGTTAAAACAAAGATTATCTTCTTTTTTATAAGAAAAAGGATGTCCATAAAGTCTTTAGGTTCTTTTTTCATTATTTAGATGGAACGACAACATAATAAAAGGCAACCCATTCCTCGTTTACTTAAATGGAACAATAATTATTTTGCATTGGATAATTTTAGTGCTTGAGACATTGTAGTTATTTTAAATTGAATATAAAATGAAGTCAATGATGAGGGAGTTAAAACAAAGATTGCCTTCTTTTTTATATAAAAGGTCAGATATTATGATTAGGTGTGGTGATTTGAGTTGTACTTTACTACCATTGCAAAAAGTGAATTTTTAAGTTTTATTAGTATTGTACACCAATTGATATAATCAAATATTTCTCATGTATCTAGTAGATGTTGAATTTTATATATTGACACTTCATCATTTATAAGGTACATGCGGGTTGGTGTAATGCTAAAAAGAAATTAGTATATAAAAAAAGTACTACATAAATTGGATTATACTAAGGACCATCAGCTGAATTTATTATAAATTCTAAACTATACGCTTTATCAATTGTATATTTTATGAGTTCATAGCTCTTATAGTATGCTAGTTTTTTGTATGGATTCAGTGGTACAAGACAAGAAGCCACTCCTTAGCAATCTAGCTTGAAGTTAACTACCTTAGAACATGATCAATCCACTGGTCTTACCTGAAGTGATACTAGTTCTTATCAAAGGATTATGGATGAACTCATGTGTGTTTCTATTATTAGACCTGACATTAGTTATGCAATTCAAAATCTTAGACAATTCATGCGATCATTAAAACAGTCTCGTTAGGAAGCTGTAACTAGGGTAGTCAGATATCTTAAAGGTACCATAGGTCAAGGAGCAGGGGTAAATTACGTGGACAGATAAGGTTGTCACCATACTTTGCCACTCAATAATTGAATTGTTGAACAATTTAATTGGCGAAGGAGATGGTTTGTCACACACTGGACTCGAGTTTGAGCGTCACTGCCAACACCTATATTTTTGCTTGCCCCTTTTTTCTTTTGTCTTTTTCATTAATTTTTCTTTTCTTTTCCTTTCTTTTGTCTGTTTCATTAATATGTAAAGGGATTTAATTTTTCTCTCCATTCATTCTTATTTATTTACTATTCTTTATTAATTTAAATTCACTCATTTTCATAGTCAATTTTTAGCTTTCTTTACTCACTCTTGCATTAATTATTAATCCCTTGATATAAGCATTACATGTTTATTTTTTATCAATTAATTACTGACTTATGAATATCAAATAAATATTATTAATATTATATTTCAATAGTAGTTTTTTAAAAAATATAAGTATTAAAAAGGAAAAATTGTATTGAATGACAAACTAATAAATCAAATTAAATGTTATAACCACACTTTGATTTAATTGTGTCCTGTAGCAAACTGTTTATTAGTCACCTCTCTCCCTCAAACTCTCACTCACCGGTCTCCCTCTCTCGCTCCATCGCTCACTCGCTCCCTCTCGCTTTTATACAAAAAATAAACGTATAAAATGTGTTTGTGTTTGTATAAAGCGAGGAAAAAGATTGTACATATACATATATTTTCATTCTCCTCTCTCCTCTCTCGCCTCTCCCAGATCTCGCTTGCCTTTCTCGCTTCTATCACTTATACAAACAGAAACGAAATGTATAAATTGTGTTTCTGTTTGTATAAAGCGAGAGAAAATTGTATACGCACATGCAAATACATATACCTTCGTCTTATACACTTATAATTATACAATACAAATATTCCCCTGCCTAATTTTCTTTTGTCTTTCTCTCTTTCTCGTTTTATACATGCACAAATTATACAATTGATTTGTATACAACTGCTTTCTTTTGTATATGTATAGCAAATTATACAATTGGTTTCTTTGTATATGTATAACGAATTATACAATTATTTTTTTGGTATATGTATAGCGAAATATTCATATCTATGTTTGTTATGGAGCGCAATTATACAAACTTTGTTATAACATATAAATATGAATTTTGTGTTTGTTATATGTGAAAGTTGTTCTTTTAAAAATGATAAATATTATTATTAGACTTTTTTTTTAAATTTTAAAGGTTCTTTTGATCTTCACAGACGTTCTTGCTAAGTAAGATGACTAAGCTGAAACTACAATTTTTATTTTTTTCCCTACTGTGTATCTCCAACGACAAATCAAGTCAATGTAATATTAATAAATTAAGTTAATACTTTTAGATGGCTTATACTTACTCAAATTTTAATGTGAATTTCTCTCTCTCTCAAAGTTTCAGCGAATAAGACATTTATTTCCAAAAAAGAAATAAAAATTGAATTGTTAGTTATCTCTAATCTCAAAATATAATAAGTATTACTAACATGCATATTTAATCAATTTGCTTATAAATATAAAAAGTATAATAACCCGAATTGTAACTAAAATTAAAGCAATTGATCCTTTTATTTTACTTGAACGATATGACACTCATGACCTCCAAAATCCTAGATCCACCTCTAACATGGAGTATGTTTTCAGGCTAAGGTTGTTAGTGAGTTAATATGTTGGTGCGGTTCTAATTGGGTTGCATGCCCTAATACAAAGAGGTCAGTTACACGCTATACGATCAAGTTTTGGCGAGTCTTTGATTTTCTGGAAGTCAAAGAAGCAACGCACTATCTCAAGGAGTTTTATTGAGGCAGAATATAGAAGTATGGCCTGAGTTGTAGCTGAGTTTACTTGGCTGCTAAGCTTGTTAAAAAAATTGAAAGTGTCCCTCAAGTTACATGTTTCTATTAGGAGTGATACTAAGTTTTGTGAAGTTAGGTCTTAGGTCTAACTCACACCCCAAAAGCTAGCTCAAAGGGAGGAGGATTGTGCAAGCCTTATAAGGAGTCTACCAATCTCATTCACCACCGATGTGAGACTGTTGTCATTCTTTAACACCCCAACTCATGCCCGGTGCTTAGCATCTGATGCATAGACAATTTGATTTTGGGGGCCCCAACATCGGGTGAGACGGACTCGGCTCTGATACCATTGAAATTAGGTCTTAGGCCTAAGTCTCACCACAAAAGCTAGCTCAAAGAGAGGAGGATTGTCCAAGCCTTATAAGAAGTCCACCCATCTCATTAACAATCGATGTGAGACTTTTCTCATTCTTTAACAAGTTTGTATACGTATTGTGGCTTATCCAATTTTTCATGAAACACACCAAACATATAGAAATAGATTGTCACTTCATTCTCGACAAGATCAAATCCGACATGCTTCACAATATGTATGTTCCTACTAACATCAAATTGTTGACCAAAAGATTGGGGTATGTTCAACACCTATACCTTCTAAGCAAGTTGGGAGTGCTCAATATTTTACACCCTCCATCTTGAGTGGGAGTATCGAAATGTAACAATATTAATTACAAGTAATAAATTTTTCATATAGCTTATTAGTTTGTTAGGTAAATCTATCCACGTGGCTAGTTACTAATATTGCTAGTCTTTTAGATTACAATGAGTGTAATTAGTCGGTAGCTCAATTTTTGTTTCACTCTTGTCGATCTGTTCCAACCTCCACTAATGGAGTTTTGAGCTTCTAAGCTCATTTTCTAATAATAGTGTGAACCCAGCTTCTAGAGAGGCAAAATCACTGTCTAATGGTTTTGTCGGAGGCAACTCAAGTACTGACACAGTGCCTCCAAAAAACACCACAATATGAGCAAAAGAAAATTTATCTTCACAAACTTATTGAATAAACTTTTTGTTTCTTATGTGCAAGTTCATTCATAGTTTTCTTGATTCTAATATTGTTATGTTGGACATTTTTTATGATTTAACAGAATTTTAGTCTTGCAGTTATATTAAAGTAATTGTTAAGATTTTGTTGTTGCTGCTGCTTAAGTTATTAATCATACTAGAGAGATTTAATTAAGAGTGAGAGAGATGTATAGGAAAGGGATGATTTTATTATGAGGGAGAACCCTCTATTTATACAATTAAATTTACATATATGGCCAATATAAGTGGCCGACACTTACTTTTACACACGGCCTAATTATGTTTGGCCGACGCAAAATAACAAAAAACTTTACATGATAGTGGCCTTTCCTTTATTTGTGGCCGACACAATTTTTTACATATGGCCTTCTTTTGTATGGCCGACGCAAAACAACAAAATACAATAATAATATTACAATAATACTATTATTACTTTACATCCTATTTTTGCAAGTTATTTTATTCTAGTTGTACCTCAGGGATTATGTCATCACCTTGGTTACACTTAGAACATATATGGTCTGGATATTTATGACCAATTAACTTGCAATATCTTGTCATTAGTTCTTCAGAGATGAATCCTTGTTTTATTGCTCTGGTTGTTGGAGTAGTTTCTGGTTTTAATAAGGATAAAATCCATTTCTGGACTTCCTCCATATCTGCTTGCCTTATCTCTCATGAATTGGCATATATCATCAAATGGTCTCTTGAATAATAGCTCCATATGTCATTTCCTTGTAAATAATTATTAGCTAACTCCTGTATGATAGTTGATAACCCAATTATTCTTTTGTTTACATAAAAACTGGGTATCTCAACTTTTGGTATCTCTGGTTGTTGCCCTATATCTTCTGGTATTATCATCTCTCGTGTTAATCCAATTTTTACTATTTGGATCATTGGTTTTATCTCGTCATAAAGTATCTCAACTGGTGCTGTATAGAATCTTATAAAAAATAAATTTCCTTTTGTTATTTTTTTGTATGTCAAAAATGATTTGTGGACCTCCAGGATTCCACTTATCTCTTATCCTGTATATGTATAAACTGTATTTAATAATCCATAATTATAACAAGTCTTTACTAGATTTGGATTTGTTTTTGGTTGTGCAATTAGCTTTTTATAACCTTGTAATTTTTGAGTTAAATAGTCCTGTTTTTTTTTGTAGTTGTGGTAGATTTGGGTTTGAGATTTTAAAAAGTTTTGTATTTTGTATCGATTTTCAATGTAAGCTTGGGAGATATGGTTATATGTTTTCTT
The DNA here is from genome assembly GCF_036512215.1 of Solanum lycopersicum. NCBI lineage: Eukaryota > Viridiplantae > Streptophyta > Magnoliopsida > Solanales > Solanaceae > Solanum > Solanum lycopersicum. The sequence goes on along the minus strand of NC_090809.1, from coordinate 39,932,051 downwards.
TTCTTTATGCAGGCTGGCTGCATATATAGATGTTTGTGGTGTTGGGGTATCTACTTTTTGTGCCTTTGGAATAAATGATTTTGTAAATAAGCTGTTTAGGTTTGTATTTTTTGATGTAGTTTTTTCCATAGCTCCTGTGCTTGTACCTGCAACATTAGCAACGTTATGGGTTTTAGGAAGTTTCCCAACGTCTCCTTTTAGCTCTAGCTGTTTACCGTCTTTCGAACGACGTAGCTCCGCATGTTTATAGTCATGCTGCTGACTTGTAGCTTTAGATTTTTCTATATTTTCTTCTAGCTTTTGAACTCTCAAGCCTATACTATCCACTTTTGTACAAAGTGTAGTTAGGGTTTTGAGTATGTTCTCTATAAGATTATCTTGTCCTGGCTGTGTAACTTTGTCTTGATAGATAGTCTGCAATCATATTTTTGTTAGTTTTAATTACCTCAATTGTAAATGTAAAATTTAATATATTTAATACTAATCTCCTTATTTCTTTTGTTGTAACTGAATCCTCTACCTTTTTTGTTATCCACCATTTTACCTGTGTGTTATCTGTTCTTACAATAAATTTATTGTAAACAATATATGGTTCAAATGCTAATAAACATTTATATAATGCAAATAATTCTTTTCTGTTTATTTCCCATTTTATTTGTGCTTCTGTATAAGATCCTGAATAATATCTACAATGATGTTCTATTTTTTCTTTTTCATGTTTGTATTTTAAAACTCCTCCATAACTATGATCACTTGAATCCGTTTCAACAATATAAATAAATGTTTTATTTTCATCAGAAAAGTAAAGTTTTGGTAATTTTTTACATAAGTTTTTAATATTTCTTATATGTTCTTTATCTTTATTGTCGAAATAGTATTCTACATCTTTTTTTAAGTTTTTTATGTAATGGTTTTAAATGTTCTGCTAATTTTGGTATATATTCTCTTACTTGATTTACTAATCCTATAAAGGATTGTAATTTCTTTTTTGTATCTATATTTTCATCAAGGGTGATTATTTTTTGTACTATATGGTTTTGCATTTTTATTCCATTCTTATATATTTGTATTCCTAGAAATTCTATCTGTGGTTTCATAATTTCTGCTTTCTTTCTACTTAAGCTTATACCGAAATGTTTGATTATATGTATAAATTTTTCTAATAATCTTATATGTTCATCTTGTGTTTTAGAATATAATAATATATCATCTATATATACAATACAATTTTCTAACTGGTTAAAGTGGTTGTCCATAAAATGTTGATATCTACCTGGTGCATTCTTATATCCAAATGGTAATACATTCCATTCATAGAAACCTTGTGGTACTGTGAATGTTGTTAGCTGTTTAGATTCTTCTTTTAGTTTTAGGTGATAAAATCCTGATTTAAAATCGAATTTACTGAAATAATTATATCCTTTTATCTGTCTTATTTTTAGTATTTTATTTGGTATTGGGTAATTGTATGTTTTAGTTTTAGCATTTAAGTTGCGATAATCTATAACCTTTCTGCTTTTACCTCTTTTTTGTTCACTATGTTTTGTAACTATAAATGCTGGACTTGTATGTTTACTATTACTTTCTTGTACGTAATTATTTTCTAATAGTTCATCTATATGTATTTTGAATTCTTTTAAATCATCAAAGTTATATTTTAATGGTATCTGTGTTATTATACTACTTTCATCTATTAGTTCAATTTTTACTTTTGTCTTATGTTTTTCCCATCCTTGTAATGGATCTTCGTTATATAGTTGTTCTAGTTGTTCATTTATTATTTTAAGTTTATCTATTGTAAATATGATAATTTCTAATTGTGATATTTGTTTCTTATTTATATTTTCCATTTCTTGATTTATTTTTTCAGTTCCTTTTATCCATTCTGTAGGTTTTCGTTGTTTATTATTTACTATTTTTGCTCCTATTTTGTTTCCGCATGGTGTAGTAAGCCACCAGTGTGTTTTTGTTATTATATGTGGGTTGAATTTATCTAAAAATGGCATTCCTAATAACATATCTTTTGTCGTAAATTCGAAATTGTACATTTCTTCTATTGTTAATATTTTATCCCATATTTGTATTTTTATATTTTTTGCTTTGTATTTAATCATACTTCCTTCATTATTAAATTCTGTTACTACCATAGGTGTTTTTAATTTTTCCCATTTATCTTCTGGTAGACAATTATATTTACATATATTCGCTTCTGCTCCTGTATCTATCATAGGGGTATAATATCTGTTGTGATATCCTTCTATAATAATTTTTGCAAGTATAAATATTTTCATTATTCATTTTGTTCTTTTTATAACTATTTTCTTGTTTTGACAAGTTATTGTTAATTGTTCATTTTCTATATTGTACGGTTTAACTTTTTCTAACCATTTTATACCTAATGTAATATTATGATTTCCTTGGTATATTTTAAATGGTATTATTAAGGGTATTCCTCCTATAATTATTTCTTTTTCCGTTGTTTCTTCATTTATGTTTACTATCTCACTAGGTAATCCAGGGCATATGTGTCCTGTTTTTATAATTTCTTCTTCTTATACTAACTCTCTTGTTATGTAATTTTCTTCCTGTCCGGTATTTATCAAAATTTTATATTTTCTTTGGTCCATTATTCCTGTTATGAAATAATGATATGGTGTTATTTTTTCCTTATCTAATAAGTTTTGTGGGATTTCATAGTTTCTTTTAGATGTACTCATTCTTGATGAGGTAGTTCTTGTTAACGTATTTGGTACACTTGAAGTACTTAATCTTTCTTTTACAATTTCTAAATCTTCTTCCATGTCAATTTCTTTATAGCTATAGTCATTATTGTCTATTACAGTAATTATTTTTTCGAAAGAATTTTCTATCTTTATTTTATCAATTTTGTTTTTTGACGTTATTTTATGTTTTGTTGTTAATATATATAAGTTTTTACATCTTGCTGTAAATATTTTACTGTCTGGTGCTAACTCTATTCCAGACATTTTCCAATATAATACTAATGATTTATCTATGTTTCTGTCTGTTAATGCTACTGTATAATTGACACTTATTATAAATTTAAATTTTTGGTATATTAAGTTTCCTTTTACTGCACTAATTACACTTTTTTCTATAGGGTGTATGATTCTGTCATCTGCTAAGTATATTTCAATAGGCGTATCTATTCCTTCCCTAAAACAAGCTTTTATTAATATTTCTGTTTCTCCTAAATGTACATATTTTATAGGTGTGTTAGCTTTTATATCTTGTATTTCTTTATTTATTATTCGTTTACTTAGTATAGGTATATATGCTTTTCCTCTTGTATATTTACAATCTATGATATGTTCTTTCTGACTAACTACACAGTATTCTTCTTTTTGCCTTTTAAACCAATTTCTTAAGGTAGGTATTTCAAGTACTTTTTCAACACTTAAGTCTAATTCTTTTCCTTTTATTTGTTCAAAAATTGTATTATCAAATATTATTTTTTGGTCTGATAATTTTTCATTTTGATAATCTTCTTTAGATATTATTTTTATCTCATCTTCAGACATTATATTTCATCATCTGTTTCATTATTATATAAATTAATTTCTTCTTCATTTTCAGTTTCTATATCTGATACTTCATATATACTATCGTTTTCACTTGATTCATAGTCTATGTATTCTATTTGCATATATTTATCATTATCTATAATTACTTCTGCAATTTGCTTCCTTTTTGGATCTTTGGATAACTTACAATCTCTAACTATGTGTCCTATCTTTTCGCAATTATAACAAGTACAGTGGGATATTTTTCTTTTTGGTTTATATGGTCTTTTTATTTTATAATTTTTTATATAATATCTCCGTCTTGGTTTTTTATATTTATACTTGGTTCTAGTTTTTCTATAATTTTTATACCTTTTAAGCTTTTGCTTTTTATTTGTACATCCAAACTGTGGTGCTATTTTATTTGGAAAAAGGGTTTGATATACCCCTTAACTTTGTCATTTAGAGCTGATATACCCCTTGTTATGAAAGTGACTCATATATACCCCTACTTGTAAACAAATGACTCACATATACCCTTTTCCTCTAACGGAAATGAAAAAAATAATAATTTTAATCTAAATTTTTATTATTTTTTTCTAAAAAATATAATCCCATATAAGTAAATTTAATCCTCGTCAAACATATTTTTTTTGACTTTTTTTTATTTCAATGACTAATTTATAATTATTATTTTGATAATCAAATTTATTTATGTTTCACTAATATTCTTGTAAAACTTATTGTAGATGATCAAATTTTTCTTCGAATATGAAATTAAATTACAATAGACACAGAAAAAATAGTTTAATTTTTTATTCTTTAATCTAAGGAATGAAAGAAAAAAGTAAAATAAAATAAGAAGTTCAAATAATTATAATAAGAGAAGTCAAAAAATAATTTATGTATGAAAAAAAATTAAAATATACCTTGAACTTTGATAGAAGAATCATATATACCCCTAAATAATTTTTTTAAAAAAATTAGAAGTAATAAATATAAATTTAAAACTAATTTTTTAACTTCCATTAAATGAATGGTATATGTGAGCCATTTTGTAACGGCAGGGGTACATGTGAGCCGTTTGTATAATGATAAGGGCATATATGAGCCACTTTTATAACGAGGGGTATATTAGCTCCAAATGACAAAGTTGAGGGGTATATCAGACCCTTTTCCCATTTTATTTTTACAACAGGCTAAATTCTTGTTTAGTACTTTTTCCATTTTTAATTTTTCTTTTTGGTTTTCACATAGTTGTATGAACCACTGATGTAAAAATTTTATTCTAGCTCCTAAAGTATCTACTAATCCTTCATCATTCCAATCTTTAATTATTTTTGTGCTAAATGGTTCTGGTAATTTTGTAAAATATTGTTGTCTTATTTCTTTTGCTTCATTCAAATTGTATTTTGCTTTGTAATAGTATTCCTTAAATGCACAAGTGTATTCTTCTATATAACACATTTTACATATAACTAATTTTGTCATAAGTTGTCTATTTATTATTTTTTCTCTGTTTTGTTCTCTTATATCTGTGGTCATACCTCCAAATTCACTTCTTATTGCTGATTCATATTTATCTAGTATATCTATATTTGTTGCTGATGGAGATCCATCTATTTTCTTGTCACTTCTAAGTACTTCTAAAATTTCTAAGGGTAGATTTTATATCCATAATCTTGTTGTTCCTACAAATGTTCTTTCTATATACCTTGGTGTTTCTGTTGATTTTATTTTGTTATCTATTAGTTGCTTAGATATATTTCCTATCCATAGTAATATTGCTTTATTTATATCTGTAACACAATCTAGATCTAAGAAATTATATTGTTCGTTTATTGGTTTTGGTGTCCAATTTTTATTTAATCTACTATTCCATATTGCGTTAGTTCTATCTGATTGCTGATAACTTTCTGTATAATAAGTTGGTGGTGTCCATCTAGTACTAATTCTAGGACTATTTCTGGGACTATTGTCTGGAGTTTTAACTCTTGACGTACTAGGTCGATTCATATTTCCTGTGTTTATTTCTAATTTTTTCAGTTTATTTACATGTTCTAGGATTTCTGTGTATGTCTCACTTATTTCTGATTTTTTGTCATTTATTGTATCTGATTCATTTTCATCTATTTCATTTATTTCAAGATCTTCATTTAGTTTTTGTTCCATCTCTTTTATTTCATTAGTTAATTCTAGTTCTTTTTTTCTTTTTCTATCTGTTTTTCTTTTTGTTTAGTTTCATATAATAATTTTAACCTAACTAATTCTTTTTCTAATTCACTTATTCTTGTATTTTTTATTTCTTCCAAATGTTGTACTTCTTGTTTTGCTTGTATTTTAATTTTTTCAATTTCTTTTGATTTGTCTATTTCTTCATTTTCTTTTGTTATTCTTATCATAGCTGTTAGGCAATCTTCTAATTTTGCTGATTCTTTTTCTAACATTAAATATAAATTATTTCCTATTTTTTTATATCTTCTTTCTAAATTTGAAAATATTATTTTTATTATCATTCCGTCTTGATTTTCATATGCCTTTTCGTCTACTGCAAATTCTTCTTTATTCATTATAATTTATGTATTATATTATGTTGTAATTTATATTCAAGGTGATCTATACATTAGTTGCAATCTAATTATCTAGGAATTGAAAGGCTAAATTTTAGCAAAAAGTTGGCCCCCACAAAAGAGTGCAAGAATATTGGTAAACAAATAGCGGAGGTTTTTAATCTTAATCCGGCTAGTGGATAATAATAACCGAGTGTGGAATAAAAAGGGTAACTTTTTTCTTCCAAAAAATAAAAATAGCATATCAAAATTATTTTCAACCAAAAGGGAAAAATTGAACTGTTTGAAGCGATTAAAAAAAAAAATCAATTAAACTCGCTGCTCTTACAATGGTTTTATCAAATTTATTTTTTTAAACTAAAATCGCTGCTCCAGCAGCGCTTTTATCAAAAAAAATAATCAAATGTTTATCAATTCTTTGTTTTTTAAAAAATTGATTTGTTAAAAAAATATTTAGTGTGGTTAGTTATATTAGAAAGTAAATCAATTTTTACTTGAACATCAAAATTTTTTTTCCATATTAGAAGCAGACCAATGTAATCTAGGAAATCGTCGCTGGAACACCGATTCCAGTTTTTAAAAAAATATAAATAATTCAATAAAAACGTTGCTGGAGCAGTGATTTCAATTGGAGTAATTTTGTCTTTTTGGTTAAAAATAATTTAGATATGCTGTTTTGATTTTTTTTAAAGAAAAAAAACTGCCCTTTTGACTCCTAACTCAATAATAACAGCCTCTTTAAAAAATCCTCGCAAATTAGTTGCTTTAAGAAGAACAAATTGCGGACTCCCACAATTTGCAATGTAGTGCCTAATGATGATCTTTTATTATTGCAATATTTAGATACAAATGTAATAATAGAATGATATGATAAGTAACTGCACTAAAGTTGATGAAAGGATAGATATATTAACCAAATTATAAAAAAACTTGATAAGTTTACAATAACATTGTAGGAAAAGTTTCTATAAGAAAAATAATGTTTAAGGTAGCTAGTTTAATTTAAACAACTTGGAGGTAATTCGGTGCCTGTTGCTTTTCCATTGGCATGAGCACATGTTGATATTGCAGGACCATCAGGGGCATCATATTCCAAGTTGATATCATTAAGCATAATTCCTTTACAAGGATATGTAGCACTACAATCTAAACTAACTGCTGCTTTTGAACTTGAAGATCCCCTTATGTTATTGAATGTCACATCCTTGATTTGCACACAACTTTCCTATTAATTAATTAATTAATTAAACCAAAGTAAATGACTTCTGACAATACCAAACACACAAAAAAAAATAAAATTGAAGAAAGTAAAATGCATGGATACCTGTGTGCTACCGCTACAGTTTCTCTCCGGACAATAATGTTGATCGATTATTATAGGATTCGAGGCTTTTATAATGGTAATATCATCAAATATTATATTTGTAGCCATACCGGTTATCGTTGAGGCCCAACTCTTAATTCTCACCCCATTTTGAGTGTTGATCAAAGTGCAATTTTTGACATGTATATCCTTCACAATTTTAGGTTTAGATAGTTTACCTAAGCTACCGATGCTTATTCCATGGCCAGGGCCACAAGTGATCCCAGTAATGTTGATGCTTTGACTACCATCGATAATAGATATACAATCATCTCCAGTTCCAATATTTGAATCGGCGATATGCATGTTTGTTGAGTAGCTTATATGAATACCATCGGTGTTAGGGCTGTTTTCTGGCGCCGCTATTTGAACATGCCTAAATCTGGCATTATTGGATTGAAAGACTTTGACGTGTACACCCTTGCTATTGATTGAATGTATGTCATGCACCACGAAATTATGGACGAAATTTAATGCAAGTGTCTGATGATTCAAATGTAAACAAGGCATTATATTAGAAAAAAACAATATCATGCATAAAACATAAATTATAAATTCAAAACTTACATGGGGAAGAGTTTCACATTGATGTTTTCCCCAAGCACAATCCCCTTGTCCATCAAATGTTCCATGTCCTTTAATATCTAAGCCATGAATATATTGAAAAGCAATCCAAGAACCAGTATTGCAGAATATATTAGGATCAGTTGGAGCTTTAATAACTCCTTTCATTTCAAAGGTCGTAACAGATCCATTACATGGTCCTTTAAAGACTGCACCATTTATCATATATACCCCTGAAGGTATCAACAATGTCCCGTTTCCATTCCATATGCATGCATCCCTCCAACCATTCAAAAATGCCTTTCATCATAATAAATATATAAATAAAAAACAATTAATTAGACAATGAATTTGTCATATATATATATATATATATATATATATATATATATATATATATATATATATATATATAATTTCTTATCCGTGTGTCACATACACCCCTCTTCTAGACTCAATGTATGTTGTTGAGCTTTGCTCAACCACATTGGATTTTCCGTTTGTACTTTTTTTATTGAGATTTGTCTAAACTCAATTGGATTTGCCTTAAATCATCATTGCACCTTTATATTAGGCCTTGTTTTTGTATGCACTAATGCCCTCATTATGTATAAACCCATTCTACATCAATCCATCCCGCATAATCTAAATTAACTTTTATTAATTTATAAAAATTGATAAATATTGTTCACGTCATTTAAATTCTTCCCAAGAGAATTGTTTTTCCTACTTTCTTCATAACAATTCTTTTTACATTTTAAATTGAAGTTGCAATGATAATCTAAAATAAACCCAAATCAAAATATCAAAAGTTTTTTTTTTCTCATATGAGAAATAAAGTCAGAAAGACCAAAAATATTTCTCCCATCTATTAACTCCTCTATGTACCCTTTTTGTTTTTTGGTTCAATTGGATCACTATCAAATAAATAAAAAGTTCTTAATTAAAATTTTTAAATAATAAACAATGTTGTTTGGGAATGAAAAACAACCCAAAATATTGCATAAGCATCAATTCAAAAGCTTAAATATAAACTTAAAGTAGCAAAAGAGTCGATCGCACCTGCCCCCACCCCCCAAAAAAGCTTATTTTAGAAAATCAACCCCCCTCCCCCCCTAGCTCAAAATCTACTCCGCCCCGCCCCACAGAGGTTTAAATTGTCCCGTCTCATTGTCATCCCTAAAAGAAATAGAACAAGTTTGTAAGTGAAATTATTACGTAGATCTTTTAGTTTTTTTTTTTACTCGTATGAATTGAATAATAGCTAAGAACACATTAAAAAGTTAATTTTTTGGTTCTCACCTCACTATCGTCCGTCATTCCATCTGCTTTAGCACCATAAGAAAGGACATTGAAGACCTTTTCTTGAGCATTTGTGCATACAAAAACAAGGCCTAATATAACGCCTATTGTGAAACAACACTTTGAAGTCATTTTTAATTTTTGTTCTCATTTTGCTTTTTCAACTTCTGGTTATATACACCTTCTTGTTTTTTTCAAAATATATTTTCTTTATAAAATAAATTATGTAGATTCTTTAGACTTTATTGTTGACTAATATGAAATGAAGGTAAAAATATTTATGTTGAATGAATATCATTGTAAGTTTATTAAACTGCCACCTAAGCTTAACACTTTCATTCTTAGAAAATATATACTTTTCTGGCTAGTATTTCAAAAGAAGTATTCATATGATATTATCTACATTTATTCTATTAAATTAAGTTTTACTTTCTTTTGTTAATACTCGGAAATTTTCATTGAAGTTTAGTCAAATATATTGCTGTTGAATGTCTCATTTGACCAAATTAATTATCTTCAATAGTCCAAAATGAATTGTCTTGAGTGTGTTTAATGACACTCATTCTTAATACTTTTAAATTGTCGTTTCTGAGACTTTAGCAGCTTGTTATTTTTGGCTCCGTTAACTTTTAATTGTGATGGTTTCTATTTTAGAGTCAAATTAGAAGAACTTTAACTAATATTATAAGATGTATTTTTTCATCATATTTTGATATGCAAAAAAAAATAATTTATAGTACTTTTTATATAGTTTTTGAACATCTAAATTATTTGTTTAAAATATCGAATTAATGTAATATAATTTAATTTTAAAAATTAATCAAATTGACTTTCAAAAAGCGCAACATGACAAATAGAAGTGGACAAATGGAGTGTGTTCTTGTGTAGAGTGGGTGTAAAATAGTGAGAAAATCCTTTTTTTTCTTTTCTCCTTTTGTCCTATTTTGTCTTAATATATGTGATATTTTTCACTTTTTCAGAGTCAAATAATTTAAGTTTGATCAAATATTTGCAGGTAGAATCTTCAATTTTTTTGTAATGAAAATTATATATTTGTAGTTTACGTAAAAAGTATTATAAGTCACAATACTTGAAAGTTGAAACTAATTAAATGATATGTAATAAATTTATGGTTAAAGATAGATTTATTTGAATTCGAAATCCGAAAAGTGTCACATTAACCTCTGTCCCGATTTATGTGACACTTTTCATTTTTCGAGAGTCAAACAGCTTAAGTTTGAATGGAAATTTGCGCATTAAATGTTGAATATTTTTTAAATGAAATTTATATATGTGTAAACTATGTTAAAAGTACTATAAATAACAACAATTAATAATTTAAAATGTTTAAAAGATCTATAAAAAATATATGAAAAGTTAGACTTGTTTGAATCTCGAAATTCGAAAAGTACCGCATAAATTGAGACGAAAGGAGACCTTAGTTAGATATTGAGCTTGTAGAATTCTAAGAGTACACCTCTACAGTGGCGGAGTCAGAATTTTTAAATTAGGGGGTTCAATATCTGAAGAAATAGACACACAAAATAGCTTAAGGGGGTTCGACATCTACTATATATTCTTAAAATATTATTTTAACTATGTAAAAATAATATAATTTTCCGCTGGAGGAAATTCGAATGAACCCCCTAAAAATATGTTCGATGGCTCCACCGCTACACTATATCGGGTGAAATATCCTTAAAAATAATGTCTTTAACACGCCTCTAACTTTAAAGAACTCCTTACAATATTTATGATGAAGTATTTTCTGTAAATTATTCCAATAATCTTTAAGGATATTTCTCTTCTGCTTTGTTGTTATTGAAAAGACTACCTTCCTCTTCCCAAAATGATTTTGTGAAGATATTTCATAAATTACGTTGGTGGAGATGCGAAATAGGAGAAGGAAAACTGTGATCCCACATTCCTATCATCCGATCTCTGCCGTTCGATATCTACTACGTACTCTCGCCTGTCCTATATTTTATTTTTTCTTATTTGTTTGCTTTTTACTCCATAGAATTATCTATTCAAAATCAGCTTTTAATCTTTCTAGAATTATCCCACTTATTGATAACAATTACAGTGAATAATTGTTATTTGCTCTTCAAAATTTAAACTTTTGAAAATAGTAATAATTCAAGGTCACAATGAAAGTAGTAAAAATATTTTAGGTGCGAAAATATTAATGGTGAATTTAATTTTTATTTCTCAAATAAAATAGTGTTCTAGATTATAAAAAATATATCCAAAAGTTATATTTTAAAAGTTATTCATCTTTCATTAATAATATTTTAGAACTTTAAATTAAAATATGTTTTTAGAATAACAATATAAAGGCAATGCTTTCAAACATCTCATTAACTTAATTTGTGTTTTGTGATTTTTCAGATCGTTATCCTTTTTATAATTTAGAACCTACAAATCTGGCCGCCTCTGAATATCATAAGGGTTCATGCCTTATTTCAGTATTCTAAATCTATTTTTTAAAGGTTCAAAAGTCCGTTCGATCATATTGCGCACAGACGAATGCTTATAATTAAGGAGTTCGTTGGCATTTTGAGGCTCGCTTTTATTCATATTAGCAAACCAGAAAAAATAAAAGATGAAAAGAAGAACACAAAGAACTATCCGAATCCACAGAACGGACTGTGTATCCTTAAGAAATTTAATCTCATCAAGTACCCGATGTTACAAATCAATTCCTCCCAAGATAAAACTAAGTTAACCATATAAGAAGTAGTAATACCTCAAACTTTGATAATTTCAACAAATTTAAAATAACAGTAACGAATCACTCGCACAGACACGATCGATTAATTTTGTTTTGTAAAAAACGTATGCAAAAAGAAGGGAATTCAATGCAGAAAATGAGAGAAACCTCTCTATTTATAGCCAACAAAGGTTAAAGGTCGCAACTCTTTGGAAATAAGACAACCTTTCAGAAAGGTCACAACCCTTTAAAAATGGAAAAACCTTTCAAATGGTCACAACCTTTTAGAAAAGACACAATTTTTCATAAAAGTCACAACCTTTCGACAAAGTCACAACCCTTCAAGTGAGTCACAACCCTTCATTTCCTATTTACACCTTTGGAACCCAATATCTTTCACTTCCTCTGTAATCTTGCAAATGATAGTGTACATGTAGCCTTTGTATGGAGCTAAATATTGGTTGGTGTGAGTTAAAGTTACTATATGTTGGTGAGAATAATATATTTTATGTTGGTGAGAATAATATATTTTATGTCGGCGAGAATAATAAAATTTTAAAAAGTAATGATGTGATTACAAAATTTTATTCACATATGAAATAAATGGTTAGTAGATATAAATGTGGGTTTGTTTTAACAAAATATGAACTTGTGGATCAATTTTTGTATCAAAAATATCTCAAATCATGATATGAAATTTCAATATCATAGTTTTTGGAGAAGATGGAATTAATCATATCTGATGATATAAAATGATGGGATAGAATTAGTGTATAATCACACATCCAGACGTTGATTCAATCTCATGATTTCATATTGTGATATATATGATGTTGTTGTTAGTTTTTAAAAATTCAGTTTAGTAATTAAAGTTCGGTTAGAAATAAAATGCCTATATGCTATGTTTGTCCTAGTCTTTAGGAAGTAATTAAGCGTGAGAAGCTTTCGTTTTAGGATTGTAGTTCCTAATTTTTAGCTTCAAGTTGTTTTTGCATATAACAAATAGTACTAACAGCTCTTTAGTCTTTCAGTCAAAAAACAACTCCTTCAATAATATTTCCTTTCTTTTCTATAGCATCTTTCAACTTACATATATATATTTATAGATTCTGTTTTTTCTATTAGTACAATCAGCGCCAGGTTAGATTATAAAAATAAAAAGAAGAAAACAACATAGAAGTATACAGTAAGTTAATGACTTTAGAGAGAAATTACATGCAAGCAACTATTCCGCGTTTTGATGGTCATTATGACCATTGCAGCATGGTGATGGAAAATTTTTTAAGGTTGAAGGAGTATTGACCAATTGTAGAAGTTTGTATCAGTGCTCCGGCAGAAGTCGAAACCTTGACAATTGCTCAAACAACAGAGTTTGAAGCAAGAAAGCTGAAAGACTTGAAGGTAAAAAATTTCCTTTTTTCATTCAATTGAACCTCCTATCTTAGAAACTATTCTATGCAAAGAAACTTCTAAACATATATGAGACTCCATGAAAAAGAAATATCAAGACAGTGATAGAGTGAAGAGCGCACAAGTTCAAGTCTTAAGAAGGGATTTTGAGACCTTGCATAGGAAAGAAGGAGAGTATGTAATTAGTTACTGCGTTTGAACAATCGAGATTAGCAACAAAATGCAATCCCATGGCGAGAAGATGAACGATATCACAATTGTTGAAAAAAATTATGCTCTTTGACGCTGAAGTATGCTTATGTCTTGCTACATTGACGAGTCAAAAGATATAGATGTTTTATCTCTTGACAAATTGCAAAGCTCTTTAATTGGTGCACGAACAGAAGATGAATCGAAATTCAATTTGTGATGAGCAAGCCTTGAAGGCGTCTACTTTTATTTCTTCCAATTGTAGAGGGAGAGGGAGAGGGATAGGAAAAGGAGATTGAGGCAATAGATATGGAGTAAACAAATATGAAAATAGAAATTTTAGAGATAATGAATATGACTACGACAAAGGTAGAGGGAGAGATTTTGACAAATCCAAGATAGAATGTTATCGTTGCCATAAATTTGAGCATTATAGTTCTGAATGTCATACAAGGCTGCCTAAAGAGAAGGAAGAAGAATCAAATTTTTTTGAGAATAAGGAAGGATAAACCATATTAATGGCGGTTCATGCTGAAAACAAGCTCAAAGAGCAAACCATTTGGAATGTGGATACTAGCCGAAGTAACCACATGCATGGAATTAAGTCTTCTTTTACTCATTTAAATAAAAACTTACGGTCAACAATTAGTTTGGTGATCTTTCAAAGTGAACCTAATGGGAAAGGGTAATATCAAGGTTAGAACAAAAAATGGATGTCAAAATCATATCTAATGTGTTCTTTGTTCCTGCTTTAAAAATTAATTTGTTAAGTGACGATCAACTGTTAGTAAAGGGATATGTGATCATCTTAAGAAATGATATAGAGGAATTTTCTGATCCTTCTAAGGGAATTTTCGCTATTGTGAAAATGAGTCAAAACAGGTTGTTCCCTTTAAAGATTGAAAATGTTCAATCTTGCTCTATGGCGGATATGAAAATCCTTCATGGTTGTTGCATTTTGATATGGTCACTTGAACATTGGTGGCTTGAAGATCCTTCAAAGGAAGAATGTCACGACTGGAATTCTAGACCCCAAACGAGACCTGCGTCGTTGACCTCTAAGAGGTCGTAAACAAGCCTACTAATGTCATTCTTACTTTACATAGGTTAATTTTAGCGGAAAAATTTGAAATTTTTGATTCTTTAAATATACTTGCAAAACATTCTTTTTATATTTTGTAATCGTCATCATCAACCATCTAACATTTAAGGGATAAGCAACTGAAAGAAACAATTCATTAAGTATTAATTGTATATCGGCCAAAATAGCACCAATACACCGTCTGAACCAAAAAAGGAAAGAAACGCTAGTGGAACATGCTCCACTAGTTCAACTCTAAAACTACGCTTGAATGTAAAATAGTAGCATCCTCGAAAGCGTGAGGACCTACCGAACTCCGGAAGAATGCTGACGTTCGGATAGCTGCAACAAAGAACCTACCGTCCACCTGTATCTGCACCTAAAAGTAGTTGTTTGTATTGAATTAGTACACACTTGTACTAAGTATGGGTATATGCAAGCCCACAACAGGGACATGCATGAGAAAGAATAGCTCTTTCCTAACAACATAATTTTTTTGAAGTCAAGTCAGTGCAGTTGCCAAATTGAGATTGAGAAGGTTATGCCATGAGAGTGACATGCATCATTATAGTTATCGTATCGCACACAACACATAATATCTTCATATAACACATAACATACAATACATAGTTTCTTTCATATTATTCATTCATATGCCATGAGACCTAGCTATCATAGACTTGACCATAAGACTTTAAAAAATGAGGGCTCAACATATGGGACCTCAACTAGGGAGCCTTCTTTAGCAAACACATAGTCTGCTTCATTCATTCATACGTGCCTCATTTCGGTTCATTAATAGGCCAGTGTGAACACCAGCTATACCTAGGATATAGTTTAAGACTTTCATCGGGTTTGTTGTGCAATGATCAGGAATAACCTAATGCCATTACCTGAATCTAGCTCACCTCTTGATTATCCTATCCTAAAACCTTCGGTATCATTCATTTCTTTATATGATTCATTTGAGGTTGGCCTCATTCATTCATTGGAAACTTTAACTTTAACAGACATAGATCATGTGAGCATCACAAAATCCAATGTCTCCCCCACACTGAAAAGAGGTGGAATCACCGGCCAAAGTGACTCAATAATATGCTAGCGTATATGAGAATTTAACCCCGCCAGATCCCTATAGTGGCAATATAGGTTCAAAGACTAGGAGATGTGTGGAGACCCATACCCGGCAAGCCGAACAGTCTCATCACATGAGAGTTACTTGAACCTCCACCCTTTTCGAAAGAAGGCATCATCGCTCATAGCTAGCTTATCGGTGCTCAGTATAAAGTTCCATTACATTCAACTCATACATCGTGGAAGCTGGCTTCTAGTATGAGGACATCATAGCTCAATAGATGATTCCTCATCTCATCATTAGTATTAAGTGTTTTAAACTCAATATTTTCATTGATGTTCATATAGACTGGTCTCTTCATAATCTTACACTCTCCTTTGTGAGTACGTATTGATAACATTTACTTAGGCTCATTTGAGATTGCTCTCATCATATACATTAGCCTCACATCATGATTGTCACCACATTCTTCATTATTAGCACCTTTGTTTTTCATAGATACTCACCTCTTATGACGTGAATATTCATTTCCTCATTTCATAATTCATCTCATTATATGTCAATGCACTTGGCCATTTAGTGTATCTTACACTCATATTTAACCCTCCTAAGGTTCATCATTTCATTACGTACATCTTAGGTTCATTTATTTTTAAAAGTATGTTTAGAATAATGTGTCTATACGTACAAGCCATGGGGCTTCATTCATAGTTCGTTTAAGTGATTCATATCTTCCTAAGATTTTGTAGTACAAGACTTATGTATCTTGTGGATATGCCAAGATATTGATTTTGATCTATAAAGGCAACATTCATTAAATATTTGTTTACGTATGACTTATGTGTCAATACGGAACTGGGCAAGGGAACCTGATTTCGAATCCCTTGAACAACACTAAATCTTATTTTAAACTTTGATAATTGCATTTTTCAAATTTGGGAGACCCTAGTTCGATTCCCATCAACCCAATAATATTTCCTTCTTTTCTCCTCCCCTTTTTCATTTTAAGGCAAGGAGGTTGTGGGTTCAATCCCCCACAAGCTCATTATTTTTTTCTTTTAATTTATTTCTTAACTTTCTCACCTATCCAAGAGGTTGTGGGTTCAATCCCTACTCTCCACATTTATATTCTCCTTTATTTTTCTCCTTACTTTCTCATCTATTCAAGAGGTTGTGGGTTCAATCCCCACTCTTCACATTTTATTTCCTCATTTCTTTCTCCCAACTCTCTCATCCATTCAAGAGATTGTGGGTTCAATTCCCACTTTCCATATTTTACTATCTCCTTTATTTTCCTCTTAACTCTCTCATCCATTCAAGAGGTTGTGGGTTCAATCCCCACTTTCCACATTTTATTATCTCCTTTATTTTCCTCCTAACTCTCATCCATTCAAGAGGTTGTGGGTTCAATCCCCACTCTCCACATTTTATTTTCTCCTTTATTTTCCTCCTAACTCTCTCATCCATTCAAGAGGTTGTGGGTTCAATCTCCACTCTTCACATTTTATTTTCTCCTTTAGTTTCCTCCTAACTCTCTCATCTATTCAAGAGGTTGTGGGTTCAATCCCCACTCTCCACATTTTATTTTTACTTCTTTATTTTCATGGTTTTTAACATGGTGAGATCACAGGTTCAATCCTCCATGACCTCACTTGATTTAATTTATCTTTTTCAACATTTTGAACCCTCTTTGCTGACCGAAATTCATCAATAGAAGCTGGAAAATTTCTTTTAATTTTGTAAGCATCCTTTCATTAAGTTAAACCTTAGTTCTTAGGGGAATTTCGTAGTGCATTTAGAACGTTTTAAGTGCGTCTTCATGTATTCGTTTAGCCAATACATTATCCCTCAAATCAGTCACATTTCAACTCATATGAATATCACATTTACATCAACATATGTACATGAAATATAAAGAACTATCATGTCATTTCAAGTCCTAAACCATGAACAATAGCCATGGCAACAGACACATACACACGTAGTTACATTTTTGGAAATATCAACATAAGTCACATAATTCCAAACATACATATAAACATATAATCATCATGAAAACACGTTTCATCCCTAGTTTTCTACCATCAAACATAACCAACCTATGATTCAATGGGAGCTAGTGACAAGGACATGCAACGGAAAAAAATCCTAATTTTCGGAATGAATATTCTGAACCTTAAGGGGTCTCTTGTAAAAGGGACCAAGAGAGAAGAGAACCCATACCTTAATCGATGTTCAAACGCTGATGTTGCTGCCCGGAAACTCCTCACCCACGCCCAATTTACTTCAACGTACACCTCACTCGACGAACCTCTCTTAGCCTTGACGTTTGATTACTTTTTCTTTTACTTAAAAATTCTTGTGAGTTCTTCAAGTGTGGTTAACTTTTGATGTATTTTCAGTTCTTGAAATTATTTTTGGAAGAAACCAACGTGAGAAATATATATGGAGAATGTGTGTGAGAGAGATAGAGTGTTATTAGGATTAGGAGACTAAATTCAAGACTTAGTCAAATAGGATTTAAATTAGATTAATACAAATCTGATTTATTTTAATTAATACGTGAAAGGACTATTATGCCCTTAAAATTTTAGATTTTTAAGTAATAATTAAATCACCTTAAGTACCTATTATTTAATTTTTTTTGGATCGTTACAAAGAGTATGGTGACGGGGCTTTCTGAAATTGTTGTTCCATCCAAGTTTGTAAAGAATGTATTGTTGGCAAACAACATCGTTCTCAGTTTCCCAAAAGTAAGCCGTGGAGACCCAAAGAGGCAGTGGGGATGGTACACTCAGATATTTATGGGCCAATAATACCAATCTTGAATGGAAGCAAAAATGTATTTTATTACCTTTATTGATGATTTCTAGAAGACTTTGGTGTATATTCTGCAAGAAAAGTAGGAGGCTTTTGATATATTTAAAAGCTTCACAGCTCGTGTGGAGAATGAGATTGGAAGGACCATTAAGAACTTTTGCACAGATCACGGAGGAGAATATCTCTAAGGTATTTAATGTTTTATGTGAGACTCATGGCACTCATAAAGATCTTACAACAACATATACACCACAGAGAAATGGTGTGGAAGAGAGGAAGAATAAAATCATTCTCAATATGGTTCGTAGCTTGTTGTCTCAAGGAAGAGTTCCAAAAGGAATTTTGGCTGGAAGAAGTAAATTGGAGCATTCACATCTTGAACAGAAGTATCACTTTTGCTCTTTGAGATATGACACCTGAGGAAGCTTGGAGTGGAAGGAAACTGGCAGTAGATCACTTTAAAGTTTTTTTTTCCATTGCTTATGCACATGTTCCAGAAGCCAAAAGAAAGAAGCTTGATTATAGATGTGAGAAATTTGTTTTTCTCAGTGTTAGCGAGGCATCCAAGGCATACTAGAAGAGATGTAGTTTTCGCTGAGGAGAACATTTGGGATTGGAATTTAAATCAATCTATTCCAATCTTAATTAATAATGAAGTCAAAGAAGCAGTTGCAACACCCAAATTTTTTGAAATTTCTACTGAAGCAACTGATGAAACTGCACCATTGATTTTGGAAGAAACTGCTGCACCAAATAATCCTTTTCGACGTGCTCGCACAAGGCCCGCATGGATGATGGATTATGAGGTAAGAGGAATTAATGTCAATGAAGATGTTTCCAACTTTGCATTGTTTGCGGATTGTGAACCTACAACTTTTGAGAATGCCGTCAAAGAGGAAAAATGGAGGAAAACTATGGATTATGAGATTGATGCTATTGAAAGAAATAGCACCTGGAGTTAATAAATCTACCGAAGGAACACAAAACCATAGGTGTCAAGTGGGTCTATTAAGACAAAACTCAAAGAAAATGGTGAAATAGACAAGTATAAGGTGCAATTGGTGGCTAAGGGATACAAGCAATGAGGGACTCAAGATTTTCGTTCAGGAGGTTCGAAAAATAAAAGTTTAAACATGTAAATAAGTCTTTACAAATGGGACCCTTGATTTTTTTTGGAGTTCAAATCCACACTTTTAGCACGTTTTAAAATGAAAAATAAGGCTAAAAAAGCTTGAAAAATAGAACTGGATTTTTTCTTTTAAAAAAAACTGAACTAAAAAAGAAAAATAAATAAATGTTGTCGTAGGGATTTGAACCAGCTTAATATTCAAGGAACTTACCATTGAACCATCTATTTCTATTTTTTATTGAGGGGGTTCAAAAGATATATATCTAAAAAAATACAGAAAATTTACCGTATATATATCGTGTATCTTTTACCGAGTGAGTTCGAGTGAATCCCCTGTACCTTGACGTGGGTCCGCCCCTGGATACAAGCAAGAACATGGTGTGGACTACACAAAAGTCTTTGCTCCAGTTGCAAGGCATGGCACAATCAGAATTATAAGTGTCGTGTCAGCACAAAATTTGTGGCACATCTTGTAATTGGATGTCAAATCATCTTTCCTAGATGGATACTTGAAGGAAGAGGTATTTATCGAGCAACCTTTTGGTTACATAAAAATTGGAGATGAGCATAAGGTATACAAGTTGAAAATGCTCTTTACGAACTAAAACAAAGCTCCGCGAGCTTGGTATAGTCGTATTGAGATTTATTTCTAAAAATTTGGTTTCTAGAAATGTCCATATGAACACTCTCATTTTGTTAAAATTGAAGAATTTGTAAAAATGCTAAAAGTGTGTTTATATGTTTGATGATATTATATTTATTGGAGTGATAGTGTCATGTTTTTTATTTTTAATTTAAATGATCTATGGTGAATGAATTTGAGATGTTTGATTTTGGCAAGATGATTTATTCTCTTGGTTTAGAAGTAGTGCAATATGTTAATGGGTTATTTGTTTCCCAAAAGAAATGTGTGAAGAAAATTTTAGATCGATTCAAGATGAAGAATTGCAATCTCATCGATTCTCCAGTTGAGTATGGTTCGAAACTAAACAAAGTTGGAAGAGGAGATATGGTAGACAACACACTCTACAAACAAATTGTAGGTAGTTTGATATATTTTACTGCTACAAGGCCTGACATCATATATGTTGTAAGTCTTATAAGCATATATATGGAGAGCCTGACAGTAATTCACTTGCCAACTGCCAAGAGAATCCTTCACTACTTACAAGGAGCTACGAATTTTGGTTCTATAAGAAGGGTGAAAAATCTGATTTGATTGGTTTTGCTGAAAGTGATTAAGCAGAAGATTAAGACGATAGAAAGTGCACTTCAGACTACGTTTTTGTGCTACGCACAGGGGCTACTTCATGGTCTTCTAGAAAACAAAAAATTATCACTTTATGGACTACTAAAGCGGAATTTGTTGCTCCTACAACTTATGCTTGTCAAGCTGTTTCGCTGAGGAGAATTCTTGAAGAACTACAATACAAACAAGAAAGACTCTACAAGAAAGTGGAGATACAACGACATTTCCAAATGTCGTAAATTTTAGTGTCGAGAATTTTTCCGACATTTAGGTAATTGCCGGAAAGAATTTGTGACATTTAGGTAAATGTTGAAAAGAATTTCCGTCGTTTACGTTGCAACATATATGTAAATGTTGGTAACATTATTAGGACATTTATTTTTTAACATTTATGCGAATGTCGATAAGAAATATATGACATTTACGTGAATGCTAGTATGAGATATATGTCATTTATCTTTGACATTTAGGTAAATGTGAGTATGATATATATGAAATTTATTTTCAACATTTAGGTAAATGTTTGTATGAGATATACATGACATTTATTTTCGATTCAGTAAATGTTGGTATGAGATATATGACATTTATTTTTGACATTTACATAAATGTCGATATGAAATATATGACATTTATGTTTGATATTTAAGTAAATGTTGTTATAAGATATATGACATTTATGAATTGTCACTTACAATTTCTGACATTTAGATTAAATGTTGGTAAAACAAATTTCAAGACACTTACTTGTGACATTTATAAAATGTTACATTGAAATTTCTGACACTTTAGTTAATGTCAACAAATGCTATTATTGAATGTCATAAAATTTTGTGACATTATTTTATATTTTGGTAAATGTCATATAAATATTCTAATGTCGCTACCAAGCTTCTTAAACATCCCAGAAAAATCTATATATAGTTTTTCTCAAGACACATATACATACAACAATCTGTGCATTCACAACTATCTTCTTCATGATAAGCAAGAAATATTATAAAAAGCAAATATTTTCTTACATTATAATCAAAGAACTAAATAGCAATAAGTAAACAATGTCAAAGCAAATTATCTTTTCTATCTCAAGTAAAATTGAGAACTAACTAAATGTAATAATCTCAACATGAAATCACCTAATTAACTCGTAATTCAAATGGAATCAAAATCTCTAGTAAATTTGCAATGAATCTTTATGAAATCATCAATGCAAAGGTCGGGCATGTTGAAGTCGATACTTGACCTCAGTTTCCTTGAAAATTCTGCACAAGAAATGCACATAAGAAAATTTATAACTATATAATAATAGAAATTAGATCCTCATTAACTAAAACAAATTGAGATATCAAAAATGACTAATTGAATTTATCGAAAAACAAAACATTAAGGAATTGATGTAAAAGCAGTAATTATATACATGAAATTTTCCTCCTTTTGAAAGAAAAGAAAGATCTTGTAGTTTTTTCAAACATACCAATTCTTTTATTTGTGCCAACTACGGTAGTTTCAGTCTTCTTGATCATGTTAGCCTGACAAAAAATATTAAATTGATTATTTTGATTCTTAACGAAATACAAAACTTAACATTTCATTGAATATATAAGTGCGCCAATTTTTCTGAAGTAAACAATTATCTTATCAGTGTCACTCATTTTGGTTTGTGCAACAACGGGCAAATCCCCAATCTCCAGATGTTTGGAAAAAGCTGAATCCAATTATCACAGAATGGGCAAGGGGAAATTGGTCAGGTCAGCTTGTTGTAAATGAAATAATATTTAATCATCTTCTACTTTTAAATAATTAACACATTCTTTCTAGCATTTAATCAGGAAGTATCCCCTGTTCTGCCATTTTTTGCTGCTTCATTGAGTATTCAAACGGATCAACTACCCCTTAGACACATTATTATGACATGATGGAAGTCCAATTACAACAATGATACACACAAACTTATATTACAGTCAACTCCAATCTTTATTTGTTGGAACTTGTGGAAAAATTAAGTGCGCTAAAAGTACGAGGGTAAAGAAACCAATATGGATAGAGTCAAGTTTTTAGTGTTTAAGGACACTATTAAACTGTTGCACAATGTCCTCCCCTATATTGCTTGACCTTCTAGCTGGAGAAGTTTATGCACACTCCTGGAGAAATGTACCCATCATATCAAGGTTACTCTTATGCAATGGTTGAAACCTCCAGAAATATGGGTTAAGCTCAATACTGATGGAAGTGTGTTGAGTAATCCGGGAAAGATTTGAGCAGGTGGTATACTTGGAGATTCAAATGGTAGGTTAAATTTTGCATTTTCAGTTCCTTTGGGGGATGGTACTAACAACCAAGCTGAGGTTGAGGCTGCCACTTTTGGTATAGCATGATGTGTTCATTTAAAATACACCAAAGTGATCCTGGAAGTTAACTCTCAATTACTGGTGGACTCTTTTTTGCACAAAACAGTAGCCCCTTGGAATATTTCAACTCATATACAGAAATTACGTAATCTCTCAACTTTCATCCCCCATTTCAAATGCATACATATGCTCCAGGAAGCTAACTACGTGGCAGATTCTCTCTCTAAACATATTCACCAAATTACCAACCCTCAAGTCTATTTCAGCAGCAACAACTCCCTAGAGATACAACATCATACTTACAACTAGACACAGATGACATGGCAAGTTTCAGACGAAAAAGGATGAAAAGAATTAAGGAACCGCCTTAATTGCTAATTCTCATATAGGCCTATGAATGAGCAAGAACTCCATCAAGTCCTATCTTTTGGTGATCACCATTTTCTTCACATTAGCTATCTCTTTTCTAAATTATAGCTTTTTTGAAGAAGATTTTCCTTTTACATGTAGAGGGAGAGTCTCCCTAATTTATGCTTTCCTAGATTCTTTGTATCGAGAGTCCTCTCATATAGGTGCTTAGAAGATCGGTTTCATTTCTAGTTTGGGGAAGAGTTGGAGAACCTACTAAGTCTACTTAGTAGGGCCACCAACTCTTGTACCACCAATATGTGGAGGTAAGGTTTATGTCCCCCTCTTTATATTTTGCATTTATCTATCTATGTTAATGCCTGACGGTGTTGCTAAGCCCCTGACCCCTTCGAGGGTCGTTCAACAATGTTATGAGAGAAAAAGTTAGGAAGCTAAAATGAGGCTAATGCAATAGAAATTAGCATAAATCATCCTTAAATACAAAGTGCAAATAGTATACCCAACTTTTATGATATGGTGTGATAATCTTCAGGTAACCTGCTTTTGTAGCTTTTTTTTGCACCTTTTTGTTCACGATATTGTAATTGGCGTGTATGTACAATGTGGCTAAGCGAACCACAAGAGAAGGTTCTTCAGTGTACTGATTGCATATAATACTATTGCAGCATTATCATGGGAACTCATAGCTATTGATTATACAGTGCATACTTGTGAAAATGATAGTTGGACCCTGTCCATGATTGAAAGTGAACTTACCTTATTTCCTACACAAGCTAAATCGGTCAATATACATGCCTGATGTAAATATTTGAACTCAATCATGGACGTAGTAATATTTTATTAAATTGTCACTTCAAAGAAAATTAACAAATATGTTCCATGGACTTGAACGGTGACATTTACAATTTCTCTTGATTTTCTTTTATGTTTTTTTATTTTTTGATTAGCATATATGATTGAAGAAAATTGAATTATCTGATATTTCTACTATCCAGATTCATCGAGCATCTGATGGAAGTTTCGGTGATTCAGTTCATTCCATTTTCTCAAGAAGGGGAGGTGCACAACGTATGGTCACCATGGCAGGTAGAGATATGACAACACAAATTTAAATATATCTGAACTCTCTTTACTTTGTTCAGTATAGTGATGAAATCTTCAACTTTTTTACTTTTCAAATTTATAGCATGTATCCTCCACCTGCCTTTGTTTGTCGCAAAGAACAGAGCTCGCGTTAGGAACTAATAAATTATATGTTCAAGATGGAAATATTGTTGTGTGTGGAAATTCATTGTCATTTCGATAATATACCGATGCATTTCTCCTGATTTAGCTTTCACTTTGTTCTTTTCCTTAATTGTCGTGTGTCAAGATTTTGCAAGTTTATGATGTTATTATAATCAGGGAAAGAATTTACTGATTTCGTCTTGTTGCAAGTTTATGAGACAAATAGTAACACATACAGTGAATTGTATGCGTTTTCTCATCAATTTGGCTATCTTTTTCTTCTAAACAACTTAGTTTTGGCCTACTAATCTCAGAGAAAGAAAGCTCGCTTTCATCAGGTCCTAGCCAAGACAAGCTATGGTTTTTGGATGGCCTTCAATCTGTTGCTCATCACAGTTGGTAGGAACAACAAGTGGTTTTCTTTTAGCCCGTTAGTTTGAACAATGTGTGATTGTTTTTTTGTGTGAAGCGACATGTTACTTCCTATTTATAGCAGCAGAAACAGTTGACAGGTTGTGACAGCAGAAACTTTGGTTTCTTTTCTCTCTAATTTGATCCCAAGCAGATGAGCAAGTCAATTCTCTGTTGGAATTGGAATTCAAGATTGGTTGATCAGAAACCATGGGCTGGTCGTGAATTTGAGTCGCAAGAATGGTTGGGACAAGATCCGGAGATGCAGTTTGAATGATCTTTTTGGTATCCCGGGTTCCATTGACAAAAAAATACACTTTGATGTTTTTGGTGTTTAGTTTCCTCTTTTTACATGTTTTGTTTTGTGCGACTGCTATCCTGATCTACAGGTCTGCATTAGAGTATCTTGGGATTTTTCACCTGTTTGCCCTGTTCTTTGGCCTGAAGTGGACTTGGAGTTGGCATTTATCTACTGATCCATTGCTGCCTGAACTCAAAAACACTGCAGTCTACAAACTGCTGCAATCTGCAATCCAAAAATTAGCCATAGATAATATAACTATATAACTAAGAAACTAGAAGATGCAGAAAAATAGGTATAGCACACAGTAAGCTAATAGTTGTTTTTGCGGATTAACAAATTAATCACAACCTATAGGATATACAATATTGCCTTAAGAGTTGAATTTGCAGAGAAAAGTAAATTAGTGAAAGTTGAAGATGAAAAAGATTACCTTTCACAAGCTTTGAAAGGCAACAACAAAGTAGTAGGTTTCAGGTTAATTTTTGTTATAGTTGGTCTGAATCTTAAGCAAACAAATGAATAAAAAACTGATGCTCATCAGCTATTCTTCCCAAAAAAATGGATCAGAACTCGGACTTCTTAAGAGTAGTTAAATATTTATCTATACCATTAAACACACTTGTCAAAGCTCATAAACACAATACCCAGTATGTTTCATAGTTATATAACTGCTGCTCTGCACTATTTTCAGTTGTTTTCTTTTATTGCCACATGAACATCTTTCCTTCATAACAAGACATAACATTTGTTAAAATCACTACAAAAAGGCTTTAGATACACAAAAATCTTAAGTGAAATACATTATAAATGTCGTGAAATCACGGCAGATCAATTCTCTAACCGACAACCATCACTATGAGTCTAAGCGATGGTACAACGTCTTACCTTACATTGCAAAAGGACCGTCCTATACCTTGCCATCGATATAGAACTTGAACTACTAAGTGGATCCACTAATCACTGCTAAAAAGCACTAAGGAATCATCTAAAAATCATGACCCTTCATCTGTCCATGTTGGCTACATGGTTTATAGGGGCTTGAGTTAATATGAACTCCGTCCCTATGTTGGTGCTCAATACTACTCCAAAAATACTCAGCTCATATGTTTTAAACACAAATACTTCTTTGGCTTGACATAATTTGCTCAAACTTAGCTTTTAAAAGTTCTCTTGGAAAATCATAGTTTCCTCTTTACTAAAACTAGTCAAAGGCTTTGTTGGAAGCCTAGCTTTCTTTCTTGCTCAAAATGTGAAATACATTTGTAACTTTTGAGAATACTTAGTTCCCTTATAACTTTTGAGAAATGAACTTAACTCTTTACTCTTTGCTCAACTTGTAACTTAATTCTTAGAGAATACTTAGTTCCCTTATAACTTTCGAGAATTTTAACTCAACTCATTACTCTTTTCTCAACTTGTAGCTTGAGCCTTAAAATAAAGTAAAAATGCTACTTTTAGACTCTTGAAAACCTTAAGGACTTACTTTGACTTGCTTCTTAACTTTTAGTCTTTACTCTTAATTTGTTTGACTTTGATCGTAACTTTCCTTGAATTGGATTATGGACTAAAGGTTCATGATCTCATTTTTATGGATGATTTCATGAACGTTTAGCTGTACCTTGGTGTGTTAGAACCAACTAAGAAATGTGGGTACACCACTTAGGAACTAGTGCGGAAAGTGGGGAAAGAATGGGGTCTCCAAGCGTCCTTGGCGCTTTGAGAGGAGTGGAGCGCCAGAGCCTGATGGATAGAGACTCTCCTGAGGGGCATTGGCTGGTTCAACGTACTAGGGCGCTTCGGATAAAGCCTGTGCTATAGGACTCTTGCAGGCGCGGTGCCCCATACATGTCCAACGATCAATTCGACTTTTTTTTCTATTTTTCATCTCTAAACCTTCTAAACTTCCATGAATCTTCGCCCAAACACGTAGGATCTCTAATAACCTCAATACCCAATAAATAACCCAGAAACACGAATCAAATAACCTAAAGGCATGTAACAACTCAACGAACAAGATTTCAACAATGTTATTCAAGAACTTCACTTTCCATTATTCAATCAACTTAAAATTTGCTGAATTAAACATGTTGGTGTGTGGAAAAAACTATCCCAACATAGAAACATATCACACATCTTAATAGGGATCACCACTGACGAATTCCAATCGAAGATCTTGGCGTTCTTGATGAATTCTTGATCTTTTATCCTATTTCCCTCTTCTCTTTTCTCTTCTCTAAGACCTATGTGTAAATAACCTTTCTATTATGAATCCAACTTATTTTAACCCCAAATAAACCCTTAAACGAATCAGGAAATAGATGGATGAAAATCCAAGTTTGCCCTTACTAAAATCCAGAAATGAACATCGTTCACTTCAACAACCCAACTTCCGAAAGACATATCTCCCTAATAAGATATTGAAATTCTGGAAACTCGGCGCCGTTGGAATGATCTTTCCAACAATATAAAGAACTGGCGCTAAATCTTCCTGAGCTAGAAGTAATGGCCGTTTATAAAGGACCAAAACTCACTACTTAAACTGAGGAATTTTTTATATTTTTCATTTTATTATTAAAAATGATAAATTTTGTTTCATAGATTATTCTTAGATATTATGAGCTAAGAGATGTTACAATATCTCCCATTGGGAACATTCGTCCTCGAATGAGATTTCTTTCACTACTGTAAGACCCCAAAATGAAATAGGGTGTCTAGAGCATAACATGTTTGTATTAAGGTTCTAATGTCATAAAATGTCTTATAATACGGTTTAGAGGCAGTGTGTAAAGTTTTAAGTGTTTTGGAAGTCGAACATCAAGGGACGACCAAAACGTTCGACGACTAGTCATCTATGTGCCTCATGTGTCTATGCATGATTATATTTATTTTTCACGAGCTTTTGAATCCTATAAATGATTTAAAATTATATTTAATGATGGTATATGAAGTTTCTAGATGTTTGGAGTTCAAACAACCAAGAATGTCAAAGGCATTCGA
The DNA here is from genome assembly GCF_036512215.1 of Solanum lycopersicum. Classification (NCBI taxonomy): domain Eukaryota; kingdom Viridiplantae; phylum Streptophyta; class Magnoliopsida; order Solanales; family Solanaceae; genus Solanum; species Solanum lycopersicum. The sequence goes on along the minus strand of NC_090809.1, from coordinate 39,903,406 downwards.
AAGATAGCCCTTGAGACATTTAACGTGTGTCTTGATGGGGCTTGACCTGTTTGGACGTCTTGTAGGTATTTGTTTTGGATGAAATTTATGTTCAATGTATAAAACTTGTTAAGTGATGTAATGACATTGGAAACGTCCGGGTATGAGTTCGAAAAGACCCCACAAGAGGCCCCAAAAGAAGGAACCAAGGTTGTCGAAGACACGGCCTAGGTAGTGTCCATTGACAAGCCCAACGACGGATCATTGGTTCCCCAAAGGCCCGTCAAGAAAATCTCATCGATTGGAACTTGAATGGGGCAGTTCACAAGCCAAGAATTTGTCTAAGTTCCAGGCGATGGAAGCAGGCACGAACTGTCGATAGCATGACGCCTCGTCATTGCCTCCGTCGTTGGGGCACTGTAAGTTGCAGGCAACGTCTATTTTACATAAAGGAGTGAATGGAAAATTCACCCCATGTCCTAACATGACCCTAATAGGTTTATTTATCTATTTTTGGGTGTATATAAGTCATCAAAAACGTGATCACCCCATTCTAGAATCCTCTCACACGATTGAAGCCTTTCCCTCCAAAGATATTTCCCTTAAAACCTCCATTGTTGGTGAAGCTCAAGAACTGCTTGGTGTTCGGTTTTATATGGAAGAATCATAAAGTTTTAGAGGTTTTAAATTAGACAAAGGTATGGTGATCTTCATCTCTAGTTATCTTTTCATCTAGAGAGCCATTCTCAAAGATTTGAAAAGAGAAAAATATGATCAAACACTTTCTTCTTAAATCTACCATAGGTTCTTTCTTAAACTGATTTCAAAGGAAAAATATGAATGTATTAATTATTATTTACTTATTTTGAAGTGATTTTCAATCCAATTGCATGATGAACCCATGCTCTATCACCAAAACGACTTAGCCATGCATGGGCTTTATGATCTTGATTTGTTATCGATTCAGTTATGATTCTATTACGTTGAATCTCCTATATCTACTGTTGTTTATGTGAATTAATGTTGAATTGTGTGTAATGAATCCATGAGGATTAATGTATGAAGATTAGAACATGATTAGCTTAGTTTTACATGATTCACTGTAACATTGGCTTCTTAATGATCTAAATTGGATTTTGGTTAAGTTGTGGTTCTTGTAGCTACTATTTTAGGTTAATAACATGTTGAATTGTGGATATAAATCTTGTATGATCAAAATAAATAAGGCTTGGTTTGAATTATCTAGGTTCTTCTAGACTATGAAGTTGTAACTTGTGATCTTGACGTTAGGTTACTTGTTATATGAATTGATCATGGTTAATGTCTATAAATGCTGCCTATAGCGAAATATGAGGATGAATTATATGAAATGAGCACCATATGGGTCAATTCATGATAGTTGAATAGGATTAACCTATGTAAACTTACCTTCCATGAACTCCTTATATGAAGCATGTTTGTGTCGACCTTAATGGAAATTGTAGTAGTGTCTCATCTAGAATATTATTTCATTAGATACTGCCTAACATGTAAATTATTGGCAAAATATTATTGACTATCGAGACCTTAGAGAATAAATAGTGTTGGTTAATTCCTCTCTATACCCTAACAAATTGACAAGTCTAATGCCTATGTTGTAGCTTTATCTTGAAGTACTTTAAGCATGATTTCTTCATGATTACGTTTTTGATTAGATAATGACCTAGACTTATGACATTAATGAAATATAATTGATGATCAATGCAAGTGAATTGGATTAAAGATATGTTCTTCTACTTCCTAGTACATGTGAGATGCCTTGTATTATGTTATAGTATGATTTTGTAGCGACTTGTACATGGTTTCTTCTATGATTAAAGTACATTTAGTTACTTCCATATATATGAATTGTTTATGAATAAGGTGTATTGATCAATGATGATCAACGGGTGAGAAATTAGTAAGAATGCTTATCTCTTCTACTTTTCGTATAATATTGTAGTTTATAAATCCTTGTAGGGCATTGTGTGGTATGGTCCACTTATGGTGACGGTGTTTACTTTTTTTTCAATATATGTATGCGTTAACCATGTCCATGAAGGCAAATTTATGAATATATGAGCATGTGTTTATGATGATACTACGTGAAGCTTATGCCTACTTTCCTTTTCTAGTTGTGATTTAGGTTGTATGGCCATTGTGTAAGCATGTGTATATCCATGTTAGGGTGAAGTTTAGGTGATTCCATTGATTAGTTTAAAATGGTTGATAATCTCTTACCTATATACCACTATGTGAATGCATGAATAACACAAGTTAGGAGTTTTAAGTGTAATATGAAGTTGGCTTGTCTCCTATGCTATTGTATGTTGTGTGCTTTATGGTTGAAGGTATATTATGGTCTAAGAGGGTAGGTGCCTAAATATGTCGTTGATAGCCATTATGTGATCATGTTGACCAATGTACACACTCACTCACTCACTCACATGTATGTTACAACTAGCATAGGTCATGGTGTCAAAATGAAAGGTTGTTCTCATATTCACTAATGTCTACTAATATGCATGTAAAGTATATGTATGTGAAGTATGATATGTATTCCTTACAAGGATGACTTGATAGCGTACTAGTATGGGCAAGGGTATGAGACTTTGCCTATGCATTGCACATGTGTACCTTGATAGGATAGTACTAGTTTTGGTTTCTATAAATAACTTCTGTATTGATGAACTTGTGAGACTTAATGTGTTATGTGAGAGGTTTTATCACATATATGTATACACACACACGTGTATGAAAATCTAGTCAAGAGAGGGGACTTGAATGGTGTGTTCAGGTGTGCCTAAACTAGATGATGCTTTAGATATGCTATGTTCATGTGAAGGGATTTTTTTCATGATTTAGGTTGATGAACTTCCATCTATTACCTATGAGTTAACAATATGAGGGGATGACTTTCCTAAACCTATGATTTATAAAGTAAAAGTATAATAAGGGTTTTCAAAGAGGGGAACTTAGTTTAGCACCGACTGAACTTGAATATGAGTGTGTATCCCTTTCTATGGTAGGAAGGTAGGTCACCATAAGTCTCATGAGTTGGGTAACCACAATGCCTCAATGGGCATAAATAGGGTTTCCATAAGTGAATAACTACAATGCCTAGTCTTGTCATAAAGAGGGTTTTCTTATGTACCTCTAAGTTCCATAACTATGTTGCCACCATAGGATACTAGCTAGTGGATACACCTAGAAAGCTATGTCACATTTTGGTGTACTTTGGCCGGTAGACCACCTTCTTTTGGTGTAGGGTTCTATGACACCGGATTCCATGTTTAGCATCATATGGTCAATGTCAGTTAAGGCTATAGTTTCCCAAAAGTAAAATGGACAATGGAAGTTAAATGACTAGGATGCTAAATAGAATGACTTAAGGGAGGTTACTTAGGATAGGTGGAAGTAATGAACCCATCTAGACATTGCACAAGTATCTCTTTAGGAAGTTCTAGGAAGGTGTTCTAATGTATGTCACTATGTATGTGTTCCCTATGCATGATATTGTAGTATTTGTCTACTTGTTATGAAGATATGCATGATATGAGTTTTATGAATGATGTTGATCTTGTTGACTATTTGATGAAGGTCTTGACTTAACTACGTCTATGTGGTATGATACTTTTATGATGGTATGTGTTGTTTTGTGTATATGATATGTATGATTTTCCTTGTGGTCCTAAGGTGATACATTGCACCAAGTATCCGTAAAGGATTACTTGGGAGACTAATGAATTAAAAGATATAGTTCACTGTAAAGAGGGATGAGCTCACTGTAAAGTGACCTCAAATTTGACTTAAATTTTATATGTGCTTTTCTATGATGTTTGACCTTTGATTGTGTTTTTGTGAAGTATGAAAATGATGTAAATGCTATTGTTTAAATTTTCATAAGGATTTATTTAAGAAGGTATGAAATATGATTTTCAAGAAAAAGGTTCCTTTTAAATGCATGTTTTTGCATGTTTTCCATACTTAGTGCATTCTTGTACTAATCCCATTATTCTCTACTTTTTACACAAAGTGTAGGTTATGGATGCTTAAAGGATGTATTGGATGGTGAAGATCTTGATAGGTGATTCCCAAGCTCAAGGAAAGGAATCCTTAAGTCCAAGGATGTCATAATGTGTATTTATTATAAAGTCTTTAAATATTGTATAGTTATGTAATGTGTCTATGGGTCGTGTCCCTAATGTATTCTAATTTTGTTGAGTTTAAGATGACAAAGAGACTTAGATTCTATATGTGTATTACAACTTATGTTTTATATGTATATGAAGTAAAGATTTCTAGCATGTGAGGGCTATGAAATGTTTTAAATTTTATGCTAAATTTACTATGTCGATGCGATGAATGATAACTATGGGCTTGTATAAGACCTCTGAGAGTTCAAGTACGCCATATTACTTTTAGGGGGTGCTCCCTGGTTATGACAGACGTGGCATCAGAGCACGAGGTTCTTAAAAGTGGTTTAGGGTCCAAGAAGACTCATATTGCCACGTTTAGCAGAGTCGTTTGTCATTGATGGTGAGTTGCGACACATCAAATTTTACGAGAGACTATAGGACCATCGAGTTTCCCTTTTTCATCATTCTCATATCGTGCCATAAAACATAACTGTATTAGATCTCTCTCTCTTATGTTTTCATTTCCGATGGTCTTTTGGATATGATTGCTTGGGATGCGATTGTTCTCTATGCTTGAGGGAAAAAAGGTGAGTTTAAATACTTATCTTGGTTTTATGCTTTGAATGAGTTTGATGATGTGATGCCAATTATGGCTATATATGAAAACTATGTGAAATAGCATGTTATGTTGAAAAATATGTGTCATGATATAGTTATAGTATGTTAGAAGTTATTAAGGATAAAATGAGATATTTTGGAATGATGTGTTCTTAAATGGTTTTACATGATGCCTTATGCTACGATTTGAACTTGAAATGCTTGGTGACTACATATGGAAGCATGCTACTCTAAGATTTGTGATTATAAGTGTTCAACGTTTCCCATTGTATGCATGTGGTCCTTGATAAGTTTCCTAGTATGTATTGGAGTCCTTTGTATAGACTTGATCCTAGGTAAGATGATAGTATGCTTGTCTTGGTAAGCTTTGTATCCTATATTGTCATAACTTTTCCCATCAATTGCCTAAATGTTGCATTTTTAGAATTTGAAAGTATACTCACTGTTAATCTAAATAGCTTGCTGTAAGATTTTTGACAAAATCCATGTTTCTCATATATATTATGCATCTTAATATGCTAACTGTGCATTTTACTTCATGAGATAAGACAAGAAACTTGTTTTAGTCACATGAGAGATGTAATGTTTAGCCTTATAATAAAAAGTTGAGTCTTTTTCAAATGAAATATGTTGAGTCTCTTGAAAACTATGTGACTTTTATGACTTGGAATGAATAATTGTAGGATCATTCTTGAAAAGTGAAAGCATGTTTAGATAAGTGCTCATGTGTAATGTCTATTATTTGTGTTATTCTTCTCTATTATGTTTACAGTGAAGGTGAGTACTATGTTGGGATTGAATTTTCGTGAAATGGCTTCCTATTTGTTGTGATGTACTTGGCGTGACTTACCATTTAGAGTTCATTAGGAAGGAATCATGAGCATGTCTTGGTTAAAAGTTGAGAGTTTCTTATTTTAAGAGGAAATTGACCTTGTACTTTGCTAAGGTGTGAAACTAATGATACAGGTAAGTGTGTTGAGGAGAAGGCCTCCATGTACACCACTAAGCATGGTATGATTAAGTATGACCTTCATGACACTAGGTCTAACTAATGAAGATCTTAGTTGATTCAATTAACTCAAGTCTATGTGCATTTATGTATGAGTGCCTAAATTGCTTTTTGAGTGTTATTGAAATCTTCCTATTTGCAAATATGATCTCTTAATGAATTAAGGTGTAATGATCATGTTAGAACTACGAGAAGGATGTTCCTCTTATGAACATGATAGGAGCCTTTGTGTTTGATAAATTAAAAAGTGTCTGAATAAAAGTTTTGCTTGCTTGTGTGCATTGAGTGCTAAAATTCTTTCTTGATGATGTTATTAATGTTATGAACTGCTCTATGATGCATTGAAGTCCTTGTTGTGATAAAAGAGCCCTAAGTGTCATTCGAGGAAGAATGTTCCCAAGTGGGGGATATTGTAAGACCCCCAAATAAGATAGGGTGTATAGATCCTAAAAGTTTTGTATAAAGGTTATAAGGTCATAAAATGTCATATAATATGGTTTAGAGTTAGTGTGCAAAGTTTGAAGTGACTAGGAAGTCCAACGTCAAGGGACGACCAAAACGTTCGACGACTAGTCATCTATGTGCGTTATATGTCTATGCATGGTTATATTTGTGTTCAATTATATTTTGAATACTCTAAATGATTTATAATGATGTTTAATGATGGTATATGAATTTTCGAGAGTTTGGAATCCAAACGACCAAGAACGTCCAAGGCGTTCGAATGATAGCCCTTATGACGTTCAACGTGTGACTTGATGGGGCTTGGCCAGTTTGGATGCCTTGTAGGTGTTTGTTTTGGATGAAATTTATGTGGAATGTCCAAAACTGGTTACGGGATGTAATAAAGTTGGAAACGTCTGGCTAAGACTTCAAAAGGGCCCCACAAGAGGCCCCACAAGAAGGACCCAATGCTGTCAAAGACACACTGGGCAATGTCCATAAACGGACCCAACGACGGATCGTTGGTCCCCGTAATGGACCGTCGAGCAAGTCTCTTCGCCTGGAACTTGCCTGGGGAAGGTCACAAGCCAAGAATTTTGCTAAGTTCCAGGAGACAGAAGCCAGGCACGGACCGTCGACAACATGACGCCTCGTCATTGCCTCCGTCGTTGGGGCACTATAAGTTGCAGGCAGTGTCTATTTTAATTAAAGGGGTGAATGGTAAATTCACCCCACGTCCTGATCCTAGTAGGTTTATGTAGATATTTTTTGGTGTATATAAGTCATCAAAAACATGATCACCCCATTCTAGAATCCTCTCACACGATTGAAGCGTTTCCCTCCAAAAATATTTCCCTTCAAACCTCCATTGTTGGTGAAGCTCAAGAACTGCTTGGAGCTGGGTTCTCTATGGATGAATCATCAAGTTTTAGAGGTTTTAAACTAGACAAAGGTATGATGATCTTCATCACTAGTTATCTTTTTATTTAGAGAGCCATTCTCAAAGATTTCAAAAAAGAAAAATATGATCAAACACTTTCTTCTTAAATCTACCATGGGTTCTTTCTTAAACTATTTCAAAGTCATAATATGAATGTATTGATGATTATCTACTGATGTTGAAGTGTTTTTCAATCCAATTGCATGATGAACCCATGCTTTATCACCAAAATGATTTAGCCTTGCAAGGGCTTTACATTTTTGAATTGTTATCAATTGAGTTACGATTCTATTACGATGAATCTTCTATATCTACTGTTGTTTACATGTTGAATTGTTTGTAATGTATCCATGAGGATCAATGTATGAAGATTAGAACTTGTTTAGGTTAGATTTACATGATTCACTGTAACATTGGCTTCTTAATGATCTAAATTGGATTTTGATTATGTTTTGGTTCTTGTAGCTACTGTTTTAGGTTAATACCATGGTTTAATTGTGGATATAAATCTTTTATTATCAAAATAAATAAGGCTTGGTTTGAATTAATCTGGGTTCTTCAAGTCTATGGAGTTGTAACTTTTGATCTTTATGTTAGGTTAGTTGTTATATGAATTGATTATTGATAGCTGCTGCCTATAACGAAATATGAGGATGAATTATGTGTAATGAACACAATATGGGTCAATTAATGAGAGTTGAATAGGATTAACCTATGTAAACTTACCTTCCATGAACTCCTTATATGAAGCATGTTTGTGTCGACCTCAATGGCAATTGTTGTGGTGTCTCATCTAGACTATGATTTCATTAGCTACTGCCTAATATGTAAATTATTGCTATATGATTGATAATAAAGACCTTAGAGAATCAATTGTGGCTGTTAATTCCTCTCTATACCCTAACGAATTGACAAGTCTATGCCTATGTTGTAGCTTGATCTTGAAGTGATTTAAGCATAATTTCTTTATGATTAATTGTATGATTAGATGCTTCCATAGACTTATGCCATTAATAAATATAATTGATGATCAATGAAAGTGAATTGGATTAAATATCTATGTTCTTCTACTTCCTAATACATATGAGATGCTTTGTATTTTGTTATAGTATGATTTTGTAGCGACTTGCACATGGTTTCTTCTATGATTAAAGTACATTTAGTTACATTCATATATATGAATTGCTTATTAATAAGGTGTATTGAGCAATGATGATCAAAGGGTTAGAATTTAGTAAGAATGCTTATCTCTTCTACTTTTCGTATAGTATTGTAGTTTATAAAGCCTTGTAGGGCATTGTGTGGTATGGTCCACTTATGGTGACGGTGTTTACTTTATTTTCAATATATGTATGTGTTAACCATGTACATGAAGGCAAATTGATGAATATATGAGCATGTGTTTATGATAATACTACGTGAAGCTTATGCCTACTTTCCTTTTCTAGTTGTGATTTAGGTTGTATGGCCATTGTTTAAGCATGTGTATATCCATGTTACGGTGAAGTTTAGGTGATGCCATTGATTATTTTATAATGGTTGATAATACCTTACGTATGTACCCCTATGTGAATGCATGAATAGCACAAGTTAGGAGTCTTAAGTGTAATATGAAGTTGGCTTGTCTCCTATGCTATTGTGTGTTGTGTGCTTTATGCATGAAGGTATATTATGGTCTAAGAGGGTGGGTGCCTCAATATGTTTTTGGTAGCCATTATGTGATAACTTTGACCAATGTACACACACACACTCACTCACATGCAAGTAACAAGTATTATAGGTCGTGGTGTCTAAATGGCTGTTCTCATAATCACTAATGTCTACTACTACACATGTAAAGTATATGTATGTGAAGTATGTTATGTATTCCTTACTAGGATGATTTGATAGCTTACTAGTATGGGCAAGGGTATGAGACTTTGCCTATGCATTGCACAGGTACCTTGATAGGATAGTACTAGTTTTGGTTTCTATATATAACTTATGTTTTTATGAACTTGTGTGACTTAATGTGTTATGTGAGAGGTTTTATCACATATATGTATACACACACACACACGTGTATGAAAATCTAGTCAAGAGAGGGGCCTTGAATGGTGTGTTCAGGTGTTCCCTAAACTAGATGATGCTTTAGATATGCTATGTTCATGTGAAGGGATTCTTTACATGATTTAGGTTAATGAACTTTCATCTGTTACCTATGAGTTAAGCATATGAGGTGATGACTTTCCTAAACCTATGATTATAAAGTAAAAGTATAATAAAGGTTTTCAAGGAAGGGAACATAGCTTAGCATCGAGTGAACTTGAATAAGAGTGTGTGTCCCTTCATATGGTAGGAAGGTAGGTCACCATATATCTCATGAGGTTGATAACTACAATGCCTCAATGGGCATAAATAGGGTTTCAATATGTGAATAACTATAATGACTAAGCTTTGCATAAAGAGGGTTTTCATATGTACCTCCAAGTTCCATAACTATGTTGCCACCATAGGATATTAGCTAGTGGATCCACATAGAAAGCTATGTCACATTTGGTTCTACTTTGGCCGGTAGACCACCTCATTTTGGTGTGGGAATCTATGAAACCGTATTCCATGTTTAGAATCACATGGTATATGTCGGTTAAGGCTATAGTTTACTTAAAGTAAAATGGACAATGGAAGTTAAATGACTAGGACCCATATAGAATTACTTAAGGGAGGTTACGTAGGATTGGTGGAAGTAATGAACCCATCTAGACATTGCACAACTAGTTCTTTCGGAAGTTCTATGAAGGTTTTCTAATGCATGTGTTCCCTATGCATGACATTGTAGTATTTGTCTAGTTGTTAAAAAGATGTGCATGATATGAGTCTTTATGCATGATGTTGATCTTGTCGACTATATGATGAAGGTCTTGACCTAACTACGTGTATGTGGTGTTATACTTCTATGATGGTATGTGTTGTCTTGTGTAGATGATATGTATAATTTTCCTTGTGGTCCTAAAGGATTACTTGGGAGACTAATGAATTAAAAGAATTAGTTCACTGTAAAGATGAATGAGCTCATTGTAAAGTAACCTTAAATTGGACTTAAATTCTATATGTGCTTTTCTATGATGTTTGGCCTTTGGTTATGTTTCTGTGAAGTATGAAAATGATATAAATGCTATTGTTTAAAGTTTTCATAATGATTTACTCAAAAAGGAATGAAATATGGTTTTCAAGAAAAATGTCCCTTTTAAATGTATGTTTTTGCATGGTTGCCATAGTTAGTGCATTCTTGTAGAAATCCCATTCTTCTCTACTTTTTACAAAAAGTGTAGGTTATGTATGCTTAAAGTATGTCTTGGATGGTGAAGATCTTGATAGGTAATTCCCAAGCTCAAGGAAAAGAATCGTTAAGGCCAAGAATGTCATAATGTGTATTTATTGTGAAGTCTTTAAATATTGTATAGTTATGTAATGTATCTTATGGGTCGTGTTCCTAATGTATTCTAATGTTGTTGAGTGTAAGATGGTAAAGAGACTTAGAGTCTATATGTGTATTACGACTTATATTTTATATGTATATGATATAAAGTTTCTAGCATATGAGGTACTATGAAAAGTTTTAATTTTTCCGCTAAATTTACTATGTCGATGCGATGAATGATAACTATGGGCTTGTATAAGACCTTCAAGAGGTAAAGTACCCCATGTTACTTCTAGGGGGTGCTCTCCATTTGTGACAACTACGCTAAGAATAGTATCATCAAGTTCAACACTTAACGATCCAAAAGCAAATAACAATCATGCTTACTCAAAGTTCATAAAGTACTAACAAGAGAATCAGTACCCGGATTTGCAATCTCTCTGGATTCAAAGAGATGTGAATATCTATTCTTAATATCCTCATCAACATACCAAGTCGTTTGTTCAATAAATTGGTTCACTCCATAGGACATTGACTGATACACCCTCCTTTGTTCTCAAGTTGCGAACTTGGTGATCTAAAATCTTAACCGAAGTATCTTTATAGGAAAAGCTATCCTTAATCCCAACATTCTCAGTTGGTACAATAAATGAAGGATCACTCATGCACTTCTTCAACATGGAGATATGAAATATCGGATGAATCGCCGCTAAACTCTTATCGTAGCTCCAACACATAAGCTACATTGCAAATTCTATTGGATATTCTATAAGGTCCTATATACCGCGGACTAAGTTTCCCCTTCTTACAAAATCTCATAACAACCTTCATGGGTGAAACTTTTAGATACATCCAATCATGCAATTCAAACTTCGAAGGCCTTTTCCTCCCATCTATGTTGGAGTTATAACGACTTCGTGTCGTCTTCAATCTCTTTTGAATTACCTTCACCTTTTCCATGGCTTAGTGAACTAGATCTGGTCCTATCAATCGTAGTTCACCAAGATTGAACCACTTAAAAGGATATATGCATCTTCTCCAATAAAGAGCCTCATATGGAACTATTTGGATGCTTAAATAGTAGCTGTTGTTATAAGCGAACTCAATGAGAGGTAGGTGATCATACCAATTCCCCTTGAAATTGATCACATAATTTCTGAACATGTCTTCTAAGGCCTGGAGAGTATTCTGTGCTTGACCATTTGTCTAAGGATTAAAATCACTTCTTAAGTTCACCTTTGAACCTAAAACATTCTGGAAAGACTTCCAGAATTGTGCAGTAAATTTGGCACCTCTATCTGAAATAATTGAAACTGGGACTACATGAAGCTTACCACTTCTCTAATGTACAACTTTGCATAATCTTTCACCTAATGAGTGGTATTTACCGGCAAAAAGTGGGATGATTTTGTTATTCTATCGACAATCACCCAAATTGAATTATGTTGTCTGTGAGACCTTGACAAACATGTGATGAAGTATATATTAATCATCTGCGATGTACCGTGGTTTCACGATACATGCAATGCTTTTTCCTTAAGTTTAGTGTGTGTCTAAGGGCTTTTTGTATTTGTTTAATGTAGTTTTCTCTTTGTTTGTAGTGAATTTGTCCAGAAGGAGAACGTGGGAAAATTGTGCTAAAAATTGCAGAAGTGACGACCTACGGAGCAATCTACGGTCCGTCATGACGTAATATACATTACGAAAGCAGTGCTAGTTGAAACTTGACTTTATTGACGGTGTTAGAGATTTTAACACACAATGACACTTGAAATTTTCAAGAATAATGGATTGGTTAGGTGTCCTTGTAGTGCATGTAAGTGCTTAAATTTTTTTAAAAACTAAATATAGTTATGGTTCATTTGTATGGTAATGAATTTAAGCCTAGATATTTTGTATGGACTAATCATGGAGAAAGAGATGGATTGGATGGTATGTTTTATAATTTGATGCATGTGAATGAATATAATATGCTTGCACCACATGGACAAGTTAGTATTGAACATGGTAGGGTTCATCAAATGATCAATGATGCTTTTATGGTTCAATGTGGGATGGAACCCAAAAAATATTTTGTTACATCTCCTAATGAAGAATCAAGACGCTTCTATGATCCATTAGAAGTGTCTAGTTGACCCCTATATGAAGGGAACCCACATTATACCTTGTCGGTTGTAGTTAGATTTATGAATATTCAATCAGGTTGGAATGTTCCTAATGTGGCTATGGACTCAATGGTTGATCTTTTGCGTGAACTAGTTAATATGGTGTTTAACATACCTAAGAACTTCTATCAAGTGAAGCGTTTGTTTTCCAAGTTAGGATTGACGTATGATAGAATTCATTGTTGAATAAATGGTTGCATGTTGTTTTACAAGGCTGATATTGAATTAAAAAAATATAAGTTTTGTGGAAATGCTTGTTCATAAGAGGACTCCGGCTAGAAAAATGGTCCTAGTTAAGGCAATGCATTATATACCTCTTATTTCTAGGTTGAAGAGGTTTTATGCATCAATCAAACTGCGCCATGAATATAGAAGGCCGTCGGGCATCTTGTCTCATCCATCAGATGGTGAAGCATGAAAACCTTTTGATTATATACCAGTTTTGTTAGTGGACCAAAACATGTTAGATTGAGGTTGTGTTCATATGTCTTCACACCATTTTCTAATGCTTCTTTGCCTCATTCATGATGGCCGATATTTCTTACTCCGTATAATCTTTCTCCGAAAATGTACATGACTAGTTCCTACATCTTTTTAAGTTGTGTATTTTAGTTCCTCGTAATCCAAAATGATTAATTGATGTCTATCCAAAATCGTTGATAGAGGAGCTCAAACAATTGTGGTTTGAAGATATTTTGACTTATGATATATCAACTAAGTAGAATTTTGTTATAACGTGCTTCTTTATTATGGACTATTAATGATTTTTGTGCATAAAAGATGTTGTCTAGTTCGATTACAGTTGGAAAACTAGCATGTCCGTATTGCATGGAATATAGTATGGTTTTCACATAAAAGCATGACAACACATATACATGGTTTATTGTCATCGTCATTTCTTGCTAATGGATTATGAGTTTAGAAAGATGAAAAATGCATTTAGGCAAAATAAGGTTGAAAGGGACCCCCACCTCCATTACTCACATGCATCAAATTTAGGAGATGGTTTCTCAATTATCTAAAGTTGCAGAAGATTCACCTTCTAGACTTCATGGATATGATGTTGAACATAGTTGGACCAAACAAAGCATACTTTAAGAGTTGCCGTATTGGAAAACAATGTTCTACGACATAATCTCGATGTGATGCACACTGAAATAAATTATTTTGACATTTTTTTAACACAATGATGGATGTTAAGGATAACACAAAACACAATCCAAAAGCTAGAATGGAAATAAAGGAATATTGTGGGACAAAAAGGTTATGGCTGCAAGAATCACTAAATGGTAAAAAAGTTAATCCCAAAACCAACTTTTCATTCACATTTGATGAGAAATGTGAAATCTATGAGTAGGTTAAAATTTTATGGATGTCATAGGGATATGCTTCGAATTTAGGAAAACGGACATATATGAATGAAGGAAAATCGATGGGTATGAAAAGTCACGATTGTCATGTGTTCATGAAAACTTTTATTCATGTCGCTTTTAGCCATCTACCCGAAAGGATAAGGAAACATATCACAAAGATTTGCTGGAGAGTATTTTAGATGTGATGGAGGAAAATATTCTTGTTATTTACTACTAAGATGGAGAAGATATTTCCATGTGGTTTCTTTGATGTGATGTAGCATCTTCCAATTCACCTTTTACAAGAGGCCTGCATCCTCGGAGGTCCGGTTAAAAGTGCATGTATCCATTTAAAATATTCACTAAGTTATATATATTCACCAAGTATTTTATTAAAATATATATACATATATACATGCAGAAAAATTGGTAGTTCCAAGCAAAAAAAAATTAAGCAAAGGGGAAAGATTGAAGGATCAGCTGTTCAAGGTGATATCGGGAGAGAAATCTGGTGATTTTTATTCTTATTACTTTGGTGATTATGTGTCACTTAGTAGGAATAGGCCCAATTACAAAGATGAAGGCAATATTGATCCTTCATTTCCACCAATATTAGTTTTTAATCAAAATGGCCGAGGATCTAAAAAGAGTGGAAAGCAAGACTTCAATGATATATAAATTCAATCACTTGTACGCATATTTTTGCTTTATTATCTAGATATTAAACCAGATGTAAAGTAATTGTTAAAGATATGCTATCAAATTACATAATAATAATAAGTGATCGTTAACTAATGAAATACTTGAATGTAAAATGATCAACTTGTTCGTAAACACATGGGGTAATAAAGCCAATTGTGAAGAATTTCCAAATGGTTGAGAAATTATGCAAGTGTGAAAATACTAAGTATTAAATAATATATCATGTTATACTATATTGTATTACTTGAAATAACAATAACGCAGGTTTACAATGAATACTCGAGTGTCCAACATTTGCAATTAGTGAAAGAAGTAGCACTTGGACATGAATATCAAGTACTGACAATGAATAAGTATTGTGTCAATGGTATTACGTTTTGAACAGAAGACGTTTCTAGGAACAAGAAAACAAATAATAGTGATGTCTACATAAAAGGTGATGTTGATGGTACTGGCCAAACTATTGAATCTTATGGTGTCATTCTTGAGATTATTGAAGTTAGATATTCAGGTTGGTCTAAGAAGAAAAATGTATTGTTTTGATGTGAGTGGATTGACGCATCACATAGTGGAACAAAGGATGAGTATCAACATAATATAATTAAAGTTAAGCACATCAGGAAATACAAAAGTTATGATCCTTTTAGTATTGCACAAAATGCTAAACAAGTGTATAACGCTCCATATACATTGGGTAGAGAGAAAGTTGATTGCCGGGTTGTTATAAAAAGTAATCTTGAGGAAAGAATTGAAATTGAAAATGACTTATATGTGGCGTATCAAAGTGTTGTTGCAATTATTCATCAACAAGTTGATGTTGAACTGGAAACCACAGTACAACATGCTCAACAAATATTAGAAGAAGTATGTGATGATCATATAATGAATGACGAGGAAGAAATATCCGAGAATAAGAAAAAATAATTATTTTATGATGAAGAATGAGAGGATAATGAAAATGAAACAAGTGAGGAAGAAAAATGGGAGAATGATGTAGTCAAAACATGCGAGGAGGAGGAGTGTAGAATGAGAGCTAGTATATATGTAAGTTGGTGTATTTTGATAATTTTATTTAGTTTATGATTTTTTTCTTGTACATGTAAATTTGCATACAAATGTCATTGTACGGTGATGGTGATAGACATCTCGAGCATCTCGGAGTTAGCCAGACTAAACATGCTAAAATAAAAAGTCAGCTAGGAGACAAATAGAACCTGAAGATATTCTAGTATAAGTCATGGTAGTCATTTTTGTTCCTTTTGGTACGTAGGGTCCTCGGTAATATTATCCTAATTAACATCGACAGGTCGGTGGTTCCTCTACTTCACAAGAATATCCTCCACGGTGCTACGAGGACCTATATTTATAGCTATTCGTTGACCACAACCCTTATTATAAGGTAGGATATTTGATGGTACTCCATCTCCCGTATATACATCTCCCCTGTAACCTACCATGAGGATTGGAGTTTTAAGAAGCGAGCAGTCAGATGCTATGACAGGTTCACCTTTATTGACTTAGGATTTTGTGCATCCTGGTGTATCATCTTCATCTAGAGTTGCAACTAGTGCTAAACCAAATGATGAGATGAATACTCTAGGTCATGACAAGAAGGACAGGTGATTTGATAAGTACATATGAAGAAACTTCTTTAAATTCTAATTGCCAACGATCGCAAGTAGTATTATAACCCAACTAAGGGTTGAGCTCATTCCCTAGGGAGTGGTTTCGAGAATTAAGAGTTAAGTATGAATTAGTTCAAACTCTTCATAGCTAAAAGACATTTACGATTAAAAACATAATAAATCAAAAGGGGTTACACAAGTGACAATTATTCAAGGGATGGTTTTAAGCAATTACAAACAAAAAAACTGAAAATAAACCAAAATACAGTATGACGACGGGATCCTTGGGATCTGATTGGAATGTGGGCTCAAATAAACTACCGGTTAGAAGATAATAATAGTAAATTGCTTTAAATTTGTGACTAATATAGACTTTGGTGGGGTAAATTATCTCTCGAGCAACTTACCTCGATTTAAATTAGTTTCTCCTGTATACTGATTTGCTGCGATTATGTCTAGACTTTGTCTTAGCTCATTCACTCTCTTGCTCTCAAAACATATGAGAGGGTTTAGGATTCACTTTATTGAGCTAAAAACATATCAACCTAATAACCACCAGCTATCAATTCATTAGTCTTGGTCTTAATACCTCTCTCTCTCGCAAGCCAAAGATACAAAACATGAAATCATATTTTCAATGACAATCCCTTTAAATTCGGACACAACTACTAAATGAGATCATATTTAAATAGCAAATAAACCATCAATAAGTATGACCCAGCAATAAATTCAACTCATATTCACATAATCACACCCCAAAAATTAAGGTTTTAGCTAGACATAGTAAAAAGATAGAAATTGGTGTCAACTATTGTTCCCTCAACTAGGTACAATAGAAAATGTCTTTACACAGGTCTACGATGAAGATTCATTAATACCCACTTCCAATTCCTTGGAGTTGGAACCTTCAACGTCTTAAAATATTAAAAACAAAGTCTCACAATAACTCAAAGAACTAAAGCTGAAAAAAGATTAGAATCATGCAATCTCAAGTTTAAAAGTCTAGAAAAATTCAATTCTAAACTAAAATAACAACGAGTACTTATATTTTTCAAAAAGTTATATTGTGAAGGGCCACCCAACGCAATTAGTTGGGATTGCCGACCAAATTAGCGATCCACCCTTTGGTATATATCTCCTCGCCGTCTTGCCTACATTTAACATCTGAACATTCTGTAACTATAGGCGATATAGTATTGCTTCACATAAATGTTCGGTGACTCAACGACTGCTCTTATTTACCACCAACTTAAGTCTTTACTTCATGGTCAGTACACTGGAACATTATGAAAGAATAAGGCCATTCGGAGACTCGCCTAATGGGTTAGACGGTCCTCAGACTGTCTTTTTTTTCTTTTTTTCAACTTTCTTGTTCTTTTTTGCTCAATTGTATTCATGTTTTGCCTCCATGTATAAATACCAGAAACTCAACGTTTTTCATCATTTTTCGGGACAAAATATGCATTAGAGGACACTAAATCTACCAAAAAATAGCCCTAAATGAGTCCAAATCAAGGACTCATCAACACCCCTAACTTAAATTTTTGCTTGTCCACAAGTAAAATTTGAGTTCAACTATTCAAAAGAGACGTCTCAAGCAGTGCTACACAAGAATAAATCATGAATGTACACAAGAATAATCAACTAACTCGTGCAAGGATCAATTGTGTACTCAAAGACTCAAGTTGTAACGCACAATTATCAAAGACTTTCAAGCTCACAATACTTGCTTCAATGCAAGTTGAAGCACAACGAAAGTGATCAAATGTCCTCACACAAAGAATGATTCCATATTCCCAAACAACGGCTCAAACACTTCAAATATCAGAATAAAATGCAATGCTAACACTCACAAAGATGAACACTATGCATGACTTCACCCATAGGTTTGCCCGTATTTTCTAATGAACCTTTGTTTAATATCACTCATGATCATAAAGGTCTTTTCAAGTCTTGTAACGGGGCTGTGTAAAAATATGGTCATTTAGGTTGAGTGGATTTTTATCCTCATGAAATGTGGTGCTCCCAATACTTCCTTCGCTGTTCTTTCATCATTTTATTTTGTTTTCCTAATCATTCCCTTATTCATTTCTCCATGAGTTGTTTGGAGACCCCATTTTATTTTTCACTTTCAAATCTTTAATCAACAATATTTTCATTCTTTTTCTTTTTTTTCTTTTTCGCTCTTCTATTTTTTTATATGGAGGGGTTATGGACTTTTCAACACCATGTGTTCAATGAGACTTTTCTAGAACTTCTTGACTTGCCTTCTATTTTCACCACACCCCAGCTTAGGCTTTTGGCCTTACTTGGCTATTCAATATACGATAAATAAAGAGGATTATAGGTAGTGGATTCAGGTAGGACACAAAATCGGTGTTCCAAGAGAGGAACACAATAAACCGTTTTCTTTTTCATCAAGTTTCTTCCAAAGAAAGGTTCTCAATGGGTGTTCAAAAGAGGTTTAGATACTTACTAGGTAGGACACAAAATAAGTATATGTCCAATTGGTTCACACCCTTTCAAGACTGTCTAAGATCATATCATTAGATCACATCACTTAGTCAACTGGACCAACAGGGAAAATTCTATGTGTCATCATGCATGGTTCATATTATGCTCATCAACAAGGCATCGACACCAAAATCAAACAAGACTGCACAATTTTGATGGTGTGCAATGTTCATTGCAAGACACTCAATTTGATACTTAGATATAATGAGATAGAAAAAGTTCACATATTGTCCATGCAACTTCATTTGGCCCCATTGTAGCTGGCCATTCATGTTCATTCGATTGCGAGCACTATTCAAGACATCGATATTGATCAAAACTGAGACACAAATTTTCCAAAGAACATCCACATTAAAATACATACAAAAAGGTGGCAAAAAAATAATTTTTGGATGGGTCAAAATCATTTGCAATTAAAACAAACGGAGCCACAATCTTAAAAATCCATAAAAGTCAGAATAAAACACAATTTTATTCTTAATAACCCAAATACATCACAAAAATAAAGTCACACGTCAAATAAAAAAGGTGGGTTCACCCTATAACAAAATAACAAACATTTGTTTTCAAATGTAAATAACAATGATCCAAAGGAAAAACTAGAGAAAGAAATAGAAGGACTTCGAGAAAAATCATGTTTAAATAGTCTCTCCTTCTGTTTGGATATCAGTGCCCAATGTGTTATCATGGAGTTGGGTACTGATCCCAGAGTCGCTTTATAAGATTCAGCAGTGACTGACTTGCTAAAATTGTCCAAGTCATGAGCCGCCAAAAAAGCCTATATAGTTGTGAATATTACTCAGGTCCGTAAAAGGAACAATGGAGTCTCATGGATTTAGTCCTCTTGGTGGAATTGGGATTCTTTCCCTCACTATCCCATCTTGGGAGGTTTTGTTTCCCTTGTATTTTTCTTGAAATATTCACCCATATATGTCGGTGTGGCATATTTAATGCAGTTATAGTTGGCCTAGCCATACTTTCAAAGCTTTGAAAAAGAGTTAGAAAGTATTCATATGCAAGCATAGAAGATCATCAACTGATAAATTCGCTGAACCTATCGGCGAACTTCGCAACCACTTAGGCGAATCACCAAGTGTAGTGCACATAGGATACATGGGTAACACAAAGGGTGAACAAGAAGACTATCAGCATGTTTTTGAGTGTTTTCAGTGACCTCAAGCTTCTCGCCAAAAGTTACAGACTCCTAAATCATATATGGCATGAATTTACAGGTGAAATAGACAATTGCGATGAACTGCCGAGTGGTTTGGTGAGCGCAACTCAGTTCATCAAATGATCTGTGGGGATTACCGTCATCCCCCTCTTTTTATTTGATCCCGCAAACCCCTAAAACAAAATCACAGCATGCACAAATCAAATTAAGCATAAACCCAACAACACTTATGCACAACCCCACAAAATTCATCCACTATAAGGCACAAATTACGAAAACCAACCATTTAACACAAAAGGGCAAGATTATCGAATAAAAATAGGCAATTAAAAATTCTAATCGTACCAGAGAGTCTCAACACACATAAATAATGTAATATCATTATAGTTGAGTAAAAAATTAATAAAAGGAAGTTAGGGCTCAGAAACCAACCTTTTGCGCAGACTAAATTTAGATTGATTAGCTACGAAACAATGTAGTCAAAGTTGTGATCATGAATTGTCAACTAAAATACTTTATAAGTGCAGGAATATTGAAAATAGAATTAAGGGTGAGTTTGTAAGTTTTAAAAATGAGGGAAAGTAAAGGAAATTGAAACTTTCAATCCTTTGGATTGAAAAAACCATTTGTTCTCACCCATTCAACGATGTTAGTCGAGGTTACAAAACCATTTGGTGTCACAGTGAGTAATCACCTACCTTGTTGAGTTTTACAGAACCCAGTCAGTTTTGGGAGTCCAAACGACATGAAAGATCGGGATCGCCAATTGGGTCGACGGTTCACCAATAACTTCTTAGACACACTGAGTTTTAAAAAATCCACCTTATTGTTTTATTGAGTCCAATAGTCGCCAATATATTTAGAAATGTGCCTTCTGTACGTTTTTGCTTGCCAATCTCTTTCTTTCAATATACTTTCCACACTTCATCCTGTAGAACCAACACACCATTATTTTTAAAACAAATATAAAGAAATAAAAAGGGTTTTGGGTTGCCTCCCAAACAACGTCTTAGTTAACATCATGGCACAATGCAAGTCCATTTTTAAACCTCAATCTTGGGATTTACCATAGTGTTACTAGGCAACCCCTTGTTTCTGCGGGTTCAAATGCGATGAAATTTGGACTATCTAGGCTATCAAATATTTGATTGAGACAAAATGGGAGGTGAGAGTTTGGCTAAGGTTCGACAAATCTTCTTTATTTTTTTCAAAATATTGTTTGACCCTCAACCTTGTTGAGGATACACGAGAGAATATATTTAGACTTGCCACTGTTTGAATCCTTTGGCTTTTGACGTTTGTGGGGAGGCACATACCTATCCCTATCGCCCTCCTTCCAATTGGGATTTTGATCCCTCTAGCCTGATCTTGATATTTCCACCCTTCATATCTATTCCAACCTTGGTTACCACCCTTCCTATGTTAGTTTGAACGATAACCTCCACCTTGGTTGGCTAAGAAGTTTACCTCTTTATCATACAAGGCATGACATTTGGATTCATTTGAATCGGCACACCCAACACCCACAACATTGACACCTCGAGCACTAGCTCCCATTACATTTTAAGATAAAATTTCGAGTTTTTCTTCATGATTTTTCCATCTCTTGATCTTTCTCCATCTTCTCCTTGGTCAATTTGAATGAGAGGGCAGATACTTGTTATTCAAGGGTATACCAGGCCCTATCGATTTTGGTCATTCAATCCAATAGTTGTGTCATTATCACATAAGGCTGTTGCATTAAACCTCCCGGAGAAAGTTGGGCAGCAACACCATTTTTTACCGAGTCAAGACTCCGATAAAAGTACTGCAACAATATGGTAGCAGTGAAGCCATGGGTTGGGCATTATAGCACCAACTTCTTGAATCGCAACCAGGTTTCATGAATTTGCTTGCCCTCAAAATGCTTAAAGCGTTGGATGTTGTCCTGAAGAGTCATCATCTTCAAAGAATAGAAAAATCACACTCCTCCCATGAAGTGATTGAGTCACATGGTAACTCAGGAAACAACTTGCATGCTTCCCCCATTAGAGAGAATGGGAATAACCTCTCCCAAACGGAATCTCTCAAAGGAGAATGGTCCACATACATCCACAAAGTTTCAAAGATGTTTATGAGGATCCTCATGGCCAATCCACCGAAAAGTTCCTTTAGTTGCAAAATTTGAAACATGGAGTTCGTGATGTGTAACACTTCATTCCTTTCGGCTGGTGGTAAGAGAATCACACCAAGACGTCCTATGAGATGGGGGTCATTAGCATGAGGCTCATTGACATCGTTGAGGTTCCTGATGTAATCTTCCTCGCCTATTTAGTTTCCATTCCTGCCCTTAGCACTCATATTTCTTGTTTTCAATACAAACAAGCAACACAAAAACAGAAAATTAAATTAGTTCAACTTTAACCAACAAGATCAAAATTCAACTTAAACAAAAATTCTCAAATAACACCACTCCTCGGCAACGGTGCCATTTTGACTTGAAATATCAGGAAAGTTGTTCCAATTGTAAGTGCCAATGATCCTAAGTAGTATTGTAACAAACCAAGGATTAGAATCGTTCCCAGAGGGAATGACACAACTATCAATTATCAAGGGGGGGGGGGGGGTTGTAAGCAATTATAAGCTAAAAAATAAAATAAACAAAACTACAAATATGGAGAGGAGATTCTTGGGATTTGATAGGAATATGAGCTCATATAATCTACTGGATACAACCTATTAATAGTAAATTGTTGTGAATTTGTGATTAAGATAGACTTTAGTGGGGTAAATTCTCTCTCGAGCAACTTACCCTGAATTACATTGGTTTCCTTTGAACACCGATTTGCCACGGTTATGCCCAACCTTTACCTTAGCCCATTCTCTCTCTCGAGCTAAAAATATGGAAAAGGGTTTAGGATTCACTCTCTCAAGCTGTACCCACATAAACCCAATAACCACCAGCTATCGATTAAGTAGTCTTGGTCTTAAAACCTCTCTCATTTGAAATCTGAAGACACGAAGATGAAATGATATTTTCTACTACTGAGCGATATCACATTCAAGCAACAAATAAACTATCAATGAGCAAGACCCAGTAGTAAATTCAATATATATTGACATAATCATACCCCAAGAATTGGGGTTTTAACTAGACATAGTAAATAGATAGAAATCGATACCAACTAGTGTTTCCATCAACTAGGTATGATAGAAAATATATTTACACATGTATAAAATAAATATTCTTTATTACCCACTTCTAATTTCTTGGATTTGAAAACCTTTAAGTCCTCAAAGACTAAGAAAAAGTTTCACAAAAACTCTAAGAGCTAAAGTTTAGAAAATATCTGAATAATACAGCCTCAAATGTAAAAGTCTAGTAAAATTCAAAACTAAGCTAAAAATAACAACAAGTATTTATAGTTTTAAAAAAATTGTGTTGCAAATGACCACTCAACGTCATTATTAAGGATCGCCAATCAACTCTGCGATCCCCTTTTTGGTATATCTCCTCGTCGTCTTTCCTTAGACCTAAGACACTTCATGCTCTATAACTTTGGGCGATATAGTAATGCTTTGCACAACTGCTCGGCGACAACCCGGATTAAGTATTTCCTTCAGGGCTAAACACACTAGAACATTAGGCGAGAATAAGGTCATTGGGCGACTGACCTAATTGGTTAGCCAATCCGCAGTCTATCTTTTCTTCATTTTCCCATTGCCTTGTTCTTTTTTTTGTAAATTGTGTCCATGCTTTATGTTATCACCCTTAGTTATCCAATAGTGACAACAATAATTTCTCTTAAGTAGCAGTTATTTTTCTGTAATAAGTTAATTATTTTCCTGTAATAATGCAATCTTGTAATTATAGTTATGTTTGGAAGATGTGCTAGTTTCTAGGGGTAGTTATTTAATAAGTATTGTATTTAAAATATCTGGTGACTGAGACAATATAAGAAGAAAATTATTCAAGTTTTTGAGTACTTCAAACTCAAGATATTTTGCAGGTTCTCTCTTAACAAACCAACAACATAGGCCGTAAGAAGAAAACATCATATTTAATATTATTGTGCCCCATAACCAGATCCATAATTGGGGACCATGATAACTTGTTATTAGAGATGGATGTTATGGCAGATCAAATTCAACATCAACTGGCATAATTGGTGATCTTATTTCAAGAAGAACGTACAACCAATATAGTGAGACAAGAAGTAATAAATGCTCGCTTAGATGCACTCACAAACGATGTACAAAAAGTTAAAGGTTGATTATGTATCAATTGATCGCACCAGTTAGAATCGGGGATGGAAGGGTAAAAGTGGAGTGGCAGAACGGTCAAAATCAGATGCAAGAGGATGTTCTTTCATTCCTAGGTATACACAGTTGGATTTTCCACGGTTTACTGGACAAGGGGACCCTTTGGGATGGCTGAACAAATGTAATCACTTTTTTCGACACCAACAGACTCCAGATGAAGAAAAGTTAGTCTTGCTTCTTTTTATTTTGGAGGGGCATGCACAACTTTGGTTTCTTCAACTAGAGACAGATCTGCATAAACCTTCTTGGGATGAGTTCAAATGTTATTGTAACCTTTGTTTTGGGCCACCAATCAGAGTCAAAAGTTAGGAGAATTGGCTAAGTTGCGCCAGATTGGGTCCGTGGTAGATTGCCAAGAAAATTTTGAGCAATTAATTTCCCGAGCTGGTACACTCACACAATCACAAAAAATTAAACTTTATATCTTCCTGATTATATAGTTATTGAGGTTGAGTTGCATAATCCTCTATATTTTGCTACGACGATGAGTTTATCCGGACTTTATAAATGCAAGGAATAATATGTTATTTCGCAATTGTTAGATGCTTGCAAATCCTAGACAACGAATTTCTCACCTCAACAACATGCCATATTTGTGAATAAACAAACAAGACATGAAATGGAGGAAAGGTGACTTCAAGGAATTTGTTTCAATTGTCATGAACCATTCACCTGAGGTCATCAATGCAATAAATTATTCTAGATTGACTTTATAGAATATGAGGAAGAATTTGCTGGAAAGGAGGGAAACACTAATTTCTGCACTTAACGTTTGAGGACAAGCGTGATTTGAAGGAGGAGAGTAATACTATCACTGCTTAATTATCCAATAGTTATGCACCTTAGTTATCCAACAATTAATGTATTGATTTCTCTCTAGTAGTAGTTATTTTCCACTAATAATGCAATTATTTTCCTGTAATAGTGTAGTATTGTAATTACAGTTAAGTTAGGAAGTCATGTCCTAGTTTCTAGGGATAATTATTTTATAAGTATTGTACTTAAACTATCTTGTGAGTGAGAAAATATAAGTAAAAAATTATTCAAGCTTTTGAGTACTTCAAACTAAAGAGATGACAGGATCTCTCTTAACTAACCAACACCATAGGTCATAGGAAGAAAACATCAGATTTAATAATACAGTGCCCCATAACCAGATCCATAATCGGGGACCATAACACTTTGCCTCCAAGTCTAAATACCTGAAACTCAAGGCTTTTCATCAGTTTTTGAGACAAAATATGCATTTGAGGACTAAGTCAACAAAAATATAACCCTAAATGAGTCCACATCGTGAACACATCAACATACTTGGTAGAGTCATGATTGAATCGAATGGATCATCGTAAGTTTGTTTTGTTATCTATTTGTTAGTTTATTTTATTTTCTTATACTGTAATATATTATTCATGAGATAAATTATTTATTATGTGTTTTAGAGGTGGCATCCTACAAGGGATACTCTCCGATCTTTAAAAGACTGTGTTAGAAGACTTTATACACAGAGATTTTAAACATTATACACCAAATGATGTTTAGTTAATTTTGAATTATATACTTTACTTTTTTTACTGTCGATCAAATTAACACTGTTCAATTTTTTAATATGTGTATTTGGGTGTCGAGGTACAATTTGTTGATCATGACCATATTTGAGAGGAGGACATCCGCCAGACTGTCCAGATGGCTAAGAATGTTTGGGAAATGAATAACGTTCGGATTGAATGTTGCCTCATATATTTGATGAATTGTGTCTGTATTTCAACACAAATAAGTTTAAGGCAATATCAGTACAAGACAAAAAGGATAAAGGCGGTCATAAGGGTGGCTCAATGCACACTAGAGGTGCAAAATCGGTGGAACAAGTGCAAGAGAGATGGTAGATCTAATTCAAACTTTTAAATATATAATTAGTGATTCATATATATCATGATAAATTTCAGTATTTATTTATACAAAAAAGAATTGGGGCACACTCCATTGGACCGGGGGTTTTCAAGAATATTCATGTCAGGAAAAAAGAACATGAGTCCAATTCGAATGTGTGGGTGGAAGAAGAGTCAAATGATCTTTTTTATGTTATTTAATATGAATAATATATATTAATAGTGAATATATATATGATATGTATATATATTGATGTCAATATTTATATATAACATGTATAATGAGTTTCATTAGTATGTCATTAAGAATCTAGATATTTCGGTCCAAATGTCACCTGAACTTTCTATCCAAATTTAGATTGAAATAGTGGTTGTGGTGGTGGTGGTGGTGGTGGTGGGGGGCGACACACAAAGGTAGAGTCTACGGCCTAGTCTCTCGAAACAATGTAAGACGAATCCAATCAAATTTACAAGGTTTTGGATTGTCACATCAAGCAGAGGCACTTGATGATGTTTAGATTATTGCTATGTCAACTCAAATAACGCAACTTACATCGGCACTGGAAAAGTCAGATTGGAGAAGAGTAGCTGAACAACAAAGTATGAGTGAGACCATTCAATAAATAAAAGAACAAGTGCAGAATCTCGCTCGTTGACCTACTACTTCAGCTCCTGAGGACATCAACAACAGTGAGGAGGAGGAGGAGGAGGATTTTGTAGATGTCACTCCCTAGTTCAGGTCTCTTTTAATTTATGAACTTTTTGAAATTTTGAAACGAGACTTTATAAGTCTTTAAAATTGTGATTTATATACTTTTGAATGTTAATTTAAGTTTGTTGTTTTATGCTTTGTGTAGCCTGTTTATAACGTTGTGTGTTTGATTGGGCTGATTTTGAATTGCATTTGCAGATAGGCAGCAAAAACTGCTAGTTTCAGCTGTAAAAAAAATGTAGAAACCTCGAGGGATTTGGTGGTTTTTTGCATTGCCTTTTTTTGTTTTTTATTCTTAAAAAGTCCAAAAAAGTAACGGAGATTGTCCTTAGTTCTTAGCTTTTATGGATTTTACAAAAAAAATTTCCAGATGAGCGGTGGACAGGGTCCTGATGTCCATAACGTAGACCTAAAAAGTGACGAATATCAATCTATCACTTTTTAATTGATTCCAATCAAAAGAGCGACGCAGTCCGTTGCTTTTGCCCGTATCTTTTGGCAATTTCTTAGTAGTATACTTGAATCACGAGGCACACGTATGGCTAAAAATTATTTTTAGTAAGCATACTTATAAGGTAACAACACAAATGGTAGTGTTGGGTTATAGGCTTTGGAAAGGATTGTCGCTTAATGTTGCTTCGGTTCGCTGACATAATATGTTAATGTTTTGTAATAATAAAGGTTGAAGGTATTGCAATGGGGGTTTCATGAATCAGTTACCTAGAGGGAAGGTGTCAAAGAATAATGCCATAATTTATAGCCATCGTGGATGTCATATTAGGTAAGTCAGTTTGTTGATGTGACTAAGACTAAGGCACAAAACACTTCCCAATGACCTGCTATCTCTACTCTGATCATAGACATGTGATCTCTACTTAGATCACCGGCTCAAGAGTCGGAACGATAGTTGGATGGGTCAAATACTTGGTAGAAACAACATATCTTTTTTTTAAAAAAATGCATCCTTTTACCCCTTTTTCTCTCTATTCTTGTATAGTTCATCTAAAGATTCTTGTGAAGGTTTGTTCTTTGGAAATCGAATAAGTGTTACATGTACTATTTTAAATTAGGGTTTCATATTATGTAGCTCGTCTATATATGTGATTACACTTTCTGAGTAGTAAAACAAATTCGATAATCTCTCAAAGTAAGTGGTAGATTAAATCCAGTTTGAGACTCACTAGATTCTATCTCCATAAATCTAAAATAGAAATAGTATAAATAAAATAAACTATCAATAATCTTAAAGCTAAAATAAATGTAATCTTAGATTTTAGAAATCGAGTATCAAAGAAAATCTTGATAACTAATTGCATAGAATATTGGTGGAATAATATGTGTGATAAAAGAATAACTGATTCTTATTTCTAGGATTGTATTGAAGGAACTTTATACTCAACTAAGAAAAATATAAAGAGTAATGTACAAAAAGTCTTACTAGGTTACTTAATAATCTCATAAGTAGGGTCTAATAGATACATTTTATCAAACACATCTTAGACACCTTTTCCCAAGGTCTAATAGATACATTTTATCAAAAACATCTTAGACACCTTTTCACATTAAATGTTTCAAACACATCGAGTCTTGTACCATTTATCTCTTGAAAAAAATATCATCCATGGTAAGAAAATCGCTTTTCGAACAAATGAAAATTCTCGCTCACTCAACAAGTTCTTCCAGGTATGAGGGAATAGCTGAAAGTACAAAATCGAATTGAAAATCGAATCAAACCGCAAGTCGAGTCAAAGAAAAAAAACGAATAATGATTTGGTTTTAACTTGGTTTGGTATTGAAAAAAAAACTCAACTATACTTGGGTTGATTTGATTTTAACCAATAAAAGTTAAACTGAGACGCAAATCAACCCGATATTATTGATATATTTTTTAAAATTTATTTTATGCATAAAAGTATTTACGTTGATGTATCTTCTAAATATTACCTATATATATGTTTTCATAATTTTATCTTTTAACATATCTTTTCAAGTTTTTTTTTAAACTTTGAATGTTGAATGGTCCAATAAAGGTTATAATCCAAAAATATTAGTAACTCTAACAAAGCTCAATTCGAAATCAAATCAACATTATGCTAACAAAATAAATTAATTCAACACTAAGAATGACAAAAATGTTGAATATTTGTTCTTTAGTTTTACATTGGCTTAGACATTTAAAATACATAAGCTAATTTATTTTTTTAAATGATTAATTATGTAACTAACACTTATTAGATTTATTTTGGCATGATTTAGTACTTTCAAATTGTGATCATTTTCATTATGACTTTGCAATAATCATTTTATGTGATGATTTCATTATTATTTTTATTGAATATTATAGTGTCAACACTCAACTCATATATTATGTTATTTTCTTAATAAACACCTAACATAGTTGTTTTTTAATTGGACTAAAGAAATATTTGGAGTACTTCTTAATTATGTGCTTGTTTGGAAAACCCCAAAAACCTGAAAAAATCTGAGATTTATTAGTTTGGGTTGATTTAAAAATTTAAAAATCCGACACAGTGGTTTGGTTTGGTATTTGAAAAACCCGAAAAAACTTCAGTAGTTAGTTTTCTTTGGTTTAGAAATTTAAAATTTGTACACAAATAGTAATCTTTGATATTTGAAAAACTAAAACTAAACCGGGCATGTACACCACCAATTCTCGGTTTCCATTTCTATCATGAGAAATCGATGATAAGCCAGAAAATTTCGATTATATTAACCATGATTTAAGAGGTTATTTTGATCAAATAATTATTGATCTTTATATCATTATGAGACAAACTAGATACTTCTACTAGCAGTGTGCCATGTCCGATATTATACAACTAATTTAAAGTATAATGACAATCAATAGATATGACTCAGATATTTTTATAATTTCATAGGTTTTTGCGTATAAAGTTTTAGTTGTTTGGTTATTTTATAAGATTAATTATAAATACTTCAGATACGACATATAACGATATTGCGGATTAAACTTTCTGTAACAAAAATTAAATATATATTACTAATAATGAGCACAATTCATGAAACATATATCACCCTAATAGTTCTACTTATTCATAAAAACATTTACGGTACACATAATACATCATTGTACTTGTGATTTTTTAATAATAGATTTCTTACGTAGCTCTATTAAGCCATGCTAAAAGTTGAAAAATGAATCTAAGAAAGTTTTGTCTAATCCTATATAGCAAGTGAGCTTTTTAACAAATCTATTACTATGATAATTCAATCAAGAATATATATTTGAATCAACCATAGTTATTTGCAAGAATCTTGACTTGAATTGATCGAAAATCCATTTTTTCTTTTCGTTCTTCAGAAGTTATTTCTATGTCGTGCCTTAAATTTAATGAATAAATTTGATGGATAAGACTATATCTTTATGTCAGAGAGAGGACATTTTAATTAAGAGTGTTTTTTCACATCATTCCCACCATTCCATCATGGTGTGTAGTGGATATAATGAGTTGTTTTAATACTACCAAGTAACTCCCCACTTAATGGATAGTTAAAAGAGGTAATTGGTAGTGAAAGATTTAATGGTAGTTGGAAGTTACTAAGTAACTTCCCCACTTCCTACTTCTCCACACATATTTAGGATTTATCTTATATTCATTGCTAAACCAAAATATAGTCTGTGGGTCGTAGAATTTACATTCTCCCACTTCGCTCACGACCTTTAACTTAATGGTTTAATATGAATGTCAATCATCATGTACTCAATGTTAAATCCAACATAATTCGTCGTTATTAAGTAAATCAACTAATATGAGTCATAAAGGTTGTACACAACTTTATTTGGCATAAACCAATTCATTCACTACAATATTAGTCTATTGCCTAAAATAACCATTCAAATACATAATGGGTCCACAATAATGCTTAGAATATCTTTATCTAAAACAAAACATGTCATCGTCATTCTCAACATAACGTATACAATAGAAAGCATGTTATAACAGAAACATATATATAGTTGAGCTCAAAATGTCAATTTCATAGACATAATAAAATCTTTACAGAAATCATTCATTGCTATCTATAAGATCCATTCTTTCAACATGTTTAGTAAATTCTACGACGGCAATCCATTCGTCAAATGATCAAAAATCATAAATTGTGTGCTAATATGTTTAATTTTCACCTTCTGTTTCTTGACTTCTTCCTTAATTGAAAAGTATTTCAATTCCATATGTTTGTCATCCTTAGAAAACTTATCATTTTTAGAGAAGAAGACTATTGCGATGGTATCACAAAAAAATTTTAAAGGCTTGAAATTATTGTCAACTAGTCAAAGTCTTGGAATAACGTTCCGCAGCCAATTAGCCTGAACTATTGACGTAAAAGTATTCCACAAACTCAGCTTCCGTAGTGGACACAACTATAACAGGCTGCTTCACACTCTTCCATGATATAGCTCCTCTAGCTAACTGAAAAAAATATCCTAATGTGGATTTTCTTGTACCCACACAATCTATATAATTTTAATCTGAATATCCAATCACATCAAGATGATCAGTTCTTCTATAAGTGAGCATATGATCATTACTTACTTCTTGTTAGGACTGGAAATAAGCAAGTGTGAACGCGAAAGATAGCAAAGCAAACCTCAAAAGAGCACGAGTAAGAAGACAACGAGAAATATATCAAAAGACACAAAGATTTAACATGGTTCGGTCAATCAACCTACGTCCACAAAGGATATGAGCAATGAACTATAAATATGAGAGTACAAAATACAACGAGAAACAACCTCAACCAATTAACTCAGAATACATGTGAAGTTCACACAAGTGAAAACGTATCAAGCTTGTGACCCACAAATTCTCCCTCTAACCAAAACTCTCAAAGCCTTTAAGGCTACATTGTGAATGCTGATTTAGTTAGAAGGAACATTCCTCTATTTATAAAATCCAAAACCTTTTCCTACTAGATAAATTATTAGTCAATCCAAAACCTTTTCCTAGAAGGAAAACATATTTATGGTAAGAAATCACGCCAAATAAAACCCAACAAATCTCCCCCTTGGCCTGAATTTCTAACTAAATAAATTTTTCCACCTTCTTCACTTAATCTTCAACAACTTGCTTCTCCTCTCCATTATCTCCTTTGCAAAATTTATGCCTCAAAACATAGAACCTCTCTGAAAAAATTTCTCCACTAAAATCTTCATTACTGTTAATAAAGGTTGCGGCTAGAACTACACTCGTCAAGATGAACACCTCTTTCTAACCTAGTTCAATAATCGATTATCGAACCACTGAACCTGACACCGTAATTGAATATAGCTCTGATACCACTTGTTGGGACCGAAAATAAGCAGGTGTAAATGTGGAAGCTAGCAATGCAAACATCGAAAGACCACGAGTAAGAAGACAATGGGAAATATACCAAAACACACAAAGATTTAACGTGGTTGGGTCAATCGACCTACGTCCTCAAAGGAGATGAACAATCCACTATAAATATGAGAGTACAAAATACAGAGAGAAACAATCTCAACCAATTCACTCGGAATACATGGGAGGTTCACACAAGTGATAACGTGTCAAGCTTGTGACCTATAAATTCTCCCCTTAACAAAAACTCTCAAAGTCTTTAAGACTACATTGTGAATGCTGATTAAGTTAGAAGGAACATTTCTCTATTTATAGAGTCCTAAACCTTTTCCTACTAGAAAAGGATTAGTCAGTCCAAAACCTTTTCTAAAATAAAAATCGATTTATGGTAAGAAATCAGGGCAAATAAAACCCAACACTTCCAAGTATCACAACACTTTCATCAGTGATTTCCAGTGATCCTTTCCTGGATTACTTTGATAACAACCCAACATTCCAACAACGAAACTGATGTTTGGTCTCGTACATGTTTGGGAATACATTAGACTCCCAACTATTGCTGTATAAGAAATATCATTCATTTGCTTACATTCCAATTAATTCTTTGAACATTGATTGAGACAAAATTATCTCCTTTGTGAATTGGAATGGGACTTGATGAAAATTTTTCCATTTTAAATCTCTCCAACACTTTATTAATATAGAAGTTATGAGACAAACCTAATACTCATTGTGATCTATTTTAAAATATTGCTATGCCATTCACATATGATGCCTCTCCTATATCTTTCATTTCAAAATTGTTAGATAGATATATATTGGTATTGTGAAACAAACCAAGATCATTCGTAGCAAGCAAAATGTCATCAACCTACATGAATAACATAATAAACGTAATCCTATTGACTTTCAGATATAAACACCGATCAACAGTGTTTCCTTAAATAAAAAAGTTACAATAGTTTAATTAAACTTAAATACCATTCTTGGGAAGATTGTTTAAGTTTGTATAATGACTTCTTAAGTTTACACACCATTTGTTACTCTCCTTTACAACAAAACACCTTAGGTTGATTCATATACACTTTTTCCTTCGAATTTCCATTTAGAAAGGTTATTTTCACATCCATTTGATGTCTCTCTAAGTCATAATGAGATACTAAAACAAACATAATTCTGAATGATTATTTTATAAAAATAAGCGAAACTTTTTTCTTTATAGTCGATGCCATCTTTTTCAGTGAAATCTTTTGCAAAAAGTCTGGCTTGTGATGTTCGATGTTGCCATTTGAGTCCTGTTTAGTTTTAAGGATCCATTAACACCCAAATATTTTTCAACCTTCTGGTAATTCAATAGAGTCCCATACTTCATTTTTTTTCATAGATTTCAACTCATCTTTGATAGCATTTATCCATCTATTAGAATTATTACTTTCAATAACCTGTGAAAATGAAACTGGATCATTATCATTTGCCAAGTCAAGTTTTGACTCGTGTAAATATACCAAATAGTCATCAGAAGTAGTAGATCTCTTTTGTCTTTGATATTTTCTTAATGCTACTTCGTGTGGTACATCTACTACAGGTTCATCAATTATCACTTCATTGAGATTAACAGGAGCATCAATTTGTTTTTCTTGTTAATTGTAAGGTAGTACAAACACTTAAGGAACAACATCTTTAAAGAAACAAAAAGTAGAGTAACCCTCACCCTAACTTCTTTAATTTCTATCTTAAACGGTTCTTCACTCCCACTAACTTCATAATTCTCAATGAACTTAGAATTTCCAGTTTCAACTATTCTTGTACTGTGATTAGGATAGTGAAATATATACCCTTTTGATTTTTATGGATAACTAATGAAGAAATCACTTATTGTTTTTTAATCTAGTTTCTTTTCTTGTGGGTTATAAACTCTAACTTCTGCAGGGCAACCCCAAACATGCAGGTGTCTAAACTAGGTTTCCTACCAGTCTATAGTTTTGAAGGAGTCTTTGGGACTTATTTAGTAGGAAAACTATTGAGTAAGTAAATGTCAGTCCTTAAAGCATATATCCACAATGAAAGAGAAATTTTTCACGCCCCCAGCCTACACCATGAGCGACATTGGCTCTTGAAGACCATTGTTGGTCCCAAGCAAATCCTTCGTCTAACTTACTTACTTAGTGGAAGACTTCAAACACAAAGATTCTATATAAATACCTTATAAAATAAACTGAGAGATTGTGTTTAAAAGAAAGCATTCAACTAGCCAAAATGGCTACTCAAGTCTCATAGCAAAACATATGAAGTACAAAACTAAAGACTCATAACTAGATGTATCACTATCTATGAAAACTCTAAACAACTCAGATTGATGTCGGGACACACCCTAAAACTTGCTGATGAACTAACATAGAAAGAAATAAAAGAGTCCTCCGAAATGCAAGGAGGCTCATCAACTGAATCTGGAGTGCTCAACTGAATCAATCATGCAATGGATGTCGATCCTTTTTATCTTTGTCTACATCATAATACGATGTAGGACATCTGAATCGGGACATTCAGTATATGAGTATGTGAGTTGGAATGCTAAATAACATAGGGTCGAAAGAGATTCTCAGTGAAAAACTTACCTTAGATCTTCTCAATTTATGAACTCTTACCAAGTCAGTTCATTATAAGATAGCTTAAAACAAGTGCAATACAATCGAAAAGTTGTTTAAAATATGATGTCAACTCTGCGTATATGCAAAGATACAACATGACTATGAAATGTATATAAAAATACAATAAACTGATGTATATGAAAATACAATAACTGCTATAGGAGTTTCGCTAACCGACAACCATCACATAAGAGCTGTAGTGATGATATAACTATCTACCTCACGCTGCCAGTGCATCATATACCCAGAAAAATTATAAGACCTGAACTGCTTAATCACTACAAAAATAGGCTAATTTCAGATATTTGTTTGTGGGGGTCTTATAGAACTCCACTGCAAAATCATTTTGTAGAGTTTATTTTAACCCCTGCAATATAATTTATTTTGTGGCGATTTTATTGTGGACGTTTGTGATAACCACCGCAAATTGCTCCAATTTTTGAGGTTTTGTGAACACCACAATTTATCTATAATTTGTAGCGGTTTTATTGTGGAGGTTTGTGATAACCTCTGTAAATTACCTCGAGTTGTGAAGCTTTGTAAATGCCACAATTAATTACAATTGGTTACACTTGTACAAAATAGGAATAAATCAAAAAAACTTGAAATATGGAATACACTTTAGAAAATAAGGTAATCGTGGAAAGTAGAAATAAAGCTGATTATATGCATTGCATGTTCAATTAGAATGACAAGAGCAAATTAAGTTATACATTGAATTGCCGTATCAAAGTACAAATGATTTAGATATTTAGGTTCATTCTTTCGAGAGAATGAAATGATATATGAAAATGTTACTCCTATAATATGCAATTGAATGGTTAAAATAAAAAAAATTGCTAAGGTCTTATGTGATACACACACACACACACACAAAATTAAAAGACAAATTTTTATGATAACAATTATATGATAACAATTATATGATAATAAACACTAGGTCGGTAAAGTTTAATATATTTTTATGAGATGAATATTTCAAAGAAGTGAATATGGGATGTGCGGTCATACACAATTAGGTAAGGTTAAAAAATAACAATGTTCACCATGAGGTACTAGTAGCACGTTTTGACTTTAAAATGAGAAATCATTTGATATGATTTAGGTATCATTTATTTTTGATAAGATTAAGATGTCAAAATCTAAACATAATTAAGTTGTGCATTTAAATATAATATTCTACTTTATATAGATGTTTTAAATATTAGGATGTTCTATTAAGACCCAATTATTATCTAGTTACATATGAATGTATAAAGTTCTCTTTAACTAAAAATTAATGAATATAAATTTATTGAAATGTGAAATTCATCTAATACTATACCAACAAATTATTATTATGTTATAAGAATATATATCATTGTTGTGATGAAATAAAATAATAAACTCAAATAACTATAATAAAATTACTATATTAGCTTTTTTACATTTGTTTTATGTGAAAACACTTGTTAAAATTTTGAACTTTAAGTTACAAACATAGTTACTGATTGTGTCAGTTTTCCATGAATTACGATATATGTTGTTTTGTAACTTGAATATTTAAATGTAGTCTATGTTATAAATGATAAAATTCAAGTTTCTTAATCACGAGAGACAGTTGGTTGGATGGTAAGAACCCCTCACTTTCAACCCAAAGGTTGCGAGTTTGAGTCACCAAGGGAGCGAAAGGGGTGGGAGCTCCTAGGAAGGGTAAAAAAATAATAAAAAATGTTAAAAATCCTTTCAAAAGAATTAAATAAGATATTGAGACTATACTTTATGGGTTATAAACCCTTGTATACTGCAGTTATTAATGTTTTAAACTCATATTTAAGGGGTTGTGAATTATCACAAATTGTATTTGAAAACCATCACAAATCGTAAGTTCATTTTTTGGCGAGACGTAATGGAGGTTGTATCAAATCGTCACAGTATACTCATGTCACAAGTAATTGTTGCAATTTCTAAAACTGACTCAATTAATATTGTGTGGGTCAAAAAACTCCCACATATCGATAAAAAAATCCTCCACCAAAAGACCATTTTTGTAGTGAATGAATCCACTAGTCTACTGTGAAAATGGTTCATCTAAAAAGTATAACCCTTTTCAACCATGTTGGCTACATGGTTTTATGATGACGTGAATTATTTGAACTCATGCTTGTATAACATCTCACAGCTAAAATAAACTAGAAGGAAGTTTAGAAATTGGAAACAGTTATTTTTTTGGAAATAAATGGGAAATCTGGAAACTTAGTAAGTTAAAGTGAGTATTTGGTCGATTCAAATGGTCATAACATCTAGATCAGGATGAGTTAGGTGTCTGAACAGATATGGTTTAAAAACCCTTGGAACAATCTATCTAACGTCGCTGAGTTTGCGCAATTCTGAGCTATGACAAGTTAATTATGCCCTTTGGAAGTTGGGCTGTTGGTATAAGGAAAGTCCCGTCCGGAATTTTAAGGTTAGTTTGATATTTTTCTTATCAAACTTAATTAATCCATTTTTTGGGCTAAACTGATAGGATTCAATTTAAGCTTTTGACAATCAGAGCTAGGGTTTTTGGAGAAAGAACGCAAGAGAAAAGAGAAGAGGCAAAGCTTATTTCGCCAAGAACGATCAGTTTTGATTGTGAATTTTACAAAATTTTGACACTACGAGGAATGTGAGTCTCTCATTGCATTGGGTTTATTCACCCACACGCCATAAAGGTTTGAAAGTTGAAGTTCTTAACATGAATTCTTGAAATTTGATGTTGATC
Organism: Solanum lycopersicum; assembly: GCF_036512215.1. Taxonomy (NCBI): domain Eukaryota; kingdom Viridiplantae; phylum Streptophyta; class Magnoliopsida; order Solanales; family Solanaceae; genus Solanum; species Solanum lycopersicum. Next base: position 39,865,673 of record NC_090809.1, on the reverse strand, counting down.
TTGAACGGGGTTGTATTGTGGAGATTTTGGGGTATTTAAGTTGAGTTCTTGAGTTTCTCTAAGTTAGGTTCATGAGTCATAATGCTGGGTATCAGAATCTAAGATGAATTTGAGGAAAATATTTGAGTTTAGGCAAATTGGGGCTGAAAAAGAAGAAGGAAAAATCCGGGCAGTTTTTTGTCAAACAAGTTGTCGTCTGGACTTGTTTCCTCAATGAGCAAAAATCAGCTCCGCACCGCGGAAAGGATGCCAACTCCATCGTCTCAAAATTAAATTTCACGAATAATTTTTTAGGAATATCACTGCGTCGCGGACTTGTTCAAAGATGGAAATTTAACAACTTATCTCAAGTTTAGCCATTTGGAATCATTCCTAAGCATCATGGGTTCTTTCCAAACACAAATTATTATCCTTGAACCCATAATTCAATTCAAGGATAGATTAAGTACCAATTAAAGTAGGAGTTGAGATAAAAGTTAGGAGTCAAGTAAGAGAAGTTCATTTAAAGTTAATAAAACTTTTCACAAATGTTTTCACTTTGTTTTAAGACTTAACAATTGAGTTTAGGAAAAAGAAGAGCTGGATTTATTTTTTGAAAGAAGTATATGGGGATTATGTATTCCCAAAGATGTTTAACGGAAATGTTACACATTTAAACAAGAATGGAAACTGAGATTTCGAAAGAGCCTTCAAGCTAGTTATAAGAAAAGAGGTATAACTCTCTAAAATGAAGCAAATAGGGAAACTGAGATTTCTAATATAGCCTTTGAGCTAATTTTTGAGCACTAATTTCAAATCATAGAAGAAGTATGTTTTAAAAATATAAAATCTAGTATATTTTGGGAGTAGTATTAACCTTATAATTAGGGACGAGCATGAGTTCAAATAACTCACATCTCCATAAAACCATGTAGCCTCTATAGGTAGAAAAGCCTCATAGTTTTTTGATTAACCCTTTTAATAGTAGACTAGTGAATCTATTAGTAAGTTTAGGTCCTTTGGCTGGGTGTAGGATGCACTGACAACGTGAGATAGATCGATGTATCATCATTATACCTCTTATGTGATGGTTATCGGTTAGAGAAACTCCTTTATAAGTTATATGCATTTTTATAGATACAATGTATTTTTATTTTTACATATATCTCAGAGTTAATTGTATCTTTGCATACATACAGAGTTTCCAAAACAACATTTCTTTATAATTCACTTGCTATTAAATTGCTTAATATTGAAATGAGTAAGTTATATTGAGTTAAGTTGAGCCAGGTACGTTCTTCAGTTTCTTTCAAATTCTTTCTTGCCTTTGTTGCTTTAGAATTCAAACTCGCATACTCATACATTCAATGTACTAATTTCAGTTCGCCTGAATCATATTATGATACAGACGTAGGTAACGAGGATTGAAATCCATCGCATCGTTAATCTAGTGTGTAGCTCAGAGTGAGTTGGTGAGACGCCTTGCCTTCTAGAAGAATCGTTTTACTGCTTTTAGTCATATTTCAGTTCATTAGTATGTTTTGGGGTTTGTCCCAACATCCATTTTAGTTATTAGAGTCTTCATAGATTGACAGTCAGATGTTAGTGCTTTAATCTTTCCACCATAATTTATTGTTAAGACTTGGGTTTCCCTTTTCGATCATGTTAAATGTTTAAGCATAAAGCATTCTTACTTACTTTTTTTTAGTTAAGTAAAGTGATATTAATCTTTGTAAACTTGCATATTGTCGTCTGCTAAGTTTAGTAAGCTGGAGCAAGTGTTCGCTTGGGGACAACAATGGTCTCTGAGTACCAGCCACGTTTTCTTATAGGCTTAGGGGGAGACAAACTTGGTAACAGAACACATAGTTCAAGAGTCTTAGGGGGGTCTATTAAGTCGTGTCTGTAGATTTCTAGTTATAGGTGCGAGAGGCGCTGAATCTATAATTAGTAGGCCCCAACATTTAGTAAATTCCTCACTTCTTTCATATTCCTTACATGCATTAGAGTGTGATATCTTACAAGTTTCTTTCTACTTCATGCTGGCACATGTTTTCAGATAACCATACCTCCACAAAGAGCAACAAGAGGTCGTCCAGCTAGAAGGAACGATGAGGAACAAAGGGTATCCAGTGCACCTGAAGTGCAACCTCTTGGAGAAGTTAATAATATTGAATTTTGAGACGTTATTAGGATGTTGTCAGGCTGTGCTTAACCAGGATGGTTAACCAAAAAAAAGGAGCTTGACAAGAAGAGGCTAATACTTCAAGGATTCGTGAATTCTTAAGGATGAGTCCCCCATGTTTTACTTGTTCGAGAATTATAAAGAATATAGAGAAATTAATTGAGGAACTTAAAAATGTTTTCGATGTTATGCATGCTTCTAATACTGCAAGATTTGAGCTAGCGGCATATAAGATGATGGGTGTTTCTAGAATGTGGTCTGATCTGTGGAAAGTGGGTAGAGATGAATATGCCTCACTGGAGAGTTGGGCTTGTTTCGAGGAGGCCTTCTTAGGGAGTTTCTTTCCCCAATAAATGAAGCAGGCCAAGGTATGAGTCCTCACACTTAAGTAGGATTCATTAAGTGTGTACGAGTATGGTTTGAAGTTCACTCAAGTATCCCTTTATGCTCCGGAGATGGTTAAGAACATAATGAGTAGAATGAGTTTATTTGTTGCTCATTTGGGTCATTTCTCAAGCAAAGAAGTTCGAGAAACAATGATTATTGTGGACATGTACATTTGATGATCTATGTGCAGCAGGTAAAGGAATAGAAGCTGAGATATAGAGAACAGTTCAAGAACAAGAGTGCTATAATAGGGAATAAGTCATAGTAGCAAAAGAGTAATGATAACCAATCATTCTTCCAAAAAAACATAAGGGTCCTACATCATCATCTACTAGTGCACTTGCACCTAAGAACAAGGGTGAGTACTATGGCCAGAATTCTAGAGTTAAACCTGCCTATTCACATGGTAGTATGGCATAACGAGGTAGCAAGCCTCCTTCTTGCGCCAAGTATGGTAAGAACCACTTAGGTATGTTTCATGAGAGATCCAATGGTTGTCTCAAGTATGGTTAGACTGGGCATTTCATGGGAGAACTTCCAATGAACAAACATGAAAATAGTAATGGGAGCAATAGAGTCCAGTCTTCATTAGTTGCTCCACTAGATAGGGTTGCACTTATAGGAGCTACTTGCGGTACTGGTAGAGGAACAAACCTCTTTTATGACCTCAATAATCACCAAGAGCAAAAGGATTCACCAGATGTTGTCACATGTATAATTCATGTTTTTGACTTTATTAATTATATTTTTCTAGACTGAGAAGAGAATTTATCTTTTGTAACTCCATACCTATCTATAAAATTTGATATTATTCCAAAGAAAATTATTGAGCCATTCAATGTTAATACATATATTGGTGAGTCCATTATATTTGAGAGAGTTTATCGTGATTGTACAATTTCCATCAGTCACAACAGTATCATAGCTGATTTAATTGAGCTAGACATAATACACTTTGATGTAATTCTTCGTATAGACGGACTCCATGCATGTTATGCCTGAGTTGATTGTAAAACTTGAGTTGTTAAGTATCAGTCTCAAAATGAGTTTATCCTATAGTAGGAAAGTAGTTTAGCAGTGCCTAAGGGTCGTTTCATTTCGTTCTTTAAGGCAAACAAATTAATTTATAAGTGGTGTGTCAATCACTTAGTCCGATTTAATGATTCAACTGTTGAGGTTCCTCTAATTCATTCTATTCTAGTAGTAAAAGAGTTTCCTGAATTCTTTCCCGATGATCTTCCCAGAGCCCTCCTAAGAGAGAGATAAACTTCAGTATAGATGTTCTTCCAAATACCCATCGTATCTGTATTCCTCCATATTGAATGGAACCACCAGAGTTGAAAGAGTTAAAATAGCAGTTGAAATACCTTTTACAAAACAACTTTATTCGACCAAGTGTCTCACCTTGTGGTGCTCCAGTCTTATTTGTGAAAAATGAAAAATGGTTCCTTTGGGATGTGTATAACTGCCATCAGTTGAATATGGTTACCATCAAGAATGATTATCCTCTCCCTAGAATTGATGATCTTTTCATCAGCCTTAGGGTGCTTCTTGTTTTTCAAAGATTGACCTCAGGTCAGGCTACCAACAGCTGAGAGTAAGGGAATGTAATATTCCAAAGACAACTTTCACAACCAGATATAAGCATTATGAGTTTTTGGTCATATACTTTGGGTTGACAATTGCGCATGTAATATTAATGGATCTTATGAACAAAGTCTTCAAGACTTATTTATATATATTCATTAGCGTCTTCATTGATGACATGCTAATCTATTCAAGGAATGGAGAAGATCATGCTATTCAACCCAGAATACTCCTTCAGACTTTGAAAAATAGAGAATTATAAATCAAGTTCTCTAAGTGTGAGTTTTTGATTGAGTCTGTGGCTTTCTTTGGGCACATAGTTTTCGGTGATGGTATTAGAGTTGATACTCAGAAAATTGAGGCAGTAAAAAATTGGACTAGACCTATATTACCAATGGTAATTTGGAGTTTCTTGGGTTTGTATGGCTATTATAGAGGGTTTGTAGAGGATTTCTCATCCATTTCGTCCTCTTTGACAAAGTTGACTCAAAAGACAGTGAAGTTTGAGTTGTCTGAAGCTTGTGAGAAAAGAATTGAGGAATTGAAGACAATGTTGACTACTTTCCAGTTTTGACTTTAGTGAAAGCTTATGCCTCCAAGCAGTTGAAAGTTCATGATAATAATTACCCAACCCATGATTTAGATTTGGTTGTTGTGGTTTTTGCTTAGAAGATATGGCACAATTATTTGTATGGTGTTCATGTTAATATATTCACTAATTATAAGATCCTGCAATATGTGTGCACCAAAAGGGAGATTAATCTCATACGAAGGTGGTTTTTAGAATTGTTCAACGATTATGATATGGATATTCTTTACCACCCTGGTAAGGTTAATGTACCGCCCATCTTAAAGAAGGGAAGAAAGAACTAGATAAAGATGTAAGCATACTTGCACGCCCATGATTCATACTTATGGATTCCACATAATGAGGAATAGTGGTGATGAATAGAGTTGAGTCATCATTAGTAACAAAAGTGAAATAAAAACAAGAACAAGATCCTATTGTGCTTGAATATAAAGCAAACATTCATAATAAAAGAGTGTTAACTTTTGAACAAGGGGGAGATTGTGTATTTGAGGTATCAAGGTAGGTTGTGTGTACCAATGTTGGATGGACCAAGAGAGGATCATTGATGAAGCTCATAGATTTAGGTATTCCATTCATTCGGGTTCCACAAAGATATACCAGGATTAGAAAAAAATATATTTGTGAAATGGTATGAAGAAGGGCACTGCTGAATTTGTTGACAAGTGCCCGAATTTCCAACAATTTAAAGAAGAGAACCAAAGGCCTGGAGGTTTAGCTCAAAATTTAGAACTCCGAAGTGGAAGTGGGAGAAGATCAATATGTATTTCATGACAATCTTATCAAGATCTCGTAGGTAACATTATTCTATTTGGGTGAGTTATCGATAGAATGATAAAATCAAATCACTTTTTGTCGGTAAAGACTACCCATTTAGAAGAGGAGTATGCTATGTTGTACATTCAATAGGTGGTTAGACTTCATAGGGTTCGTATTTCCATTATTTCTAATAGAGGTGTACATTTTACTGCACAATTCTTGAAATCTTTTCAGAAAGGTTTAGGTTCAAAGGTGAACTTGAGTATTGCCTTTCATCATCAGATAGATGGTCAAGCAGAGTGTACCATTAAGACATTAGAAGATATATTGAAGGGTTGCGTGATTGACTTAAAAGGAAACTGGTATGACCACCTACCTCTTATTGAGTTTGCTTACAACAACAATTATAACTCTAGCACCTAAAAAGCTCTATATGGAGATCTTTATGGGAGATGATGCAGATCTCCTATTGGATGTTTTGAAGTTGGTAAAGCGGGTTTGATAGAAAAAAATTTTGTTCACCAAACTATGGAAAAGGGGAAGGTGATTGAAGAGAGGTTGAAAAAGGTGTAGAGTTTTCAAAAATCCTACACTGATGTAAGGAGAAAGGGCATTAGATTTTGGAGTAGATGATTAGGTATATATGAATGTTTCACCCATAAAGGGTGTAACAGCCCATAGCCAAAGCAGACCAAAAATTAGTTTTTCTGAAAAATTTGCAGGTGCTACCAACAGTGGCATCAGCGGACCATAGCCTGAACCACGGTACGTCTCTGCACAACTGTCGATGGGATCAGAAACTCCCAAAAGTTTTAGCCTAGAAAATTTGGTTAAGTCTTGGACGAAGGACGGACTTACGGTCCGTAGGTCAAACGACGGTCAGTAGTCTGTTACCATTGTTCAAGACTCCCTTCAATATCTCTTTGACAAGAGCTATGGATGATCAACATGGTTCTTAGGTGGACCTACGGTCCGTCGGTGGATAATTTGCAGCCAGTTAAGGGGAAATGTAGTTGGGTTAACTTAAAATGATCATAACTCTTAGCACAAAATGAATTAGGTCTCCCATGACCTACCGACAGATAGACAATTGAATTATCTTTCCATATCCACCAATATTTAAAAAATCAGACCTCCGAGTAAAAAGTTATGCCCATTTTAGTAAAGGCCGTTGAACAGGCCCTCACGACGGACCCGACGACGGGGCGTCGGGCGCAAGATGGACCGTCAGTCCTGGCCATCGTGAGGCCCAACAACAACCTTCCTAGGTATCTATTTGACCTTTTCCACTCTGTTTAAACCCTAAGTTATGTCATTTTTACCCTAAATCATCAGATTTTTGTAAGTTTAAGTTTAGAAACATAATTAAAACATATCCAAATCAAATTATTGAATCAAAACTTAGAAAATTAGAAGCAAGAGAGGAGAAAAAAAGCTCAAAAACCCTAGTTCAAGAACGCCACAAGCGCCAACAGTTCCAGCCCTGAAAGCTAAAGTATTTTTCCGTGGATTTTATCAAAAGGTATGTGGGATTTCAATAGTGGGTTTGTTTAACCCATTGGGTCCTTAGTTTCAATCAGTTCTTGATTCTCTTATCATGATTAAACCTAGGGTTTCTTGAACTTTGATATAACTTCATAAATTTATTAAATATATATTCCAAATCAGATTATCATGTTATTACTCAGATTATCACATGAATTTCATAACCCTAGCTTTATATTTTTTTAGTTCTTTAGTTACACATGCTAGGTCATATATTTCAGACACTTCCAATATACATGCCTTAATTATAAATGCATAATTACCAAATTAATTGTTGCATTCTCACTTTGCATGTTTTGTTTTGAGCTATCCAGTATTTACAGAAATTCAGATATAATCAATTAATTCACAGAATTCATTGGGAGTAACATAATATCGAGTTGTACTAGGGTTTAGCGCACCCAATAGTCCCAGAACTACTAGCCTTGTAGGTTTTAAGTCCCCTCTGTGGGTAATCAGTTTAGTGATCACGCCAACATGCCTTTATACCTTTGGCAGGGTATATTAAGTCCTCTCGATGGGGCGTATACATCAGACTCCACATTTAGCTAATGTGGTTTTATTATCGGTTATTAGTAGCTCCCACAGTTAAGTCAAACTCTCTGCATTGACCATTTATTAGAATATTCAGTATTCAGTTTCAGCATATTATAAATTACTCATTTCATCCTGGTTAGCTTAGAAATCCGCATATCACGTTTAGATTATTATACTTGTTTTTGTGCTTGTTCAGTTATATTTTATTTCAGCTTTACTCTATCCAACATGCTCAGAACCTTTCAAGTACTGACGCGTACATGCACTACATCTTCTCGTGATGTATGTTTAGTTTCTCAGCATCCAGATCACGTAAGATTGATTTCCCGATCTCTAGTTCAGCAGATTCAGTGGTGAGTCCTCTTTCTCTAAGGACAACAATCATGAGTTATATTTCAGTCTTTAGTCATTTAGTTTAAGTTTTGCTAGATCTAGCTGGGGCTTGTCCTAGTATTTCTAGTCTGGTTTAGAGGCTATTTTCGGACATAGTTAGATTCAGCATAGTATTGAGTTAATATTTCTTTTGTATTAAGCTCATTGTTTTCAAATATCTTAGTTATAGAATATGGGTATTCCCCATATTTTCATTTTAAGCATGATTTAGCTTCCGCAACAATTTATAATCTTTAATATGCTCATGATCATGCCAGCAGGGTTAGCTTGGGATCACTTGTAGTCGTAGGTTCCATGTCTGCATCTTGGGGGTAGCTTGGGGCGTGACAAAGGATGTTATGAGGTTTGGTAATAAGAGGAGTCTTAGTCCCCGATATTGGACCTTAATGCATAGCCAATATGATTTACAATGTAGCTTATTAATTAGAGCTACGCCAAGCGTTAGCAACATTTCATCCGATGTTTCACATCTTTATGTTGAAGAAGTGCAAGGGCAATCCTTCATTGATCATTCCAACTGAAAATATTGGGATCAAGGATAGTCTATCTTATGAGAAGATTTCTATTTAGATTCTTGATAGCCAAGTTCGCCAATTGAGAACAAAAAAAGTAGCTTCAGTCAAGGTCCTTTGGAGGAACAAATTTTTGAGGAATCTAATTAGGAATCCTAATAGTATATGAAGAAGATATATTCACATTTCTTTGAATCTAGAAAAACTGAAGACCAAGGTACTAGTTTTTTTCTTCGTACTCTTTAAAATATGAATGAGCATGTTGTTTGTTGCATTATCTTGTTGGGTGTTTTAACTAGATGTTACAACCTTAGCCTAGTAAGAGTAATCTCATTCGAGGAATGTTTTCAAGGGAATATATTGTAACATCTCTCAGCGAAAAAAAACTAGAAGGAAGTGTAGAAGTTTGAAATAGTTATTTTTGGAAAGAAATTGAAAATCTGGAAATTTGGTAAGTAAATTAAAATGAGTTTTTTGTCAATTTCAAATGACGCTAACTTCTAGATTAGAATGTGTTAGATGTACTCAAAGATATGGTTGGAAATCACTTGGAACAACCTCTTCAATGCCACTAACTTTGTGCGAATCTGAGCTCTGACAAGTAAGTTATGTCCTTTGCAAGTTTGGTTGTTGGTATACGGAAAGTCCCGTCCGAACATTTTAAGGTTAGTCTGGTCTTTTTCTTATAAAACTTAATAAATATATTTTTTCCAATACTTTTATGATCAGTTTAGACTTTTGAAAATTAAAGCTATGGTTTTTGGAAAAGAACACAAGAGAAAAAAGAGAAGAGGAAAAGCTAGTTTCACTAAGAACGATCGGTTTTGATTGTGGATTTCTTCAAGATTTTTACCTTAATGTATGTGATTCTTTCATAGTGCTGGGTTAATTCACCCACGCGACAAACATGTTTAGTTCAACATAATTCATCCTTAAAGAGTTTGAAAGTTGATGTTGTTAACATGAATTCTTGAAATAGGATGTTGTTCTTGAATTGGGTAGAATTATGGAATTCATTAATCTAAAAATGAATTTGAGGAAAATATTCGAGTTTAGGAGAATTGGGGTGGGAAAACGTGAAGGTAAAAGTCAGACAGGTTTTATCAAAAAAGTTAGCGTCGCGGACTTGTTCCCCAAGTGAACAAAAATCTGCTCCGCATCTTGTAGAGGACGTGGACTCCATTGTCTCAAAATTAAATTTCACGAATAACTATTTAGGAACGTCTTCACATCGCAAACTTGTGCCCAGACGGTAATTTTTGCATCTTTTCTCAAGTTTAGCCATTGAGAATCATTCCTAAACATTATGGGGTAGTTCCAAACACAAGTCATAATACTTTAAGCCATACTTAATTCAAGGATCAACTAAGAGCCAATTCATGTAAGAGTTAAGATCAAAGTCAGGAGTCAAGTAAAGAAGTTCATTTAATGTTTTTATAAGTCTTCTTACAAAGATTTTAACTTTGTTTTACGACATAGCAGTTCACTTAAATAAAGAGCAAAGTTGAAGTTCTTTCTTCAAAGAAGTATATGGGAACTATGTATTCCCAAAGATTTTTAAAAGAAATGTTTTCACATTTAAACAAGAACAAAAACTAAAATTTCCAAAGATTCTTTGGAGTAGTTTAAGAAAAGACTTATAGGTTTTCAAAATTAAGTAAGGAAAATGAGATTTCCAAAATAGCTTTTGAGCACTAATCTCAAATAATAGATGAAATGTGTTTTAAAAACATAAGAGCCACTATATTTAGTATTGAGCACCAAATTGGGGACGATAATGAGTTAAGATAACTAATATCTCCATGAAACCATGGTTAAAAAAAGCTCATAATTTTTAGATTAACCCTTTTCACAATAAACTAGTAGATCCATTAGGAAGTTAAGGTGTTGTACCTTTGGCCGGTATAGGATGAGCTGGTAGCGTAAGGTAGATCGTTGTATCATCACTACACCTCTTATTTGATGGTTGTCAGGCAGAGAGACTCCCACAAAAGTTATATGTATTTTTATACACATTGATTTTTATTATTAAATACATCGCATAGTTAATTGTATCTTTGCATACATACAAAGTTTACAAAATGTTTTAAACAATTTCTTTATAATGCACCTACTTTTAAATTGCTTTATGTTGAAATGAGTCTGTTATGTTGAGTTGATCCAGGTGAGCTAATTAGTTTTTTGTAGATTATTTCTATCCTATGTTGCTTTAAAATTCCAACTCGCATACTCATACATTCAATGAATGATGCCAATTGGCCTGCATCGTATTATGATATAGACGCATATAATAAAGATCGACATCCAGCGCATCGTTGATCTAGTGAGTAGCTTAGAGTCTATTAGTGATCCTCTTTGCCTTTAGTAGTATTCCTTTTATTACTTAAAGTAATGTTTTAGTTTATTAGGATGTTGTGTGGTTTGTCTCAATATCCATTTAGTTATTTAAGGCTTTATAGGTATAGAATAAGATTTTATTCCTTTAAGTCTTTCTCCTGTGATTCTATTGTCAAGACTTGGGTTTCCATTTTTGGCAAAGTTGAATGTTTAAACTTAAAACATTTGAAGTTATTTTATTTTTCAGTTTAATATAGTGTTATTAATCTTTATTTATTTTCATATTTTTATCCGCATTGTTATGTACGCCAGGACACACTTTCCCATGGGACCATCAATGGTATCTGAGTGCTAGCTACGTCCGAGGTGTAGGCTCGGGCCGTGAAAACTCGTCCCTAATTCACTTCTCAATACTACTCCCAAAATATAATGACTCTTATGTATTTAAAACATGTTTCTTCCGTGGATTGAGAATAATACTCAAAAATTTAGCTCAATGTCTATCTTTGAAATTTCAATTTCCCTACTTTCTTCATTTAAAAAGCTATTACACTTTTCTGAAAACTACCCCGAAGGCCTTCTGAAAATCTCATTTCCATTCTTATTTAAATGTGAAATTTTTTATACTTATTTGGGTATATTTAGTCCCCATATATTCCTTTGAAAAAATACTTCAACTTTACTCTGATTTGAAGTCAAAACATAAGTCTTAAAAGAGAGATAAACGTTCTGTAAAAGGGTTATGAAAACTTCAAATGAACTTCTCTACTTACCTCTTGACTTCTCTTAACTTTGATATTATTTGCTCTTTACTTGACTCTTAGTTGATCATTGAATTAGAAGTTATCGTTTCAAGGTTGTAATTTATATATTCTCAATGATTACTATTTGTTTAGAAGTCATTTGGAGTAATTAGAATCATTCTGAAGAGTTAATACACTTTACAAAGGGTTAAACGAACTGAATGTTAAATACTAGGTGAAAAAGCCGCTTCGAATGCATCAAGAGCACGCCACACCAATCTCACTTTACCGAGGCACATTTGTGGCGTGTCTCCCGAGAATGCGTGGCGATGTAGGGGTGCATCGCGCCAACCCACTTCCAGGCTCAACTTGAGTTATTCCTCTCGTTTTCTGACCTTTAATCATTTTAATTAGATTCTTTATATAAAACACACTTTATATTCATGTACCCACATCATATATACAAGGATCCAACCCATTGAACTCAAAAAACAAAATTTCTACATCATGAAATTCCTAAATCTCATCTTATGTTCAAGAACGAACACAATTCAAGAACAACCAACAAGAACATTCAAATTCAAATAATTTTAGAACTATTTCACGATGAATCAAATATGCTTGGGACGTGGGTTAAGGAACCCAATGTTGTGGAACACTCACATACCTTCTTAGGGATCACCACTGAAGAAATCCACACTTAAAGCTCAAAAGTTTCTTGACAATTATTTGATTTCTCTTTTCTTTTGTGCAAGCCCTAGCGTGAATTCTAATTTTCCTAAATTGAACAAAGTCTTAGTTTACCCAATTAATCCTAAAAGTGAATTAATATAATTATGTAAGAAAATATCTTTTTTGCCCTCCCCAAATCCGAATTAGACTTTCCTCAATCAAATAACCCAACTTTTTAAAGGCATAACTCACTCATACAAAGTGGGAATCGCGCAAACTTGGCAGCGTTGGAAAAGTCATTCCAAGAGCTTTATAGCCATATCTGGAATGACACCTCACTCACCTTGATCTAGGATTTATGGTTGTTTGAATATAACCAACAGCTCACTTTTAACTTAGTTAAAATTTCTAGATTTCTTTATATTTGCAAAAATAATTAGTTTTAAAATTTTTAACTCCTTTCTAGTTAATTCTGGTTGCGAGATGTTACAATATCTTCCCATTGGAAATATTCATCCTCGAATGAGGTTATTTTCATTAGGGTAAGGGTAGTAACATCAAGTTCAAACACCCAACAAGCATAGTTAACAAACAACATACTTACTCATAACTTAGATAGTATTATGAAGAAATTTAGTACACTAAAGGAATTTGATTGATGAAACTTTCTCTATTCTCAACTTATAAACTTGGTGATCTAGAATTTACACAAGAATCTCCTCATAAGACAAGTTATCTTTTATCCCAATATTTTCAGTTGGTATGATCAAAGAAGGATTGCCCATGCATTTCTTCAACATGGAGACGTGAAATTCTCAATGAACTGTTGCGAAATCTTGTGGTATCTCCAGGTCATAACCTACATTACCAATTCTATTAGATATTCTATAAGGTCCAATATACCGGGCCTCAGCATGCCCTACTTATTATATAACACCCTTCATTTGTGAAAGTTTCAAGTAAATCCAATCATCTACTTTGAACTCTAATGCTTTTCTTCTAACATTTGTCTAGGACTTTTAACGACTATGTGTCATACTCAACCTCTCTTGAATATCTTTCACATTCTCCATAGCTTGGTGAACTAAATTTGGTCCTATCAACCTTGCTTCACAAACTTATAATAGTCTAATAGGGGATCTGCATCTTCTCCAATAAAGAGCTTTATATGGAGCCATTTAAATGCTAGAGTGGTAACTATTGTTGTAGGAAAACTTAATTATAGGTAGGTGATCGTCCAAATTACCTTTGAAATCAATCACACATACCCTTAATATATCGTCTAAAGTCTAAATTGTACGCTTTTCTAGAGTATTTATCTTAGGATGAAAGGTTGTACTTAAGTTCACCTAAAAAAACCCAAGCCTTTTTGAAAAGATTTCCAGCAGTGTGCCGTAAATTGTGCACCTCTACTCTTAAATAATGGAGATCGGAACCCCGTGAAGTCTTACCAAATTTTGAGTATACACCTTAGAATAATTTTCGGCTGAATAGGTATTCTTTAGCGGCAAAAGTGGGCTGATTTTGTCATTCTATAGGCAATAATCCAAATTGAATCATGCGGCGTGCGTGACCTTGGTATGTCTGTGATGAAATAAATAGTAATCATATGCCAGTTCCATTCTAGAATTTCTATATTCTAAGCCAAACCACCGGGCCTTTGGTGCTCTGCTTTAACTTGTTGTCAATTTGAGAACATAGCAACAAACACCGCAATGCCCTTCTTCATACCAATCCAATAATATACTTCCATCAAGTAAAGATACATTTTTATGGAACCCGAATGAATGGAATATCTGGAGCTATAAGCTTCCTCCATGATTCTCTCTTGGAGTCCATCCACCATTGGTACACACAGTCTACTTTAATATCTCAATGCACCATCTCCCCTTTGTTCAAAATATAACACATTTCGCTTATGATCATTTGCATTCAAATAAAGAGAAATGGGTCTTGGTCTTGCTTGCCTTTAACTTCACACTAAAGAGAATTGCTAGTTTTCTCTTCTCTTCTTCAAGATGGGCAGTTCTACCCTTAAACAATCTTCTTAAGGCATTGACAACAATATTAGCCTTACATGGGTGGTAAGGAATGATCATATCATAATCCTTGAGAAATTTTAACCACCTCCTTTGTGTGAGATAAAGATCCTCTTAGTGAACACATATTGTAGGCTCTTGTAGTCACTAAATACATCAACGTGAATACCATACAAATAGTGACGCCATATCTTCAAGGTGAATACTACCGCAACAAAATCTAAGTCATAGGATGGATGATTTTCTCATGAACTTTTAATTGTCCGGATGCATAAGCCATAACTTTGTCATTCTGTATTAACACACAAAACAAACCAACTATAGATGCATCAATTTACACCATAAGACTTGAGTACCTTTCGGTAAAGTTAAAACTGATACGGTAGTCAACATCTTTTTTAATTTTAGAAAGCTTTTCTCATAAGCTTCAAACCGTTAAAACTTAATTGTGTTTTGATTCAACTTTGTCAAATTAGACGAAATTGATGAAAACCACTCTATAAACATTCTAAATAGCGAGCTAAGCCCAAGAAAATCCCAATATCAGTTGGATATGTAGGTCTACACCAATCTGCAGTGCCTCACTTTTATGAGTATTAACTTTAGTTCCATAACCAATTTCTATTTGGCCCAGGAACTCCATAGACTACAACCAAAACTCACATTTAGAGAACTTGGCATGCAACTCTCTATCTTTCAAAGTTTCAAGGATTATTCTCACGTTAATAAAATGATCTTCTTCATTCCTTGAATAGATTAGTATGTAATAAATGAAGATGATAACATACATATCTAAATTAGGTTTGAAGACCCTATTCATAAGGTCTTGAACACTTCAGGTGCGTTAGTGAACCCAAATTACATGATCAAGAACTCATAATGACCATATTGGGTTCTGAATACTGCCTTTGGAATACAACATTCCCATACTATCAACTGATGGTAGCCTGATCGAAGGTCAATTTTTGAGAAACATGAAGCACACTAAAGTTGATCGAATAAATCATCGATCATTGGAAAAAAAATACTTGTTCTTGTTTGTAACCTTGTTCAAATAATGGTAGTCCATGCACATCCTAAGGGAACAATCCTTCTTCCTCACAAACAAGACCAGAGAGCCCCTAGGTGAGTCACATGGTCGAGTGAAGCCCTTATCTAACAAATCTTTTAACTAGTCTTTCAATTCTTTCAATCGTGCTAGTACCATTCTATATGAAGGAATAGACATAGGATGAATATCTAGAAGAAGATCTATACCAAAGTTTATCTCTCTCATGAGAGACCTTTGGAAGATAATTATGAAAGGCTTCACGAAACTATTTCACACTAGAACTAACTAAATAGCAGGTACCTCAACACTAGAGTCATTAAGTCAGACTAAGTGATAGATACATCTTGTAGAAACAAGGTACACAATGAAACAACCCTTTGGTACTGTTGAACTGATTCTTCAATCTAAGATTGGCTCCTTTGGAAACTGAAACTTGACTACTAAGTGATAGATACATCTTGTAGAAACTAGGTACGCAATGAAACAACCCTTTTGGTACTGTTGAACGGATTCTTCAATCTAAGATTGGCTCCTTTGAAAACTGAAACTTGACTACTCGAGTTCTACGATCAAATGAGGCATAAAAGTCATGAAGCTAGCCCATACCTAGAATGATATCAAAGTGTACCATGTCTAACTCAATTAAATTAGTCATGGTACTCTTGTGATTGACGGAAAGGAACAATCACGATAGACTCTCTTTGCTAGAATGGACTCACCAACAGGTGTAGAAATAGTGAATAGTTTAGTGAGATGCTTAAGTGACTTATTAAAGTTCATTGAAGCATATGAAGTTACAAAAGATAGACTCGCTCTTGGATCTATCAAGGTATAAAAATTAAAGTCAAATGCTTGAATCATTCTAATGACCACATCTAGTGAATCCTCTTGCTCTTGGTGATTGTTAAGAGCATATAAGTGGTTTGTTTGTCCTCCAATGTTGGTAGTATCTACCTTAGGTGAAACCCTATCCTGTAGAGCAACAAATAAAGACGAGGCTCTATTTCCCCCATTACCACTTCCCTACTTATTCATTGGACTTCTCGCTTGAATTGACCAGTCGGACCACACTTGGAACAACCATTAGATCACTCATGACAAATACCTTAGTGGTCGAACCACACATGGCGCAGGCAGAATCCTTACTACTTCCTTGCACCACAGTACCTTACGAATAGGTAGGTTTAACTCTAGAATTCTTACCATAGTACTCACCCTTGTTCTTGAATGAAGGTGCACAAGTAGATCATAGATCAGGACCCTTCTGTATCTGTTAGAAGGATGACTGGTTGACATTAGTCTTCTGCTTCGTGGACTCATTCACTGTCTTAGCGCTGTTATTCTTAAACTTCTCTTTATCTTTAATCTTTTTTCCAAACAATGTCTTTCATAGATCATTAACCTCAAAATTTGTAAGGCCCAATTAAGCATTGCTTTGACCATCTTTGCTTGATAGATGACCCAACCCCACAAAACCTCATTCTACTTCTCATGTCCTTAACCATCTCCGGAGCATAATAATATAGTTGGGATACTTCAATCCATATATATGAACGCTGAGAGAATCTTGATTAAGTGTGAGAAACTCATATACCTTCGCCATTTTCTGTTCATGGGTAAAGAAATTCCTATAGACGTTCTTCTCAAAACAAGCTCAACTAGCAGGTGGTGCATCCTCATCTGTACCCTCTTTCCACTAGTCAAACCAAGTCCTAGCAACACTCTAAAATAGATATGCACCTATCTCAACTTTCTCGGTGTCACCAATCTACATCACCTCAAATACCCTTTTAAATTCCTTAATGAAATTCTTTGGATCCTCAATCGTGATCGAACAAGTAAAACTTGGTGAATTCATCCTAAATAATTCACGAATCTTGTAGCCCCTTATTGTCGAGATCCTCTTTGCCGGCCAAGATAGTTAGTCACATATTTACTCAACATCCTAATAGCATTATGAAACTCAGCATTTGTGACTTCCCTGTCACGACCAGGAATTACCCACTAGAAGTTAGGAGGAAACCTTGTTTCGTGATCAGGTGTACTAACCCCTTTGGGGTCTCCCACAAGCCCTTGAAGTAATATTCATTACTAAAAACATGAAAAGTAGTGCGGAATTAAAACTTTTCACAAATAATTAATAAAAAACAATATTTCATAAATACTTAAAGAATCGCGTCGTCACAAGACAACTCAAAGACATGACATAATAGACATAATATCTTAGGGACATGGCCTTCTACAACTAAGTAAAATGTATAACAAGTATTTAAATAAAAACTAAGAAAAGGACTATGCCCTCGAATATATCAGGACATAGTTTGCCTTGAGAGAAACTTTCCCAATATCTTCCTTCTAGCCTTCAAACCTTCAAAAGCTTCCAACCTATACTTATATATTATAGAAAAGTATGGTGTTAGTACAAAAATATGTACTAAGTATGGCATATGCAAAAACATGTAAAAAAGGAAATTTCAGTAAAAATAGCTTTTCAAGCAATTTAAGTAAAACATTCATGAATACAAGGAAAAACATCATACTAACCATCATTTACAACTTAGATAGGAATTCCCATAATTTTAAGCCAATAAGAACATTATAGTAAAACCAACTTGACCTTAATAGTGAACTCCTTAAGAATTTACAGTAAATACATTTGAACGTTGACGATGAATAATTTAAAGCATTCACAATAAATTCAACTTGAGCAATTACAGTGAACTATCTTACACTAAATGAATAAACTTCCAAGGCCAAGCGGAAGGAAAAGTGAACTCATTTTCCTTAAGAGTTTCCCTATCTCATAATTATCCTAAGAGTCACTAAGGTAAGATATGGCACACCAAAGCAACCCTCAAGACCACCCCTTTCAGCTTACTTAACTCGGTGGAAACAAGCCCATCAATCAATGTCAAGACATTAAAAGACACGCAACAAACTACTAAAGTCATCCCTTTCGGAATGCCTACTTAGTGCAATAAGTAGATAGTCTCCCATACCATCATCTACCCTAAGTAGTACATTCTTTTAGAAGATTCGCCACAAAGTTTTCCTTTTCAGAAGTTCCTACCTAGTGCAGTGAGTAGATAGCGTCCCATACCACCACCTACCCTAAGTAGTACATTCTTTTAGAAGACTTAGTTAAATCAATCTTTGTGGGGGATATGCTTAACCGACATAGACCATGAGAACTAGACATGGAATCCTGATATTAACCCTATCGAATGATGGATTCTCACTTGCGTAGAGTAAGTTCATGCTTCTTAGATTTTACATGGCTTTCCTAATAGCTACACCTTTGTGGACACATAGTTAAGGTATAAGGAGATTGCTACTAACTAACTCATTCTCTACTAAAGAGGAGTACTCAACTCAAGAGGTACTTTGATAATACAACATATCAAATCATGAAGTGTAATCCACCCCTCCTTCATATCCTCTCGGTGCTAGACATAACACCCTACGAATTTCTTAACATAGTAGTCTATCAGAGAAAGCTCACTAGGAATGGAGAGGTTGCTGTTGGGTTTTATTTGCCCTGATTTCTTACCATAAATAAGTTTTCCTCTTAGAATAAGGTTTTGGATTGACTAATTCTTTTTTGGTAGAAAAAGGTTTAGGACTCTATAAATAATGACATGTTCCTTCTAACTTAATCAGCATTCACAATGTAGTCTTAAAAGCTTTGAGAGTTTTTGTTAGAGGGAGAATTTGTGGGTCACAAGTTTGATACGTTATCACTTGTGTGAACCTCCCATGTATTCCGGGTAAATTGGTTGAGGTTGTTTCTCTCTATATTTTGTACTCTCAAATTTTATATTGGATTGGTCATCTCCTTTGTGGACGTAGATTGATTGACTGAAACATGTTAAATCTTTGTGTCTTTTGATATATTTCTCGTTGTCTTCTTATTCGTGGTCTTTCGAGATTTACATTGCTAGCTTCCGTGTTTAGACCTGCTTATTTACGGTCCTAACAAGTGGTATCAGATCCAGATTCAATGATGGAGTGAGGTTCAGTGGTTCGATAATCGATGATTGAACCAGGTTAGAATGAGTTGTTCATCTTGGCGGGTGTAGTTCTAGCCGCAACCTTTTTGACAGTAATGTAGATTTTGTTGGAGAAATTGTTTCAGAAAGGTTCTCTGTGTTGAAACATGAATTTTCAAAGGAGATTATGGAGAGGAGAAGCAAGTTATTGAAGAATACGTGAAGAAGGTGGACAAATTTATTTTGTCAGAATTTAAGGCCAAGGGGGAGATTTGTTGGGTTTTATTTGCCCTGATTTCTAACCATAGATAGGTTTTACTCTTAGGAAAAGGTTTTGGATTGACTAATTCTTTTTTTTGTAGGAAAAGTCTTAGGACCCTATAAATAAAGTCATGTTCCTTCTAACTTAATCAGCATTCACAATGTAGTCTTAAAGGCTTTGAGAGTTTTTGTTAGAGGGAGAATCTGTGGGTCACAAGTTTGATACGTTATCACTTGTGTGAACCTCCCATGTATTCCGGGTGAATCGATTGACGTTTTCTCTCTCTATATTTTGTACTTTCATATTTTATAGTGGATTTCTCATCTCCTTTGTGGACGTAGGTCGGTTGACCGAACCACATTAAATCTTTGTGTCTTTTGATATATTTCTCGTTGTCTTCTTACTCGTGGTCTTTCGAGGTTTGCATTGCTAGCTTCCGCGTTTACACCTGCTTATTTATGGTCCTAACAGTTGCTACTAGACACCCCATCTCAACTCACGAAGTGTGTCCACCTCAACATTTCCCTTTTTACTCAACTTGGTAGAATTCATTCTTTAAAGATTGTGTGTGTACATTTGCACACCTTGCGTAGAAGATTCATTTCATTTTCATTAATTTCTACACATAATTTAACTTTGGTTTATAAAGTTACACACCTTACATATTTCTCATTATCATATACTTCATTTAAACTTAAACTAGGTCAAGCAAGCAATTCAATCTACACAAAAACACAATACAAGACCCATTTCACATGTTAGACCTTCAAGATTACATATTCAAACACACTAAATAACATCAAGTTCCTTAATTCGCACCGCCATCCATAAGATGGACAATACCATTAAATATCAATTCATAATAAGAACTATATAATTAAAGCAACTGAACATTAATTCAAATCATCGTCACTCATAAGAAATTTATCAATATTTTACCATATTAAGTCCCTTAGGGCGGTAACTACACCAACATGACAAATACAAGAAGACCCAAGTTAACACTCTACTCAAATCATACTCCTATAACCCAATTTCAAGCCAAAAATAGAAGTATACATAAACAAGAGTTTCATTAGATATTTAAAATCAAAATCATCAATTAAACCTAAAGTAAATACATTTAATCCATTAAAACTTAAATACAAAAAAAACCTACTAGAAATCAAAGATAGAAGGAGTTTGACTTTAGAAACCCTTTTTGGATGTTGGCTTCTTGAATGAAAAGATATTCAAGAATTAATGCCATACTTCACCTAAGGAAGAAAAATCCAAGAGTTTTTGATGAATAAACACGTTCAACTAGCCCTCATATCCTTCCTCGACCTCTAGCATTCAATGGAGTATTGAGAGAGATTGTCTTCAGAGAGAGAATTTGAATATTTTGAAGAGAGGGGTCCTCTCTAGGTGTATGGTTTAAAAATAATTTAATATAACCTAAAAAAATTAAAATTACACACCTAGGGTCTTAAAATATTTGGGGTGTATTTACATAAAACACCCCAAGCTGGCAGCAATTTCACAGAATTGCAGGCCTCCTCGTTTGATCTTCACCAACGGACCGCCGTTCAGCCAACGGACCGTTTGTAGGGTCATGTTGGTTGATACTTATCTCCCAATGGAGAATATACAATTTGAACTAACTTGTCTAATCGACGCCCTAGGTCGACGGACCGTTGAGGGACCAACGGATCTGTCTTTAGGGTCGTCGATGTCCACTGCTTTTTGGTAGATTTTGTCCAAGTCTTGGGCCCTTCATCTAGGGGACCTTGTGGGTCCTAGGTGGGTTTGTGCCCAGACGTTAAACCCCTAAAATAAGTCTTCTACGTCTTAGGAACAGCCAATGAAAGTTTCATGTAAAACGAACACGTAAAAATTGTCTAAACACAACATGATACATTAGTACATTCTAAGGCATACTTTTCGAACGTCATGGACGTTCTTGGTCGATTGAACTCTAAACTTAAACAAACTTCACAGAATGACTAATGAAACTAAACTAACTTAGTTTAAATTAAATCAACTCAATAAACAACCACGAGGCTCTCGTTCAACTTAGTTCATTTTGGGGCGTTACATTCTCCCCCACTTGAAAGAACATTCGTCCCCGAATGACACTTAAACTTTAAGAATAACAAAGACTCTCTTAGTATCACATAACACACTTCAATCATGATCAAAACACTCAAAAATCAAAGCATCAACGAACAAAGATCATTCTTTCACACTTTCAAACACTTAGTAACACAAACTCTTTTATCAAAACATCGAGAAGTCAAAATTCACTCTTAGTCTTATTTTATGGAGGAACTACCTTATCCATTAATAAACATGCTCATACACAATACTTTTTCACACATTTAAACTTCAATTCAAGACAACACAATGTTTTTTTCTAAAAAGTCTAAATTATCATAGTGAAGTTCACTGTGTTCACTGCCAAGTTATCAAAATTTCTCAAAAAATTATTCTTTAAGTAATTCGTTTAGATGACATGATCATATGAACAATAAAACCATATAATATCACTTCAAAAAAATATGAAACAATAACAAAGAGTTTAGACTTACCGAAACCATCAATCCAAATCAATTATCCTTTCTATCCCCCATCCCATATGAAGGGTTCTTCTTGGGAGAATT
The DNA here is from genome assembly GCF_036512215.1 of Solanum lycopersicum. NCBI lineage: Eukaryota > Viridiplantae > Streptophyta > Magnoliopsida > Solanales > Solanaceae > Solanum > Solanum lycopersicum. The sequence continues at coordinate 39,843,465 of NC_090809.1, read as the reverse complement.
AGGATCTGGGGAAGATTGATTGACATCTTTCCCCCTTGATTTGTGGTTAGGTAAGTCCCTCATATTGTGTCCCTTATGACCACATGAAAAAAACCATCCCTTTTGGCAAGTCACTTACCCCCATGATGCTTTCAACAAGTACGACACCTAGACCTCTCATAGCAACGACCACGACCTTGAGAATGTTGATTTGGAGCCCTATCCTTGTTTCACATTGAAGAATCTTGGGGATAAAACCTCTTATTCGGCCTTTGGTGACTAGAATCATCCGACCTAGGCCTTTCATCCTCTTGTCTTATCTCCCTAATTTTGGACTCCTCAATTTGTTGCGCATAAACCATGTGCCTCGAGATATCCATATCATTAAGAAGCATTATTGTACGAGACTCTTTTTCCACCAAGCTATACACTCCCATCACAAACTTGTTCATCTTATCCCTAGGGTTGGCTACCATGGTTGGGGAATACTTGTAGAGTTGGATGAATTTGATAGAGTACTCTTCCAAACTCATTCCACCTTGACGAAGGTTCATGAATTCAACCATCTTTTTCTCCCTACACTCTAGAGAAAACAACCTATCTAGAAACCTCTTTGAATTCTTCCCAATCAACCAGATCTCTTTCTAGGGGTCTCTCATTCCTGTATTGCTCAAACCACACTTGGGCCACTTCCTTAAGTTCATAAGCAGCTAACTCCACTTTCTCCCTTGGGGCTTCACTCATAGCATCTACCACCTTGAAAACCTCATCGATGAAACTTTGTGGATCTTCATCCACCTTAGTGCCATGAAAAGTAGGAGGGTTCATCCTCATGAAATCTCAAATTCTAGAGGCGGGAGTACTAGCATTTGGTTAGGGACAATCTCCTCGATTAGCTTGAACCACAAGGTGATTGTTGACAACATGAGCTTTAGCCGACATGAGTTGGGTCAATTTCATTAGGGAAGCCCACATCTCCACATTAGTCATATCATCTTCAACAAAAGCAGCTTGAAACATAGGAGGAACTTGAGGTCATTGGTGTTCCGGAGGTACTTGAGGTTCGTGGGGTTTTAGAGGCACTTGAGGTTCTTTAACGGGAACCTCCACATTCGCTTCCTCCTCTAGGCCAACAAGAGAAACTTCGTCACGAAGAAGGATCCTCTCATTAGCTACACCACTCTCCTCCCTTCTAGCAGTTGATCTTTTCGTATTAATGTCTTATAAACATAAAGAGAAGACATTAAGAGAAGACACCTTATATGACTCAACTCTAAGGAACAACATTAGAATACAGAAGAATGTGAAACTTCTATTATCCTATATCCTCTTGTCCATGGATGTGGCGTGACTCACACTAATTACCAAGATACTACTGTATGTGGGTTGTGAGACTTTTAGAACCTAAACTATTTCCCATAATATTGGGCTCTGATACAAAGTCTGTCACGACCAAAAAGTACCCCCTAAAAGTTAGGAACCCTCGTTTCGTGACCGGGCGTACTTAAACCCCTTTGGGGTCTCGCAGAAGCCCGTTAACTAGAATTCATTACATAACTCATGAAAAGTAGTGCGGAATTAAAACTTTACATGAATAATTAATAAAAGACAGTCTTTCATAAATACTTAGGCAATCTCGTTGTCACAAGCCAACTTAAAGACACGACAGAATTGACATAATATCTTAGGGACATGGACCTCTACAATAATGTAAAATACATAACAAGTCTTCAAATAAAAACTAAGAAAAGAACTATGCCCTCGAATATATGAGGACATACTTGACTTGAGAGAAACTTTTCCAAGCTCTTCCTTGTAGCCTTCAAACCTTCAGAAGCTTCCACCTATACTTATATATTATAGAAAATATGGGGCTAAAACAAAATAATTTATTAAGTATGGCATATGTAAAAACATGAAAAAAGGACATTTTAATAAAAATAGCTTTTCATGCAATTTAAGTAAAACATTTATGAATACAAGGCAAAACATCATGCTAACCATCATTTACAAATCAAATAAGAATTCCCATAATTTTAAGCCAACAAGAACATTACAGTAAAACCAACTTGACCTTAATAATTAATTCCTTAAGCATTTATCATAAATACATTTGAATTCAAAATCAATTCAACTTGAGTAATTACAATGAACTATCATACACTAAATTAATGAACTTCCAAGGCCAAGCGAAAGAGAAAGTGAACTCATTTCCTTAAGAGTTTGCCTACCTTGGAATTATCCTAAGAATCACAAAGGTACGATATGGAGGAAGCATGCATGTGCCTCCACCGATACACACCAAAGGAACCCTCAAGACCACCCCTTTCGGCTTACTCAACTCGGGAGAAATAAGCCCTTCAATCAATGGCAAGACATTAAAAGACACCCAACTAACCACCAAAGTCTTACCTTTCGGAATGTCTACTTAGTGCAATGATTAGATAGCATCCCATACCACCACCTACCATAAGTAGTAGATTCTTTTAGGAGGTTTGGCACCAAGTCTTCCCTTTCGGAAGGTCCTACCTAGTGAAATGAGTAGATAGCATCCCATACCACCACCTACCCTAAAAAGTAAGTTTTATTAGAAGACTTAGTTTAATCAATTCTTTGTAGGGGATTTGCTTAACTGACACAGAGCATGAGAGCTAGACATAGAATCCTGTTATTAACCCCTATCGGATGAGGGATCCTCACTTGCCTAGAGTAAGGTCATGCTTCTTATATTTTACATGGATTTTCCAATACCTACACCTATTTGGACACACAATTTAATGATATGGATAGATTGCTACTAAGTAACTCATTCTCTACTAACGAGGAGTACTCATCTAAAGAGGTACTTTGGAAAATAAAATATCTCAATACACGAAGTGTAATCCACTTCTCCTTCATATCCTCTCGTTGCAAGGCATAAATCCCCGCGGATTTCTTGACATAGTAGTCTATCATAGAAAGCTCACTAGGAATGGAGAGGTTGCTACTAGACACCACATCTCAACTCACGAAGTGTGTTCACTCCAAAGATTCCCCTTTTTACTCAACTTGGTAAAATACATTCTTTAAAGTATTTGTTTGTGTACATGTGCACACCTTGGATATAAGATTCATTTCATTTTCATCAAGTTCTACACATACTTTAACCTTGGTTCATCAAGTTACAAATCTTACATGTTTTTGCATTATCATATACTTTATTTAGACTAAAACTAGGTCAAGCATACAATTCAATATGCACAAAAACACAATACAAGACCCATTTCCAATATCCCTTCATTTCACATCTTAGATATTCAAGATTACATATTCAAACATACTAAATAACATCAAGTTCCTCAATTAGAACCGCCATCCATAAGATGGACCAGATCACTCAATATCAATTCATAATAACAACTATATAATGAAAGCAACTCAAAATCAATTTAAACCATCATCAATCATAAGAAATTTATCAATATTTCAGCATATTAAGGACTTTAGGGCAGTAACTACACCAACATGACAAATACAAGAAGACCCAAGTTCATACTCTACTCAAATCATAGTCACATAACCCAATTCAAGCCAAAAGTTGAAGTATACATAAAAAAGAGTTTCATTAGAGTTATAACATCAAAATAATCAATTCAACCCAAAATAAATACATTTACACAATTAAAGCATAAATACAAAAAGACCCCAACTAGAAATCAAAGTTAAAAGGAGTTTGAGTTTAGATACCCTTTTTGGAAGTTGGCTTCTTGAATGAAAACATATTCATGAATGAATGCCATACCTCTCTTAAGAAAGCAAAATACAAGAGTTTTTGATGAAGAGGCACTTTCAACCAGCCCTCCTATCCTTGCTTGACCTCTAGCCTTCAATAGAGTCTTGATAGAGTTTGTCTTTAGAGAGAGAGGTTGAATATTTTGAAGAGAGGGGTCTTGTCAAGGTCTAGGGTTTAAAACTATTATAATATAACCCAAATATACTAAAATATTATCCACCTAGGGTCTTAAATTAATTGGGGTGTATTCACATAAAGCACCCCAATTTGGCAGCAACTTCACAGAATTGCAGGCCTCTTCGACGGACCTTCACCAACGGACCGTTGGTAGGGTCTCGTTTGTGGATACTTATATCCAAATAGAGAATGAAAAATCTTAAATTACTGGTCCAATCGAAGCCCTAGGTCAACAGACCGATAAGGGACCAACGGAATGTCGTGAGGGTCGTCGATGGCCACTACTTTTTGGCAGATTTTGTCCAAGTCTTGGGCCCTTCATCTAGGCCCCCTTGTGGGTCCTAGGTGGGGTAGTTCCCGGAATTTAAATCCCTAAACTAAGTCGTCTAGGTATCAGAACATCCAATGCAATTTTCAAGTAAAATGAACACGTAAAACTCGTCTAAGCACAACAAGTCACACTAGTACATTTTAAGGGATACTTTCCGAACGTCATGGACGTTTTTGGTCGATTGAACTCCAAATTTAACCAATATTCACACACTGAATAAGGACACTAAACCAAATTAGTTTAACTTAAAATCAACTCAAGAAACCACCATCAGGCCCTAGTTCATCTTAGTTCATTTTGGGGCGTTACATTCCCCTTGAGGTTGCACTTTAGGTGCATTGGGTAACTCTTGTTCGTGAGGTTCAACATTCTTTCAGGATGGATGACCTCTGACTGATCTTCATGGAGGCATGTTTATGTGAAAACATGTGCAATCATGAGTTAGAGAGAAAAAATTTAGAGATCCAACTCTAACGCATGAAAGGAATATGAAAGAAGTAAAGAAATTCCTGAATGATACATCCTCCTAATAATAAATGTGACACAATTCAAACCAATAAATAAGACTCACAAGACTTGGCTCCATAGACTTCCTAAGACTCTTGAACTCTGTTCTTTGATACCAAATTTATCATGCCCCGAGACTATACCATTCGTGGTACTAGCACTCGAACGCCATTGATGATCCCAAGTGAACCCGTGCCTAAATTACTTGTTCAGTGGATGACTTAAAACACAAGAACAATATATATAAATAACTAATGAAATAAACTTAGAATGTCTTGAAAGGAAAGTATTCAACTGGACAAAATGGTTTCTCAAGTCTTGTAGAAAAACATCTGAAATACAGAACAAAAGACTCATAACTATATGCATGACTATCTATCAAGCCTCTAAACAACTGAGATGGATGTTAGGACATACCATACAACATCATAATGAACTAAACTAGAAAGCAATAAATGTTCCCTCGAGAATTCAAAGAGGATCACAAACTAACTCTGGAGTGCTCAATTGGATCAACGGTGCGTTGGATGCCAATCCTCTTTAGTTCTGTCTGCATCATAATACTATGCAGGACAACTGACATCAATACATTAAATGTATTATTTTTCAATTTGGAATTATAAACAATATAGAATTCAAATATATTCCAAATGAAGCATTTACCTTTGGCTCTTCTCAACTCATGAACGCTTACTAACTCATTCCATTATAATCTATTTAAAACAAGTTCAACATAACTGAAAAGTTGATTAAAACATGACTTGTGTATATGCAAGGATACAACTTAACTCTAAAATGTATATAAAAAATGCAATAACTAATGTATGTAAAAATACAATAACTATTGTGGAGTTTCTTTAACCGACAACAATCACATAAGAGATATAATGATGATACAATAGTCTACCTCACACTGCCGGCACGTCCTATATCTGATTAAAGGTATAGGACCTGAATTGCTTAAAACATCCACTAGTATACTGAAGTTTGACCCCTTTCTATCCATAGTGGATACATCGTTTTATGGAAACGAAAAATCTTAACTCATGCTCGTCCCCAATTTGGTGTTCAATAGAACTACCAAAACATAGCTCAAAGTCTATCTTGGAAATCTCAGTCTCCCTGCTTTCTTTGTTTAAAAAGCTATTACTCTTTTCTGAAAACTAGCCTGAAGGCCCTTTGGAAATCTAAGTTTCCATTCTTATTTAAATGTGAAAACATTTTTATTTTTCTTTGGGAATACTTACTCCACAAATAGTTCTTTGAAGATTAGATTTCAACTTTACTATGGTCTGAACTCAAAACTTAAGCTTTATAACAAATTTAAAAACATTTGTAAAAGACTTATAAACACTTGAAATGAACTTCTCTTACTTGACTCTTGACTTATATTAACTTTGATCTTATTTGCTCTGTACTTGCCTCTTAACTGATCAATGAATTTGAAGTTATGGATTAAAGGTTGTAATTTATTTTTCAGGATGATTTCTATATGTTTAGAAGTCATTTGGAGTAATTAGAATCATTAGGAAGTGGTAATACACTTTAGAAAGGCTTAAATGGACTGAATGCTAAAAATTGGGTGGGTGCGTCAAGGGCACAATGATCCCAACTCACATGAATTAGGCTTATTTCTGGTACACTGCTTGGGTGCCGCTCCAACCTTCATGGCCTATAGGGGCGCGTTGCACCAGCCCTCCTCCAGGCTAAACTTGTCAATTTTTTCCTTTCTTTTTCATGCCGAAAGTCAATTTAATTAGATTCTTTTTATCAAATTCACTTTAGATTCATGTACCAACATAATATATACAAGGATCTACCCCCATTATCTCAAGAAACAACAATTCTACATCCAGAAGTTCCTAAATCTCAACTTATGTTCTAGAACAAAAGCAATTCAAGAACAACCAACAAGAACATTCAATTTTCAATAATTATAGAACTATTTCACACTAAACATGCTTGGTATGTTGGTAAATAAACCCAATGTTATTGAAAACTCACATACCTTTTTAGAGATCATCCCCGGTGAAATCCACACTCAAAGCTTGAACGTTTCTTGGCGATTTCTTGATTTCTCTTCTCTTTTCTTCTATCCCTAGCATGAATTCTAATTTTCCTAAAATGAAAAAAGTCTTGTTTTACCCCAATTAATCCTTAAAAATTAATTAATATAATTATATAAGGTAAAGTTTAATTTTCCCTCCCCAAATCCGTATTATACTTTCCTTTATCCAACATCTCAACTTTTGAAAGACATAACTTACTCATGCAAGCTCAGAATAAAAAAAACTTGACGATTTTGGAAAGACAATTTGAAGATCTTTCCAAACGTATCTGGAACTACACATAAGTCATCATGAGTAAAGATTTATGGTCGTTTGAACTAGACCAAATTCTCACTTTTAACTTAGTTAAAAATTTCCAAATTTCTTTATACATTTCAAAATAATTATTTCTTAGATTTTACTCATTTATAGTTAGTTCTAGTTGCGATATTTTAAAGTATCTACTTACGGACCTCTGGGTCATTGAAAATATTATGGATTATATAATGACTTTCATGGGAAGTTGACTTAGAAGATGTCTGGGAACATAGGTTATATGTGTTGGTTCTAGGAGCCAGAGGGCATTTATCGGGTTATAGGTAAGTCCCATAGAAATTTATCAGGAATTTTGGGTTCCAATACGTGTTCTATAGCTAACTTAAATGATCCATAGAAGTTCCTACAGATCATAGGTCGAGCCATATAATCCTTCTGTTAGTTTTTCATTTACTTTTATTTTTTTTTATCCTTTTCTACCCATTTAACCCCTTAACTATATCATGTTTACCCTATAACGACCCCTATAACTTATTTATCCTATAACGACCCCTATAAATTATTTACCCTTTAAAATCTACCCATTCAATCCTATTAACTATATCATGTTTACCCTATAACGACCCCTATAACTTATTTACCCTTTAAAATCTACCCATTCAATCCCATTCATTCAAACTCACAAATTCTCTCAACAATTTTCTTCCCCGATTCTCTCTCAAGCTTCTAAGGTGAAATCGGTGCTTCAAGGTCTCTCCATCCATCTCTAGGGCTTTGATTACCCAAGGTGTGCAGGAACATCACCAATGAATTCCTTTCATCGATTTTATTGAAAAAGAATCTCAATTCTCCTATTTAATGTTCACCCAAAATCTAGGGTTTCAATATATTCTCCACGGATTCAAGTCATTGTGATTCAATTGTTAAATTTCAATATTATAATGCATGATTTAATTATATTCCATGATTTCTAAATGATTTCATATGGATACATGTCTATGTCTATTTTATGAAGATTAACTATGATTATGAACTTTTGAATTATAAATATCAATCTATGTATGTTTCATGAATGTAATGATTTATGAATAAATGGTGCTATTAAGGATGAAGTGTCAATGATTTGTGAAATATTCACTCACATTTGAATTGAATCATAACTTAGATTCTTAGGAAGGTAAGTGTATTAAGATGAATTCATGGTTTGAAAGAACCTTATCGAATTAACAAATTTATTGTTGGATTGGTAGTTTAAAGTTATTTCCTTTTCAAATATTTTGATATGATTTTGATTTTGCCTATTCCGTTGGAATTTACTTAGCATCCAAAGAACTTTTGAATGGAGGCATAATGTTATAAAGGATTTGATCTTTAATCAAAATTCTCTTGTCCAAAACTACATGACCCTATAGGATTGTCTGAAATGACTTAGCTCGTGGATCTACCTTAATAATAATGAATGATACGAAGTTCTACCTTGGAAAGTGGCTCTCTTTTTGTGTGAGTGTTACATCGGATACCATGATATAGACCACATGGCCTTATTGTTGGTTAACATTGAATATCCCACAAAAAACTATAATTCAAAATTCTTTTCAAAGTGTTCTATTATATTAAATATGCATTGACCATGTTTATGAGTTATGATTTCACTTTAAGGGATTTTGTGATGTCTTATTTGGTCATTGTAATATTGAAGTTCATCATATTATCCTGCCTGCCTTTTTATGAAGTTTCCTATACTTAGTACATCCAAAATTTTTATGTATAGTATGACTTTATTGTTTTGTAATATAGGGTTCGACTTCCTCCCTCTGAGTATGGCTTGATTGAAACATTTCAATGATAAAATGTTTGAATTGGTGAGTCCTCACAATTTGAGGGCAAAACCATGGACTGCTTTATTACGTTTTATGTCTTTAGAGTTTCCATATTTTTTTGTGACTTAAGAATTTCTCGTTATCTCAGAATAGAAGGCTTATGTTAAACTAAGTACTAAACACATATTCTCTTGTACTTTTTTTGGTATCTTTTATTACATATTATGAGTTGACACTTATATTGATTATATATTCACTTATTATATTTGATCACATCATTCTTATGTTGTCACGCCTTGAGACTACACCCTGGATATGGTCGACACTCGAAGGCCATTGTTGTCCCCCAAACGAACCCTTGGCTTGGCTTATGTAACTCAACGAAATTCTAAACTCAACTTAATCACGAAATGAATTATTTAAGAGAAATGCTTCATATAATATTCTGGCCAAAATGTCACTAAAGTCTCAACAAGTAATATAGGCTTAAAAGTGAACTACTAACTGTCTATAAAATCTCTAAACAGATTCAGATGGATGTTTGGACAAACCCCACAACATCCTAAAAAACTAAACGAGTAAAGCATATGAAAAGGATGTCCTCCGGAATGCAACAAGGCTCACCACTGACTTTGTAACTCAATCTGGATCAACGAAGCGTTGCGTGCTGATCCTTGTGACCTACATTAGCATCATAACAGTGCAGGCCAACTAACATCAGTAAATTAAATGTAAGAGTACACGGATAGGAGTGCTAAACACTAGTACAAATATTGAAATGGAGTAGGGATGAACTTACATTAGCTCTACTTAACTCATAAGATGACAACTCAACATATGGCAATAAGAACATATCCATATATATATATATATATATATATATATATATATAAAACTAGTAAAAGCAGTGTAAACTCTTAGTTCATTAATAATGATACAATATTAACTCAACTTTACTCATAGATGAAAGTAATATAGTTTCTATAGGAGTTTCTTTAACCAACAACCACCACCACGAGCCTAAGTGATGATATAGCGTTTTATTCACGCTGAAAGAATTGTCCTATACTTTTTAATTGCATAGAACATCCTCAACCTAGTAGATCCACTAGCTAAACTCAGGTTATCATCTAAAAACTATGACATGTTAATATCCAAGATGGCTACATGGTTTGCATAGGGAATTGAGTTATATAAACTCTCATTCCCACATCGGTACTCAATACTACTCCCAAAACGTACTTTAGCTCATACTTTTAATAGAACTTCCTTCTTTTGGATTGAGATAATTTACTAAGCCCTTTATCTTTAAAAGCCTTTTTTGGAATCAATGTTCCCCTCTGTAATTCAAAACTCTTTTGGAACTCCTTATTTCCTTTTAATTAAATGTGAAACATTTAGCAACCTTTAGGTATTACTTAGACCCCCTTATAAATTTAGATAAATGAACGCAACTCTTGCTCTTTACTTAACTTGAATCATTAGCTCATAGGTAATACTTAGTTCCCTTATAACTTTTGAGAATCTAACTCAAATCTTTTCTCTTTGCTTGACTTGTAACTTGAGACTTCTATGAAAGTTAAAAAGATTATTTAATACCCTTTGAAAACATTAAGAACTCACTTTGACTTGCATCTTAACTTTTAAACTTGACTCTTAACTTCTTTGACATTGATCTTAGCTTCCTCTGAATTGGATTATTGATTCAAGGTTCATTATATCATGTTTATGTATGATTTAATGATGTTTAGATGTATTGTAGAGTGTTTGAATAAACTAGGAATAAAAGCTACATTTCATATGAACTAGTACAAAAAGATAGGGAAAGAACATGGTCTCTAGGGGGTCTTGGTGCTATGAGAGGCGCGGGGAACCATGGCATGTCAAACAGACCTTGGTCTAGGGCGCTTTGGCTTGCGTGGTGCGCCAGGGCTGTCAGGTAGATCCTTCTTTTAGGGTCTCGAGCAGGCGCGGCGCCCCAAGGGCTAGCTGACTGGACCTCTGACCTTTCTTCTATCTTTTTCATCTCTTAACCTTGTAAACATCCATGGATCCCACCTAAAACACTTATGATCCCTAAATACCTCATCACCAAAAATATTATACCTGATTAAATTTCGAAAACATGAATCAAACCTACTGGAGATCAACTACAATTTCACCAATAAGAACTTCATAACGTTTCAACAATAACTTCAAGATTTTAATTCAAATAAACTCTAATTTTCTGTATTAAATCAACTTGGGGTGTGGGTGAAAGGGTCCAACACCGAATGATCTCACATACCGCGATAGCCTTCACCCCCGACGAGATCCACGCAACGATATTGTCCTTTCTTGGACAACTATTGATCTTCCTCTTCTTTTCTCCCAAGTCCTAAGAGTTCTTAATTTTTGTAAAACTTATTTGGGACTTGGAATTTACCCCTAAATAAACCTTAAAACGAAATATGAAATACTAGGGTGAAAAGACAACTTTTCCCATACTGAAATCCGGATCGGACTTTCCTTTGTCCAACGACCTAACTTCTAAAAAGAATATCTCCCTCATAGGACATAGTATTTGTGGAAACTCAGTGGCATTGGAACGATATTCCCGAGGGATGCACAACCATATAAAGAACTTATTAGAAGTCTTGTTGAGCTGGAAGTTATGGCCATTTGAAAATAATGGATGCTGGAAATATTTATAGATTTCCCCTACTTATTTCTAAAATGATTATTATCTTATTGTTAGTTAATTCAACTTACGATTTGTTATAATATCTCCTCCTTGGTAACATTCATCCCCAAATAAGAGTTCTTTTACTAAGCGAGGGTAGTAGCATCATTTCAGCACTCAACAAACAAAAGAATGTAATAACATACTTATACATAGGCTTATAAAGTTCTAAGAAGATAATTAAGTACCTGATTTTCCTTGTGTAAATCACTTATTCATATCCTTCTTTTGCTTCCCAAGTTGCTTTTTCAACGAATTTTTTCCTCCAAAGGACCCTGAAGCAACTTTCTTTGTCCATAACTTGCGAACTTGACGATCAAAAATATAAACCAGAACTTCTTCCTAGGATAAGTTATCCTTAATCCCAGCATTTTCAGTTGGTACTATAAGTGAAGGATCACCTAACCACTTCTTCAAAATAGAAATATGGAATACTAGATGAACCACTTCTAACTCTTGGGGTAGCTCCAACTCAAAATCCACATTACCCACTCTCTTGGAGATTCTATAAGGTCGAACATACCAGGGACTAAGTTTCCCCTTCTTACCAAACCTCATAACACCTTTCATGGGTGAAACTATAACATACATCCAATCATCTACCTCAAACTCTAATGGCCTTGTCTTAACATCGGTGTAGGACTTTTGACGACTTTGTGTTGTGTTCAATATTTCTTGAATCACTTTCACCTTCTCTAGGTAAACTAGATTTGGTCCTATAAATCCCACTTCACCAACTTCGAACCACCCAATAGGATATATGCATCTTCTCCCTTAAAGAGATTCAAATGGAGCTATTTGGATGCTCAAATGGTAATTGTTGTCATAAGCGAACACAAATAGAGGTATGTGATCATCCTAACTCCCTTTGCAATCGATTACACAAGCTCTTAACATATCTTCAAAGTTCTTGATAGTAAGCTCTATTTGTCCATCTGTTTGAGAATGAAAGACATTGCTTAAGTTAACCTTTGAACCCAAACCTTTCAGGAAAGATTTCCAAAACTGTACAGTAAATTGTGCGCCTCTATATCAAATAATGGAGGGAACTCCATGGATCCTTACCAATTCTTGAATGTATAACATAGCATAATCCTCTGCCGAATAGGTAGTATTTGTTGGTAAGAAATGGATTGATTTTTACATTTTATCAATAATCACCCAAATAGAATCATGTTGCCTTCGAGATCTAGGCAAGCCTATGATGAAATCCATATTAATCATCTCCTACTCCTATTCTAAAAGTTCTATATTCTGAGCTAAACCTCCAGGACTTTGGAGCTCTACTTTCACTTGTGGACAATTTGAGCACTTTGTGACAAACTCAGCAATATTATTCTTCATACCTTTCCACTAATATAACTCTCTCACATCACGATACATCTTGGCAGAACTCAGATGAATGGAATATATGGAGCTATCAGACTCTTCCAAGATCCTCTCTTGGAGTCCATCCACCTTGGGTACACCTAATCTTCCTTGATACTTCAACGCGCCATGTCACCCTCGTTCAAAACCCAATACTCTTCGCTTATAAGCACTTGCCTTCAAATCAACAATAATAGGATATTGTTCTTGCTTCTCTTTCACCTATGACACTAATGATGACTCAGCCCCATTGGTCATCACTATGCCTCCTTCTGTAAAATCCATAAGTCTGACTCCCAGGCGTGAAATTTTGTGCACATCCTTAGCTAACTAACTCTTTTCTTCTTCAACATAGGTGGTACAACCCATGAACAACCTGCTTAAGAAATCAGCAACCACAGTAGCCTTACCTGGGTTGTAAGGAATACTCATGTCATAATCCTTGAGTAATTCCAACCACCTCCCCTGTAAGAGATTGAGTTCTTCCTGAGTGAACACGTACCGGAGGCTCTTTTGGTCAATGAATATGTTAGCATGAACACCATGAAAGTAGTGGGGCCATATCTTCAAAGCAAACATTACTGCAACCAATTCTAAGTCATGAGTTGGAAATTCTTCTCATGAATCTTGAACTGTCTAGAGGAATAAGCTATATCCTTGCCATTTCGCATTAACACACAGCCAAGCCAACTCTTGATGTATCCCAATACATCAGAAAACCTTTAGTACCCTATGGTAAGGTAAAAAATGGAACGCTAGTCAATCTCTTATTCAACTTTTGAAAGCATTTATGACAAGCTTTAGACCATTGAAATTTGACTATCTTCTGAGTTAGCATGGTTAAAGGAGGCGAGATAGATGAAAACCCTTAAACAAATCTCTTATAATAACAATCCAAACCCAAGAAACTCCTTATATCTGTTGGAGATGTGAGTCTAGGAAAGCTTTGAATTGCTTCAATCTTCTAGGTGTCAAATCGAATCTGTTCACCAAAAATAATCTTGATTATGAACGCCATAGACTTAAGCAAAAATTCACAATTGTAGAACTTGATATAGAGCACTTTATGTTTCAAAAGTGTGAAGAACAATCATAAGGTGACTAGCATGATCTGCTTCACTCCTTCAAAAAATGAGTATATCATTAATGAAAAGATGACAAAAATATCTAAATAAGGCTTGAAGACTCTATTCATAAGATCTATGAATGTTGCAGGTGCATTTCTCAAACCAAAGGACATAACCAAATATTTATAATGATCATACCTTGTTCTAAGAGTTGTCTTTGGAATATCACATCCCATATTTTAAATTGATGATAAAGTGATCTGAGGTCAATAATGGAAAACCAAGAAGCACCCTTAAGTTGATCGTAGGCATCATCTATCATTGTAAGAGAATATTTAATCTTGATGGTCACCTTATTTAATTGACGGTGGTCTATAAAAATTCTAAGGAACCCATCCTTCTTCGTAATAAACAAGACTTGAGCGCCCTAAGGTGAGACACTTGGTCAAATAAAGCCTTTAGCTAATAAATCTTTCAATTGCTCTTTTAACTCGGATGGTGCTATTCGGTAAGGTGGAATAGAGATAGAACGAGTATTTGGGATGATGTCTATGACAAAGTCTATGTCTCTTTAGGGAGGGACTCTGGTAGACCATCAAAAGAGTCTTTTGGAAACTTGTTGAACATAGGAACTGACTAAAGCGAAGGTACCTCAACACATGACTCATTAACTCGAACTAAGTGATAGATACACCCTTTAGAAACTAACTTGATTGCCCTAAGGTACAAAATGAAATGACCCTTAGGCACTACTGAACGACTAGTCCACTTAATGACTGGCTCATTAGGAATTTGAAACTTGAAAACTCAAATTCTGCAATCTATTGATGCATAAAAGGCATGGCATTAGTCCATATAAAGAATGAAATCAAAATCTACCATATAAATCTTTTAAATCAGCCATGTACTCTTGTTATTGATGTAAACAGGACAATCACGATAGGCTCTTTCAATAAGAATAGACTCCCCAAAATGTTTACAAACACAAAAGGGTTCAGAAAGTTTTTTCTGGAAGAATCTCAAACTAATTTGCAACATAAGGGGTCATAAAAGATAAACTTTCTCCTGTTTCTAACAAGGCATAAACATCAAAAGTAAAAACTTTGATCATACTCTTGAAAACATCTGAAGATTTCTCTTGATCTTTGCAGCTAGTGATTGCATAATGATGTTTCAGCCCTCTACGGGTACCAGAAGTGGCTCCACTAGGTGCTGCCCTGTCTGGTGGAGCAACTGATGAAGATTGATCTCTATTGCCAGATTTCCACGACTTTGCTTATTCTTGGGCACTTTCTTGTAAAGTGACCTCTTGACCATACTTGAAACAACCTGTCTGACCATTACAACAATCTCTTAGGTGGTTTTAACTACACTTAGTACATGTAGGAGCCCTAATTACTCCTTGTGCCACACTACCTCCAGACTTATTTTGTCTCGCCTTTAACTTCTATGAATTTTGGACACTTTGCTCACCTCGTTTTCTGGGCACAAGAGCACTAGTAGATGATGGTGCATGATCTTTTGAATTCTGATATTTTGATTGACTTGAACAACCCTTATGTTGACCAGAGTCATTCTAAGTGTTCGCTTTCTTGTTTCGATATTCCTCTTTGTCCCTCATCTTATCCTGTACAACTTGTTGCGCATAAACCATGTGACTGGATATGTGCATGTCACCAATGAACATCGCAACCCTACCTTCTTTGCTTGATGCATAACCCAAACCAACAACAAACAATCTCATTCTGCTCCTCATATCCTTCACCTGTATAGACACAACTTCATAGACTCTGTAAGACTCTTAAACTCTGTGCTCTGATGCTAACATTGTCACGTCCTGAGCCTACACCCTAGACGTGGCTGGCACTAGAAAACCATTGTTGGTCACCAAGCAAACCCTTGGTCTGGCTTACTTAATTCAGTGGAAGACTAAACTCAACTTGATCAAGATATAAATCATTTTTAAAACAAATATTTCATATATGGTCAAAATGACACTTAAGTCTCAACAAGTAAAATAGACTCCAAACTGAACTACTAATTATCTATGAAGCCTCCAAAGTAACTGCGCTGGATGTCGGGATAGATGTTACAGTATCCTAAAAACTAAACTAGAAAATAAAATAAAAAGGATGACCGCCAAAATGCAAGAAGGCTCACCATTGACTCTGGAGCTCAATCTGAATCAACGAAGCATTGCATGTTGATCCTGGTTACCTGCGTCTGTATCATAAAACAATGCAAGCCAATTGGAATCAATATTTTGAATGTACGAGTATGTGAGTTGGAGTGGTAAACACATCTATAAAGCTTGAAATGAAGTAAGTATGAACTTACCTTGGCTCTGCTAAACTAATAAGATGAAAACTCTCTCTCTCTCTCCATTTATATATATATATATATATATATATTTATATATATATATATATATATATACACACACACACACACACATACATATATGTGTGTATATATATACACATACATATATGTGTGTGTATGTATATATACACATATGTGTATATATATATATATACACACACACACACAAATATGTATATATATGTGTGTGTGTGTGTTTGTGTGTGTGTGTGTGTGTGTTTTTGTGTGTATAACTTTCTAAAAAAATGTAAACTCTTATTTCACTAAAAATGAAACAATAATAACTCAACTTTACTTGTACATGAAAGTAATATAGTTTCTGTGGGAGTTTCTCTAACCAACCACCACCACTATGAGCCTAAGTTATGATACACCGTCTCGTCCATGCTTCCACAACTGTCCTATACATTGCGTCGCGTAGAACATGCTCAACCTAGTTGGTCCACTTTCTAAACTCATGTAATCATCTAAAAAGTATGACATTAATACCCATGATGGTTTCATGGTTTACATGTGGACTTGAGTTATCTGAACTTTCATTCCCACATAGGCGGTCAATACTACTCCAAAAAAATGTTTTAGCTCATACTTATTATTGAACTTCCTTCCTTTAGGTTGATATAATTTACAGAACCCTTTAGCTTTAAAATCTCCTTTAGAAATTAATGTTCCCCTCTTTAGTTTAAAACTCTTTTGGGACTCCTTATCTTCCTTTTCAATTAAATGTGAAACATATTTCAACCTTTAGAGAATACTTAGTACCCCTTAAAACTTTAGATAAATGAACTCAACTCTTACTCTTTACTTAACTTGAAATTTAACTCTTAGGGAATGCATAGTTCCCTTATTGCTTTTGAGAATTTAACTCAACTCTTTTCTCTTTGATCAACTTATAACTTGAGGCTTAAATCAAAGTTAAAATGATTGTTTAAGACTCTTTGAAAACATTAAGAACTCACTTTAACTTCAAACTTAACGTTTATACTTTACTATTAACTTCTTTGACTTTGATCTTAGGTCCCTTGAATTGGATTAGGGATTCAAAGATCATCATCTCATTTTTATGAATGATTTCATGATCTTTAGATGTACTCTAAAGTGTTGGAATCAACTAGGAATTAAAGGTACATCACTTAGGAACTAGTATAGGCATATAGGTAAATAATAGGGTCTGAGGGGGTCTTGGCGCTCGGAGAGTCGCGGGGCTCAAAGTCCTGTTAGACAGAACCTGGTATTTGGCGCTTTGGCTGCTGCAATGCGCAAAGGCCTATCAAACAGAGCCTACCGTGAGGGGTTTTGGTAGGCGTGGCGCCGAAGTACTATCTGACGGGACCTTCGAGTTTTCTTTTAATTTTGCATCTCTAAACCTCCTAAACTTCCATGGATCTCACCCCAAAAACATTGAATCCTTAAATACCTCATTACCCCATATATTAGAGCCGATAAAAGTGCGGAAACATTAATCAAACCTTCTAGAGATCAACTACAATTCAACCAACAAGAACTTCAATTTTTTTTATCAAAAACATCATAATTTTTATTCAAATAAACTCTAATTATTTTTTTATTGAATCAAATTGGGGTAATGGGTGAAAGGATCCTACACTGAATGATATCAGATACCTCAATAGGGATCACGCCCGACGAAATCTAGGCAACGATCTTGGCATTTCATAGACAGTTTTTTACTTTCCTTTCCTTTTCTTTTTTCTCCCAAGCCCTTAGCGTTCTTAATTTTTGTAAAACTGATTTGGGACTTGGAATTTAATCCTAACTAATAAGGCAATACTAGGGTGAAAAGACAACTTTACCCTTACAAAAATTCGGATTGGACTTCCTTCAGTTAACAACCCACTTTCGAAAAACATATCTCCCTCATACCACATCAGATTTGTGCAAACTTGATAGCGTAGAAAAGATCTTCCCAAGGGATTTTTAACCATATAAAGAACTCATCCAAAATCTTCATGAGATGGACATATGGTCATTTGAAAATGACCAAAACTCACTTTTTGAAGCTGAAAATTTTCTAATTTCCCCTACTTATGTCCAAAAATTTTTATTCTTGGTTTCTTAGGTCATTCTTAGTTAATTAAAGTTACGAGATGTTACATATGTCCATTGACTTGTTAGAATCTTTAGGGGTCTTATTTTCCATGTCACATCTACAATATTTTTTTAATCCTGATATATATGAAAAATAAAATAATAAAAAATACCAAAAAAATTATGCCACAACAAAAACTAAGGCATTAGGACGGAGGCACCCATTTTTTTAAATAATGTTCTATTGATGAGCATGCAAGAAGCTCGCAGGGTCTTACATTCCATGAGAGATGAGTGGTTCGCAAAATTAGTGAAAAATCACATCTATGGCAGGCAGAAGAACTGTTGGTGCCCCATGCTAGGAGCCAAATTTCTGAGCGCCTTCTGGCACACTACAATCATGTCGTGTCAAGGGGATTCAAAGATAGGCCCCCTGCTTGCAGTCCATGACATGCCATAAAGTTGTGTGTGATCTGGTAATCACGTTAGATCTTGACGAGACAGAGGGCCCACCAACTAAAAACTAAATATTGTTGGCTCCTCAACTTCAAAACCCTATTTACCTAAAATAAAACCTACTACACCCATCTCAAAATTACCGTACAAAACCCCTCTCTTCTCTACATAATAGTTTATTTTTTTCTCCATTGTTGTCTTCCCCAAAATCTCCATTAGGAATAATAGGGCTTTACTATCAAACTTGTTTACTTATTCTGTAGAAAATATGCATAACAAAAAATTAAAAAGACTAAATAGTTTCAATAACTAAAACAATCTAAAAATATTTTTAAATTCAAAATCATGTTAAATCGAGGTAACTTATAATTTTAAAAAATAATGGTAGTAACTAAGAGCACACTCAACATACCTCCTTTGCTTTAGATGTTGCAATTTTAAAAAGTTGTACCTCCTCGATTTCAGCATCTACATTTTGTGCTTGAAGATTGTTATTAAACTTCCACACTTTTGTAACATGACTGTCTTGTTGGAATGTTTCACATATTTCATCCAGTCTCCACCAACTCATATTTTCCAAGTGATTTTTCTATTTGAAGCATTTGCAAAGAGGATAATTATCATTTTTTTAAAAATTTTGTGCATAAAAGGCACCTTCATTAACATTATCTTGTCTGAAGGCGTCACGATCTAAACCGTCTTGATTGGCACCACACTAATTTTTCGCTGGGAGAACCACTACTTAAACCCAAACCTAGCAACTAAACAAAAAACTAAGGTATTTAAGTTACGAAAACAAGTTAAATACTAGAGAAATAAATAGAGTTTCCATAATCTTTAATAAAAGTCTTTCAACTAAAACAAATGCAGAAGAATTAACCTAAAACCTGAAAGCCAATATACCAAAACATCTAAAGTTCAACAAGCTTAAACAAGAGGGGATGTGACCTCAATATAATGAACTAATCAACTAACTAAAACAAATGTCTAAGCCCAAAATGGTGGACATAGACAAAAGAGAATTTCATGGTAGCCTGAAGAATTGTCTCACCCTTAAATTCGAAGCAAAAACTACTGATCTTCTAAGTGAGTTCAGCCAATAGCCGCTTGATTATGCCCTATACCGAACAAATATAAGAGAAAGTGAAATATTTGTACACCACCACAGTGTACTGGTAGGGGTCGTGCTCTATACCACTAAGTGTAACATATGCAAGTCAAACAACATTATTTTCACATGCAAATATATAAATATGCACGATATTATCAACATTTATGAAAAAATGATCAACTTCATCTTTCTCAATTTACGCAATTATATCAAGTGGTAGGTGCACTCATGGAACCCAAACCCAAACTATTAGCATGTCAAAATGTGGTACTGATCCCATAGTTATGTCGAAACATGGAAATCCGATCCCATTTTTATACCGTAATGCAGCGATCCAATCTCATTTTTATGTCGTAATATGGCAATGTGATCCCATCTAGTTATGTTGGAACGTGGAAATCCGATCCATCAACACACCACAATTACAAACACAAGTATACTTTCAAGTCATACAACCAAGAGTGATTCAGGGCATATAATCATTGGTCAATCTCATTTACAACAATTGTAATCAATAATGAAACATTCACATACATACAAGCACCTTAATGAAGAAAGAATATACATATACCACAAAATCAGAGAATAACAACCAATATCTACCTCGAAGCAAACTTGAAACCCTATGAATCTTGATTCTTCCCTCTCCATATTCATTCCATGTTCTTGGTATACAAATAATAATAGTAACACAGAAATCAACAAACAATCACTAATTATACGAATTAACAATAATTCTTTAAATCCTAGATCATACTTTTATCTCAAGTATCCAATTTAGGTTGTTTCCAGCACAGAATCTTTATCAAAACCCTCGCCAGTCATTTATTTCTCATTCTATTATGTTCTACGGATCAAAAAATGTATTTGAGGAGTGAAAAACTTATCGTTAGCCTCAAGAATGAAAAAAATGTGTAGGAATCTCTTGGGTTTGTTCCTTAGCTCAAAAAGTCAAAAAAATCATAATAAGGTCGTTTAGGGATTTATTCACAACCTTAAGTTGCATTGAACCCGTCATAGCGACCCTCACCCCAATGTAATTGCTCCGCCAGAGCAGAAAATATCCCCCTCCAAGGCAGGTCACACGAGACAGTAAGCTAACTAATGAAATACGAAATTCGCATTTCACAAAACACCCCTCACCCACAACGCTCAAAAATTCACGCAAAGATCGATTTCGAAAGTTCCACTCACCTGAATTCAATTGCGTAAAATTTTACAAATTCCTTAACGAGTTATATACTCCCTCATGTAATATAAAAAATGTTTCCCTACACCTTAATGACTTCAATGTCTTCCAAATTCTTACTAGGTTGGGGAATTTCACGTCACTACGAAAAAGTTTTTCGACCCAAAATTTTTCCACGATGGCTTTTCTGTAAAGACAGAACCCGGTCATTACAAAATGATATTGTTTCCACTCGGTCTTGAAGAACACTTATAGTTCTTCAACATAAATAGTAGAGAGGTCTTTAGAATCTTTGAGAGATGAATATAAGATTTTTATATTGTTGGAAGTTGTCACAAGAATTTTTTACTACTATTTTATATCATCATTGAAATCCTTGCCAAGCAACCTGATTTTACTAACAACAAAAATCTTTTGTAAGTATACTTAAAAATAGTTTCATCCTCTTGCATCCTAAGAGATTCAAAATATCTTTTCAAATTAAAAAATTACATTTCTCTTACTCAGTACTTCCTTAATGTTTTTTTTATACTTTTCCTAAGATAATATTCCAGTTTAAGCAATGATTTTAGAAAAAATTGAATCTGCAACTAAATTCTTAATTGTAGTTTTGGATTTGAATTTCTTCATTTTTTCATCCATTTCAGATTTAATTTGAGCAAGAATATCATTTGCAGGGAGATATTGTAAGGGTATATCTTGTGTTAAAACTTCCAATAGATCATAGGCTCTAAAATATGATTTCATTTTCTCCACAAAATTTTATAGATTTCCGCGGATAAAAGTTTTGGGGAATTCAAAGAGAAATTGTTGCTTGCCATTATTTAGGTTAAAAATTAGTTTTAAAAAGCACGTGCGTCGAAAAAATCAAATGGTTGAGAAGGTAGCCTGATGGGTTAAAATGGGTATTCGTTATTAGTTAAAATGGTAGTTCTTACTGGTTAAAAATATATGGTAGTTCTTTTGAAGATTTCACAGTCTCCTTGAGATCAACGAAGCTCTTATACCATTTTTGGTATTTTTTAAAAAAATTGGCGCAACACAAAAATATTTAAAATGTCTTTCAATATTAAATTATGCATAATAAGGCATTAGATATCAAACTTGATAACATAATCTACAGAAAAATATACATAACAAAAATTTAAAAAGACTAAATAATATCAAAAATTACAACAATCTAACAAATATTTAAAATTTAAGATCATCTTAAAACTAGGTAACTTATTATTTTTAAAAGTGACAACAATGACTAAAAGCACACTCCGCATCCCAAAAGAGGGTTACCTCAAATTCGTCGGGCCAAACAGGTTCTACGGTATGTTCAACAAAAAAAAGGTCTAGGGTACCCCCACTGGATTTGTTAAGAAAGCGATGGAGTATTTCATGCAATATTAGTTTGATTCACGGAATGATAAAAAAAAATTGGGAGATGAACATGTGGATGTGAGAAAATTACTTGACGAGTTTCTCAAAGTTCATGAGATGGTCTACCATTTGGTCATTCAATATATTTTATAGGATCAAGAGTATAGGTCTAGGAGAAGGCTCTGCATTTACCAATTCCGGAGTTGAATGCCTTATTGGTCACAACCCCATGTTGATGCCACATAATATCTACATATGAATGAAGAACCACCTAATGGAGAGATTTACCAAACTTTGAGTGTGAATTCGACTGTTCGATGGGAGAAAAGGAAGGACACAAAACGACATGTAAACAAGTGCTAAAAACGATGGACATAAAAGCAACTAATGGGGGCGCTCCAAAAAGCTAGACTATTAGTCAAACTGTCCAACACTTTTTAATTAAAAAAAATTTAAATTATTTTTTAAAATGAGACGGACGACATCGCTTAGTCTGTCATGGATTTTGGTGCCAACTATATATATATTTGGTAATTAATTTTCAAGAAGTGACGGACAACATCTCAAAGTCTGTTGCTTTTTGGACAACAATCTTGTCAAAAAAGCGATGGACAACGTCTCTTAGTCCATTGCTCTTTTGGTAAAAATTTTGGTCAACTAGATTAAAAGAAGTGACGGATAAAGAGACGATATACGTTGGTTCTTTTAAAATACCTTTTACCAAATAAATATTTTCATTTTTTATCTCTCTCTTCTTCTATATTATTCTCTCCCTCCTCTCTACATTCCGTCGCAGCCGCCCAACTCGTTCTCTCATTGTCCTACTAGTCGTCTATTGTAACTGCCTCTCTCCTATTCATTAAGGTTAGTTCCTAATTTTAGATTTTTTTTTCAATTCTTGTGATTATAGTTGATTTTTAGTTAGTATTTTGGGTTATTGTGTTTAATCAACTGTTAATTTTATTTGATTATTGTTAGTTAGATATAGAAAATTAATTATTTTTGAATTCAGGATTGTTTAAAAAATAATTAGGCATATTTTGAATTGAGCATTGTTAGTTAGTAAATGAATTAGGATTTTTGTTTCAAGATTTTGAATTAGGTATTATTATAAGGGTTTTGAATAAACGATTTTTGAAAAATAATTTTTATTGATTGTTCGTTAGTAAACTATTAATTTAAGTTTTATTAGTATTGAAGTGTTTTGAGTATTAGATGATGAATTTTTGAATGTTATGAATATATAATGATTAATGTTTGAATTTCATGAATATTTTTTTTAATTAGAACTTGATCTATTATTAATTTTTGGATTAGAAGTTTATCTTTAACTAATTTATAGATTAGATAGGAATTTGAATTTAACATTTGAACTTCAACAAGGAACATGAATATTATTATTGAATTTAATTATAACGTGAACTAATGGAACTTAGTACTTGAATAAAACGAATTATTGGATTTGATGTTTATATATTACTTAGAGTAAAGACATCAAGTAACCATTGGAGTTGCATTGGATTTTCATAAAGACACCTGAACTTTGCGACTGTCCTATTCCCCCATTAAACAATTTTGAACACATATCATTATAACATTTTTCGGTAAGTGCCAAATTTTAAGAAGCAAGTGAGGTCACACCCCAATCATTATATGACACATGTTAATTTAATTAAAAATATAATTTTTTATCTTTTATTTCTTTTCTCTCTCTCTCTCTCTCTCTCTCTCTTACTTTTGAATTTTAATTTCGATATATCTTAAATCTCATTTCATCTTCCACCTCCCACTTTAAAGTGATTCGTCCATTCATTATTTTCTTTTTTTCTTTACCTCCCACCCCCCATGTCAAATTGAAACTAACTTCCATTTTTTTCTTTTCTTTTTCTTCTTCTTCTCCGGTCAAATTTTTTATAAAATTCATACTATTATTTAGATTTATTGAATTATTTGTAACAAAATTAATTATTTTTTAAGAAAATTTAAAACTTTAAAGGTCTAATCAACTATTAATTTTCATATAAATTAAAAATTAGAAATGATAATTTTAAAAGAATCAATTAATTTCTCAAAAATTGAAAGAACTTAATTGAAATAGAATAAAAAATGATATGTTATTACCTAATAATCTTGAAATCTAATGAGTTTATGAATTGTTCAAAATGTAACAATTTTTTTATGCAAAATTTTAAAAATAAAGTGAAAAACTAATAGTTAAAAAAAAGGAAGGTGAAGTTGTGGTGAAAATGATGACATTGAAAGTAAGAAACTTCAATAATGGAGATGACAATGAATTTTTGAAAATAAAAAAGAAGGAAAGACAAAAAAAAAAGAAAAAAATTAAAATAATGAGAAAATATTTTATAATAAAATACTTGTAAAAATAAAATTATATTAGTTATTTAGGCTGTTCACTATCTTTGAGAGAGTGCACACAACTCTCTACGTCAAATTGACGAAAAATGATGTAATTATATCCATTCAAAAGTGTTTAGTGGTGTAATAGGACGGTTGCAAAGTTAAGATATCTTTTTAAAAATTTGGGACAACTGTAGTGATGATTTTATGTCTTTTCTCAATAACTTATAACTTTTATATGGCCATGAATTTAGAACTTAAACTTCAATATAACTAATTTGTGGTGACCTTAATTAATTAGAACTTAATAATTAAACTTAATTAAAACTCTAAATTAATGTGAAGTTAATTAGTTAGATTATTTGAACTTAATTTATAATAAATTGAATTTAATTTATAATAAATTGAGCTTAATAAGAATAATTTAATATTTGAAATTTTAAACTTTATTAAATTTTATGAATCAATTAAGATAGCATTTGTAGATCTTGAGATGTATTATTTATGTATTATAAATAATCAAAAATTAATTAATGTACAAAATAAATTATTAAATTTAATTTACAAAATAATTGAATATCTATATTTTTGTAGTTGGATCATCGTTTGTGGATGTAAAATATGCATAATGGAGTTCGTATAGATTGAAATTTGAGTTTATTGATGATGTAGGGATTTAATTGAGCATTCAACCACACTTGACATTTTCAATAATAATGGATTGGTTAGGTGTCCTTGTAGTGCATGTAAGTGCTTAAATTTTTTACAAAAAATATAATTATTGTTTACTTGTACAGTAATGAATTTAAGCCTAGATATTTTGTATGGATTCATCATGACGAAAGAGATGGATTAGATGATATGTCTTATAATTCTATGCATGTGGATGAATATAATATTCTTGCACCACATGGACAAATTAGGGTTAAACAAGATGTGGTTCATGAAATAATCAATAATACTTTCAGGGTTTAACAGGGATGGAACCCAAAAAAATATTTTGATGAAACTCCTAATGAAGAATGAAGATGCTTCTATGATCAATTAGAAGAGACAAGTTGTCAACAATGTGAAGAGAGTCCACATTTAGCCTTCTAAGTTGCAGTTAAATTAATGAATATTAAATCAAAATTGGAATGTTCCTAATACGACTATGGACTGAATTGTTTATCTTTTGGGTGAACTAGTTAATCAGGTGTTTAACATACCTATGATTTTCTATCAGGGAAAGCCTTTGGTTTTAAAGTTATGATTGACATATGATAGAATCCATTGTTATGTAATGGTTGCATGTTTTTTTACAAGACTGATAGTGAATTAGAAGTTGTATGTTTTGTGGACATGCTTGTTATAAGAGGACTCCAGCTAGAAAGATGGTCTAAGTTAAGGCTATGCATTATCAACCTATTAATCCTAGGATAAAAAGGTTGTATACATTAATGAGATTGCATCGTCAATATAGAAGGTCGTCGGGAATCTTGTCTCATCTATATGATGGTAAAGCATGGAAGCATTTTGATAATATATATCCCGATTTTATGCGTGAACCAAGAAATGTTATATTGGGTTTTTCTGCAAATGGCTTTACATTGTTCTTTAATGTTGCTTTGCCTTATTCATATTGACCCATATTTCTTACTTCGTATTATCATCCTCTTGAAATGTGAATGACTAGTCCCTACATATTTCTAAGTTATCTTATATTCGGTCCCCATAATCCAAAACATTTAATTTATGTCTATCTACACCCGTTGATAGAAAATGCATCTAGAAAAAATAAGGTCGAAAGTGACCCCCAACCTCCATTACTCACAAGACATCAAATTTTGGAGAGCATTTCTCAATTACCTAAAGTTTCAAAAGATTCACCTTCTATACTTCCAGGGTATGGTGTTGAAAATAATTGGACCAAACAAAGCATATATTAGAAGTTTTCATATTGGAAGGACAATATGCTACGACATAGTTTTGATATGATTCACCTTGAGAAAAATTATCTGTATAATCTTTTTAACACGATGATGGATGGAAAGGATAAGAGAAAAGACAATTCAAAAGCTAGAATGCAAATAACGAAATATTATAGGAGAAAAGAGTTATGATTGCAGATATTAAAAAAAGGGGAAAATAGCTAAGCCTAAAGCCACCTTTTCATTCACATTGGATGAAAAACATGAAATATGTGAGTAGGTTAAAAATTTGAGGATGTCGGAGGTGTATGCTTCGAATTTAGGAAAGCAGACAGATATGACTGAAGAAAAATTGATAGGAATAAAAAGTCACGATTTTCCTGTGTTCGTGGAAACCTTAATTATTCCTACCCTTTTAGTTATCTACCCAAAAGAATATGGAAACCAATCATAGAAATTTTTTGGAGAGTAGTTTATGGGATGGAGGAAAATATTCTTGTTATTAATACTAAGTTGGAGAAGATATTTCCATGTGATTTCTTTGATGTGATGGGGCATCTTCCAATTTACCTTGTACAAGAGGCATCGGCCTCGGAGGTCCGGTTCAAATAAAATGGATATATCCATTTGACCGGTATCCATTTGAAATATTTACTAAGTTACGTATATTCAAAATGTATTTTATTAACATATATATACATATATACATGCAGAAAAAAATTTGCAGTTTCGTGCAAACAATTAAGCAAAGGGGCAGATGGAAGGATCAATTTTTCAAGGTCATATTGGGAGACAACTGATTATGTTTATTCAAAGTACTTTTTTGATGATATGTAACTTAGTAGAAACAGGCCCAATCGCAATTATGAAGGCTATATTTATCCTTCATTTCAACCTATATTAATTTCAATCAAAATGGTAGATGATCTACAAAGCATGGAATGCGAGACTTCAATGATATGAAAATGCAATCATTTGTGACACATATTTTGCTTTATTATCTAGAGACTCAACCATATTTAAAGTAAGTGTTGAAAATATGTTATCAAATTACATACTAATAAGTATTTATTAACTAACAAAATACTTGAATTTAAAATTATCAACTTATTCGTACACATATATGGTAATGAAACCATCTATAAAGAATTTTCCAAATGGGTGAGCATCTATGTAAGTGTGCAATTAATAAGTATTTAATAATATATTCATCTTATACCAAATTGTATTTCATTAAATAATAATCAAGTAGATTTATGATGAATACTCAAATGTCCAACATTTGTAATTAGTGAAAGAAGTAGCACTTGGAATGAAACTCAAGTATTGAAAATGAACGACTATTGTGTCAATGGTTTTATGTTTCAAACTGAAGAATTTCTAGAAATAGGAAAATAAATAATAGTGGTGTCTACATAAAAGGTGACGTTGATGGTACTAGAAAAAATATTGAATATTATGGTGTAATTGATGATATTATTTAAGTGAAGCATTCAGGTTGGCCTAAGAAGAAGATTGTAATGTTTCGATGTGAGTGGTTTGACACATCACATACTAGAACAAAGGTGGAGCATCAATATAATATAATTGAAGTTAACCACACCACCAAATACATAAGTTATGATCCTTTTATTATTGTACAAAATGCTAAACAAGTGTACTACGCTCCATATTCATTTCGTAGAGACAAAATTGATTGGTGGGTTGTTATAAAAAGTAAGCTAGTGGGAAGAATTGAAATTGAAAATATCTTAGATGTGGAATATCAAAATGATGTTACAACTGTTCATCAACAACTTGATGTTGAATTGGAAACCACAGTACAACATCCTAAACACATATTGGAAGAAGTATTTGATAATGAGATAATGAATATTTAGGAATAAATATTCAAGAATAAGGAAAATGAATCATTTGATGATGAAACATATGAAGAAAATCAAAATAAAACAAATGAGGATGACGAATGGGAGAATGATGGAACGGGAA
Source organism: Solanum lycopersicum (assembly GCF_036512215.1). Classification (NCBI taxonomy): domain Eukaryota; kingdom Viridiplantae; phylum Streptophyta; class Magnoliopsida; order Solanales; family Solanaceae; genus Solanum; species Solanum lycopersicum. The sequence goes on along the minus strand of NC_090809.1, from coordinate 39,814,589 downwards.
CATTCTAGGAGGAATAGTGTAGAATTAGAGCTATCATATATGTAAGTTAGTGCATTTTTCTAATTTTATTTAATTTATGATTTTATATATTATATATGTAAATTTGCATACATATTTAATTAGATGATGACGTATATGGACATTGTGAGCATCTTGGAGTTAGACAGACTAAAAAGGCTAAAAAGAAGTAGTAAGTTAGGAGACCTATAGATCCTGAGGATATTCCGTGATCTATCTCCTCAGTGCCAGAGCGCATCAGTCATGATACTCATTTATTTGTTGTTTCATTTGCTATGGTAGATCCTCGATAATATTATCCTAATTATCATCGACCAGTTGGTGCTTCTTCTATATCACATGAATTGCCTCCAAGGCACTACGAAGACCTACCTTTTCAATCTACTCATCAACCACAACCCTTATCGGCAAGTAAAATATTGGTTGGTACTCTATTGACCAAGGGTACTTCTCTCAAGTTATCTGCCATGAAGATTATAAATTCTAGTAGAGACCACTCAGATGATATGGATGGTATGCCTTTATTGATTTAGTGTTTTGTGCATCCTGGTGCACCACCTTAATCTACAGTTGAACCTAGTGCTACGACAGATGATGAGATGTCAGCTCTGATCCTAGCTATAATGAAAGATGACTTGACGTATCAGGATACTTCTTTCAATTCTAAGTGCCAATGATTGGAAGAAGTATTATCACCCAAACAAGGGTTGAAATTGTTCCCACAGGAAGTGGTTTCGAAAATTAAGACTTAAGTACAAATTAGTTCAAGCTCATCATAACTAAAAGACTTTTACAATTAGAAACATAATAATTAAATCAAAAGTGGTGACAGAAGTCTAAATTATCAAAGGGAAGGTTTGTAAGCAATTATAAGCGAAAAACAAAATTTAAACGAAAATATAAATATGACGATGGATTCTTAGGATGTGAAAGGATATGGGCTCAAATAAACTACAAAGTACAAGCTAATAATATTAAATTGTAGTAAATTTGTGCATAAGCTAGACTTTACTAGGGTAAATTCTCTCTCTAGAAACTTACGTCAAGTCTAATTGGTTTTTCTCAAACACCAATTTGTCGCGATTATGCCTAGCCTTCTCGTCGGCCCATTAACTCTCTTGAGCTTTAATTGTTGTAGAGTGTTTAGGATTCTCTCTCTCGAGTTTAACCCACATAAACCCAATTAACATCTACTATTAATTTAGTAGTCTTGGTCTTAAGACCCCTCTCTCACTCGAGAAAGCCAAATAAAAGAATATAAAATCATATTTGCAACTACAAGCCCATTAAATATATATGACACAACTACTAAACGAAATCAAATTTTGAAAACAAAGAAATCATCAATAAGCAAGACCAAACAGTAAATTCAACCTATATTCACATAAGCACACCTCAAGAACTGGGGTTTTATCTAAACATAGTAAAGAGATATAATTTAATACCAATTGGTGTTCCATCAACTAGGTACGACTAATTTCTTGGAGTTGGAAACCTTCAAAGTCTTGAAAGCTTAAGAACAAAGTATAAAAAAACTCTAAGAACTAAAACTGAGAAAAGATTTAAAGAATGTCGTCTCAAATGTAAAAGTGTACTTAATTTTGATACTAAGCGTGAAATAACGAGTATTTATAGTTTTCGAAAAATAATGTTGCGGAGGACCATCCCGCGGTATTGATGATCAAATTAGTGATTCTCTCTTATATATATCTCTTAACTGTTTTGCCTTAGCCTTTAGCATCTTTGCGTTTGGTAACTTTTGGTGATGTAGTACTGCTGTGCGGAATCTTTCGCGACACAACGACTGCTCCTTTTCACTGCCGGCTTAAGTGTTTCCTTCGGGTCTTGCACATTGGAACATTAGGCGAGAATAAGTCCATTCGACAATTCGCCTAATGGGTTATGTGATTCCGAGGCCATCTTTTCTTTATTCATTCGACTGCCTTGTACCCTTTTACTCAATTGTGTCCATGTTTTTCCTCCAAGTTTAAATACGTGAAACTCAAGATTTTTCATCAGTTTTTGGAATAAAATATGCATTCGAGGACACTAAATTTACAAAAAATATATCTCTAATGTGTCCAAATCGAGGACTCATCAACATCCCCAACTTAAACTTTTGTTTGTCCTCAAGTAAAACTCTAGTTAAGCGCATCAAAAAGGATGTCTCAAATAGAGCTACACAATACTAAATCATGAATGTACACAACACGAATCAACTTACTCATGCAAGGATCAATTGTGCACTTAAAGACTTAAGTTGGGACACGCTATTATCAAAGATTTTTAAGATCATGAAACTTTCTTCAAATGTGTGTTCAAGCTCAACGAAATTGGTGAAAGGTCCTCACATAAATAATGATTCCATATTCCCACACAATGTCTCAAACACATTAAATTTCATAATCAAATAAAACGCACACACTCACAAAGATGAACATTATGCACCACTTCACCCATAGGTTTGCGCGTATTATCCAATCAACCTTTATTTCATTTCTCTCAAGATCAAAATGGTCTTATCGAGTCTTGTAACGGGGCAGACTGTAAATGTATTGTCAATTAGGCTCAGTGACTTTTCATCCTCATGAAATGTGGTGCTCCTGATACTTCCTTCCCTTTCCTTTCATCATTTTTTTATTGCTCATAAGTCATTCCCTTATTCACCTCTCTATGGATAATTTGGAGACCCCATTTCCTTTTTTACTTTCAAATCTTTATTCATCAACTCTTTTGTTGTTTTTATTTTTCTATGCATTTTTTTATATGGAGGGGTTCCGTTCTATCAAATACCATGTGTCCAATGAGACATTTCTTGCACTTCTTGACTAACCTTTTCTTTTCACCACACCCCAAACTTAGGTTTTTGGCCTTAGTTGGCTATTAAATCAACCACAAATCAAAAGGATTATAGGTAGTGGATTAAGAAAGGTCATATTTTTAGTAAGTTTCATCCAAAGAAAGGTAAGGCTCAATGGGCGTTAAAAAGAGGTTCACACATTAACAAGGTACGCCACAAAAGAGGTATATGTCAAATTGGTTCACTCTCTTTCAAGATTGCCTAAGATCATAGCATTAGATCACATCTCTTAGTCAACCGGGCCAACGAAGCATATTATACGTGTCATCATGTATTGTTCATGGTAATATCACCACACAAGGCATAAACCCCAAAGTAAAACAAGACTACACACTTTTTCTAGTGTGCAATGTTCATCGAAGGAGACTTGATTCGATACTTCTCTTGTCACAACGAGATGGAAAAAGTTCATATATTGTCTATAAAACTTCATTTGGATCCATTGTAGCCGCACATTCAGGTTCGTTCGATTCAAAGCACCATTCAAGTCATCAGTATTGATCAAAATTGAGATTAAAATTTGCGAAGGATCAACCATATTAAAAATACATAAAAAGAGGTGGCAAAAAATAAAAATTATTTTATGGGTAAAAAACATTTACTATTAAAACAAAAGGATCCACAAGCTCAAACATCCACAAAAAACATTATCAAACACAATTTTACGCATAATAACCCATATACATCACCAAAAAAGTCACAAGTCAAATAAAAAAGGTGGGTCTCATCCCACCACATATAAAAATATTTATCCTAAAATGAGAATACAATGATCCAAAGTTCAAAATAGAGAAAGGCAAAGAGAGAGGTAGAGAAAAATCATGTCTACACAGTCGCTCCATCTGTTTGGGCATCATTGCCAATGTATCATCTTGGACTTACGTACTAATCCATGGATTCTCTTTAGAAGATTCAGTTATGAATGACTTGCTAGAAGTCCAAGAGATAAGCCCCCAAAAAACGTGTATAGCTATGTAGATTCCATGGGTGTATGATTGAACAGTGAAGTCTTAGGGATTAATCCTATTGGTGAAATTGGACTTCATTCCCTTACTATCCATCTTGCGAGGTTTTGTTTCCCTTGTATTTTTCCTGAAATTTTTTACGTGATATGTTCGGGTGCCATTTTTCTTCAAGCTACCTTTGGTCTAGACATATTTGCAAAGCTTCAAAAAAGAGTAAGAGAGTATAAAATGCAAGCATCGTAGATCAACTACATATAAATTCGCTAAACTTGTTGGCAAATCGCGCAACCATTTAGGCGAGTCACCGAGTGTAGTGCATAGAGGATACAAGAGGCAAACAAAGGGATAACAACAAGATTGTCGTTGAGTCACCGAGTGCGCTCAGCGACCTCAAGCTTCTCGCCAAAAGTTAAAGACTCCTAATCACATAAGGCATGAATTTAAATGTGAGATAGGAAAAATTACCAAGTGGTTTGGTGAGCGCGGTTCAGTTCGCCAAACGTCCCGCCATGCCTACTTTCATCCCCCTTTTACTATTCAACCCAAAAAACAAAATTAGATCATGAACAATTCAAATTAAGCGTAGACCCAACAACACTTATGCACAACCCCACATAATTCATCCACTTTCAGGAACAAATTTTGAAAATCAATTATTTAACAAAGAGAGGGCAAGATTATTGATTCAAAATAGGCAATAAAACATTATAGTCCAACCAGAAAGGCCCAACACACATAAATAAGGTAATATTATTGTATTTGAATACAAAATCAATAAAAAGAACTCAGGGCTTGGAAACAAACCTTTCACGCTGACCAAATTTAGAATGAATAGCTAGGCAGCAATGTAGTCAATGTTCCAAGCATAAATCGTCAAATAAAATACTTTAAAAGTGCAAGATTATTTGAAAATAAAACTAGGTGTGAGTTCGTAATGTTTGAAAATGAGGGAAAGTGAAGGAAATTAAAACTTTAGAACTTTGGCTTGAAAAATATCCAGTTCTCTTCCATTGGACTACACTAGTCGAGGTAGCTAAATTATTATGTCTGGCTTGAAATCACCTACCTTGTCTAGTTTTGTAGAACCACCAGTCAATTTTGGGAGTTTAAACGGTGGGAAATATCTAGTTCACAAACTGGGTCGGCTGTTCGCCAATAATTTCTTTGATACACCGAGTTTTACAAACACTACTTTTAAATTATCTTGAGTCCAACAATCGCCTACATATTCAGTAATACTTAGCTTGGACCTTTTTGCTTACCAATATCCTTCTTTTCCAACACTTGTCACAATTCATTTGGCACCACCACCATAATTATTTTTAAATAGACATAAAGCAATAAAAAGGGTTTTGGGTTGCTTCTCAAACAACGCCTTATTTAACATCGTGGCATGATGCAAGTCCACTTTTAAACCTTATTCTTAGGGTTTGCCATAGTTTCACTAGCAAACCCCCTTTGTTGTCACGGGTTTAAATGTGTCAAAATCTGGCCCATCCAGGCTACTAATTGCTTGCTTGAGACAGAATGGGAGCTGAGAATCTAGCTAAGTGTCAACACATCTTCTTTCATTTCTTTTAAAATCTTGTCTGATCCCTCAACTTTGTCAAGGATACATGAGAGAATATATTTAGACTTGCTACTGTCCGAATCCTTTGTTTTTTGACGTTCGTGGGAAGGCACATACCTATCCCTCTCCCCCTCCATCCAATTGGGATTTTGATCCCTCCATTCCCGATCTGGATATTTCCATCCTTCATATTTATTCAAAGCTTGTTTGCCACCCTACCTAGGGTAGTTTGAACAATGATGTACACCTTTGTTAGCTTTTAAGTTTACCTTTTCATTATATAATGCATGGAATTTGGATTCATCTGAATTAGCACACCAGACACCCACAATATTGACACCTCGAGTACTATCTACCATGATATATTTAGACAAAATTTCAAGTTGTATCATGATTTTTTCCATGTTATTATATATTTATTGATCTTTTTTCATCTGCTTGTTGACCAATTTGAATAAGAGGGGAGATACCTGATCTTCACAGATATACCAGGTCTTGTTGTCTTTGGTCATTCCATCAAATACTTTGTTGCTTTTACATAAGGATAATGCATTAAAACTCCCGAAGAATTTTTGTCAGCGACAACCTGGTTTATAAAGTCAAGACTTCGGTAAAGCATTGTAATAATAAGTTAGCATGAAAGTCATGGGTGGGGCACCGTAGCACCAACTTCTTGAATCACAACCAAGTCTCATGAATTGGGTCGCCCTCAAAATGTTTAAAGCTTTGGATGATATCCCTAAGAGTTATCATCTTTGAAGGAGTGAAATATCAAACAATAAACATGGTGAACAACTCCTCCCACAAAGTGATTGAGTCACATGAAAACTCATCCAACAACTTGTATGTTTCCCCCATAAAAAAGAATTGAAATAACCTCACCCGAACTAACTCTTGAGAGATGTTCTTGAAGAAGAATGGTCTAGATATATCTACGAAGTTTCAAAGATGTTCATGAAGAACCTCACGGGTGAATCTACTGAAAGGTCCATTCAGTTGCAAAAGTTGCAGCATGGTTCTCGTGATGTGTAACACTACATTCCCTTCGGCTATTGGTAAGAGAATGGCACCTCAAATATGATTGGGGTCTTTAGCATGAGGCTCAATGACATCGTTGAGGTCTCGATGTCATCTTGATGGCCTACTTGACTGTCATCAATGCTCATACTTCCTGTTATCAATAAAAACAAGAAAAACAAAATAAAAAATTAAATTAGTTAAGCTATAACCAACAAGATCAAGATTCAACTTAACCAAAAATTCTCAAATAAAACCCCTCCTAGGCAGCATCACCTTTTTTACTTGATATAGCAAGAAACTTCTTCTAATTATAAGTTCCAACAATCGCAAGTAGTGACTACCGGGTACAACCTATGAATAGTAATTTTTTTTATAATTGTGACTAAGATAGACTTTAGTAGGGTGAATTATCTCTCGAGCAACTTAACCCCAATCAAATCTTTATCCATTGAACATCAATTTTCTGCGATTATTCCCAGCCTTTGCCTTAGATCATTCACTCTCTCGAGCGAAAACTGTGGGAGACGGCTTAGGTTCACTCCTCGAGCTAAACCCACGGCAACCCAATAACCACCGATTATCGATTCAGTATTCTTGGTCTTAAGACCTTGCTCTCGAGCAAGCCAAATACAGGATGGTAAAATCATATTTGCAACTACATTCCCATTAAATTTATACACAACTACTGAATGAAATCACATTTAAAAAAACAAGTAGACCATCAATATGTAAGACCCAGCAGAAAAATCATCCCATACTCACATAATCACATCCCATGAATTGGGACATTCTCTAGACATCGTAAAGATAAAGAAATCAATTCCAACTTGTATTTCAGTCAACTGGTATGATAGAAATGTCTTAACACATGCCATTAATAAAGATTCTTCGATATCCACTTCCAATTTCTTAGAGTTGAAACCATTATGTCTTCAAAGCTTAAGAACAAAGTATCACAAAAACTCTAAGAACTAAAGTTGAGAAAATATTTTAATAACACAGTCTCACATGTAAAAGTCTAGTAAAATTCGATACTACGCTAAAAATAACAATGAGCAATTATAGTTTTTGAAAATTTATGTTGTGAAGGACCACTCAGCGTCATTACTTAGGATTGCCGATCAACTCTATGATCCTCTCTTTTCTATATCTCCTCACCATTTTGCCTTAGCTATCAATATCTTTACATTCATTAACTTTTGGTGACGTAGTACTCTTTCGTAGAACTTCTCAGCGACACATTGACTTAAATCTTTCCTTATGGGCTTACTACTCTAGAACATTAGGAGAGAATAGGTCTAATTTGAGACTCACCTAATGAGTAAGGTGATCCTCAGTCAATCCTTTCTTCATTCTTTCAACTGTCTTGTTCTTGTTTACTCAATTGTGTCCATGCTTTGAATCCAAGTCTAAATACCTGAAACTCAAGGTTTTTCATCAGTTTTCGAGACAAAATATACATGTGAGGACATTATATCAACAAAAACATCGCCCTAAATGATTCCAAATCATGGACTCATCAACAAAATTGGTAGATTCATGATTGAGATGAATGGATGATCGTAACTTTGTTTTTTTATGTACTTGTTAGTTATTTTATTTATTTCTTATACTTTAATATTTGTTCATTAGCTAACATATTTATTATGTGTTTTCCGGGTGGCATCTTACAAAGGATGTTCTTTGAGCGTTAAAAGACTTTATTAGAAGACTTTATAATAGGCTTATCAGTGTTGGATTAAGATTTCAAATAGTATACGCATGGCGATGTTTAATGAATTTAAAGTATATATTTTTAGTAAGTTTTATTATACTTTACTTTTTTACTATAGATCTAGTTAATAGTGTTAATTTTTTTCAAAATGTGTATATTTGGGTGTTGAGGTACCGTTTGGCCAATACGACAAAACTTGAGAGGTGGGCATCTGCCATAATGTCTAGTTGGCTAAATAAAGTTCATGATGATCAATGTTTGGATTAAATGTAGCCTCGTATTTTTGATTAATTGTGCCTGTTTTGGAACATATATAACTTTAAGGTAATGTTAGCACAAGACAAAAGGTCTACAGGCGATCTCAAGGGTTGCTAAATTCACACCGAAGGTGAAAAGACCGTTGGAAAAATTTCAAGAGAGATGGTAGTTCTAGTTCAAAATATTAAATGAATAATTAGTTTATTCATATATATCGTTATAAATTTTAATTTTTAATGTATAGAAAAAAATTGGGGGACACCCCAATTTGACCAGAGGTTTCCAAGAGGGAGATATTGTAACATCTCGTAATTTGAATTAATTAGTACTAAGTTAGGAACCAAGAATAATCATTTTTAGAAATAAGTAGGGATATCTAGTAAATTTCCTTCCTCAAAAAGTGAGTTTTGGTAATTTTCAAACGGCCATAGCTTCAAGTTCAGGAAGAGTTTGGATGAGTTCTTTATATGGTTTGAAAAGTTCTTTCCAAATCCACCAAGTTTGCAAAAATCCTAGGTCCTATGAGGGAGATATGCCTTTTGGAAGTTGGGTTGTTGAGCTGACAAAAATCCGATCCGTATTTTAGTATGGGCAAAGTTGTCTTTTCACCCTTGTATTTCCTAATTCATTTTAAGGTTATATTAGGGGAAAAACCAAGTTGCAACTCAGTTTTGGAAAAACCTAGAACGTTTAGGACTTGGGAGAAAAGAGAAGAGAAGAGGAGAAAAGAGGAGAAATGAGAAGAAGAAGCAAGAACGTCAAGAATCGTTGTGTGGATTCCATCGAGGGTGATCCCTTTAAGATATGTGGAAACTTTTCTGTTTGGTTACTTCACTCACACACTAATTTATTCAATTGATAAAATTTATAGGTTATTTTATGTTAGAAGTTATCTTATTGAAGGAAAGTTTTGATTTCGTGTTAATTGGATTGTTGGTTTCCTTAATTTTTTTGATTCTTTTTTCTTCAAGTTATTTTGAGTGGAATTCAGTAGATTTTCATAGTAATACGAGTTCCCACCATTTTTGGAAAAAACTATAGAGTTTTTAGAGAGTTTGCATATGGAAAACGAGTTGAAAAATTCGTCAGACGCATATAGATAGGAGCAGCACGCTCAAAACTAGCCTCAACAAATCAGGGCCTGGTGCGGCGTGCCACGAGTGCACCAGAACCTAGCCTCAATCAACGGAGACTGGCGTGGCGCACCACCAGTAGGTCCAACCCGGCTTTTTTGGTCTAGTTTTTGTACTTTATCTCTTTTTAGACCTTTTCCAAGGGACTAATATATTACAATGATTCTAACTACTTCAAATGGTTTGTAAATACCTATAAATTACCTAAAGAACTCAAATCTAAACGTTGAATCCATAACTCATTCAAGGGAAGCCAAGATCAATGTCAAAGAAGTTAAAGAGTCAATTTTAAAACCTAATAAGCAAGTCAAAGTGAGTTGTTAAATTTTTCAAAAAGTCTTCAATAATCATTTTAATTTTTGATTTTAATATTAAGTTATATGTCAAGCAAAGAGAAAGTGTTATGTCTCAAAAGCTATAAGGGATTCCCTAAGAGTTAAAGTTTCAAGTTAAGTAAAGAGAAAGAGTGGAGTTCATTTATATAAAGTTATAAGGGGGACTATGTATTCCCCAAAAGATGATAATTGTTTCACATTTAAGTAAAAAGTGAACTAAGAAGTTCCAAAAGAGTTTTGAACTAAAGAGGGGAACATTGTTTCCAAAAGGAGCTTCTTAGATCTAAAGGTTCAGTAAATTATCTCAACCCAAACGAAGAAAGTTTTATTAAAAGTATGAGCTAAAGTATGTTTGGGAGTAGTATTAAGCACAAATGAGGGAATAAGAGTTAAGATAACTCAAGTCCCCATGTAAACCATGTAGTCATCATAGGTTTTAACGTGTCATACTTTTTATCTTATCACATAAGTTTAGCCAGTGGATCCACTAGGTAAAGGGTATCCTATGCGATGACAAAGTATAGGACAGTTCTTGTAGTTTGGAAGAGATGTTGTATCATCACTTAGGCTCATAGTATTGGTTATCGGTTAAAGAAACTCTCATAGAAACTATATTACTTTCATATATAAGTAAAGTTGAGTTTATTATTGGTTAATCTTTAATGAGTTGAGCAGAGCTGTGGGTAAGTGCAATCTTATTTTATTTCAACCTATATAGTTTAGTTTATCACTCCAAATCCCATACATATTCATTTGATATACTGATGCCAGTTGCCCTGCATCGTTTTATTATAGTGACGTAGGTAACCAGGATCGGCACACAGTTCTTCGGTTATTTAGATTAAGCTCCAGAATTAGTGGTCAGCCTCCTTGCATTATAGAGGACATCTATTTCATTTGCTTTAGTAGTTTAGTTTTATGATATTGTGGGTCTGTCCCAACATCCATCTCAGTCAGCTTAAAGGCTTTGTAGAAAAGGTAGTAGTTAAGTTATGAAGTCTCATTTATTTTATACTTAGAATGTTTCAGTATTGAGACTTAATGCCATTTTGGCCAAGACATTATGTAAGTTATCTTATGATAATTATGTGTTTGAGATGTGTAAGTCTTCCGTTGATTTAAGTAATCCAGGAGAAGGGTTCTCTTTGGGGAAATCAATCGTCTGCGAGTGCTAGTCCCGCCCAAGGTGGAGGATTAGCACTTGACAAACTTTGTATCAAAGCACAGAGTTTAAGGGTCCTAGGGAGTCTATGAAGTCGTGTCTGTAGAGTCTTATTCATCGTTTTGAAGCGCTCCACACATATGATTATGAGGCTACAATATTTAGGAATGTTTGAGTTCTTTCGTATTATTTTTGTGCATGGCGTCTAACTTTAAAATTCACTCTCTAATTCATGCTTGCACGTATTTTTAGATCATCATTCCTCCCCAAATAGAAGTCAAGGGTCGACCAGTCCAAAAAAAGGTTGACGAACAACAGGTTCCTAATGCACCTGATGTGCAACCCCAAGGAGAGGTTACCAATGCCGAATTTTGAGAAGTTACCTGGATGTTGAGTCAAGTTGTGACCCATCAGGTCGGTCAACAAGGAGGGGATGACACTTCGAGGATCTGGTAATTCTAGAGGATGAATCCCCCTAGATTCACTACTTTGAGCAATATTTAGGATTCAGAACACTTTGTAGAAGAGTTGAAGAAGGTATTCGAGGTGATGCATGTGGTTGGAACTGAGAGAGTTTAATTGGCAGCATACTAGCATAAGAGTGTGGCTAGAACCTGGTTTGATCAATTGAAAGATGGTAGGGAAAAGGAGGCACCACATGATAACTGGCTTACTTTGAAGAAGCATTCTTGGGGCAGAACTTTCCCCGAGAGCTGAATGAAGCCAAGGTAAGGGAGTTCCTCACATTGAAATAAGAGTCCATCAGTGTTCATGAGTATGGGTTGAAGTTCACCCAACTTTCTCACTATGCTCCGGAAATTGTGAAATATATGAGGAGCATAATAAGCTTCTTTGTTGCTAGTTTAGCTCGTGCTTCAAGAAAAGAAGGTAGGCTGCAATGTTGATTGGTGACATGGACATAAAGAAGCTTATGGTTTATGTGCTACAAGTTTAAGAGGAGAAGCCGAGGAACAAAGCGGAATACTAAAACAAGAAAGTGAGGACGCAGAAAGCAAAGATTGGGAATGAAACTTTTTAATAGAAGGGTGGTTCAAGTCGACCACAATTTCAGAATTAAAAGTGGAATGCACCATCATCTGCTAGTGCACATGCGCTCAGAAACCGAGGTCAATATAGTGGCTAAAATTAGAAGTATTTCAAAGAGAGACCCGCTTAATCTCTAGGTAGTGTGGCACAAGGAGGAAGTAGGTCTCTTACATGTACTAAGTGTGGTAGAAACCACCCAGGAGATTTTCTTAATGGCAAGACAGGTTGTTTCAAGTGTGGTCATGAAGGTCACTTAATTAAAGATTGCCCCAAGAATAAGCAAGGTGGTGGAAATTGTGGAAATAGAGCTCAATCTTCATCAGCTCCTCCACCAGGCAGGGCTGCACCTAGGGGAGCTACTTCTGGTACGTGTGAAGGAATAAACCACTTATATGATCTCAATAATCGCGAAGAACAAGAGATCTCTCCAGATGTTGTCACAGGTATGATCAAAGTCTTTACTTTTTATGATTATGCTTCATTAGACCAAGGAGAAAGTTTATCCTTTCTAACACCTTATGTTGCAAATTAGTTTGAGATTCTTCTTGAAAAACACTGTGAACCCTTCTGTGTTTCCACACCTGTTGGGAAGTCTATTCTAGGGAAAGAGTCTATCGTTATTGTTTTGTTTCCTTCAATCACAAGAGCACCATTCCTGATTTAATAGAGTTTGACATTGTGGATTTTTTATTTTATTATAGGTATGGAATGACTCATGCCTGTTATGCATCAATATATTGCATAACTAGATTTGTCAAGTTTCAGATTCCTAATGAGCCAGTCATATAGTGGAGTAGTAGTTCAGCAGTGTCTAAAAGTCATTTCGTTCCGTACCTTATGGTGAGGAGGGTAGTTTCTAAGGAGTGTATCTATCACTTTGTCCGAGGTAATGAATCAAGTTAGTTTCTAATGGGTGTATCTATCACTTAGTCTGAGGTAATGAATCAGGTTAGTTTCTAAGGGGTGTATCTATCACTTAGTCCTAATGTGAATGAATTTCCATAAGTCTTTCTTAATGATCTACCTAGAGTCCCTCCAAAAGTAGAGATAGACTTTGGCATAGGCATTATCCCAGATACTCTTCCTATTTCTATACCGCCATAAAGAATGGCACCAGTAGAGCTAAAGCTTGTGGGAAAAGCTTTTAGGAATTGAAAAAGAGATTGACTACCACTACAGTTTTGACCTTACCAAAGGGTACTCATGGTTTTTATGTGTATCATGATGCATCAAGAGTTGGCTTGGGCTGTGTGTTAATGCAGTATGGCAACGTTATATCTTATGCTTCGAAACACTTAAATATTCATGAGAAGAATTATCCAACGTATGACTTAGAATTTGTTATAGTAGTGTTTGCTTTGAAGATATGGCGTCACTACTTGTATAGTGTTCATGTTGATACATTCAGTGATCACACAATCCTCCAATATGTGGTCACTCGGAAAATAAATCAACCTCAAACAGAGAAGGTGATTGGAATTACTCAAGGATTATGAGATAAGTATTCTTTACCACTCACGTAAGGCTAATGCGGTTTTTATGCCTTAATAAGGTTGTCCATTAGAAGTACTTCCCATGATGAAGAAGGAAAAAGGGAGTTAGCGAAAGATGTACACATACTCACATGTTTGGAAGTCAGACCTATGGACTCCACAGAAGGAAGCATAGTGATAACCAATAAGGCTGAGTTATCATCAGTGTCTGAAGTGAAAGAGAAGCAAGAACAAGATCCCATTTTGCTTGATTTGAAGGCAAATGTCCTTAAACAAAGAGTATTGGCTTTTGAACAAGTACTAAGGCAGATTATGTGTACCTAAGGTTGATGGAGTTCAAGAAAGGATCCAGAAGAAGTCTCATAGATCCAGATACTCCATTCACCCGGGTTCCACCAAGATGTACAGTGATTTGAGAAAGATATATTCATGGGAAGGTATGAAGAAAGATATTGTTGAGTTTGATTCCAAGTGACCAAATTGCCAGCATGTGAAGGTATAGCACCAAAGGCCTAGAGGTTAAGCTCAAAATATAGAAATTCCGTAATAGAAGTGGGATATGATTAATATGGTTTTCATCAAAGGCATGCCAAGGTCTCGAATAAAACATGATTATCTTTGGGTGATTGTCGATAGAATGACAATATCAGCCCATTTCTTGGCAATAAAGACTACTTATTCGGTCGAGGATTATACTAAGTTGTACCTTTAAGAAGTGGTAAGACGTCATGGAGTTCCGTTCTCCATTATTTTAGATAAAGGATGACAATTTACTGCTCCTTCTAGGAATCTTTCGAGCAAGGTTTTTGTTCAAAGGTGAGTTTGAGTACTGTTTTTCATCCTCTGACAGATGGACAAGCGCATATTATCCATACCTTAGAGGATATGTTGAGAGCTTGTGTTATCGACTTCATGGGAAATTGGGATTATTATATATCTCTTATTGAGTTTGCTTGCAATAACTGTTTCCATCCAAGCATCCAAATGGCTCCATATGAAGCTCTTTACGGGAGAAGATGCAGATCTCCTATTGGGTAGTTTTAAGTTGATGAAGTAGCACCAGATCTAGTTCAGTAAGTTATGGAGAAGATGAAAGTGAATCAAGAAAGGTTGAAGACACAACAGATCTGCCAAAATTCCTATACAGATTTTAGGATAAGGCCATTAGAGTTTGAGGTAGATGATTGGGTGTATCTTAAGGTTTCACTCATGAAAGAAGTTATGAGGTTTGGTAAGAATGAGAAACTTAGTTCTCGGTACATTGGACCTTATAAAATCTCCAAGAGAGTGAGTAATCATACTTATGAGTTTGTGTTACCCCAAGAGTTAACGACAGTTCATCAGGTGTTTCATATTTCTCTGTTGAAAAAGTGTTTTGGTAATCCTTCATTAATAGTACCAATAGAGAATGTGGGGATTAAGGATAACTTATTCAAGGAAGTTTCGGTTCATATTTAAGTTTGTCAAGTTCTCAAGTTAAGGATGAACGAAGTTGCTTGAGTTAAGGCCCTTTGGAGGAACCAATTCGTTGAACAAGCGACTTGGGAAACTAAGAAGGATATGAAGAAGAGATATCCACATCTCTTTGAATCTGGAAAGAATGCAGACCAAGGTACTAAATTCTATTCTTAGAATTTTACAAAGCTACATATAAGCATGTTATTACTAACATTTGTTTGTTGAGTGTTGAAATAATGTTACTACCCTTAGCTTAGTGAAAGAATTCACATTCAAGCAAGAAATTTCCCACGAGGGAGATATTGTAACATCTCGTAAATTAAATTATCTATGATTAATCTAAGAAACAAAGAATATTCATTTTGGAAATAAGTAGGGAAATCTGAAAAATTTCCTGCTTTCAAAAGTGAGTTTTAGTCATTTTAAAACGGCCATAACTTTCAGCTCAGAAAGAGTTTGGATGAGTTATTTATATGGTGTTAAATCCCTTGGAAATATCTTTCAAACTTCGCCAATTTTTTGAAAATCAGAGGTCTTATGAGGGAGATATGCCTTTCTGAAGTTAAGTTGTTGAGCTGATGGAAATCTAATCCAGATTTAAGGGCAAAGTTATCTTTTCACCCTAGTATTTCCTAATTCGTTTTAATGTTATATAAGGGGTAACAACAAGTCCCAAATCAATTTTGGAAAAACTTAGAATGCTTAGGTCTTTGGATAAAAGAGAAAAGAAGAGGAGAAAAGAGGAGAAAGGAGAACAAGCATCAAGAACGCCAAGAATCGTTGCGTTGATTTCGTCGGGGTGATCCCTTAAAGGTATGTGGGGTCTTTTCTGTTGGGTTACTTCACTCACACACAAATTTTTTAAATTCATCATGTTTATAGGTTATTTCATTTTAGAAGTTAAGATCTTGAAGGAAAGCTTCAATTTCATGTTGATTTGATTGGTGGATGTCATTGTTGGTTTGATTTTGTTTCTTAGAGTTATTTTGAGTGGGATTCAATAGAATTTGATAGTAACTAGGAAGTTTTGGATAGTTTTGATATGGAAAACGAGTTAAAAAATTTGTCAGACGCACAGGGGTTGGGGTAGGCGCAACGATAGAACATGGCCTCAGCAACAAGGGACTGGCGCGCGACGCCACCAATGTGCCAGAACAAGGCATCTCTCAATTGAGACTAGCATAGAACGCCACTAGTACACCCAACCAGGTGTCATTCGTCCATTTATATTAAAAGTATGAGCTAAAGTATGTATTATGAGTAGTATTGAGCACCGATGTTGGAATGAGAGTTTAGAAAATTCAAGTCCCTATGTAAACAATGAAGTCATCATGGGTATTAACATGTCATACTCTTTAGATGATCATGTATGTTTAGCCAGTGGATCCACTAGGTTGCGGGTATCCTATACTACGGCAAATTATGGAACAGTTCTTGTAGCGTGAACGAGACGATATCACCACTTGGGCACATAATGATGGTTGTCGGTTAGACAATCTTCCACAAAAACTATATTACTTTCATACATAAGCAGGATTTCTCCATTTTAAATTTTATATTTGAATTTAGCACTCCAACTCGCATACTCCTAAATTCAATGCATTGATGTCAGTTGGTCTGCATCCTTTTATGATGCAGACGCATGTAACCATGATCAGCACGCAATGCTTTGTTGATCCAGTTTGAGCTCCAGAGTTAGTGGTGAGACTCGTTGCATTCTGGAGGACATCCATCTCATTTGCTTTAGTATTTTAGTTTTAGGATAATGTGGGGTCCGTCCCGATATCCACATTAGTTAGTTTAGAGGCTTAGTAGACAAGGTAGTAGTTCAGTTTTCAAGTCTCATTTATTTTATACTTCTCATGATTCAATATTGAGATTGAAGTGCTATTTTGGCCAAGATAGTATTCAAGTCATCTTATGAGAATTCTTATAAATTACGTGTCTAAGATGTGTAAGTCTTCCGCAGAGTTATGAAATCCAAGCCAAGGGTTCTCATGGGGGACAACAATAGTCTTCGAGTGCCACTTCCTCCAAAGGTGTAGGATTGAGGTGTGACAAGATTCATGTATGGAAGAAAGAAAATGAGCCGAATCCGAAAGTGTGAGTACAGAAAAGGCCGAACAAATTTTGTAAGTTAGTTAAGACGAATAATATATGTTAATTGTGAATATATTTATGATATGTATATATATATATATATATATATATTGATGTCAATGCTTATATTTAATATGCAGAATGTGTTTCATCATTACGTCACTGAGAACTAGATATTTTATCCAATTGACACCTGAGCTGTCCTCTAAATTTAGACAGAAAAAGTGGTGGTGCTGGTTGTAGGGACACAGAAAGGTAGAGTCTACAGTATAGGCTCTCGAAATGATGTAAGACAACTTTAATCATGCTTACAGGATATTAGATCATCGCACAAGCCGATATACTTGACGATGCTCAGATTGCTACTATGTCAACTCAAATAATACAACTTACATCAGCACTAGCAGAGTCAAAGTTGAGAAGAGTAGCTTAACAACAAAGTATTATTGAGACCGTTCAACAAATCAAACAACAAATGTTGAACCTTGCACGTCGACCAACTACTTTGGCTCCTGAGGACATCAACGACGACGTGAGAAGGAGGAGGTTGATTTTATAGATGTCACTTCCTAGTTTAGGTCTCTTTTAATTTATGAACCTTTTGAAATTGAAACGAATTTTTAAAGACTTTATTAGTCTTTAAATTGTGGTTTAGATACTTTCGAATGGTAATTTATGTTTTTTGTTTTATGTTTTGTGTAGCTTGTTTATAATATTGTGTGTATGATTGGGTTGAATTGAATTGCATTTGCAGGTAGCAGAAACTATCAATTTTTGTTGTAAAAAGAATTGTAGAAACAATAACGGATAGGGTGGTTTTTTTCATTTCTTTTCTGGGTTTCATTTTTTTAAAAATCCCAGATAAGTGATGGACAGTGTCCTTTATTTCGTAGCTTTTCTGGATTTTTCAAAAAAGTAATTTCTAGTGAAGTGACGGGCAGGGTCCTCCTGTCCGTAACAGTAAACCAAAAAGCGACGAACATGACTCCTTTGCTTTTTTATCTATTTTGAACAAAAAAGTGATGCAGTGTGTTGCTTTTTGCCGTTGTTTTCGACTGTTTTTTAGTAGTACACTTAAATCGAGAGGCACGTGTGTGGTAAAAAATTATTTGTAGTGAGCATACTTCTAAGGTAACAACACAAAGGGTAGTGTTGGTTTATAGGCTTGTGAAAGGATTGTCAATTAATGTGGCTTCGGTTCTCTGACATAATATGCAAAAGTTTTGAAATATTCAAAGTTGGAGGTATAGCTACACGTGTTTCATGAATCAAATTATCTAGAGGAAAGGTTTCAACAATGAATGCCACAATTTATAACCATCGAGGATGTCATATTAGGTAAGTCAATAGGTTGATGTGACTAAGACTAAGGCACAAAACACATCCATGGACATGGGCTCTCTACTCTGATCATGGACATGTGATCTCTACTCTGATCACCGTCTCGGGAGTCGGAACAATGGTTGGATGGGTCAAATACTTGGTAGAAACAACATATATTTATTAAAAAAAGATGCATCCTCTTACGCCTTCTTCCTTCTACTATTCTTCGTATAGTTCATCTGAAGATTTGTTATTTGGAAATCGCGTAAGTGTAACATGTAAGACTTTGAAGCTGAGTTTCATATGATGTAGCTCGTCTATATATATGAATACACTCTCGGAGTAGTAGAACAAATTTAATTATCTCTTAATGTAAGTGTTTGATTAAATCCACTTTGAGACTCGCTAGATTCAATCTCTTTACATCTAAAATATAAACAGTATATACAACATAAATAATTAATAATCTTAAATCTAAAAATAAACTTAATCTTATATTTTAGAATATCGATTATAAAAGGGAAAATGCAAAAGTACCCCCTCAAACTATGTCCGAAATCCAAAGACACATTTATACTATACTAAGGTCCTATTACCCCCCAGTACTTATTTTATAATTAATTTTCTACTGCTTTTAGGCCTACATGGCACTAGCTTGAAAAAAAGTCAACCACCGTTGGTCCCATAAGACAGTGCCACATAGGATGAAAAGGGAAAGAAAATTATTAATAAAATAAGTTCAGGGGGTAATAGGACCTTAGTATAGTATAAGTGTGTCTCTGAAATTTCAAGCATAGGTTGAGGGGTTACTTGTTCATTATCCCATTATAAAAGGAAATCATGAATAACGAATTACATAGCATATTGGGGGAATAATACATGTGATGAGAGAATAATGAATCTTATTTCAAAGATCGTATTGAAGGAACTTTATGTGTCATTAAGTGAACCCAACAAAAAAAATATCAAGAATAATTTACAAAAAGTCTTACTAGCTTACTTAATAAAATTGCAAACGCATTGAGTCCTGTACCATTTATCTCTTGAACAAATATCATCCATCGTAAGAAAATCACTTTCCCAACAAAAGAAAATTCTCGCTCATTCAACAAGTTCTTCTAGATATGAGGAATTAGCTGATTACATAAAACATAATTGAAAATCGAATCAAACCGCAAGTCGAGTCAAACAAAAAAAAACTAATGGTTTGGTTTTGACTTGGTTTGGTATTGGAAAAAAAACTCAACTATACTTGGGTTGGTTTGGGTTTAACTAACAAAGGTCAACTGAGAGCAAATCAACCTGATATTATATATATAATTTTTAAAATTTATTTTATATGTAAATGTGTTTACTAATTTCTAAATATTACTTATATGTTTTCATAATTTTTATCTTTTAACATAATTTTTCACGATTTTTTAACCTTAGAATTTTGAATGGTCCAATAGAGGTTATAGTCTATAGATATTAGTAACACTATTAAAGCTCAATTCCAAATCAAATCAACATTATTTTAAAAGTCAAAATAATTCAACAATAAGAATGACAATAATGTTGAATATTTGTCTTTAGTTTTACATTAATTTAGACATTTAAAATGCATAATCCCATTTTATTTTTATGAAAATGTTAATAATCATGTAGCTAATACTTATTAGACTTATTTTAGCATGATTTAGTACTTTTAAATTATGATCAATTTCATTATGACTTTGCAATATACATTTTATATGATGATTTCATTATTGGTTTTATTGATTAATTTAGCATCATCACTCATCTAATATTCTGTGTAATCTTCTTAAGAAACACCTTAGATAGTTGTATTTTGATTGAACTAAGGAAGTATCTCGAGTTCAAGTTAACTATATGCTTGCATGTACGCTATATCGAAACCCCCCCTCCCCCCAAACCTGAAAAAATCTAAGATTCATTTGTTTGGTTTGATTTAAAAATTTAAAATTCTGAAACAATGGTTCAAAAAAAACTTGAGTTTTATTAGTTTGATTTGATTTATAAAGTTATACTTTTTACAAAAATAGTTAAGTTTGATATTTCAAAAAACTAAACTAACCCGGGCATGTACACCTCTAATACTTAGTTTCCATTTCTATCTGTAGAAATCGACGGTAAGCCAGAAAGGTTCAATTATATAACAATGATTTAATAAAGAGGTTATTTGATCAAATAATTATTGACCTTTATATCATTATGAGACAGAGTAGATTCTTCTTCTACTAGAAGTGAGTCGAGTCCGATATTATATAACTAATTTAAAGTATAGTGACAATCAGTATATATAGTTCAGATATTTTTATAGTTTCATAGTTTTTTGCATATTAAATTTTAGGTGTTTCGTTATTTTACAAGATCAATTGTGAATACTTCAGAGCATGACATATAATGATAGTGGGTATTACACTTTTCATAACTAAAATTAAATATATATTACTAACAATGACCGTAATTACATACTCAATTCATGAAACATGTATCACACCAAATAGTTTTATTTATTCATAAAGAGATTTATGATACACATAATACATCATCGTACTTGTGAAACATAAATCACACAAACAGTCTTATTTATTCATAAGGATTTAGGATAGTAATAATACTTATTCTTGTTATTAATTGGGAATGAGACTAAGATCTATTTTCCGACATGGTGTGTCGCAAGGTCTTTGATGAGGCCGATAAGGAACTTCATAAAATCAAGGGGCTCAGGAATATTTTCATTCAATTTTTCATAATCATACTCCAAGTAATCCAGTTTTACGTTGCGGTTATGTAAGTGTCATTGAGTAATAAAATTCATTTGTATATCCTTCAATAAAATTGAAGGTCATTGATTTTTCTGCATCATCTATATGTACGACCTGTTTGACATGCCTCTCTTTGCCCCCTGAAAGTATTAAGGAAACAATTTAAGTTCAAACATGATTATGGATATATATATATTCTATCATAGGCAATTGAAAATGGAATTATATAAGAAGTTTACCAAGGGTAATTTTCCAACCAATAACAGAGTTGGTATTTTCCAATTGACCATCATGCAATGTGAAGTTAGTTACCTTATCAGGAGACATGGTGGATCATTGGTGCGGATTAAATTTGAAGTGGTGATGAAGCAAATCTCCAGCACACTTCATCTCTATTTGAGAGATCAACTTACCTTGCAAACCAATTCCTTAGAATTGAGTAAGATTTTGTTATAAGAGAACTTTTTATAATTCACTGAGATATATGCAGACTTTATATAGAGTGTTTTATTTGTATAACTAGTTAAAATATTTAATATAATTTTAAAGGAATGTGGTCTATTTTGTAATAGATCTATATACCGGGACTTTCGTCGTGGAAGCAAATGGAAAAGCAAAAGGTGAAACAGCTAGATCAACTGCCGAATAAGTCGAACTTGAAGCCTTCGCTCCTATGTCAATGGTTATTTATGCAGGTAAAATACATAGTTGAAATATTAAATACGTATGTCATCTTCCTTCATGTTCATTTACTAATTCAATATTTTAAGTTAAATCTTCACTTAATTATTATGAAACTGAGAGACAAACGGTTTAAAATACTTTTCTAGTATTTTAAAGTTACATTCACTCGAAAAAATCAAGACAGTTATACAAAATAAACGTGTTCAGATTATTAAATATAGGTGGAGTCAAAGTTATGTGTTTGAGAGTTCTAAATCAATGTCATTTGGGGTCACATGTTAATATACATACATTTAATTAATTTCCTAATACAAATATAGAATCTACAAAAAAAGTAGTGGATTCACCCGAGCGTATGAACCCTACCTAACTCGACCTTACCAAAATCTGCCTCTATCAAATATATAACTTAGTTAACAATATGAAAATAGTAGAACCTTTTTATGGCCAACTTTCTCTATTTCCACCCTTAATTAATGACATGTAATAATATTCATTTTAGATATTTTAAATGATTTTTCACTGCTTTAAACTGTCTAGTCCTTAAAAATTGTTACTCCTTTTTAGTTAGTTTTCAAAAAGAATGTGTTTTTCATTTAAATGACTTTGTAATTCAAACTTTTCATATGACCTATTTAAGACAAAAAGGTTGAAGGATATTTTGATATATTTAGAATATTTTTAATTTAACTCTACAAGTTTCAAAAGTCCGTTTTTACTGTTAAAATTCTAAATCTAATTGAAATAAGACAAACAAATTGAAATGCCAAAATATTATTTTGGAATCTTGTTCGAACAAAATGCATACTAATTATTGATTTATTATCAATATTTTATCTAGGTAAGTAATTTAGCATTAAAGACAAAGTTTAAAACATGTGATTTTTAATAGTAGATTTCTTACGTAAATCTAGGTAATCCTATATAGTAGGTGATCATAGTCTGGGCAAACAAAATTTCAAATATAAATTCAATTTTTTTGATATTTTGTTTGAATTTATTTTATTATTATGAATTGGATTTTGGATTTCACTATTAAAATTTCTGAATAAAAATTATATATTAGATAGGGCACCTAAAATTTTGGATATAAAACTATCCCAAATATTATATCCTAAACACAATCTTATCTATTGTCATGTCTAGTTTGTAGGACAAAAAATAAATTACTAATTATTTTAATAAATGTGAAAACTTTATAAATGACATTTATCAGATAAATATTTTCTAGTTATAGCAATTGAATAAATCTTTCAAGTTACAACAATAAAAAATTGTGGTGTGTAACATTTTATTAAAAACGAGTTTTTAAAAGTAATTGTAAAAAATCAGTTTTGACCGAAAAAAAAAGGATAAAGAATCGAATTTGAAAAAGAAAAAAAGTTTAAAAACCAATAAAGGTGTATTAATTAATTTTGAATTCTTTAGTGATAATTGTTAATTGAAATAAATTTTGGAGATTCAAACAAATTTGGAATATTTATATTCCTCATTTCACTCAAATCTATTAACATTAAATAAAAAGTAGATTTTATTCATTTTTTCATATGTTTTTCCAAATTGAGTTTTGATCATTTTCCAACGGTCATAACTTCAAGCTTAGGAAGTGTTTGGATGAGTTCCTTATATGGTTGAAAATCCCTTGAATAGATCTTTTCAACGTTGTCGAGTTTGCGAAAATTCACTGTTGTATGAAGGAGATATATCTTTCGGAAGTTGGATTGTTGAGCTGAGTAAAATCCAATCTAGATTTTATTAAGGGTAAAGTTGTCTTTTAACCCTAGTATTTCCTAATTCAATTTTAGGTTATATTAGGGGCAAAACCAAGTACCAAATCAGTTTTAGAAAAACTAAGAACGCGTAGGGCTTGGGAGAAAAGAGTAAAGAATAGGAAGATAAAAAATTGTCCAAGAACGCCAAGATTGCTGGTGGATTTCGTCGGGGGTGATCCCTATCGAGGTATGTGAGATCTTTACGTGTTGGTTCTTCCATCTACACACCAATTTGATTCAATTCAGCAAGTTAAGGTAGATTGGATGATGAACATGGATATTTTGATGTACAATTATCAATTTCTTGATTGAATGAGTTGTAGAAAGTTCAAATTGATTGGATTCATGTTTCTGGGCTATTTTACAAGTCAAACCCATTGGATATTGAGTATTGTAGTGATTCTAAGTGTTTGGGGGAAGATCCATGGAAGTTTGGAAGGTTTAGAGTTGAAAATCGGAGAAGAAAAGTCGGAAAACCCATTTGTCGGGACAGATTCTATTTGTCAAGCTTTGGCACGCCATGCTAGACAGAGCGTCTGAGGACAGTGTTTGTCCATCAGGCTCTGGCTCTCCGTGCCTCTTAGTACGTCAAGACCCCGTAGAGACCCTGTTCTTTCCCTTTCTTTCCATACTAGTTCCTAAATGATGTACCTATCAATTCTAGTTAATTCCAACACTCTAAAGTACATTTAAATGTCATAAAATCACCCATAAACATGAGATCATGATCCTTGAAACCATAATCCAATTCGAGGAAAGTTAGGATCATAGTCAAAGAAGTTAGAAGTCAAGTTTAAAAGTAAGAAGCAAGTCAAATGTAAGTTCTTATAGTTTTCAAATTAGTCTTAAACAATCATCTTAACAGTGGTTTAAGTGTCAAATTATAATTTGAGCAATGAGTAAAGATTTGAGTTAGATTCTCAAAAGCTATAAGGGAACTAAGTATTCCCTAAGAGTTAAGTTCAAGTTAAGTAAAGAACAAAAGTTGAATTCATTTCTCAAATGTTATAAGGGGACCATTGTCTAAGTGTTCATAAATGTTTCACATTTAATTAGAAAAAGGGAAACTAAGAGTTCCAAAAGAGTTTTGAACAAAAAAGGGAAAAAATTATTCCAAAAGAGAGCTTTTAAAGCTAAAGGGTTCAGTAACTTATCTCAACCTAAAGGAAGGAAGTTTTATTAAAAGTATGAGCTAAAGTATATTTTGGGAGTAGTATTGAGCACCTATGTGGGGATGAGAGTTCATATTAACACAAGTCTCCATGTAAACCATGAACTCATCATGGGAATTGACGGTTCATACTTTTTAGATTAACAAGTAAGTTAATCCAATGGATCCACTAAGCTAAGTAAGTTCCTATACCGACGGAAAGGTATAAGATGGTCCTCGACAACATGTGGTAAAATGTTCTATCATCACTTAGGCTCAAGTGATGGTTGTCGGTGAGAGAATCTACCACAAAAGTTATATTACTTTCATATATAAGTAAAGTTGAGTTTGTTATTTCATTCGTTTAACGAAGTAATTTGTTTTATTGTTTTACAAGTTTTATATATAGCACATGTATTTTAATTTGCTTTTTTATACATACTTTGAGTTAAGCATATTCTTGAGTTGATTAGAGACAAAGTAAGTTCATCTTAATCCCGTCAAGCTTAAGTAAATGCATAGCATTCCAACTCGCATACTCGTGCATTCAATGTGCTGATGCTTGTTGGTCTGCATTATTTCATGATGCAAACACATGTTACCAGGGTCAGCACACAACACTCCATTGATCCAGTTTAGCACTCCATAGTCACTTGGTGAGGCTCCTCGCGTTCCGGAGGACATCCCTTATGTTTCTTTTCTATCTTGTTCATTAGGATGTTGTGGGGTCTGTCCCAACATCTATCTCAGTCAGTTTAAAGTCTTCATAGACAATGTAGTAATTCAGTATTGGAGTCTCCTTTATCTTATACTTCACATGTTATAGTATTGAGACTGAAGTGTCATTTTGGCCAAGACACTTATTTAACTTATCGTATGAGAATGCTTTTGAATTCTTTATCTCAGATGAGTTGAGTCTTCCACCGAGTTAAGTTAGTCAGGTCAAGGGTTCTCTTTGGGGCCCAACAATGGTCCTCAAGTGTCAGCCACGTCCAAGGTGTGGGCTCCAGATGTGCCAGTATGAGTATATGGAATATTAATACCATTACTGTTGTAAATTTATGAAATTTGTGACAAAAAAATGTATGGAATGTGTTAAATGGTATGAAATGTTTTGTAACATTGTTATGAACTTTTTATTTTTTTAGTCAATTTAATAATAAT
Organism: Solanum lycopersicum; assembly: GCF_036512215.1. Classification (NCBI taxonomy): domain Eukaryota; kingdom Viridiplantae; phylum Streptophyta; class Magnoliopsida; order Solanales; family Solanaceae; genus Solanum; species Solanum lycopersicum. The sequence continues at coordinate 39,788,592 of NC_090809.1, read as the reverse complement.
AACGAGATGGATTCGGCATACAATTTAAAATTATAATATGGGATATTGTTTTTTTATAAATATAAATAAAATATGTAGGTTGGAATGTTTTTGTGTGTTATATTAACATGTATTTATAAGGTTAACCAATAAACAGAAATAGAAATAAGATGAAGTAGAAAATACATAAAATACAAGAACTAATCCGAGTCCACAGAAACTACTTTGTGTCCTTATGAAATTTAATCCTCTCACTGTACCCAAGGTTATGGATTAATTTCTCCCAAGATAAAACAGAATAAACCTTTTAAAGAAATAGTGGTACCTCAAATTTCTTTAACTTCAGCGAACATCAAAACAGAAACAAGTCACACAGACTCAGTCGATCGACAGTTTGATTTATTTGAGAGAAAAAATTTATGCAGAGAAGGATAATTTCAGTGTTTAAAAAATTAAAAATTGACTTCCTTTTATAGTAATTTTCAGCAAGAAACGTGTCTGTTGAGAGAAATCTATTCGGACCCATTTTATCCAGAAAGTTGTGTCTTTATGAAAAAATAAAACCTTTTCGGAAAAGTGTGTCTTTTACGAAAATAACGGTTTTTCAGAATGGAATGACTTTTCTGAATGTTACCGTTACTCCCAAATTTATAAGAGATAATATTAATAGGATATATTTGATTTAACAAAAACAGATTAAATAAATTTTGTCCAAAAAATTTATCAATCAATCACATCATTTGTCAAATCCAAATCCAAATCCAAAGCCGAGCGACTACAACGATGACGCGAGGGGCATCTTCTAATTAGATCTTTAAGAAGTAATGGAAGTATTTCCTTATATAAGGACAACGATTTCCCTTTCTTTTGCCGATATGTGCGAAATGACTTCTCATTTGCACTTTGCAAATGACATTTCATTTTCCCCCCAAAATAGTTATCTCACTTTTCTTATTCTCTCTTTTCTTTTCCCATTCGCACTTGCTAAACCCCAACAATCCCCCACATGAATGGGGAAGGATATTGTGAAAACATATGCATAAAAAAACTTGTGTGTCTTGTATGTAAAGGTTAATCGCATCAGGATAAGTAGGTTTTCCTTTAAACTTTCCATAGTTAGCATATATCAGATATAGTTGGTCAAATGGTAGATTTGATATCTTTGAACCATCGAGCTTTGGTGTATACCTAGACAACATATGTCACACAACAAACCCTTGAATTGTTCTTAGTTGTCATTGTTTTGTTCGTTTCAGCCATGAACACATCTTGGATAGTGAGTGTTTAAAGAACTGGCCTTACCGGATTCTCGTTGAGGCGGGTTACACTTTACACTTACATATGTGATTTCTAAATGTGTTATCCCATAGATACACCATTTGATATTCACTGTATCAAACTTAGAAACCATTAGAAGTCCGTATGTCTTTATCCTCTTTACTAAACATTGTCTCATCATGAGAATGGAGCATAAAATAATAATAATTTTTTTTCTTAACAATGTTGAACCGCCATCAATGACTTTGTTTTATCTCCTTGAACCTAGATCTTGGGATCTCCAGTCTTCTAGCTAGAGTTACCGCCACGATGACTCGTGCTCGGCCATAGTCCCATTCCCGCCGATGATTTCTCAACTCCCTCTCTATTTAGGCCTTTTGTAAGTGGATCTGACACATTATCTTTTGACTTCACATTGTCAATTGTGATAATTCCAATAAAGAGTAGTTGTCTCACATAGTTATATCTTCGTATTATGTGAAAGAACTTGCCGTTATACATAATGCTTCCAGCCCTTCCTGTTGCAGCTTGACTATCATAGTGTATGCATATAGAGGCTATTGGTTTGGGCCAAAATGGAAGATCTTATAAGAAATTGTAGAACCATTCAACTTCTTCACCTGCCTTGTCTAAAGCAATGAATTCAGACTCCATTGTAAAGCGAGCTATACATGTTTGTTTGGATGATTTCAAAGATATTGCTCCTCCACCAATAGTAAAAATGTATCCACTTGTGGATTTTGTTTTAGTTGACCCAGTAATCCAATTTGCATCACGATACCCTTCAAGAACGGCTGGATATTTTTTGTAATGTAAAGCATAGTTTTGAGTGTCATCAAAGTATCCCAAAACTCTCTTCATTGCTAACCAATGACTTTGATTAGGATTACTTGTGTATCGACTTAGTTTACTGATAGCGCAAGCTATGTCTGGTCGTGTACAATTCATGACATACATTAAGCTTCCCAATACGCTTGCATAGTCCAATTGGGACTGACTTTCACCTTTATTCTTTGCAAGATGAAAGTTTACATCAATTGGAGTCTTTGCTCTTTTCAAATTCAAAATTTTGAATATGTCAAGTATCTTTTAAATATAATGAGTTTGAGACAGTGCTAGACAGTTAGGAGTTTTAAGAATTTTATTTTCTAATATCACATAAGCAACTCCTAAATCTTTCAAATCAAACTTATTAGCGAGCATACACTTTGTAGCTTTTATATTAGCAATGTTTTTTATCTTTATAATCATGTAAGCTACATATAGGCATAAAATGACTTCCTAATTTAGAGTATCTTTAATGTAAACAAATTTATCACATTCATTGATCTTAAATCCATTTGAAAGCATGGTTTGATTAAACTGTGCATGCCATTGTTTTGGTGCTTGTTTTAGTCTATAAAGTGACTTAATAAGTTTGCACAATTTCTTTTCTTTACTAGGAATTACAAAACCCTCAGGTTGTTGTATGTAAATTTCTTCTTCCAGCTCTCAATTTAAGAAGGTTGTTTTCACATCCATTTGATGAATTTCAAGACCATATACTGCAACTAGTGCAATTAACATCCGAATAGATGTAATCCTAGTCACTGGAGAGTATGTGTCAAAATAATCAAGACCTTATTTTTGTATAAAACCTTTGACAACAAGTCTTGCTTTATATTTATCAATATTTCTATCATCTTTCATCTTCCTTTGAAAGATCCATTTTGAACCCAAGGGTTTGTTCCCTGGAGGAAGATCAACCAACTCCCAAGTATGATTGCTTCAGATTGGTTCAATTTCACTATTAACAGCCTCCTTCCAAGAGGTTGAGTCGCTCGACAACATTGCTTCCTTGAATGTTTGAGGCTCACTTTCAAGAAGAAATGTTACCAAAATCCGATCCAAATGAAGTAGATGTCCTTTGACGTTTACTGCGTCTTGGACTTTCTTCATTATGTTCATTCTCTTTTGGTTCTTCTCTGGGTTGTTTAGATCCCCCACTAGATGATTCAATTCTAGTTTTATACCGATATATATGTTCAAAAAATTCAACACTATCTAATTCCATTACTGTATTGTCATGAATATCCAGATGTTCAGTTTTGTGAGCCAAAAATCGACATGCCTCTCTATTTGTGGCATATCCAATGAATACACAATCCACAGTCTTAGGCCCTATTTTTACCCTCTTAGGTATAGGAACTTGGACTTTGGCTATACAACCCCACACTTAGAAATATTTCAAGTTAGGTTTTCTAGCTTTCCATTTCTCATATGGAATTACATTTGTCTTTGAGTGAGGCACTCTATTAAGTATTTAATTTGCTGTAAGGAAGGCAGTCTATTAAGTATTTAATTTGCTGTAAGGATAGCTTCCCACCACAAGTTATGTGGTAAACCTGAACCTATTAGTACTGCATTCAACATTTCTTTTAAAGTTCGATTTTTCCTTTCTGCAATTCCATTATACTAAGGAGTGTAGGGAGCTGTAGTTTGATGGATTATTCAATTTTCCAAACATATTTCTGCAAATGGAGATTCATATTCTCCACCTCTATCACTTCTGATCATTTTGTTCTTTTTATCTAACTGATTTTCAACTTCAGTTTTATATTGCCTAAATGTATCTATTGCTTCATCCTTACAATTTAACAAATAGACATAAAAATATGTAGTGCAATCATCAATAAAAATTATGAAATACTTTTTCCCACCACGTGATGGTGTTGACTTCATGAAACAAATATCAGTGTGAATCAATTCTAAAGGATTTGAATTCCTTTCAACAGATTTATAAGGATGCTTAGCATACTTAGATTCAACACAAATTTGACATTATGATTTATTGCACTCAATTTTTTGCAAAATATTTAGGTTAATAAGTTTTCTCAAAGTTTTGTTATTGACATGTCCTAAATGTTCATGCCATAAACATTTAGACTCAAGGAAGTAAGAAGAAGCAAAATCTTTATTCATATCAACTGCAATTACATTGAGTTTGAAAACGCCATCACTAAGGTAGCCTTTTCCTACATACATATCATTTTTGTTTACAACTACTTTATCAGAAACAAATACACATTTAAATCAATTCTTGGTCAAAACTGGAATTGAAACAAAATTCTTTCTTAATTCTTGAACATATGAGACCCTATTCAAAGTCACCACCTTGCCTTATGACATCTTTAATTGGACTTTGCCAGTTCCTTCCACCTTTGCAACAACGGAGTTTGCCATTAAACAACTTCTCATCTGTAAGTGTTGGAGTATATGAGGAAAATAATTCTTTGTTGGCATAAACATGGCATGAGGCACTAGAATCTATCCACCATTCTCTTGGATTTCCAACCAAATTACATTCTAAAAGCATTGCACATAGATCGTCCATTTCTCCTTTGGATTCAGCCAAGTTTACTTGATCTTCTTTTTCTTGTCCTTCTTAGGACCCCGACATTCAGTAGCCCTATGACCATGTTTACCACAGTTGAAGCAGTTTCCATTGAATTTTTCTTCTTCGGAGGATTGCTTTTTGGACCAGATGTTTTCTTTCTTTTCTTTAATTTTGTGGGATCTTCTTCAACAAAATTTAATTCAGATAATGCTGAATTACCACGTGACCTCTTTTCTGCAGCCTTATTATCCTCTTTGATTCTCAACCTTACTATGAAATCTTCAACAGTCATCTCCTTGCGTTTGAGTTTCAAGTAGTTTTTGAAGTCCTTCCACAATTGAGTTAACTTTTCAATAATTGCATCCACTTGAAAGCCATCATTCACAATCAATCCTACATTAAAGATTATGTGAGACTAGGAAAAACTTAATATTTCTAACATAGGCATTAAATAAATTTATATCTTCATCAAGGAGATCATGGATTATGACCTGCAATTCTTGCACTTGGGTGACGATGGTCTTACTGTCTATCATCTTATAGTCCACAAAATTTTCCACAATAAATTTCTTTATTTCGGCATCTTATGTTTTTTTACTTCTTTTCTAAAGCATCCCAGAGTTCTTTTGATGTTTTGACATTGTTGTACACATTGTACAGATCATCTTGCAGGCCACTCAGAATATAATTTTATACAAAAATTTGAGTGTGTCCATGACTGTGTTACCAAGAATTGTTCATCAGGCGGAGTTTCATCTGACATAACAGGAACATTCTCATTAATGAACTTCTGCAGACTCAACGTAGTGAGATAGAAGGACACCTTTTGTTGCCATCTCTTAAAGTCAACTCCAAAAAATTTTGCAGGTTTCTCAGCCGACGCTAAGGCAATATTTGAACGATAATGTGCAACCGATGATGTTGCAGCACTTACTGTTGCAGCACTTACTGTTCCAGCATTTGTTTGACATGAATATGTCATTTTTCTTTTTTCTGTTACAAATGGAATATAAGTTAAGTATTTGAAATACTAACAGTAAAGAACAAATCTTTACACAAATTGTTTCTGATTTAATGATAATGTTTTTATGTTCTTTTAATCGTTAATCAAATGAATGTTAAAAATTCAAGCAGAGTAGAAAACCATAATAGTTTTAATCTCTAGAAACCTCAAAAACAGAAACATTTTTAAATTTCTTAAGATTGTTATATTAACCTGTATTTATAAGGTTAACCAATAAACAGAAACAGAAATAAGATGAACTAGAAAATACATAAAATACAAGAAGTAATCCGAGTTCACAGAAACTATTGTGTGTTCTTGAGAAATTTAATCCCCTCACTGCACCCAAGGTTATATATTAATTTCTCCCAAGATAAAATGGATTAAACCTGATAAAGAAATAGCGGTACCTCAAATTTCATTAACTTCAGTGAACTTTAGAACAACAACAAGTCACACAGACTCAGTCGATCTACACTTTTATTATTTTGAGAGAAAAAATATATCCAGAGAAGGAAAATTTCAGTGTTTGAAAAAATGAAAATTTACTTCCTTTTATTGCCATCTTCAACAAGAAACGTGTCTGTTCAGAGAAATCTGTTCAGACTCTTTTTATCCAGAAAGTTGTGTCTTTTGGAAAAAATAACAACTTTTTAGAAAAATGTGACTGTTAGGAAAATAACGTTTTTTCGGAAAGTAACGGCTTTTTGAAATGTTACTGTTACCCGTAAATTTATAAGAGATAATATTAACAGGATTTTTTTATTCAACAAAAACTGATTAAATAAATTTAATCCATAAAATTTATCACTCAATCACATCATTTGCCAAATTCAAATCCATGTCCTAATCCAAAGCTGAAGCCGAAGCCGAAGATGACGGTGTGAGGGAGCATCTTCTTCTTAGCTCTTTAAGAAGTAATGGAAGTGTTTCCTTATATAAGGACAACAATTTTCCTTTCTTTTGCCGATATGGGACAAATGACTTTTCATTTGCACTTTGCAAATGAATTTTCGTTTACTCTCCAAAATGGTTCCATCACTTTTCCTATTCTCTCTTTTGTTTTTCCCATTCACACTTGCTAAACCCCAACATTTGGAAGTGTATTTGGAATGATATTGGTATGTATAATTATTCACTATTGTGTAAAAAATATGACTAAGAAGTATGATGATTTGTCTGAAATTTATATTAGGCTTATATGAAATTTGAATATAAATAATACACGTGATTTTTTACTTTTTTGCTACGTAAAAATGAATTGCAATTTTGTAATAAAACAGAGAAATATGTTGCGAGTGGGTCTCAACTGGAAGACAATTCAAATTATCCTGTGGGAAAATAGTGATAGAATATTTGTTTAAACTGTATAAAATTTTTATTTTCTTTTTTCTTTTAGTGTCATATTTTGTTTTGATTGTGACAATATATTAATTTTTTACCAATAATAAATATTGGGAATGCATAAAAAAATATATAAAAAATTGATATCAAATGCATCCCAACTAAATGTTTTATATGTTTTGTACACTATACCAGATTCATTCAGTAATCATACCAATTGCATACTGCCGAAAATCAAATTCTTGCAAGTTTAATACATAAGGTATTGCTCATATTATTAAATATTATATAAGGTAATTATGGTATGCCTTTTGTATCCGTTAGGAATGAAACTGAATAGTCACTGATGTTACTTAATGTAATTTAGCATGAGTATTAATTTTGTATTCAACTGGTGTCCTACTCTAAATGAAAAAAAGAAGATGTAATTGATGTTGATACAAAATTTAATGATCGTTCTTTTAAATTAACATATTCATTTCTTCAAATAATTATACAATTGTATACTAACTTCATTGATAATATAAAACAAGATATAGTTGAGGTTATTACAAAATGTGATGGTCCCTGTTCTACATTGATATAATAATTTCTTTAAGGTATTTATACATGTTGAATACAAATTTCATTAATTTTTTTTTATTTTAATTTTTTTGTGTAGAATATGGAGTAAAAAAACCAATCATATATGAATCTAGATTCCAAAAGTATATAGTTTGGATCTAAATTATAAGACAGAGTTATTTTATGAACTCTAAATTGGTATTCATTTTGTTTTAGTTAATAAGACATTGTCAGTTCATAAACTCAACATTTTGAATCCAATGGGTATGCAGTTTGTTTATAACTTTTATTCCAAAAATTATTATACTTAATGTGTAATGGGAAAATAACTTCTGTGTCCACTTTATAAAAAAATAATTACCATAATTGTCAATATTATTTTTTGACAATAAATGTCAATTTAATTGAATATTCAACTTCATATTTTTTCTCTCATCCCAAAATTTTACCACGCCCAACAACTTTATCACGCCCGCGATTTTCTCACCCCCATGCAATTTTATCTCCCGTGACTAATATTTTCTTTCCAGCTACTGCAATTTTCTCTCTGGCGCTTCAATTTTCTCGCATCATTGAATTTTAAAGGTTAGTGTTGACTAAGCTCTGTTCACTTAGGGTGGTTGCACTACAATCTGCAGTTTTTGTTGGCCTGCTTTATACTTTACTGATCCTTTAATCTGCGCGATTGCAATTTTGGTCTTCAAGGTTTAATATCTTCTTTTTTGTGTTGAATCCTTTTTGTTTGTTGCTTTATGTTGAGATTTCATTTGGTTGAAGTTCCTATGAGTGTCTGGTATAATGTTCTCTTATCTAATCAGTATGATCTCTTCTAGCATTTGTGTAATACAACTTCAATCTAGGTTTAATTCACGTGTTAGCATCTGTGTAATACAACTTCAATTCATGTTTAGTTCACTTGTTAGCATCTGTGTAATACAACTTAAATTAAGGTTTAATTCACTTGTTAGCATCTATGTAATACAACGTCCATTCCGGTTTAGCAACATCAATTCAGGTTTAGTTTACTTGTTAGCATTTGTGTAATACAACTTTGATTAAATTTTATCCACTTGTCAGAATTTGTGTAATACAGATTCAATTCAGATTTAATTCACTTATTAACATTTGTGTAATATAACTTCAATTCAGATTAAATTCACTTATTAGCATTTGTGTAATACATCATCATTTTAGGTTTAGTTCACTTGTTAGCATCTGTGTAATACAACTTCAATTCAAATTTAATTCACTTGTTAGTATTTGTGTAATACAGCTTCAATTCAGTTCACTTGTTAGCATTTGTGTAATACAACTTCGATTAAGGTTTAGTTCACATGTTAGCATTTTTGTATTACAACTTCAATTCAGATTTGATTCACTTGTTAGAATTTGTGTAATACAACTTTGATTCAGGTTTAGTTCACTTGTTAGCATTTGTGTAATACAACTTTGATTCAGGTTTAGTTCACTTATTAGCATTTGTGTTATAGAACATCGTTTGAAGTTTAATTCACTTGTTAGCAATTGTTTAATATAACTTTAATTCAAATTTAATTCACTTGTTAGCATTTGTGTAATACAGTTCACTTGTTAGCATATGTATAATACAACTTCAGTTCAGGTTTAATTCACTTGTGGAAAATTTAAAGGTTAGTGTTGAGTAAGCTTTGTTCATTTAGGGTGGTTGCACTGCAATCTGCTATTTTTGTTGGCCTCGTTTGCTAACTGTGGTCTGAAAGGTTTAATTGCTTCTTTTTTTGTGGAAGCCTTTGTTTGTTGATTTATGTTGAGGTTTCATTAGATTTTAGTTCATGTGAGTATTCGATATTCAGTTTTCTTATCTTATCAGAGATCAACCCACTCTCTTTAAAGTGGTGCTCTTGTAATAGTCAGTGTAACTGAACATGTTATTTATCAATGTTCAGTTTTATTCAATTTGTGGTTTATATATTGGATGCAGTATCAGGTTTAGTTCACTTGTAACTATTTTTGTAATACATCTCTAATTCAGGTTTAATTCAATTGTTAGCATTTGTATAATACAACTTTAGTTCTGGTTTAGTTCACTTGTTAACATTTGTGTAATATAGCTTTATTTCAGGTCTAATTAGGGTTTAATTCACTTGTTCGTATTTGTGTAATATATCTTTAATTCATGTTTACTTGCTAGCATTTGTGTAATACGCTTTAGTTCAGGTTTACTTCACTTGTTAGCATTTGTGTGATATAGATTTAATTCAAGTTTAATTCAGTTTTAATTCACTTTTGGAAATTTTAAAGGTTAGTGTTGAGTACTCTCTGTTCATTGAGGGTTCTTGCACTGCAATCTGTGGTTTTTGTTGGCCTCCTTTGCACTTAACTATTCCTTTGTCGGTGCTTGCAACTGTGGTCTTAAAGGTTTAATTTATTCTTTTCATGTGGAAGACTTTGTTTGTTGATTGATGTTAAGTGGTGCTCTTCTAGAAGTTTTTTTTAACTGAAACTTTTACTTTGTCAATGTTCATTTTTATTCATTTTCTAACTTATTTATATGCAAGCCATAATCACAATAGCTACAGGTTTAATTCACATGTTAGCGTTTGTGTAATAAAATATTAATTCAGGTTTAATTCAGTTGTAAGCAAAGTATTGCTCTTCTAGCAGATTAGTCTATATGTCTCTCTCTAGTCTTTTAATTTTAGTAATACCCTTTTAAATAATGTGCAGAAAAAATATGGCTAATCTAGTTTTGATGCTTTACTTCAATAGACGATGGGATGCTAGCAACAAATATATTATTTACTTTGCAGATGGTGTGTTGATACACATAGAGTCAACATTTGCCACCCTCGTTTCTGTAATTGCTAATCAATTGTCAATAGACCATCAACAAGTTAAGTTTAAATCAGATATAAAATTCATCAAAGGTCTCCTCCAATTCAAATTTATAATGATATGGGGGTCAAGGTATACCTTGAAATCAAAAGGGAACATCGAGATATGGTAAGATACCCTTTATGTGTCACAACAATTGAACCATTCAACATGGAGACTAATCCTGCAGTCATTCCACTTTTGTGTTTAGACACTTCAGGAGATATGAGTGTTATACACAATTCATACTTCTCTAATACATTTATTGGTATTGATGAAACAATAGGGTTAATTGCATTCAGATCATGTGGGGAAGTTGATTACCAAGAAGAATTAGCACCAGGCATCATTGTCAATCCCAATCACTCTTTATTTGAGAAAGATCAGATGCATAAGAATAAATATGTCCTTTCCAGTGCACTAAAAAGACATTCCATTCTTAATCATTTTCAATTCAAGACAACAAGATCAAACTCGATCAGGTAAGACCTAAATTCAAGTCACTTTAAATTATTAATATTTTTCTACATCTATTCGATACAGTGCCTACGAGAAACTACAGTTAGAGTTTACGAGCTTCAAGCTTGAACAAATCTAAAACGTTCAAGATTAGAGAATTTGAAAGTGAACACACATGTTTGTTGCTACATAATTCATTATCGGAAATTCTAGCAACTAAGAGTGTTGTTGGAAGTATTATTGTGGGTAAATGTGTTGAACAAGATGTTATTTACACATCAAAAGTCATACAACGTGACATGTTAACTGAATATGGTGTGCGACTCACATATATGCTAGCTTAGAGAACTAAAGAAACAACTCTTGAATTAATCGGGGGTTATCCAATTCAATCATGCAAATTCGCCAAGCTACTTTCACATACTAGAGGAAACTTACTTTGGTTCTCATATAAGATTTCACAAATCAGAGGATGACCGTTTTTATATGCGTTTGTAGCTTTGTTCACCTCAATAAAGGATTGGAATATTGTAGACCAATTGTAGTTTTTGATGGAACTTACTTAGAAGTAGCATACGAAGGGACACTACAAACCGCTAATGCCTTAGATGCAGCAGGTCAGACTTTCGAATATGATACTAGTGTTTTTTATATTGAATTTTTTAACTATGTATTAAAAGTGAATTATAATTGCAATAAAAATGTATTAAAATTGTATTAAGCAAATTGTACATTGTGTAGGGAGGATACTGCCACTTGCTTATTCTATTCAGAGAATGATTCATCTTGGAGGTGGTTTTTTGAGCAATTGAGAGATGCATTCGGTCAAAGACCAGAGATGTGTATCATTTCCGATAGGCATGCAAGCATTATTAAGGCAATTTCAACAGTTTATGATGAAGTACCCCATTTCGCGTGTATGTGGCACTTACTGCAAAACATAATGAAAAACTTCAGAAGAAGTCAACAAAGGGTCACTGAGTTGTTGCACTCAATGGAAAAAACATACACCGTGACAGAATTTAATCAATGTATGACAATAATTGAGAAGATAGAAAAGAGGATCAAATATTACTTGTTGTACATTGGATACAAAAAATGGTCGCGTGTGCATGCTGAAGTAAACATAACTTGGAGGATGACATCAAATATAGAAGAATCAGTCAAGTCACGAACAAGACATGCCGAAGTTCTTACAGTCTTGCAACTCTTAGAATTCATGACACAGCTTGTACAGAAATGAAATAAGAATAACACATCCAAGGAGACATTTTGAGGTTTTCACCTTGGAAGAAAATATGAAAATATATTGCGGAGCAATAAAACTGCATCATAGAAATTAAAGGTATGTGTGATCTGTTTGCTAATATTTTTTCTTCGGATTAATATCTAATATCTCTGTTGATTATGTTTTTTTCCTTTTGATAGATTGTAGAGACAAATAAATATGTGTATACCGTATTTGATGGTATTACAGAATTCACAGTATGACTTCACCAACGTACATGAACATATGGGAGATTTTAATTGGATGAGTTGCAATGTCTATATGGTTTGGCCGTTTTAACAATAAAACACACTGGTTATGAGAAATATTGCTCGGATTACTGGAGAGGAGGTCAATAAAAAAAAGAGATGTACAAGAAAAAATTATTGCTGACATATCAATTTCAAATGGATCCCCTACAAAATGAAAGTACATGGAACACACCAACACATGTTCTTGAAGATGTTGTACTTCCACCTCATGGAAAGAGACCTCCGAGAAGGCTAATAAATAAAAGGCATACTCAACTGAGAGAAGATGGATTCAAGAAGGCTAAAATTACATGCAACAATTGTGGACAATACGGTTACAACAAGAAGACTTGAAAAAATATTAGGCCTTATGATCAAGAATTAAAAAATAAATTTTTTTAGCGGTTTATTTTAGAAGCTCGTTTGCTCTACGAATTTGTATCATGTTTGGTTATATGGATTATATTCTTAGTTCCACCATCGCGTGTTATTCAGTTTAATAGAATGCTTTCTTTAGTTGTGTAGTCTCATGTTATTCAGTTTACTGGAATGTTTCTATCTGTATACTTACATTTGATATGATATAGTTGAAATGATTGAGTTTACTAGAATCTTGTTTGTTTATTTTTTTTAATTACTTTTTGCGATAAAATTTAATTTGAATCTATGAGTTTATTCTGATAAGCATGTGCAAGTTTTTCCTTATTGCTCATGATCTTGAAGATCAGTGACTTTGAGCTCATTGATAGTGTCGCATGCTAGTGTGTTGCCACATCAACTTTTCCCTTTCATTCTCAACTAAAAGATTGTAACTTTGTTGTAGCTTATGTTTTAACATTCGTACTGTTCACTAAGAAAGTACCTATAAATTTTTCATCTATGTTGTATTGTTACAATTACCTTCTAAGAGTCAGTATGCTTTTAATCCAACAGACGTGAAATTGCAGAGAAAGTTGTACCTACAAAAGTAGATCGAACAAAATTAAAATCCTGAAACAATTACCATGCTAGCCTCAATACGGACATCAAGAAGGAACAACCTCAAATAGAACACTTACATATAAACAATACCCTATAATACCAAGACTTAAAACATAAACCAATATAGTTTTTCATAGCCATAGTAACTAAAAACGTTTTTACATCATGTAGTTTTCATAGCCATACTAACTAATATAACTATATTTCTTTATCTATCTTGTCTTTCCTCTTCACTTTGAAGGTCACTCTCTTACTTCCTTCTTGCATATTTCCATAATATAGCTCCAAATCTTTTTTGAATAATGTTTCCCTTTACTTGTTGATTTAGAATATGTTGGCCATTACTGACAAACTCCGCAAACGCAAAAACGAAAAAACCACAATCTCTACAAAATTCAATATAAAATTGTTATCAAAATATCGATTTAATTAATAAAAAAATACCTATTTGATAATACTTACAACGAATACTCTTGTTGTCTGGGAACACCTTTAGTTATGAAATGAAACTCAATTTTCTTGAACTCATTCATCTCGCTATATTTTAATTTGGTGTTGCCTTCAATTCAGGACGCTTATCAAAGAACTTGACCACACTTAAATAATATGGTAAAACAGCTGAAAGCATCTAAACAATATTCTTTACCTTTAAATTCACCCCACCCCTAGTCGGAAATAAATCTTACACCTCAAAAGACCTTTGCCCAATATCAAAAACCACAAAAATCCCGTGATGATTCTCTTTAATGTTTAGTGGAATATGAATATAATCCACTTTATCCCACGAGGTTCTTGCCAACAAACGACATCCACATATATACCTGGCAATATCATCAGAATCTTTTAATTTAAATTTCTTCTTATCCCCATGAGCATCAAAAAGTTTAAAGAAAGAATTAGTCATACTTGTCTTGAAAACACAATAAGTCGTCGTAAATCGAACAATACTGTTAGTTTCATATGTTCCTTTCTTTCTTAGGTGATAGAAAATTGCACCAATATGCTGCAAAAAAATAGAATTGAAATGTAAAAAGAACCAGTCTCAACAAACAAACATTCAATTAACTAGAAAGGAATACGTTGAGTACACAAATCATGTCAATAAACTAGGGGAAAATATTTTTAGCATATTATTAGAAGGTCTTAGACTAAAACCTAACCACTTAAAAGCTACATTATGTGCCAAAGAACAGGGGATGTCAAGCCATTACTACCCAACATTCCCACAGTCAGTGCGAACTATTGGTACTCGTAAGCATACTGGTCATGTTTTCCTTACGTTTATTCTGCAAAAAAGTTTTTGTAATAGATCCTATAAAATTACAGGTTTGTAAGTTCAACTCATAGAGTTTTAGAAAATAAGGTAGCAGAATCAAGAATTTCATTGATATTTTTTTTAACGTGGAGTTTCTACACCTCCAAAGAAGTTTCAAGACTCCTAGAAGGGCAAGTGTTCAAAATTATAAATATTACCGTCCCACTAAACTTTATACAATAACCTCATCACACCATTGTTGTCCAGAATGTGTCAATTTGAAAAACCACAGTCTTTTCATCTACCGTACAGACACCCAATTCAAATGTTGGACTGATAACATTAAGAGCATCTGTATAAGGTTTTCTTTTTCCTACCAAAAATAGAACAAAAATTAAAACATAAATACTCAAAATTGAGATAGCAACAACTAAAAAAGAGCAACTACAAAACTAAAGAAGAGATACATGTTGCCAATCTGTGTTAAGAAAATCAGAAATTACTGGTTGTAATAAATCATTCAGAAACACGAAGTAACTGAGATTTTTAGGACCAGTAAATAAGATGAACAAAAATTTATTTGTAAAAAATAATTTAATCTGTAAAACTTACCAAAATCCTGAATACTCTTTTTGATAATTTAGGAAGAAAATCAAGTCCACTGAATTCACAGTGTCCTCTTAAGGAAATTATTCCCCTCTCGTATCCGAGGTTTGATTTGGAATATAACCTCCCAAGGTAAAATGATCTTAATAAGTAGAGTATAGATACCAAAAACTCTACTGTCAGTGAATCAATCCACAGCAGGAAAGTACACGAAGAAATATGTGTTTTTTAAGAAGAAGGAAGATCAGAAAATTCGTTAGTTAATATTTTGAAGACTGAATGGTATTTATTAGCAAGAATAATATATTCTGAAAGGTTGCAACCCTTTTAGAATTGAAACAACCATTAATGAAAGGTTGCAAACTTTCAAATGGTATTGACTGTTCCTGAAAGTTACAACCTTTCAGAATAGTGACGGGAATTTTTTTTAAAATATAGCGGAATTTAATACGGTTCACGCGCGCGGATCCGAGTTGGGTCGGGTTAACTAAAGAGTTGAAAACATTTCGGTTAATTTTTGTTATCAACTGATTAATTGAAAATAATTTTTGGCCATTTAATTAATTAAAGAAATAATTAAAATAAATTTGTCCAAAAAAATTATCTCTCGATCGATCATTTGCCAAAACCAAAGCCGAAGCCTAAGCCGAAGCGAGCGAGCGAGCGACGATGACGGCGCGAGGGGGGTCCCTCTTTCCAACCCTTTTAATAATTAATAGTAGTGTTTATTTATTTAAACTCTCCTATTTTCATTTCCATTACCGATGAGGGATTATTGCCTTTTTTATTAAAGCATTAGAGGACTTTTCAAGTCCCCAACCTTTCAAGTTCTAAATTTTTCAAATTCCTCTCCTTCCCTCTATTTCCCATCAATTCTTGTTACATACCCAACAATCCCCCACATTGATGCGGAATAGTTATAACATAGGAATGCATGGACAATTGTGTACTTTACAAGCAAGGATTAATTGCATATGGATAAGTAGGTTTCCCCTTGGACTTTCCGTAGTGAACATATGTCGGATATACTCGATTAATCGGTAGATGTGATATCTTTGAACCGTCGAACTTTGGTGTATACCTAGACAACCATATGTCACACAATTAACCCTTTACTGTTTATGATTCTTACGGTTGTGTTCGTTTTAGCAATGAACACATCCTGGTTTCATGAGTGTATAGAGAATAGGCATTTGACATAAAATTCTCTTTGAAGCGGCTTCCACTTCACACTCACATAGGTGATTTCTAACCGTGTCATCTCGTAGATACACTATTTGGTCAAATCTACCAAACTTAGCAAATCATTAAAAACTTTAAGCTTTATTACCTCATTAACAAGCCTTAAAGTTTTAACCTTTTCCTGAACATTGTCTTCATCATGAGAATGGATTAAGTTAATTGACAATGTCGAACCGTCAGCCACAACTTTGTTTTTCTCCTTGAATCTAGCTCTTGGGATCTCCAGTCCGCTAGATAGAGTTACCGTCATGCTGACTTGTCCTAAGCCGTAAACCCATTCCCTTAGATGATCTTTCAACTGCCTCTCTCACTAGGCCTTTCGTTAGTGGATCTGACACATTATCGCTTGACTTTACATAGTCAATTGTGATAATTCCACTAGAGAGCAGTTGTCTTATGGTGTTATGTCTACGTCGAATATGACGAGACTTCCCGTTGTACATAACACTCCCTGCCCTACCTATTGCTACTTGACTATCGCAATGTATGCAAATTGGTCCAACAGGTTTGGGCCAGAATGAAATATCCTTTAAGAAATTCCAGAGCCATTCCGCTTCTTTACCAGCCTTATCCAAAGCAATGAATTCAGATTCCATTGTGGAGCGAGTAATACATGTCTGTTTAGAAGATTTCGAAGAGACAGCTCCTCCACCAAGTATGAATACATAACCACTCGTGGATTTTACATCATTTGACCCTGTGACCCAATTTGCATCACTATATCCTTCAATCACAACAGGATATTTATTATAATGCAAAGCATAATGTTGTGTCCATTTTAAATAAACCAACACACGTTTCATAGCCATCTAGTGAGTTTGATTCGAATTACTAGTGTACCGACTCAGTTTACTAATAGCACATGCTATATCTGGTCGCGTGCAATTCATAATATACATCAAACTTCCCAACACTCTGGCATATTCCAATTGAGAGTCACTTTGACCTTCATCCTTTTTAAATGTACAACTCAAATCAATTTGAGTTTTGACTATATTGAAATTTAAGTAATTGAACTTATCCAATACTTTTTCAATATAATGAGATTGAGATAATGCTAGTCCCCGGGAGTTTTGATAATCCTGACCCCTAAGACAAATCAGCAACTCCTAAGTCTTTCATATCGAACTTGTTGGACAATATGCGCTTAGTAGCATTTATATCATCAATTTCTTAACTCATTATTAACATGTCATCAACATACAACAAACAATGACTTCATGATTCATAACATTTTTAATGTAAACACATTTATCACATTCGTTAATCTTGAATCCATTTGCCAAAATTACTTCATCAAATTTAGCATGTCATTGTTTGTGTGCTTGCTTGAGTCCATAAAGTGACTTCACAAGTCTGCACACTTTCTTTCCTTTACCAGGAACTATAAACCCTTCAGGTTGTTCCATGTAAATTTTTTCCTCTAACTCTCTATTTAAGAAGGCTGTCTTTACATCCATTTGGTGGATTTTAAGATCATGCACTGCTTCTAGTGCTATTAACATCCTAATTTATGTTATCCTTGGTACTGGAGAGTATGTGTCAAAGTAGTCCAGACCTTCCTTTTGTCTATACCCTTTGACTACCAGTCTAACCTTATATTTGTCAATAGTCCCATCAGGTTTCATTTTCCTTTTAAAGATCCATTTTGATCCTAAATGTTTATTTCCTGGAGGATGATCAGTCAATTCCCAAGTGTGATTGCTTAAAATTGATTCAATCTCACTATTGACTGCTTCTTTCCAATAAGTTGACTCTGACGAAGACATAGCTGCTTTAGAGGTTTGAGGCTAATTTTCAAGTAATAGTGCTACAAAATCTGGTCCGAAAGAAACAGATTTTCGTTTTCGAGTACTTCGCCTAGGTTCCTCACTAGTTAGAATATTTTCTATTGATTCTTCTCGTGGTCGTTTAAGTCTTTCACTTGTTGACTCAATTTCAATTTTATACGGATAAATGTTTTCAAAAAACTCTGCATTATCTGATTCAATTATCGTATTAACATGAATCTCAGGATTATCAGATTTGTGAACCAAAAATCGACAGGCTTTACTATTCACAGCATACCCAATAAAGACACAATCTATTGTTTTGGGTCCTATTTTAACCCTCTTAGGTAAAGGAACCTCTACCTTGGCTAAACACCCCTACACTTTGAAATATTTGAAGTTGGGTTTTCTTCCTTTCCACAACTCATATGGAATTTATTATGTTTTTCGATAGGGTACTCTATTGAGTATTTTATTAGCTGTAAGGATGGCTTTCCCCCAAAGATTTTGCGGTGAACCAGAATAGATCATTAAGGCATTCACATTTCCTTTAATGTTTTGTTCTTCCGTTCTGTCAAACCATTTGACTGTGGTGTATAAGGTGCAGTAGTTTGATGAATAATACCATATTCCAAACATATCTCTGCAAAAGGAAATTCATATTCTCCACCCCTATCACCCCGAATCATTTTTATCTTTAGATTCAATTGGTTTTCCACTTGATTTTTGTATTGCTTAAATGCATCAATTGCTTCATCCTTATTATTAAGAAAATAAACATAACAAAATCTAGTGCAGTCATCAATAAAAGTTATAAAATACTTTTTCCCACCACGAGATGGTGTTGACTTCATATCGCATATATCTGTGTGAATTAAGTCTAAAGTTTTAGAATTTCTTTCAACAGACTTGTAAGAATGTTTAACAAACTTACTTTCCACACAAATTTCACATTTCGACTTATCACATTTAAAATCAGGCAATACTTCTAGATTAACCAATTTTCGCAAGGTTTTGTAATTTACATGTCCCAAACGGGCATGCCATAAATCACTTAACTCCAATAAGTAAACAGAAGCAGAATTTTTATTAATACTGTCAATAACCATTACATTTAGTTTGAAAAGACGCTCATTGAGGTAGCCCTTTCATATAAACATTTCATTCTTACTTATTACAGTTTTATCACTAACTAGGACACACTTAAACCCGTTCTTAACGAGTAGTGCAGCAGAAACTAAATTCTTCCTAATAGTAGGGACATGCAGAACATTATTTAAAGTCAACACTTTGCCGGATGTCATTTTCAGCATTACTTTCCCAGTAAACTATATTGTTGAATTTGTGTTCATATAAAGGTCCCCCAATCAGCTATAATCTCATGTTGCACCTATGAGAAACTTTAGTAGTTAACCAACTATGAGCTTGATATATAAACTCCTAATATATTCAATACACGAGGACACTCACATCCTAATCTAGTTAAGGTCAGCACTAGAATCCTACCTGCTCTATTCGCTTCCTGCCATACTAAAGTTGAACTAAAGATGAATTCCACATACTACATCTCAAAAACAAGGCAGTAATCAAAATATAATCATTGTTAAACAACAAATAATTAAGAAAAATACATAAACATAGATTCAAATTCTACTAGCACATACCAGATATCTACTCTCTGGTAGACTGACATTTTTTGGGTAAATGATTTCGTGTTTGTCCATCCTTTACGGGCTTTTTCTTCTCCGATACATCTTTATTTTTCAAATTTTTTTGACTGAAATTGAGGAGGTAAATCCTCAAAATCGTCATCATTGTACACGAGTTTCTTCAACGTAGTTCCAAATCAACACATATTTTTTTCAATTTCTTCACTGTTTTAACCTCTTTAACTCATTTTTTTACCTTTCTTATGCTTCTTGCTATGCTCCTCATTGTGCTGCTCCTCTTTGTTCTGCTCACCGAATTTGTGAGATTTCCAAACATAGACTTGGACCATAATTAACTTCATCCATGGAAGTAGGAGGCGAAACTTGACGCTTCGTTCGACTTCTTCAATAAACTTTCGGATTCGAAGTATCAACATCCCTAACTAGCCGTGGACTTCTTCTATGAGATTTTCCTTTACCTTCTTCCATTAGAATTTGTGTAGAAAAAAAGAAGAAGAAAGATAAGAAAACCCTAATTTTTTGGGACAGGCGAGGAGAAAGAAAATAGAGAGAGGATATGAGTGAATACATTTTTACTTAGTTTAAAAATTGTATAAAAAGGGAATAAATGCGTTTTAAAATTTTTGTAAGTTAATATAGATAAAATTTGACAAAAATGATGATAAATTTAAAGTACAATTAAAATTGGTAATTCTAAAATAAAAGGCCTTTGTTTATATTATTTTCCATGAGTAATTTTATCTTATGAATTGGATATGGATTTCACTTTAAAATTTATGAATTTAAAATATCAGATCAGGCTCTTTGGATTTTTGGATATCAAAAAATCCTAAATATTATATCTTAACTCAATCTAATCAAAAAAAATTTATTTTGTGGGACAAAAAAAATAACAAATGGTTTGAATAAATGTAAAAGTTTTATAAAATGACATTTATTCGATTAATATTTCTAATTATAGCAGTAGAATAAAACTTTCAAGTTGTAACAATAAAAACTTCCGGATTGTAAGATTTTATAAAATTAAAAAAAGGAAGAGTTTTTAAAAGTAAATGTAAAAAATCAGTTTTGAAAAAAATAAAAAAGGATAAAACTCAAATTCGAAAAATAAGACAAAAACGGATAAAGGTTCCTTAATTAATTTTGACTTCGTTGATGATAATTGTTAATTGACATAAACATAGGAGATTCAAACAAATTAAGAATATTTATTTTTCTTATTTCTCTTAAATTGGTTAACATTAATTAAAAAATCAGTTTTTATTCATTTTGTTCAAACGTTATCCTCCCTTTTTTTTAGAATTTAGCATCTTTAACGAGTAGATCCGAACTTTTTTGGTTAAATAATCTTCATTATGTTGTAATGGATGACTTCTTATCTATATTAACTAAACATGGTGATAGATGACATCCTTCTGGTTAATATTCTTTATGATTTATTATTTATATTTGTATATTACTGAAATTTAAAAAAGTAAAACAATAAATGATAGTTTTTTGTTTTGTTTATATATGCTAGATTTAAGTTGTGATGTTTTTCGTATGAACATTATTTTGTTCATTAGTACATAATTATTTTTGTGAAACTGAAGTTAATGTTGATACGATTATGGTTTTTATTTTTTGTGTGTGAATATACCATTTATACCATGAATTTAAGCGATATTGGACTACTATCATAATGATTTGAGTATAATTATATGTAATATTAATAGTATTAGCGTTAAAAAGTTGTGAAACTTGTGACAAAACATGTGTTTGAAATGTGTTTAATGGTATGAAATGTGTTCAGTGGTATAAAGTGATAAATGTGTGTCATGCCCCAAGCCTATACCCTGATGTGGCCAACACCTAATGACCATTGCTTGTCTTGAGCGAACCCTTCGCCTGACTTACTTAACTCAGTGGAAGACTTCACTCAAGAAATAACATTAAAATAGTATTTTGCAAAAATAACAACTCAAATCTTATAGTTTACAAGTGAATGAAAAGACTAAGTAAACTAACGCTATCCGTCTATGAAGCCTCTAAAATAAAGACGGATGTTTGGACAGGACACCCAATAATCCTAACAACTGAAAACTAGAAGCAATAACTTGAATAATAAAGATATACTTCTGAATGAAGAGAAACTCAGCAACTGACTCTGAGCTGCTTACTGAATCAAAGGTACGCCGAATGCTCATCCTAGTTACTTAGTGTCAGAAACATGATATGATGCAGGTCAACAGGCATTAGTACATTACATGTACGAGTATGCAAGTTGGAATGTTAAACAACAACTTAAGCTTTAAAAGGAGTACGAAGGAATACTTACCTTGGCTCTGCTGAACTCATGAATAAATAACTCATTATAACTAACTCATTTCATTATATAGAAGTTAAAGAAATGTTATTATAAAGAAAAGCTATTTAAAACATAGTTTCCAACTCTGCAAATGCAAATATACAATTGACTCTGCGATGTATTTAAAATACAAAAAAATATGATGTAAACTCATAATCTTAATAAAAGACATCATGATTCCTCTTAAAATCTAGTTGTGTAATTCATTAAAGAAGTCTCATACCCCATTCATACTAAGTTAAACCTCTTGAGAACTATGCAACTACTATTGTGGGAATTTCTCTTACCGAAAACCGTCACCTAATGACTATAGTGATGAAACAAAGTTTTACCTTACACTTCCAAGGACCATCTTGAACTTGTCAGAGTATAGGACTGGAACTTCCTAATAGATTCACTAGCAAACTGTGAAAATTATTCATCTAAAAGACCCTTTTTGTAAGACCCCGAAAATGACTTTGGTGAATCTAGAGCCTACCATGGTTGTCGTGATGGTCTAAGGCCTAAAATTATATATAATGGGTGCTTGAGGCTGTGCCTAAGACTTTAGCTGCATTAGAAGTCAAACGTCAAGAAACGACCACGACATTCGACGACTAAGTGACCTATTAGCCTCATATGTGGTATATGTGTTTATGTTTGATTAATGAGGTTATAAGGTTCTGAAATGAGTTATTAAAGTTTATATAGGCAGTGTGTCAATTTTCATTATGTTTGGAGGTCAAACGTCCAAGAATGTCCATGACGTTCGAAAGGTTTGGGTATATTTGGGTTGAAAACTTCTGGGTACGACTCTAAGTAGGACCCACAAGGGGCCCTAAAAGAGGACCCCAACTTGGAGCTTAACACTGCCAGGTGCTGCAAAATGACGACCCAAACGATTGCCAATCGACCAGGCGAGGCCCGTCGATGGGTAGCGTCGATGGAGCCTGAAAGATTGAGCGTTGAGGAGAAGCAGTAGCAAACAACGAGACCCCATCAACGGGGTGTGGTCTCACTCACGGACCTTCGATGGTAGTCCGTCGATGGTGCTGTGAAATTGTCTACCAGTTTTTCTGTTAAGGACTTGAGGTTTTTGGGAAATTCACCCCAAATCTTATAGAATAAGATGACAGTTTTTTTGAGTGTTTATGGGTATTTTAAGAGTATATAAGTCATTGGAATCTCATTATAAGCCTAACACCTAAATCAAAACACATTCCCTCCCAAAGTTTCTTCAAAAACCTCAATGAGAGTTCAAGGTCAAGATGGAGCTTGAAGATTGTTCTTCAATGGAGTTTCTTCTTAAATTATCATTGGTTTCTTGTTATAAGGTATGGGAGTTCTTTATCTAAGGATTTATATCATCTTAGAGCCAATTTCAAATATGATTTCAAAGTTTTCAAAAAGATGAAAATTCCAATTTCTACTCTAAGTCTTGGGTTCTTGCATGAAAGGTTTTCAAACGTGAATATATGATGTAATTGATGTATAATTGATTTTTCCAATGAAATTATCTATGAACCCTTTACAATCACAAATCTCTCAATTTGACTAAATTATGGGTTATTTGATCATGCTTTGATATTGATGAAGTCATGTATAGATCATTATGGGCATTTTATTTAGGCTTAAGTCATATGCGGCCCCTTAAATTTGTCCGTATATTTCACTTAGACACCTCAATTTAGCCTCATACCTATTGAACACTTGAACCTTAACAAATTTATACCAATTTAACACAAAATGATAGTCAAATAAAAGAGAAATATGTGTGAATTTCAAACGCTCAAACATAACAAATGGACCAAAGAAGCGATGACACATGGAAACTGGATTAATTTTTAAAAAATTTTTATTTAAATAATCAAAAAGCAATTTAAGAAAACAAAATTGAATTAATCCAGCCCACCCCACCGGCCACCCACCATTCTTCTTCTTCTCGTCGACCTGAACTGCAACCTCCATGCTTCTTCTTCTTCGTTCCCTTTTCACTTGCCCCGACGTCTCAACGCCAGTCAACAATAGCCTCCAGCCTTTTCTTCTTCTCCATTGAGTTTTATCCATATTTTACCATTATTGTTAATCTAAGCTAATTCCTCATTCATCTTTAATTCTAATTGCATTAAAACCTTCTATTCATTATCTTTAATCTTCTTTTCACTAATAATTATTTATAACAAATTACAAGAAAAAATAATTTTTTACCAAAAAAATTAATTGCTTCATCGGAATATTATTTTTATAGAAACAATGAAACTTTCCCAAAATATTTGAGATTTTAATTAGATTTACATAGAAAAAGAAAAGAAAAAGAAAAAACAAAAGAAGAATTTGAGGGAATTGGAGAAAAGATGGACGGGGTGGGTGTGGGTATGGAAAGAGATGAGAGTAGTTGCAGAAAGGATGTGAGAAGAAGATCATTTTTTTATTTTAAATTAATTGTTTTTATGCGCTATTTATTAATTAGGTTTATTAATTGAAAAGAAAAAGAAATAAAAATCATTTCCAATGGTTTCACGCGCTTGGGGAATGTGAAATACACATTTTTTGCTACATAAGCACTTTGTGTCCAATAGGAACTGTTTCTGAACACATAAGGTGTTCAATAGGTATGAGGCTAAATTGAGGTGTCTAAGTGAAATATGTGGACAACTTTAAGGGGCTGCATATGACTTAAGCCTTTTATTTATGTATAGATTATGGTTAATTGGTTTATAGGCTATTTCAATTTGATCAACTAAATATTTTACATTCTTAGATCTATTGAATTTTAAGCTTATTGAATTGATATCGACTTAAGGTTTATGAATTTTAATGTATTTTCATATAGACTTTTGATTAATGTAATAACTATACTAAATTAATGTCTACGTTGAATTACATTGATGAATATGTAGTAAATTGACCTAGTTTCATGAATATTTTTATAATTATGTTCAATTGTTTGTTATGGTCATGGGTAAGGGCCTTGTGATGTCAAATTGGATGATTTAGCCTTGAAATCAGAATGGTAAGATTGAGTGGGGGTATTCTGCCCTAATTCCTTTTATTTTATGTTAATTAGACTGTAATTATGTTGTGATTGGTATGGTCTACTTATGTGGGCGATGCTATGTGAATTGATGTGGCCTTATCGGCGTTAGTTTATGCAATATGATTATCATGGCCTTGTCTGCACAACTTGAAGTATGATGATGTCTTGTGTATTTGTTTTATGTGAAGTATGAGTATATCTATCTATATGTGAATTAATGTGAAAGTATGTGTTCCTTCTATGTATCTTAGGAAATCATGTAGACTATAACTATATGCTTCTATGTATACTCTTAGGGTTGACGCATGGTTGTTACTACTTGACTATATGAGTCTATAATGGTTATATTGATTATGATATGGTAGTGTATAGGATGAATAAAAGATGATAATGGTTATCCCTAAGTTTCTTAAGGAATTACTTGTATTATGTTTTAAAGTGAAGTATGTGGTGTCTTGTGTTGGTTGACTTGTCTCCCTTGCTTGATGAATGAATGAATGTGAATATATGACGTCTTTACATAAGATTCAAAAGTCTCTTAGTTTTGAATGTATGGATGACATGTGACCTTAAATGATGTTAAGAGGGTGTTCTATGTGAAACCTTGAACCTAGTCTTAAGGTAATGAATGTTGAAGTCGTTAGCCGTAATGGTATCGTTCAAAAGGAATGATGGACTTAAGGTTAATTGGCTGGAACAACATCATATTAATCCTTAGGAAAGTCATCGTGAGCTTCTTGTCTCCATTGAAAGGTAGCCCTAAGAGGACCTCTTTGGTAGGGTAAATGTAATTGGTTTATGAACTTAATATGGAACCCTTTTATATGAACCTTAAATGTGAATTACTCTATGAGAATGAAGGCTAGAACCGAGTGAGTATGGTAAGGGAAGTAGTTATAGTTAAGGATGATACTATATTACAAAGCATTCCCTTAATATCCCTTAACCATGTGCCTACATGGGATGTGTGCAAGTTCTACCACTGGCTAGTAGAACACCCTCATCGAAGTAGGTTAGAACTCCAGATTCCATGCTTTACTACCATGGTCTATGTCAGTTGTTTCCTATTCTCATCATATGGGATATGCACTAGCATCAGGGAAGTTCTATGAGGCTTAAGTGGTGGTATGGGAAGCTATCTAGACATCGCACAATAAGCTTTGAAGGTGTTAGTGAGACTCCTTAGGCCTTGTCCAAGATCATTACTTGAATGTCCTTGATGTAATGAATGTTTCTTAATGAACTAATGAATGTAATGACTTAAGTTAATAAAATTGGTTAAATTATTTAGTACTTATATAGCATAGTTAAGAGTTGCCTAGTAAAGGTGTGAAGGGGGCATAGGAATGGTCACTTCTTATCTTACCCAGATAAGTCTTAAGAATGACTCTAGTTAGGGAAGAGGGTTGAATATGTAAACATGATCTAAGCCTTAGTTAGTCTTAAGGATTACTTAGGTAATCTTGAAGAGGTCAATCATCGACATTATCTTCTTAAGTAAGTCTTTTGATAGCCTTTGGAAGGAGAATGTCATATTATTTACGTGTTGATATATTAAGTGAGATGATTCTATCCTAGTTAGTTTATGGAACTCTTAATTGTGTGTGTGTAAAGGATTGTATGGGTGATCACTTCACAACTCACTCAAGTGAACCTTAGAATCACCTTTGGTAGGAGGATCTCATGTTCATATGTTTGAAGTCTTGTAAATGTATATTAATCTAATTAGGGGTAGTCTTAAGGATCAATTAGGTGTGCTAAAGAGGGTGTATCGGTGGTCTCTCAGGATAGCTTTTAGTGAGTCTCAGGATAGCTTTTAGTGAGGGAATTATATGTTAAAAGGTGTGCGAGGTAAAGTGAAGGAACTTCATTGTAACAGTGATTGAGTACACTGTACAGTAAAGTGAATTCACTGTAAAATTTCCTAAATTGTGATTATTTGCTTAAATGATTTCTTATGTGTTTCTAAGATGTTAAATTTTTTTTATATGCGTATAGTATTATGTTTTAATCGAAATTCATGAAAAGCATGTTATTTACTAAATGTCCCTTTTTCATGGTTTCTGCAGAACTTCCAGACATAGTACATGTAATGTGCTAACTACTTCTTTTCCCTTTTTGACTAAAGTGTAGGGAATTGGCTGTTTTTATGTGTCTTGGAGGATGGATAGGTTTATAAGGATTGAAGATGAAGTATTGGTGAGTCCTCATCGATTCGAGGACAATATCCACATGTCCCTTATGTCATAGTCTTTATTTTATTGTCTTGTATGGGATTAGTCCCAAGTATTGTATACTCTAAAGTTTAGATGGTTCAAGTAGATGTTGTAAAGATTTGATGTTTTAAATGAAAGTCTTCCACTTGTGTAATGTATATGAAAAAGTTCTTCGTGTGTGTAGAAAGTTTTAAATTCTTACTCATTTTAGTATGTTTATTATGCAATGAATGATACGAGAGGATTAGATGAGACTTCTTGAAGTCTCATTTGCCGTGTGACTACACAAGTATACTCTAACTTCTAGGGTGTACTTGTGGGTCGTGACACTTTTCTACCCATAATGGCTACATGGTTTTCATAGAGACTTGAGTTAATATGAAACTCACACCCCCACATCGGTCCTCAATACTACTCCCAAAAATATACTTATATTGTATGTTTTAAAAATAACTTTTCCTATGATTTGAGATTAGTATTCAAAAACATAGATCAAAGGCTATCTTGGAAATCTTTGTTTCCCTACTTGCTTCATTTTATAAATCTGTAACTCTTTTCTGAAAACTAGACCAAAAGCTCTTTGAAAATAATAAGCTTCTTACTTGTTTAAACATCAAAACATTTTAAATCTCTTTTGGGATACTTAGCCCCCCTATACTTTTGAAGAAAAGAACTTCAGCTTAACTCTTTACTCTTTACTTAGCTTGAAACTTTAATCTTGAAACAACTCGTCGGGAAATACTTGTTCCCTTATATTTTTTTGAAGGAAGAAGTTCAACTCTTATCTCTTTTCTTAACCTAAAATTTAATTCTTATGGAATACTTAGTTCCCTTATAACTTTTGAAAATTGATCTCTAACTTTTAACTCTTTTCGTAACATGTAACTTGATCCTTAAAACAAAGTTAACATGTTTGTTAGAGACTTTTGGGAACTTTAAAACTTGCTTTGACTTGCTTCCTAACTTTTAGACTTTACTCTTAACTTCTTTGACTTTGATTTTAAGTTTCCTTGAATTAGATTGTGGATTCAAGATTCATTATCTCATGTTTATGGATGATTTGATGATGTTTAGACATACCTTAGAGTGTGGAAATCAACTAGGAAACGTGGGTACTCACTTAGGAACTAGTTCGAAAAGTGGAGAATGAATAGGGTGAAATGGCGTCCTTGGCGCTCTGAGAGGCGTGGGGCGCCAGGCCCAGACCTTCAGAGGCCAAGTTTGGGTACTTTGGATGGACCACCGCCCCAAGGCCCTAGGGACAGAGACTATCCTATGGGGTTATGGGAGGCGCGTTGCCAAGGCCTTACGGACGCGCGTTTCAACTTTTCTACTATGTTTTTCATCTCTAAACCTTCTAAACTTCCATGGATCTTTCCCAAACACTTAGATTCTCTAATACCCTCAATACCCAATAAATTAGACTCATAAAACTATTCGAAAACACGAATCTAATCACTAAAAGCATACTACAACTAAACAAACAAGACATCAATCATTGTTCTCCAAGAAATTCAATTTTCATCATTCAATTAACTCAAAACATGTTAAATTAAGAAAATTGGTGTGTGGGTGAACTAACCCAACACATAAAGATCTCACATAACTTTTTAGAGATCACCCCCGACAAATTAGACAAGTCGAACTTCGACGATCTTGAACGTTCTGGCTTCCTCTTCTCATTTCTTCTCTTTACTCTCCTTCTTTTCTTTTCTATCAAAATTCTAACTTCTTTTCTAAAAGATTGAACTGAATAAGATCAGTTTAGACCCTAATTTATCACCCAAAAATGAAAGAAAATAATTGGGTAAGGAAAATACAACTTTGCCCTTCCCAAATCCAAATTGGATTACCTCTAATCAAACAACCAAACTTCCGAAAGTCATAGCTCACTCATACGATATCGAAATCGTGCAAGCTTAGTAGCATTGGAATGATCTATCTAAGGGATTTCCAACCATATAAATAACTACCTCTAATTCATCCTTATCTAGGAGTTATGGCTGTTTGAAGTTGACATTAAAATCACAAGGTCATTATTTGTTTGTATGTTGATGACATGTTGATCATCAGTAGAGATACTAATGACATAAATGATACTAAATGTATGCTAGAAATCAAGTTTAATAAGAAAATTCTTTGACTTGGTGATGCGATCTTAGCTATAAAAATCCTTACAACTCCATAATGTTTAGCATTTTCACTTTTTCATTTCATTGAAAAGGCACTTGACTTGTTCAAATATTTGGATTTCAATATTGTCAAGACTCCAATGTATGTGAATTTTGCATTTCAAAAGGGTGAAGGAGAAAGTGACTCAAAATTGGATTATGATGGAATACTTGAAACTATGATTTATATGACGAAGTGTGTGCGATAAGATATAGCATGTGTTATTAATAAGCTTAGTCAGTTCACAAGTGATCCCAAATGAACTCATTGGGTGACAATGAAAAGATTTTTGGGGTATATAAAGCATACTCAAAACTATGTTTTGCATCATAACAATGTCCAACAGTTTTGAAAGGATATACTGATGTAAATTTGATCACCGGAATAAAATAACGTAAAATTCACGAGTGAATATATATTCAGTCTTGGTGGAATACTAGTCCCCTGGAAATCTTCAAAAAAGTTATGAATCGCTAGATCTACAATGATCTCTTAAGTTGAAAGACGCTGGAATTTCTTCATAAATATTCTTTTTTGGCCTAAATCTTTGGCAACAGTATGCATAAAGTTTTATACTCAAGATGCAATAGGTAGGGCATGCAGCATGTTATATAACAGGAAGTCTATTCATATAATACATAGCCATAATACCATTAGAAAACTACTCTCTAGTGAATTT
This sequence comes from Solanum lycopersicum, assembly GCF_036512215.1. NCBI lineage: Eukaryota > Viridiplantae > Streptophyta > Magnoliopsida > Solanales > Solanaceae > Solanum > Solanum lycopersicum. Next base: position 39,758,265 of record NC_090809.1, on the reverse strand, counting down.
CTCACAATTGACTATGTAAAATAAAAGAATAATAAGTCGAATCCACTTATAAAAAAGCATATCTATAGAGAAAGTTGAAAGATCATCTAAGGGAATGAATTTAGAGGTCATTACAATACACAATGGTGGTAATTCTACCTAACAGACTAAGATCATAAGAGCTAGGTTCAAGTAGAAAAATAAAGGTGTGATTGAAGGTTCGACATTGCAAACCAACTCAGCTATTCTCCTGAAGGATACAACATTAAGGTTTGTTAATGACTTCATAAAACTTTAGAAATTTAATAATTTTCTAACTTTGATTGATTTTACCAAATAGTGTATTCACACGGTAACACAATTAGAAATCACCTATGTGAGTGTTAAGTGTAAGCCCCTTCAAAGTGGATGCTTGTCAAAAGTCCATCCCTCTATATACTCATGAAACTAGGTAATGTTCATGGCTGAAACGAACACAACCGTAAGATCCATAAATGGTAAACGATTTATTGTCTAACATATGATTGTCTGAATATATACCAAAGATTCGGTTCAGAGAAATCACATTTATCGGTTGACCATGTATAGATGTATGTTCACTATGGAAAGTTAAAGAGGAAACTTACTTATCCAAATGGAATTAATTCTTTCTTGTTAAGTACACACACTTGTCTTTTTCCTTGTCTTGGAGTCGTCCCTACTCATGTAGGGGATTGTTGATTTTATAAGGTTAGAATGGAAAACAAAGTATTGTGACTTTTATGAAGAATTACGACTTTTATGAAGAGTTGTGACTTTTTTGAATAGTTTTGACTTTTACGAAAGGTTGTGACCGTTTTGAAAGATTGTCACTTTTTTCAAAGGGTTGTGATCTTTATGATAAGGCACAATAATAACCTTTTCACACTACCATTTGTTTTTTTATAAATTGAGAAATCTCCTGTTATTTTAAAAGTCGGTTTTTTGATTTTCTCCTTCTACTACTAAATCTAGTATTGTAAGTGTACTTTACTGCCATTGAGTGGTTCGATGACATTGTGGCTGTAGGTACCTATACAATAGTAAGTAAGATCATTCTATCATGGAAGGATATATTACATGAACCCCGGATACTTGATGAGAATAATTTCCTTAAGGGGACACTGTGTATTCAATGGACTCAATTTTCTTTCTTTGAGAATAATATTTTTTATATCTTTTCTAAAATTTGTTTTTGATTCGAATTTCTACTAGTTTTAATTTTTGTAGTTTCGAAAATAAACTTTAAATTTTGTTATTTCTTATCAAGTTCTTTAAGATTTTGTTCTAAGTATCTTAGGAATAGAAGATGAACAACATCGATAAGGTATGGTACATTTCACCCTCCTCCAACCTCACTTGTGGATTTAACTGAATCTACTTTTTTCTTATCTAGATTTCATTTACAAGACCAGCCCTTATAAGGGACATTTATGAGTCTAACAAATTAATGGATTGAACCAAATGTTATTGAATTTGAGGTAAGTTATATAATTTTGAATTATATATTAATTCAATTTTATATACTAATAATTTGACTTGATCAATGTATCATGAATTCATGATGTAATCCTAAATATGATGTAAATTTTATTCAATAAAATTTCAATGTTTACGACGAGCATAAAAAAATAATATTTCCAATTGTTATGATGAAGAACATGGAGTACGTTATGTTACAAAGTAGAGATGACATTCTAGTAAACAAATTTAGCTTCTTCCTTTTTTCATACGTACAGTAATTTATCAAACAAAATTTGTTTATTAGAAACAACGTCAAATATTTAAAACTAAATATTCAAATATTATATATATATATATATATATATATATATATATATATATATCCTAGGTTGAAAAAATTGTTTTAAAAACTCAAATAAGAGAGTAATTGTAACATCATAAACCACAAAAAATTATTATAAATTAAAAAAAAATGTTTTATGAACTGAATTCCAGATGAAGTTAGTATAAAATTACTTATAATATTTATTTAAAATATAAGTATATCATATCATCTAAATTTAAAACCAAGCCACGGTTGAAAGACAATAGCACTACTTCCTCGGTCTCAATTAATGCGATATATTTCGCTTTTTGAGACTCAAACAATTTAGATTTGACCGAAAATTTACTAATTAAATTCTCTTCAAAAATATTAAAATGAAAATTATATATTTGTACAGTATAGAAAAGTAGAGATAAGGCACAAGTTACCCCTAGACTATGACTTAAATCCCAGAAATACATCTTAACTAAACCAAAACACTATTATCCCCTGAACTCTTTAAATTTTAAAGTCCAAATGGATCACATATAATAGTACTATATATTTTACCTTGTCAAGCCAATACTGAAGATATATAGTACAAAATATAAAGTTACTCAAGATAATTCAAGTGGTGACACAAGTATAATGCTAATGTGGAACAAACGTACACACTGACAAAAAATTTAGTTGTTAGTTTAAAAATAAATAATCTAGTTTGACTTGGAACAGAATTTAAGAAAAAAAGAGTGTGGGAGTCGGACCATTAACCTGGCATGACAAGGTGGCAGCCTACGCCCAAAAATATGCTTTCCAATTGGCACTAATTGCAACCTAGTTCATTCTCAGGGCCAATATGGTGAGAACCTAGCTGCCAGTACCGGTGACTTCATCACGGCCACGAAAGCTGTGGAGATGTGGGTCAATGAGAAACAATACTATCACCATGAGCCTAATACATGTGATGAAGGAAAAGTGTGCGAATATTATACTCAGGTGGTTTGATGTAACTCAGTTTGTCTTGGATGTGCTAGGGTTCAATGTAATAAAGGAGCATATGTTTTATGTTGCAACTATGATCCTCCAGGTAATTTTATAGGCCAAACTCCATACTAGAAAAACGATTTATTACTTATCATTACATCGTCCATCCCATGTGAGGTACGTATGTACGGACGTTGCATATTAAAATTAAAAAAAATAATGTAACAAGTATGGAGTTGCATGCTTCTATATATGGTCTGGTTATTTTGAATTACGAAGTCATGTCCTATTGTTCTAATTAATTATGCTTTCATCATCAAAATCTTAGTAACATGCATTTTCAAACAATAGGGAACTAATGATCTTCTAGAGGACAGAAAACATTATCACACAAATTCACGCATCTCTTTGAATACGAAGTAACCTACTCTAAATATATGAAGATTTATCATTAAGAAAGACGTCAAACAATTCATCATCAGGCAAATTCATGCATCTCTTCAATATGTCTACTCAAACTTCACCACAAATGGTTACTCAGACTTCACCGCATATGGCTACTCAGACTTCATAACACAAACATAAACTAAATATAGTCACAACCAAACGACAAAATTCCCTTAAGAATTTCATCACTATGTATCATTGGCATCGCCACTCAACATCGCTAGCATGCACACACAAAGACTATAAATCATACTAAATAACTAACAAGAAACAAAATATAAATGAATAATTCAACACAATATCAAAAAGTCCGTCAGGAGAACATCATTCACATAATCATCAAGGTCTGACATGGGCACACCAATCCCTAAAAAGTAAAATAATCGTTAAAAGGGAACTATACCACCACCTATTTTAAAAGGAGAATGAATGTATATTTTCAGAAGTTGACCCACGGACCGTAGGTGGGATCCGTGCTTACCCACGTGTAACTCCCTCTGAGTACATAAATAATATTTTTTTGACTTTTTCTTCCCACTTTAGTATCATTTATTTGATATCGGCATACTGGCTTTTTATTAACTTGGTTTGCTTGCAAATTCCCAAGATTTGATTCATTTTATCACAACCTTTTTTTTTTTGAGACTCCAATTCCAACTTGCTATTCTTTACCACTTGAAAAGGTGCATTACATACTACAATTCTTGTTCTCAAGTTGGTCTTTGAAGTTGCAATTAAAACTCAAGTTGGATCATTTCATCGCACCGAGTTAGGTGCAAGTTGCAGAAATCATTCCTTATCTGGAACATAAGATTTTCTAGCCTTTAACCACGTTCAAGCTTTTAAGCAAAAAACACTAGCAAAATTTGACTCACCACACCATTTTTTAACACACCACCTCATCTAAAGCGGCATCCACATAGCCTTATCCAACATAAAGTCCTCCACAACAAGGTCATGGGTCATCAACCTAGGGATTACAACCACCAAGCAGTTCTTCATCACAAGAGTCCATAGACACTAAACAAAACATAAAAAAAATTATATAAATATTCACAATTTGGATAGAAAGAAGTACACTCTAAATTCTAAACCAATTCAATACGCCTTACTGTTTCCAGCAACGATGTCATTTTTCTAACCCTCAATTATACCCATCCTATGAATCAATGAGTAAGTGGTCGCTAACAATATAATAACCAAATTATGAGGTTGGAGTCGAGTCCTACAAGAAACAATATGTCGATGATTAAGAATATAAAGAATTATAAGATACGAATTTGAATCCAAATAAAAATTACACAATTATAAGATGATTTTAGTAACAATGACGGACAATGACAAAGGTCTTTTAAAAAAGAAACCAAAGGAAATTAGGTAATGGGGGGCTAACTATCAATCGCAAGATCCGTTGTACCTTAACATCATGAAAACTCATTCATAGAGAAATCATATATGCCATTGAAACTCAATTATCCACCCACTTCATTCATACCTTAGACAAATATGTCTAAACTAGTTTTATCAAACCTAGCTAAGTAGAAACATCATCAATCAAATTATATGCATTGCATGGATTCACTAAATCTAGCTATATACTGATATATGACTTGTTAAGCCTCAAATTATGCACTAATCAACCTTTGCCAACTTTAATAAACCCTTCAAGCTCAAGAAAAGTAAATGGGAAATTCCAAGGAGTGATCATATCTCTAAGAGAACCAGTAAGGCAAGAAATTGATTAAATAATCAAATACCCATTTTGTAAATGAGTAACATTCAATCAATTACAAAAACATATATGCATGTCAATCAACATAAACAAAAAAAAAAATCTCCTGATAAAATTACACCTACAATTCAAGCAATACTAAAAATGAAATGAAGAAAGAGCGAAAATTATTACAATAATAGAGTATTGAATCTTCAATCTAAAAGGTGAATTGTGAGAAACTTGTTATCAGAACCTAAAACCCAAAGCTAAGAATACCTAATTCTGGATGGTTCCAGTATTGATATGCACATTGGGTTTGCATGGGTGTAAAATAGCATTTTTGTATAAAAATGGTATATTCCCAGTTCTGCCCAAATGCGTGACAGTTTCTCTTCATGTTCGTGACATTTTGTTACACGATCACTATTGTCCAGAATTCTGTATCTTGCGATCATGACCACTGATCATGCCATCGTGACACGTGGGTTTTAAGTTGACCGAGATCACAATGCTTTAACCATGTAATTGTGAATCCTTCAATCGCACCATTGTCAAAAATACAATTTTTTTTCTTTTGTTTTACTCGATTGAATTATTTTATTTCTTAAATTAACTTCTAAATAAACTCTTTACTTCATTTTTCTACAAACATGAAGAAATCCACTTCAAATGCGCCTATTCACACTTTAATAAGCCCAAAACACTTATTCTTCTTACCTTGTTACTATATAGATTTTTTTTTTGTTTTCTTATTTTTTGTTTTTAGTCTTCAATTTAATGTTTAGTTGATTGTAATAGTTATGAGTTGTTTATTTACGGTAACAACACAGAAATTGAAAGTTGAGTTGGAAAGGAAAAAGTGGCAGAAAAGTGTAGGGGTGTAGTTTCTATGAAGCCTATCTACAGTTCATAGAAATATCTACAGGTCGTAGGACGCTCTTGTGGAACTTGAGTTGGGTTTTCGTAAAATTTCAAGTCTCCGATGATAATCTACGAGTGAACATGTTGAACCATAATAAACCTCTTTAGGTTGTAGGAAGTTCCCATGGGAATAGTTCCAAACTTTGTGAAATTATGGACATTGTATATATGGATGGACCTATGGGTCATTGGAAAGATTACAGATTATATCAAGGATTTCATGTCAAGTTAAGTTAGATGCTTTTGGGGTACATAGGTTATATATGTTAGTTCTTGGAGCTATAGGATGTTTGCGGGGTTGTAGGTAGGTCCCATAGAAATTGATCAGGATTGTTAGATTCTAGTACATGTTCTACAACTGAGCATGATGATCCATAGAAGTTTCTACATATCACAGGTCGAGCCGTATAATCCTTCTATTAGTTTTTCATTGAGGTTTTTCTAAAAAAATCTTTTTCTACCCATTTAACCCGTAAACTACGTTATTTTAACCCTATAACTTATTTTACTCTTTCAAATCTACCCATTCCATCCGATTCATTCAAACTCACAAATTCACTCAATAATTTTCTTCTCCAATTCTCGCTCAAGCTTCTAAGGTGAAAAAAGGGTTTCAAGGTCTCTCCCTCCATTGCTAGGGCTTTGATTACCCTAGGTGAGCATGAACTTCACCAATGAAGTCCTTTCATCAATTGGATTAAAAAATAATCGCATTTCTCCTATTTGATCTTCACCCAACATATAGGGTTGCATGCTATTCTCCACTAATTCAAGTCATTGTGATTCAATTGTTAAATTTCAATCTTTTCATGCATGATTTAACTCAATTCCAAGATTTAATAGCAATTCTCTTGTCCCAAAGTATGTTCCCTGTATGATTATCTGAAATGACTTCGCTAGTGGATCCACCTTAGCAACAATGAATGATATGAAGTTCTATCTTGGCAAGTGGAATATCTCTTTTAGGTGTGAGTGTAACATTAGATTCCATGTTACAGATCACATGGTCTTATTGTTGGTTAACATTGAATATCCGATAAATGAACTATGTATTCTTCAAAATTCTTTTCAAAGTTTTCTATTGTCTTCAATTGGCATTAACCATGTTTGTGATTTATGATTTCGCTTTAAAGTCTTTTGTGATGTTTTATTTGGTCATATTTCATGTTTAAGTTCAACATATTATCATGACCTCCTTTTTGCAGTTCCCTATAGTGAATACACCCAAGTACTAATGCATACTATGACTTCATTGTTTCATAATATAGGGCTTGACTTCCTCCCTCCGGTCATGGCTTGATTGAAATTGTTTAGCGATTGACTATTTGGATTGGTGAGTCCTCACAATTTTAGGTCAAGGCCATGGACTGCTTTATTGCTTATAATGTCTTTAGAGTTCCAGATTTTTTGTGACTTTGGGATTTGTCGTTATCACATCTACGAATAGAAGGCTTATGTCAGACTAAGGACTAATTGCATATTCTCTTGTACTTTGTTGTCTATCTTTTATGCCATCTTATGAGTTGACACTTACATTGCTTATATTTTCACTTACAAAAAACATATTTGACAAGACACTATTTTGGAATGAAATGACACGAGCAATAAATTTGAGATAATTTGAAATATTTTCGTAATTTCTCTGAAATGCTAAGGGTGATTGGATAAGTTCATTAATTTCTTATACCCAAATTACCCTCAAAAGTAAAATCACTACTCTTTAAAAGTACCTCTTCTAAAAAGTTCACTCTATACTTTTTACTTTCAATTAGCACTGCCCAAGAGGTGACTATATGAGGCTCCATTTATATTGCGTCATGTGGAAAATATTGGAAAAATAACACAAATCCATTTTTCTGTCTCTTCTTTACACTATAAACTATTATTTCTCCTTCTTACTTTTCTTTACTTCTTTTTCTTTGGTTTTTTTTTTCAAATTAATGTTCCAAATTCTCTACTTCCATACTTATATAATTTTATTCGTGGAAAATATGAAATCCAAAAAGAAAATATTCATTCTATTTCTAACATTTTAATAGTGTCTTTCAATCTTAATATTAATTATTTATATACTAAAAATAGTTAGACAAAATTATTTGTTAATTTTCAAAATATAATTAATTACAATTTTTTATTTTACTATAACAACTTTTTTTTTCTTTTTGTAAGTGTAAATAAAACTTATAAAGTTTTAAAAAAATAAATGTAAATTATTAAAACTATTATTTTATATATGATTTCTTACGAAATTTGTTAAAAAACAATATAACATAAATTTTGATACTAATTTCGAAAAGAAAATATAACGGAAAGTGCATTAATGTTCTTGACAAACAATTACACAAGTTTTGATACTTATTTCATGAAATTAAAAAATGGAAAGCATCCATAAATACCTATATGAATACATATGCTTTCCATCAATTTATACAATATTTTTTATTCTTGAAATTCAAGCTAGGTGAAATTTTCAATCACTTTAATATTTTTTAATTTTTCTTGCTATTTAATTTTTTTGGGCTTCTAAAAAAAATATGATGCTATAAAATATTGATAAGGTATATCTATATAGTATCCTTAAAAAAAAATTATGCATTATCTAAGAATTTAATCTTAAAAGAAATATTATAAATTATTTCCTACGATTTTATTACTTTCTTACAATATAAATTATTTAACGCCGATAATTAAGATGTCTTGATAATATTTGATTTAAATAAAAATAATCAATTAAATTAGGAGTCATGTCAACAAGAAAAAGCATTACCAACATTATCAAAATAAAACTATAAATTAAACTACAAAATAAATGCAATAAAATTTTATTATTATAAGGAGAAACACATGAATACTAACAAAGAAAATAAATTTTTTCAATTTTGAAGAAAGTTATATATAAAATAATTAGTGACCATATATAAATAAAATAATAGAATGAAAAAATTTATCCTACAAAATCAATTTCTAATTTTTTACCAGCGAACATTTAAATTATGATATATGCATGATCAAGTTATAATTGTTTAACACAATAAGTTATGGTTCATGTTAGTATTTGATCAATTTATCTTTACATTTTAAAGGGTTATTAAACTATATTTATTGATAATATCTCATATTAAATTTCATTGTGATATTTCATTAAAAACTGATAGACTAAATTAATTTTCTTTTGTAATTATAAACGAATGTTATTGCTGGAATATTAAAGTTTAAACGAATAGTCAATAGGTCACGAGTTCGAATCTAGGTTACGTTTCAATTCTAAGAATATTTTTATGAAAATCAGACTCTTTGAAGCTTTTAAGATTTAAAATAAATTTTAAATTCTTATTTTTAAAATAAATAATATAGTAAAAGTATATATTTGGATCCTTTTCACAAAAATTGAAGATTTTCATTATTATAAGTCAAATCATTATGACGAAAATAAATGTATAGAATATAGTATTATATGAGTTATGTTCCCTTAAAAATACAAGTCAATTGAATGTGATTATATATGCACTACAGAAAAATTGTTAATTAGATTTTCTTGGAAATTAATATGAAAATTTGCAGGAAAATAAGATTCTCGCGAATTTTCATTCTAATCCCCAATAAAATGGGGGAAAATGCCCATGTAACTATCATTTTTCTTATAGTGATGCATGATGAAGTTATAATTGTGTAATATAATTAGGTATGATAGATGTCAACCTTTGATCAATTTTATTTTCACATTTTACGGATTATTAGACTATATTTATTGATAATATCTCATTTTAAATTTTCTAGACATGTTCATTAAATAAATGACATAAAGAGATCATATAAATTTTCTTGCATAATTATGATCGAATGATATTGCAGCGCGAATGGTTAAAACATAAACGAATAGTCTACAAGTCACGAATTCGAACCTAGTTCAAGTCCCAATTTACATATTTTCGTAAAAAATAGACTCTTTTGAATGTTTCGTTGTATTTAAATTAATTTTTATAACTTTTTGGTAAGTATGATTCTAAGAGTTTATATTTGGATTATTTAAAAAATTAAAGATTTTTCATTATTATAAATCAGATCATTATGATTAAAATAGATATAATGAGTATAATATTATATGAGTTATGTTCCCTCACAAATATAAGTCAATTGAATGTGATTATATATGCATGATCAAGTTTTATTTGTGTTATACAATTTAAGGGATTATGACACATGTCAAACTTTGATCAGTGTATCTTTACATTTTAGGGGATATTAGACTATATTTATTGAAAATATCTCATTTTAAATTCCCTTGTGATATATAACATAGACTAAATAATTTTTTTTGGTAATCATTAATGAATGCTATTATAGCGCCAATGGTTAAATCTTAAATGAATAGTCTACATGTTATGAGTTCGAATCTGTGTTAAGTCCCAATTTTAGGTTTTTTTTAAAAATAGACTCTTTGAAACTATTAGTATTTAAATAATTTTTAATTTTATATTACTTTGTGAAATATGATTATAAAAGTTTATATTTTGATTGTTTTACAAAAAATGAAGATTATTCATTATTATAAGTAGAATCATTATGATAAAATAAATTTAATAAATAAAATTTTTTATGAGTTATGTTCCCTCATAAGTACAAGTCAATTTTACGTGATTATATATGAATGATCAAGTTATAATAGTATAAAACAATTAGTTATGGTATGTGAATCTTTGATCAATTTATCTTCACATATTACGGCTTATTAGACTATATTTATTGATAATATCACATTTTAAATTTTCTAGTGATATTCATTAAACAACTGATATGAAAGAGTGTAAATACATTTCCTTTCGTGATTATGAATGAATTATATTGCAATGCGAATAGTTAAAGCTTAAACGAATAGTCTATTGGTTACGAGTTTGAATCTAGGTTACTTCCCAATTTGAGGTCTTTTAAAAAATTAGACTATTTGAAACTTTTAGGATTTAAATAGTTTTTTAATTCATTTATTTTTGTAAATAAGATTGTAAAAGTTTAAATTCTGTTTGTTTCAAAAATATTGAAGATTTTTCATTATTATAAATCGAATTAATATGATGAAAATAAATGTAATGGATATAGTATTATATGAGTTATGCTCCCTCACAAATACAAGTTAATTGAATGTGATTATATATGCATGATCAAGTTTTAATTGGGTAATACAATTAATTATGGTACATGTCAACCTTTGATCAATTTATCTTCACATTTTAGTAGTTATTAGGCAATATTTATTGATAATATCTCATTTCAAATCTACTAATGATATTCAATAAACAAGTGATATGAAATATAGTAAATACATTTCCTTTCGTAATTAAGAATCAATGATATTGCAGCGCAAATGGTTTAATCTTAAACAAATAGTCTATAGGTCATGAGTTCGTAATCTATGTTTAAGTCCCCAATTTTAGGTATTTTTTAGTTTTTTTTTTAAGTTTATAGTTCACAAGAATTTTTTAGTTTTTTTTCAAGCCTGTTGTGTGCACCATTGAAATCTTCATGATTTTGGGACAACAAACTATCATCCTCATCTAACCCCAAAACATTATTAAACAAGTAGTTTAATTGACTTTTCTTGCTATTTTTATTCGTCTTGTTAAATTTATATAAAGCTAAAAAAAAAATCTTGAACAACAAACGAATCAACAAAGTAAAATCAAACTGATGAGTGAAGTATTGAAGAAAAAAAGTAGAGAGAGAGAGAGAGAGAGAGAGAGAGTAAATAAGAAATAAAAATTCAAGAGCGGTTTTCTTTTTTGTCGGGAAAAACCAGCGCTTTTTAAGCCAAAGGACGATTTGGTCATTTACCCCTGTCTTGCCGTTTCATGCCAAAAAAGAGTCTTGCTTTAGCTATACTTTTTAACTTATTATATTTGATTATGTCATGCTTATGTCAATTGACCTGTTAGGATCTCTACAGGTATTATTCTCCATGTCACATCTAGGATATATTTTTTATTGTAATATACATGAAGCATGAAATAATAAGAGATTAAAAAAAAGAGTCGTGCCACAACAAAAACTGAGGCATTAGGACAGATGCACCCATTTTTCTAAAAATATTCAATTGATGTGCATTCAAGAAACTCGTAGGGTATTACATTCCATGAGCGATGGGTGGTATGAAAAATTAGTCAAAAATCAAATCTATGATGCGCAGAATCACTGTTGGCGCCCCACGCTAGGAGCCAAATTTCTAAGAGCCTTACCGGGTGCACTACATTCATGTCGTGTCAAGGGGTTTCCAAGATAGGCACACTGCTAGTAGGCCGTGACAGACCATAAAATTTTGTGTGATTTCTCAATCATGTTAAACCACCATTCGACCTAATAGAAAGATATTGACGAGACGGAGGGCTCACCAACTAAAAACTAAATATTATTAGCCCCTCAACATTAAAACTCTAGTTCCCTAAAAAAAACCTACCACACCCATCTATAAAACAGCCGCTGAAAAACCCTCTCTTATCGCAAAATAGTTTCTTTTCTTCTCCATTATTGTCTTCCCCGAAATCTCCGCCCCATACTGTAATTAACTTTGCCTTCCTCACTTTTCTCCACAAAACAACAACACAAATTTTCCATTTTCTTCGTCCTCACAAACTTTCCCCATTCTCCATTCGTGATCTACTCATAATGGAACAAAAGGGTAAACAAGTTGAAGGTGGAGTTGGTAGAAAAAGGTCCCATGTTGGTATTTTTTGAAGAAATGGGGCAGTAAATTTTTTTTTTTACAAAAAATCTACCTCAATGTTTTATTAAGAATAATAGGGCTTTAAATAGCCAACTTGATTACATAATCTGCAGGAAATCTACATAACATAAATTTACAAAGACTAAGTAGTTTCAACAATTAAAACAATCTAATGAACATTTAAAATTAAAAATCATGTTAAAACTAGGTAACTTATTTTTTGAAAAATGACTGTAGTAACTAAGAGAAAACTCAAGACACCTCCTTTGCTTTAGATATTTCATTTTTAAAAAGTTGATCCTCCTCGAATTCTTCTTGTAAATTTTGTGATTGAAGATTGTTCTTACACTTGCACACTAATGTAACATGATCGACTTGTTTGAATTTCCACATATTGCATCTGGTCTCCATTAACAAATATTTTCCAAGTGCGCGTTTCTTTTGCAGTATATGTAAAGAGGATAATAATCTTTTTATTTTTATTTTTATTTTTGTGCATAAAAGGCACCCTCATTAACATTATCTTATCTGAAGGTGTCACGACCCAGACCGTCGTGATTGACTACCACACTAAATCTTCGGTGGGGAACCACTAATAAAACCAAACCGAGCAACTAAATAAAAAAACTTAGACATTTAAGTCACAGAGTCAGGTTAAATACTAAGTAAATAAATAGCGTTCCCATAAAATCCAACAAAAGTCTGTCAAATAAAAAAATGCCGAAGAATTAACCTACAACCTGAAAGTTGATACACCAAAACATCTAAATCTCAACAAGACTAAACAAGAAGGTATGGGACTCCGATCTGATAAACTAATTAACTAACTAAAACTAATGTCTAATCCCAAAAATGGTGGACATAGATGAAATAGAATTTCATGGAAGCCCAAAACGATTGGCTCCCTTGAATTTTAAGAGAAAATCATTGATCTTCTAAGAAAGGTCTGTCAATAGCCCCTTGATGATGCCCTTTACTCAAAAAAACTAAGAGTAAGTACAATATTAGTACATAACAACATTGTACTGGTAGGATCACAAGTCTATCCTACTAAGTGTAACATAGGCAAGTCAAACAACATTATAATCACATGCATATATATCAACATATACAATATAATAAACATTTACGAACAACGATCAACTTCACAATTCTCAATTTAAACAATTATATCAAGTAGTAGATCCTCTCATTGAACCCAAACCCAAACCGTTAGCAAGTTAGAACGTGGTACCCGATCCTATAGTTATGTCGGAACGTGGCAATCTGAACCTATTTCATGTCGGACATGACAATCTGATCCCATTTGTATGTTAACACATGAAAATTCGATCCGAGATATTTATGCAGGAATGTGGCACTCCGATCCATAAACACACCACAATTACAAACACATGTATACTTTCAAGTCATACAATCAAGATAGATTCCTGACATATAATCTTTAGCCTATCTCATTTACAACAACTTTGTTCATTAATTCAACATTCATATACATACCAGTATCATAACGAAGCAAGAGCATACATAAATGACATAATCACAAAATCACAACCATCACCTACCTCGAAAATAACTTAAAACCCTAAGGATCTTGATCCTTCCCTTTCTAGTTTTGTTCCTTGTTCTTGTTCTACAAACAATATAAATCGCTTAAATTACTCGAAACTATAAAAATTCTATGAACTCTAGATCATACTCATGATCCCAAGCATCCAATTTGGGGTTGTATTAAATTTATAATCTATATGTAAACTCTCCTCAACCATTAATTTCTCATTCTATTCTATTCTAGCGATGAAAAAATAGATTCGGGGAGTGAAAAACTTACATTTAGCCTCAAGATTGGTGAAAAATGAGTAGGAGTCGCCTGAAGTTCGTTCCTTAGATCAAAAAAATAGAAAAATGCATAATAAGATCATTTAGGGGTTTATTAACGATCTTAAGTCACATCAAGCTGCCATAGCGACCCTCACCCCATCGTAGTGGCTCCACGAGAGATGCAAAATCCCCTGCCAAGGCGGGTTATGTGAGATAGTGAGCTAATGAAAGAAATCCAAAAATCACATTTCACAGAATACTTTTCACCCACGATTCTCAAAAAGTACCTTTCATGCTAAGATCAATTTTGAGAGTTCTACTCAGCCGAATTCAATTTTGTAAAGTTGTACGAATTTCTTAACAAGTTATAGGTTCCCTCACGTAATAGAAATTATAAATAATTCACCCAATTTATTTTAGGTTTCCCTACACCTTAATGACTCTTATTTTGTCCAAATCTGGACCAGTTTGGAAATTTCAAGTTACTACGAAAATGTTTTCCGACCCAAAAGTTTTCCTGATGTATTTTCCATAACGACAGAACTCGATTGTTATAGAAGGATATTCTGTGCTCTTGGTATTGAAGAACACTTATTAGTTCTTCATTATAAATATTAAAGCGGTCTTTAGACTCTATGAAAGATGATATTTTAGATTCAGATCTCTTTGGAATTGTCACAAGAATTTTTTACTACTATTTTGTCATCTTTGAAATCCTCTCCAAGCCACCTAATTTTACTAATAATAAACGAAAAAATTGTTAGAATACTTAACAATAGTTTCATCCTCTTGCATCATAAGAGATTCAAAATCTCTTTTCAAATTCTAAATTTACATTTGTCTGACTGAGTTACTTCCTTGATGTTCTTTTTAAAAAATTTCCTAAGCTTCTTTTGTCGTCTTATAAGCAATGATTTTAGGTAAAATAGAATCTGCAACTAAATTTTGGATTACAGTCTTGGCTTTGAATTTCTTCATTTTTCATTCGTATGAGATTTAATATTAGCAAGGTTAGTATTTGAAAGAAGGGGTTGTAAGAGTATATCTTTGATTACAACTTCTAATAGATTATAGGCTTCAGGATATGATTTCACTTTCACTAACAAAAATTGATATATTTCCTCAATTAAATTTTCGGGAATTCAAAGAGAAACTTTTGCTTGACGTTATTTTGGTAAGAAATTAGTTTTAAAAAGCATGTTTGTCGGAAAAAAACAAGTGTTGAGAAGGTAGCCTGATGTGTTAAAATGGGTATCCTTGATTGGTTTAAAAAGGTAGGCCTTGCAGGTTTAAAAAGTATATGGTAGTTCTTTTAAAGATTTCACGGATCCCTTAAGATCATTGAAGCTCTTGATACCATTGTTGGTGTTTTTAATAATTTGGGCAACACAAAAAGATTGAAAATGTCTATCAATATTTAACTAAGCATAATAGGGCATTAGATGTCAAACTTGATAACATAATATGTAGAAAATCTACATATCAAAAATTTAAAAAGACTAAATAATATCAAGAAATACAACAATCAAATAAATATTTAAAATTTAAAATTATGTTAAAACTAGGTAAACTTATTATTTTAAAAAGTGGCTGCAATTACTGAAAGCAAACTCAATATCCCAAAAGAGTGATACCTCTAGTTCGCCGGGCCAAACAAGTTCTGAGGTATGTTGTAAAAAAATAAGTCATAGGGTACCCCCCCAAATTCGGAAAGAAAGCAATGATCATTACATGCAAGATTTGTTTGAATCACAAAATGATACAAAATATTTGGGAGATGAACATGTGGATGTGAGCCAGTTGCTTGAAGAGTTCCCCAAAATTCATGAGATGGTGTACCAATTGAGAATTCAATATATTTTACAGGATCAAGTGTAGAGGTCTAGGATAAAGATATCTATTTCCCAACTCGTGTGTTGAATGACTTCTTGGGCACAACACCATGATAATACAAAATATCCAGAGATGGATGAAGCACCACCTTATCGAGATATTTACCACACACTTTGCGGTGTCAATTCAATAGTTCAGTGGAGAGACGAAAGGACACCAAAAAGCACACTGCCTTACACTACGACCAGCACTACTAAAAAACTGCTAAAAACATTGGACATCAAAGCGACTAAGGACGTCGCTCCAAAAAACGACGCCATTAGCCACATTGTCCATCACTATTAAATAATTTTTTTTAATTATTTTAAAAAAGCGAGGGAGGGCATCGTTTATTTCTTCATTTTTTTGTGGATTTTTGTGTCAACTATATATCATATTAACAATGAATTATTTAATTAATTTTTTAAAGAAGTGATAAACATCATCCAATGTCCGCCGCTTTTTGGAAAAAGTGTCTCGTTAAACATTTAAGAAAAGCGACGGACAACAACTCCTAGTCTATCACTTTTCTGGTAAAAAATTCGGTCAAGTATTTTTAAAAAGTGACAGACAAAGAGACGTCCTCGGTTGGTTCTTTCATAATATCTTTGACCATATCATAATTTTCATTTGGTTATCTCTCTCTCTCTCTCTGTGTTCTTCTCTCTTCCCTCTAATTCTCTCCCTTCTCTCTACATTTAGTCGTAGCCACCACAGCTCGTTCCCTCGTCGTCCTACTAGTAGCCGCCCATCATTGCCTCTCTCCTCTTTGTTAAGGTTAGTTCCTAATTTTAGATTCTTTTCGATTCTTGTGATTATAATTGATTTTTATTTAGTCTATTGTTCTTTTAGTTTATTGGGTTGTGTTTAATCATTGTTACTTTTATTTGATTATTATTAATTAGTATAGAAAATTGAAGATTTTTGAATTTAGGGGTTTTTAGAAATTAGGCATATTTTGAATTGAGCATTCTTACTTAGTGGATCAATTTAGGATTTTTTTAGGGTTTTCAAGATTTTGAATTAGAATTGTTATTATGATTTTGAATTGAAGATTTTTGAATTTAGGATTTTTTTTAAAAAGAAACATTGATTGATTGTTAGTTAGTAAAGTGTTAATTTTAAATCAGATGAGTTATTGAAGTGTCTTGCGTATTATATGGTGAATGTCTGAATGTTATGAATATATATATATATATATATATATATATATATATATATATTTATTTATTTATTTATCACATTAATTGATCTTAAATCCCTTTGACAACATGGTTGGATCAAACTTTGCATGTCATTATTTTGGTGCTTGTTTTAGTCCATAAAGTGACTTAATAAGTTTGCACACTATCTTTTCTTTACTAGGAACTACAAAATCCTCAGGTTGTTCTATGTATATTTCCTCTTCAAGATCTCCATTTAAGATGACTGTTTTCACATCCATTTGATGAATTTGAAGACCGTATACTGCAGCTAGTGCAATTAGCATCCGAATTGATGTAATCCTAGTTAATGGCGAGTATGTGTCAAAATAATCAAGACCTTCTATTTGTCGAAAACCTTGGACAACAAGTCTTTATTTATATTTGTCAATATTTTTATCGTCTTTCATCTTCCTTTTAAAGATACATTTTGAACCCAAGGGTTTGTTCCCTGGAGGAAGATCAACCAACTCCCAAGTATGATTTTTTAAGATTGATTCAATTTCACTATTAACAGCCTCCTTCCAAGAGGTTGAGTCGCTAGTAGCATTGCTTCCTTGAATGTTTGAGTCTCACTTTCAAAAAGAAATGTTACAAAATCTGATCCAAATGAAGTAGATGTCTTTTTGACGTTTACTGCGTCTTGCACTTTCTTCATTTTGTTCATTCTCTTTTGGTTCTTATCTGGGTTGTTTAGATCCCCCACTAGATGACTCAAATCTAGTTTTATACAGATAGATATGTTCAAAAAATTCAGCAGTATCTGATTCCATTACTGTATTATCATGAATATCCGGATGTATGGACTTGTGAACCAAAAATCGACATGCTTTACCGTTTGTGGCATATATAATGAATACACAATCCATAGTCTTAGGTCCTATTTTTACCCTCTTAGGTATAAGAACTTGGACTTTGGCGAGACACCCCCACATTTTAAAATATTTAAAATTGGGTTTTCTACCTTTCCATTTCTCATATGGAATTACATTTGTCTTTGAGTGAGACACTCTGTTAAGTATTTGATTTGATGTAAGGATAACTTCCTCCCACAAGTTCTGTGGTAAACCTCAATTTATAAGTAATGCATTTGTCATTTCTTTTAAAGTTTGGTTTTTCCTTTCTGCCATTCCATTAGACTGAGGAGTGTAGGGAGCAGTAGTTTGATGGATTAATCCATTTTCTCAACATATTTCTGCAAATGGAGATTCATATTCTCCACCTCTATCACTTCTGATCATTTTGATCTTTTTATCTAACTAATTTTCAACTTTAGTTTTACATTGCCTAAATGCATCTATTGCTTCATCCTTGCAATTTAGCAAATATACGTAACAATATCTAGTGCAATCATCAATAAAAGTTATGAAATACTTTTTACCACCACGTGATGGTGTTGACTTCATGTCACAAATATCAGTGTGAATCAATTCTAAAGGATTTGAATTCCTTTCAACAGATTTATAAGAATGCTTAGCATACTTAGATTCAACACAAATTTGACATTTTGATTTATTTCACTCAAATATTAGAAAAATATTTAAGTTAATCAGTTTTCGCAAGATTTTGTTATTAACGTGTTCCAAACGTTCATGCCATAAACATTTAGACTCAAGCAAGTAAGAAGAAGTAAAATCTTTATTCATATCAACTGCAATTACATTAAGTTTGAAAAGGCCATCACTAAGGTAGCCTTTTCCTATATACATATCATTTTTACTTACTACTACTTTATCAAAAACAAATATGCATTTAAATCCATTCTTGGTCAGAACTAGAATTGAAACTAAATTCTTTCTCAATTCTGGAATATATGAGATCCTATTCAAAGTCACCACCTTGCCTGATGTCATCTTTATTAGGACTTTGCCAGTTCCTTCCACCTTTGCAATAGCAGAGTTTGCCATAAACATTTTTTTCATCTGTAAGTGCTGGAGTATATGATGAAAATACTATTTTGTTGGCACAAACATGGCATGAGGCACCAGAATCTATCCACCATTCTCTTGCATTTCCAACCAAGTTACCTTCTAAAAGCATTGCACAGAGATCGTCCATTTCTCCTTTGGATTCAACCAAATTTGTTTTATCCTTCTTTTTCTTATCCTTCTTTGGACCCTGGCATTCATTAGCCCTATGACCATGTTTACCACAGGTAAAGAAGTTTCCATTGAATTTCTTCTTAAGAGGATTGATTTTTGGACCAGATGCTTTATTTCTTTTCTTTAATTTTGTAGGATCTTCTTCAACAAAATTTACTCCAGATATTGCTGAATTACCACGTGACCTCTTTTCTACAGCCTTATTATCCTCTTCGATTCTCAACCTTACTATGAGATCTTCAAGAGTCATCTCCTTGTATTTGTGTTTCAAGTTATTTTTGATGTCCTTCCATAATGGAGGTAACTTTTCAATAATTGCAGCCACTTGAAAAGCATCATTCACAATCAATCCTACATTAAAGATTATGTGAGTATTAAGGGAAAACTTAATATTTCTAACACAGGTATTAAATAAATTTATACCTTCAGCAAGGAGATCATGGATTATGATCTGCAATTCATGAACTTGGGTGACGTCAGTCTTACTGTCTATCATCTTATAGTCCAGAAATTTTGCCACAATGAATTTCTTCATTCCGGCATCTTCTGTTTTGTACTTCTTTTCTAAAGCATCCCAGAGTTCTTTTGAGGTTTTGGCATTGTTGTACACATTGTACAGATCATCTTGCAGACCACTAAAAATTTAATTTTTACACAAAAAATCTGAGTGTGTCCACGCTTCTATTACCAAGAATCGTTCATCAGCCGGAGTTTCATCTGACATAACAGGAACATTCTCATTAATGAACTTTTGCAGACTCAACGTAGTTAGATGGAAGAACATCTTTTGCTGCCATCTGTTAAAGTTGACTCCAGAAAACTTTGAGGGTTTCTCAGCCGGCGCTAAAGCAGTATTTGAACGATTATGTGAAACCGATGTTGTTGCAACACTTACTATTCCAACATTTATTTGACTTGAATTAGTCTTTTTTTTCTGTCACAAATGATAGATAAGTTATGTATTTGAAATACTAACAGTACAGGACAAATCCTTACACAAACAGTTTCTGATTTAATGATAAAGTTTTTATGTTCTTTTAATCGTTAATCGAATGAATTTTAAAAATTCAAGAAGAGTAGAAAACCATAAAGGTTTTAATCTGCAGAAACCTCAAATACAGAAATTGTTAAATTTCATAAGACTATTTTTCTTATAGTAATATGTATTTATAATGTTAATAAACAGAAACATAAATAAGATGAAGCAGAAAATACATATAATACAATAACTAATCCGAGTCCGCATAAACTACTGTGTGTCCTTAACAAATTTAATCCCCTCACTGTACCCAAGGTTATGGATTAATTTCTCCCCAGATAAAACGGATCAAACCTGTTAAAGAAATAACGGTACCTCAAATTTCTTTAACTTCAGCGAACTTAAGAACAACAACAAGTCACACAGACTCAGTCGATCGACACTTTGATTTTATTTGAGAGAAAAATAAATGTAGAGAAAGAATTTTTTTTCAGTGTTTGAAAAATCAAAAATTGACTTCCTTTTATAGCCATTTTCCGCAAGGAACGTGTCTGTTCAGTTAAATCTGTTCAAACCCATTTTATCCAAAAAGTTGTGTCTTTTGCAAAAAATAACAACTTTTTAGAAAATTGTGTATGTTATGAAAATAACGACTTTTTGGAAAGTAATGACTTTTCGGAAAGAGTAACAACTTTTCATAATGTTACCGTTACCCGCAAATTTATAAGAGATAAATTAACGGGATTTATTTGACTTAACAAAAATTGATGACAAAATTTATCAATCAATCACATCATTTGCCAAATCTAAATCCAAATTCAAATCCAAAGCCGAAGTCGAGGCCGAGGCCGAGCAAGCGACGACGACGACGGCCCGAGGAGGCATCTTCTTCTTAGCTCTTTAAGAAGTAATGGGAGTGTTTCTTATATAAGGACAACAATTTCCCTTTCTTTTGTAGATATGGTAGAAATGACTTTTCATTTGCACTTTGCAAATGACTTTTCATTTTCCCTCCAAAGTAGTTCCCTCACTTTTCATATTCTCTCTTTTCTTTTCCCATTCACACTTGCTAAACCCCAATATGATAAACCAAGGGTCATTCAGAAAGGACCCTTTCCTTGAAGCCAAGGCTGTCAAGGACAGCCCCAAACTATGGCGGCAGTAGACGACTTGTAGGCCAGTCGACGCCCCATCTATGGGTGTAGTGGGTTGACATTTAGGCATGGTAGAAGTAAAGACAAGGACCAGCCTCAGTACCAAACCACGGACCAACAGAACAGTCCGTCAGTTATGGGACGGTCCTTTGGTGGCCAGCTATCGATGTTATATCTCTTGTGCGCAGGTTCACTGTAAAGTTAGGGGTAAAGTTGTAAATTCACCCCACGTCCACATAAAATAAAGGGAGGTTACTTAGAGGTATTTTGGATATTTTAAACATTTTTATAACCCTTTAACACTTAGAAGATTTAATTCTTCAAAATCAAAACCCAAATTCCCTTAGAAATTCTCTAGAACTCCATTGGATCCAAAACTCAAGGAATGGATTATATTGGAGGTTTGAGTGGTGATTTTTCATCAAATTGTAGGATTGTATTTATTGAGGTGTGATTTTTTATCCTTTAAACTCTATTCATCAGAAATCCCAACTTCCAAAGAATTTTCTAAAGGTTTCAAAGATGAACTTGTCCAATTTTATGATCTATCCCTGGGTTCTTGCATTAACGATTTTAAATAATTCTATGCTGATTGAATTATTGTTAATTAGATGATTTTAACTAAATTAACCTATGAAACCATGTAATTGATGAACCCTAGTTTTTAACTACTTTATGGATTAAGTGATATTGTATTAATGCTTATGAATTCTAGTGTAGTGTTCTAAGGGCTATTGATTGATGTAATAATTGTATTGAATTGATATCTAGGTTGTATTAGATTGATGAATCTACATTAAATCGACCTAGTTTCATTCAATATCATAGTTCATGCATTGAATTATTGGTTATGGACATGGGTAAGGGCCTTATGGTATTGAATTGAATGATTTAGACATGGTTGAAGTGGAGAGAATGGATTGGCGGTACGCTGCCCTAATTCTATTTATTTTTTATGTTAATTAGACTTCAATTATATTGTGATTGGTATGGTCCACTTATGGTGGCGGTGCTATGTCCTTTAGTTGCAATTGATGTGGCCTTGTTGGTTTTACTTTATGTACTATGATGATCATGGCCTTGTCGGCACTACTTGAAATATTATCATGGTTTGTGTAGCTAATTTATGTGAAGTATTAGCATATAAATCTACATGTGAATTAATGTGAAAGTATGTGTTCCTTCTATGCATATTAGGAGATCATGTTAGACTATGACTATGTGTTCATGTCTGTGGTCTTAGAGTTGATGCATGATTGTTTATACTTGACTATATGAGTCTATAATGGTTATATTAATGATGTTATATTAATATATAGGATGACATAAAGATCATAAAGGTCATCCCTAAGTGCTTCAAAGAATGAGATGTTATATGTGATAAAGTAAAGAATGTTGTGTCTTGTTTTGTAAACTTGTATCCGTTAATGATACATGTATGAATGATATGTGAATATGAGATGTATTAACTAGATAGGGTTAGTGCACCTTTTTCATATAGGAAAGAATGATATGTGATGCCTTAAATGATGTTAAGAAAGTCATGTACATGGAACCTTAAACCTAGTGGTAAGGTTATGAACATAGAAGTCGAGAGCCGTAAAGGTATCCTTCATGTAAAGGATTATGAACTTAGGGTTGATTGGCTGGAACGACATCATATCATCCTTAGGAAATTCATTATGATCTATCTTTGTCTCCATTGAATGGTAGGCCTAGTGGAATTCTTTGTTAGGGTGAATGTGATTGGGTTATGAACTAGATATGGAACCTCTTCATGTGATCCTTTAATTTCAAATACTCTATGAGAACAAAGGCTAGTACTGAGAGATTATGTCATGGGAAGTAGCTCTACTTGAGAAGGAGACTAGAGTACAATGTAGCTCTAATTGAGAATGAGACTAGAGTGCATAAAAGCCCTTCATATTCCTTAATCATATGCCTACATAGGATGAGTCCTAGTTCTACCATTAGCAAGTAGAACACCCTCATCGAAGTAGGTTAGAACTCCAGATTCCATGTCTAGATATCATGGTCTATGTTGGTTATTGCCTATTCTCATCATATGGGATACCTACTAACATTAGAGAAGTTCAATGAAGTTTAGGTGGTGGTATGGGACACTATCTCAAAATTGGAGAATATGCTTTGAATGTGTTAGTTAGAGTCCTTAGGTCGTGTCCAAGACCATTACTTGAATGTACTTATGTGATGAATGAGTCTTAAATGAACTAAGGAGTGTAATGACTTAAGTTAAGAAAGCATGTTAACTGAATAAGTACTTATCTAGAGTAGTTAAGGGTTGTCTAGTTAGGGTATAAAGAAGGAATAGGAATGCTCACTTCATATCTTACCTAGATAAGTCTTAAGAATGACTCTAGTTAGTGAAGATGGTTGATTATGTGGACATGATCTAGACCTTAGTCAGTCTTAAGGATTATTTAGGTAATCTTGAAGAGGTCAATCATGGACAATATCTTCTTGACTCACTTAAGTTAGTCATTTGATAGCCTTTAGAAAGAGAATGTCATATTATCTTTATGTTGTTGTATTAAGTGAGAAAGATTCTTTCTTAGGTAGTCTATAAGATCTCTTAAGTTTATGTGTAAGGGATTGTATAGGCTGTCACTTCACAACTCACTCAAGTGAGACTTAGAATCACCTTTGGTAGGAGAATCTCATGTTCATATGTGTGATGTCTTGTAAGTGTATTTATCTAATTATAGGTGGTCTTAGGGATCATTTAGGTGTTCCTAGAGAGGTTGTATGGGATTTCTCTCTTTGTCTTACTTAAATGAGTCTTAGGATATCTTTTAGTAAGGGGATTACATGTTATAAGGTGTCTAAGGTGAAGCTAAGAGACTTCACTGTAACAGTGAAGAATATCACTGTACAGTGAAGTAGCTCACTGTAATATGTCCTTAAAAATGTACTAAACTGCTTAAATGTTATCTTATGTGTTTCTAAGGTGTTAAATGTTATTATTATGATTATGATGTGATGTTGTAATAAAAAAATGCATATTTCCAATAAATATCCGTTTTCACGATTTTATGCATTATGCCATAGTTAGTACATGTGTTTGTACTAATTCTATGTTTTTATCTATCTATTTAGTGGTTGGTAGGTAAAGAGCATTTGGGAAGTAAGACTTGGACCGCAGCATCATTCAAGTGAAGTTTTATTATATCCTCATTTGACTCGAGGGCATAGATGTCTTTTATTTCTTTATCAAAGTATTGTAATAGACTTAGTAGTACTATATTTCTATTGTGTATGGTCTTTGTCCCAAAGTATTCTTGTGTCTAAGATTTGATGAAATGAGACTTAGTATTTCATTGGAGTTTTATATGAAAGATATTTTAAAGACTTATAAAATGTTTATGAAAAATTTTGATTCCGCACTACTTTTCATATGTTTATATGCGATGAACAACACGGAAGGGTTTGTACAAGACCTCCTAGAGGTCAAGCACGCTGGTCGCACTCTAAAGGTGTCATATATTCTAGGGTGTGGTCTTGGGATGTGAAAACATATTTATACATGTAGAAAAATTGGCAATTCCAAGAAAACAATAAAGTTAAGGGGAAAGATCGAAGGATCAACTACTCAAGGTCATCTTGGGAGAGAAACTGGTGATGTTTCTTATGATCAATTTGGTGATTATGTGTCATGTAGGAGAAACTTCAATCGCAACGACTAATGCAATATTTGTCATGCCCCAAGCTTAGACCCTGAACGTGACTGACACTCAATGACCATTGCTCGCCTTGAGTGTACCTTTAGTATAGCTTACTTAAGTCGGCAAAAGAGTTATCTCAATGAAATAAACTCATTCAATAACTTAAAGTAAATAAGTTGGTCAAAATGACCCTTGTGTCTCAATAACAAAAAGTCAACAATACAAAGATGAGAGACTGAATACTAACTGTATGACTGACTATAAAACCTCTATAATACTAAGATGGATGTAGGGACAAACCCCACAACATTAAAAATACAGATTGAAAAGCAATAAATGTATCATCCAGAATGCAAGGAGGTTCACCACTGACTCCGAGTGCTCAGCCGGGTAAATGAGGCTCTAGAGGATGCTGATCCTGGTTACCTGCATCTTCATCATGATACGATGCAGGACAAATGACATCAATATATTGAATGTACGAGTATGCGAGTTGGAATGCTAACAACAACTTAAGCTTGAAAAGGAGTAATAAGGAACACTTACCTTAGCTCTGCTCAACTTATGAATAACTTTACTTATTATAATGATATTAGGCATATGCAATATATAAAGCTTGTAAAATAATGAAAACCACTTAGTTTGTTAAAGAAAATGTAAAACTTTACTTATATATGAAGTAGTATAGTTTTCGTGGGAGATTCTCTAACTGACAACCACCGCTATAAGCCTATGTGGTTATATATCGTCTTGCCCATGCTTCCAACACTGTCCTATACTTTCTCATCGTATAGAAATACTTAACATAATATATCCACTGGCTTAACTGACATGATCATCTACAAAGTATGACATGTTAATACCCATGATAGCTACATAGTTTTCATTGAATTTGCTTTATATGAACTCTCATCCCCACATCGGTGCTCATAACTACTCCCAAAATATAATTTATCTTATGTAATTTTAAAATAAATTCCTTCTTTGGATTGAGATGATTGATTAACGCTTAGCTTTAAAAATTTCTCTTGGAATAATTTCCCTTTTATTGCTCAAAACTCTTTTGGAAATCTACGTTTCCTCTTATCTTAAATGTGAAAACATTTATAAACTCTTAGGGAATACTTACTTCCCTTATAGATTTTTAGAAATGAACTCACCTTTTACTATTTACTTATCTTGAAGCTTGACTCTTGAATCAACTCTTAGGGAATACTTTGTTCCCTTATAACTTTTGAGAAATGAACTCAACTCTCTATCTATACTTAACTTGAATCTTGAGTCATAAAAACAAATTTAAAACATTACTAAAGACTCTTCAAAACCTTTAAAGAACTTTTCATTGACTTTCTGCATAACTTTTAGACTTGACTCTTAATTTCTTGGAATTTTATCGTAGCTTTCCTTGGATGAAATTATGAATTCTAGGTTATGATTTGCGTTTTTTGTGATTCCTAGATGTTTAGAAATCATTTGAATTAATTAGAATCACTGGACAATGTTAATACTTAAATAGGATATACTACGAAAAGTGGGTGAAATAATGCCTATTCAGGCACATTGCGCTGCACCCGGCCTCAAGTTCAGAGGCCCCATCCTGGCGCACTGCAGGCATGCCGCCCCATGCCCTCTTGTGCATATGGGGTGTGCCGCACCTAGTGCTTCCTAGGTGTGGATGATGAGCTTCTTCTCTTGTTTTGCAACGCTAAAACCCCTAAACCTCAATAGTGCTTTTCCCAAACCCTTAGTATCGTTACTACATTCAATATTAGTAGGTCTAACTCGAAAAACACCTGGAATGATGAATCAAACTATAATGGGCATTCAACCAAACTCAACCAACAAGAATTCGGCAAAATCCATCAAGAACTAACTTCCTAACATTATGACAATTCTAAAACCACTGAATTGGAAAAAGTTTGGTGTGTGAGTGAACTAATCAACCACAAAATATCTCACATACCTTGTTAGGTATCACCCTCGACGAATTTCACTCACAAATCTTGACGTTCTTGGCAAAATCTTTGACTTCTCTTCCTTGTCTTTCTTCTTTTCCTCCTTCTCCAAGACTTAAGCATAACATCTAATCTTCCAAACTGAAATAAACTTGGATTTTTACCCCAATATGCCACAAAAAAGGAAATAGGAAATTAATTGTTGAAAAGACTAGTTTGCCCTTCCTTAAATCTGAATTGGAATTTTTCTTACTTCAACAACCCTACTTCCGATAGGCATCTCTTTCATACTATATCGAAAAAGCGCGAACTTGGTGGCGTTAGAAATATCTCTCCAAGGTATTCCAACCATATCAAGACCTCTAACTCATCCTGAGATAGAAGTTATGGTTATTTGAAAATACCAAAACTCACTTTCTTAACTTAGGAAATTTTCCTGATTTTCCCTTTCTTTCCAAAAATGAGTATTTTTAGTTTCTAAGACTATTCCTAGCTATTCCAAATTGTGAGATGTTACAATATCTCCCCCTTGGGAACATTCATTCTCGAATGAGATTTCTTTCACTAAGCTAAAGATAGTAACATCAAGTTCAACACTCGACAAACAAAAGCATGTAACCACATGCTTACTCATAGTTTATAAAGTATTGAGAAGAGAAGTAGTACCTTGATTTGCATTCTCTCCAGATTCAAAGAGATGTGGATATCTCTTCTCCATATCCTCTTAAGCTTCCCAATTTACGTCTTCAACAAATTGGTTCCTCTAAAGGATCTTAATTGATGCAACCTCCTTTGTTCTCAATTGTGAACTTGGCGGTCTAAAATCTTAACTAGAATCTCCTCATATGATAAGTTATACTTAATCCCAACATTTTTAGTTGGAACAAATAATGAAGGATCACCCATGCACTTTTTCAACAAAAAGATATGAAACACTTGATGAACTGCTACTAACTTTTATGGCAGCTCAAACTTAGAGGCCACATTGCCAATCTTTTTTGGCTACGCGGTAAGGTCCATTATATTGGGACTAAGTTTTTCCTTCTTCCCATACCTCATAACACCCTTAATGGTTGAAATCTTTATGTATACCCAATCATCAACTCCGAACTCTAACGACTTTCTCCTAACATTTGTGTAGGATTTTTGATGACGAATCTGTGCCGTTTTCAATCTCTCTTGAATCACCTTAACTTTATACATAGCTTGGGGAACTAGATCCACTCCTATCAACTCTTCTTCACCAACTTCATACCACCTAATAGGGGATGTACATCTTCTACAATAAAGAGCTTCATATGGAGCCATTTGGATGCTCGAATGGTAACTGTTGTTGTAAGTGAACTCAATGAGAGGTGGGTGACCAATCAATTCCCCTTGAAATCAATCACACAAGCCTTTAACATATATTATAGGGTCTGGATAGTAAACTTATCTTGACCATCCGTATGAGGATGAGAAGCAGTGCTTAAGTTTACGTTTGAACCTGAACCTTTATGGAAAGACTTCCAGAACTATGTAGTAAATTGTGCACCTCTATCTGAAATGGTCAAAAATTAGACTCCATGAAGTGTCACCACCTCATGAATTTATAACTTTGCATAATCCTCTGACAAATGAGTAGATTAAACTGGTAAAAAATGGGCTGATTTATTCATTCTATTAATAATCACCCAAATTGAACCATGCTGCATGAGAGACTTTGCCAGTCCTGTGATGAAGCCAATATTAATAACCTCTCACTTTCATTCCGAAATTTCTATATTCTGAGACAACTCTCTAGGTCTTTGGTGTTCTACTTTACTTGATGGGAATTCGGGCACTTGAAAACAAACTGACCAATGCCCTTCTTCGTACCTTTCCACCAATAACCTTTTTTAAATCACAATAAATCTTTCTGGAATCCAGATGACTGGAATATCTAGATCTATTATCTTCCACAATGATCCTCTCTTGGATATCGTCAACCCTAGGTACACACAATCTACGTTGATATTTCTATACACATCTCACCCTTGTTCAAAAGCTAATGCTCTTTGCTTATGAACATTTTCCTTTCAAATCAAGAAAAAATGGGTCTTGGTCTTGTTTTTGTTTAACCTCTGACACTAGTGATGATTCAGCCCTGTTAATTACCACTATTCCTCCTTCTGTGGAATCCATGAGTTTAACTCCCAGATGTGCAAGTCTGTGTACATATTTGGCTAACTCCCTCTTTTCTTCCTTTACATGGGTAGTACTTTCTATGGATAACCTGCTTATAGCATCGATAACCACATTAGCCTTACAAGGGTGGTAAAGAATACTCATGTCATAATCCTTGAGTAATTCTAACCACCTCCGCTATTTGAGATTGAGCTCTTTCTGGGTGAATAAATATTGTAAGCACATTTTAACCACCTCCTCTATCTGAGATTGAGTTGTTTTTGGGTAAACACATATTGTAAGCTCTTGTGATCAATGAATATATCGACATGAATACCATTCAAGCATGTTCGTTTTATCTTCTAAGCAAAACTACATCAGCCAATTCTAAATCATGAGTTTGAATTCTCCTCATGGACTTTCAACTATCTTGAGGCATAAACCATAAATTTTCCATTCTGCATTAACACACAACCCAACCAAACTCTAGATACATCAAAAATCACCACAAAACCCTTAGTACCTTCTAGTAAGGTCAAAAGTGGGGCTAGTCAACTTCTTCTTGAACTCATGAAAGAGAAGTTACTGCCAAAAATGGGGCAGTAGTCAACTTCTTCTTCAACTCATGAAAGATTTTGTCACAAGTTTCGGACCATTGAAACCTAACTGTCTTATGAGTGCACTTGGTCAAAGGAGATGAGATAGATGAAAAACCCACAATATACTTTCTAAAGTAACCAGCCAAATCGAAGAAACTCCTAATATCAGATAGGAGACGTGGGTCTAGGCAAACAATGAACTGCTTCTATCTTTTGGGTATAAGCTCTAATCCCTTCTCTGGAAACTATGCGGCCCAAGAATGCCACATATTTAAACCAAAACTCACACTTTCAGAAGTTAACATAAAACTCTTATGTTTCAAAGTCTTAAGGACTATTCTGAGAGGACTAGCATGATCTCTTTGATTCCTTGAATAGATTAGCATGTCATCAATGAAGATGATAACAAACCTATTAAAATAATGCTTGAAAACTATATTAATAACCTCCATTAATGCAGTTAGTTCATCAGTTAAACCAAATGACATGACTAAAACCTCATAATGCCTATATCTGGTTCAAAAATCTATCCTCAGAATATACATTCCCTAACTTCTAACTGATTGTAGTCAGATTTGAGGTTTATTTTTGAAAAATAGGTGGCATCCTAAAGTTGAACAAAAAGATCATTTATCCTTGGAAAAGTATGGTTATTCTTGATAATAACCTTATTCAGTTGATGGTAGTCTATACACATCCTAAGAGAACTATCTTTGTTTCTTACAAACAAGACCGGAGCGGCCAAGGTGAGGTACTTGGTTGAATGAAACTCTAACGAATCTTTCAATTGTTCTTTCGACTCTTTTAACTCTGGTGGTGCCATTTTATATGCTAGAATAGATATAGGACGAGTATTTGGAATGATGTTTATGTCAAAGTCTATTTCTCTCTTAGGAGGGACTTCGGGTAGATACTTAGGAAAGACTTTTGAAAACTCCTTTACTATAGAAACTAATTGAATGGAAGGTACCTCAGCACTTGACTAAGTGAAAGATACATCCCTTTGAAACTAACTTTCTCGCCTTAAGGTACGAAATGAAATGACCCTTAGGAACTGCTGAACTACTACTATAACACCCCAAAAAAACATTAAAACTAAGACTCGAACCGTTTATCGTAGTGAATGAGATTTTACCAAGGAATTAAAAATTTATTAAGTATTAAGGTAATAATACTAGAATTAGAACCAAGATTCCCAAAATAACTAAAAATTGGAAATAGCATAAATTTGAAATGTGGATAGTTAAGTTAAGTATGAGTTTTGGGTCAACATCAAACGACCATAACTCTTAGCATAGGATAAGTCAGGTGTGCTACAAGATACCATAAGAAAGATCTTTGAATTATATTTCCAAGTCCGTCGATGAGTGATATATAATATTTTGAGTTCGTATGAGTGAGATAGGATCTTTTGAAGTTAGGTTGTCTATTTAAGGAAAGTTAGCCGAAAATATGAGTGGTATTTTGGTCCTTTGCTTACCCAATCAAAATAAATTCATTATTAGTAATATTTTAGGTCTCTAATCCTTTTAGGTTCTATTTTAAAATTCTAATATACACCGAGGGTTTTAGTTGATAGTTCAAGAAGAGGCAAGAAGAGAAAAGAATAGAAAACAAGAGAAAAGATGAAAGGATGAAGGGGTTGATCAACGTTATTGAGTTTAGTTGTGGATTTTTGCCATTAGTGTAATTCCTAAGATAAATGTAAGATTCCATAGTGTTGGATAGTTCAGCCACACGCCAATCATATTATTTTTCAGCAAAATTTCATGCTTAAATTTAAAGATTAGAGTTCTTTATGAGTTCTTGATAGGTGTTCTATGGGTTAATTATAAATCTTTTTGTGTTGGGTTCTTGATGAATTATTGAGATGAAATTGAGTAATATGAGGGTTGTTTTTCAGTAAATTAGAGTGTAATTAAGTTACTTAATCAAATCCAAGTGATCGGCGAAGTGACCATTTAATTTTATGCGAGTTAGGGTGAGAAAACGAAGTCGTTCGGCAGAATATTTGGGTTAGGGCCTGGTGCGGCGCTCCTTCCAGAGAGAATCGAATTCTTCTCTTTACTCCAAGGGTTGGCGCACCGCACCACCCATAGCCCTAGGGTGACCTTCCCCATCTAGTTTGCCCCCTATTGCTCGGTTTGAGCTCATTTAAATTGTATCTACACTCCTTTTGATTCTAAACACTTAAAAATATTTCCAAACACATATAAATCATTCATAACATAAATCCAAATTTTGAAACAACAATTGAAATTCAAGGTAAAGTCAAGATTTAGTTTTGAGAGTTCTTCCAAACTTTTTGAGAGAGTCTATTTGAGTCATTTTGAAAAGTCTTCTACAACTTCTAGTTACTTGTTTCAAGACTAAAGTAAGTGAGAATGAGAGTGAGGATAAGATATTTATGAGTCAACAATATCACCTACATCCTTCATATTATATATTATAACTCTTGAATTCATAATTCACATTCAAGAGAGAGTTAACAATAGAGTTCAAGAAAACCTTTAAGTTCAATTGTGAATTATTTGATATCTATTATTTATTTGTATTCAATTTTGAGGAATTAAGTAAGAGAATGTGAAGATTTGTATACATGTGTTTCATCTAGTTACTTAGACCTTCGAGTCGAGTTGTTCATGTCGATAACTTCCGCATGAATTACATAAATTGAATATCATTGAGAGGAGTAATATCTCCTAATTCCTATTTATGGGACTATTGCATGTTACCCATTAATTTCTTTAGTTAAGTAGTTCATGCCCATTATTACTCATGAACCCTATGAGTCGAGCTTAAGTCATTAAGTTAAGTAGTTCTTACCTATAATTCTGCATACAGCCTCCGAATCGAGCATTCTTGAGATGAGTAGTATCATTCACTCCCTAAATTCTAGAGTTTTATGCTTGGTTATTGAAAACCTTGAATTGAGTCGTTCATGTTCATAGTTTGAGATGAACCCTATTTTAGGAAGTCTTTTTACATATAATTTTAAAACTTGTTTTAAATATTTGAGCACTAAGTTAAGAAAGAGTAATGTTGAAATTCTATTTTTCAAAAAAGTATATGTGAACTAAGTATTCCCAAAGAGTTTATAGATATTTTCACATTTAAGATAAGAGGGATCTAAGAGTTTTAAACAAGAAAAAGGAATATAGATTCCAAGAGGGCTTTTAAAAGCTAAAAAGGGTTGAGAAAATTATCTCAACCTAAAGGAAAGAGTTTATTTTAATAAGCATGAAATTAAAGTATATTTTGGGAGTATTATTGAGCATCGATGTAGGGATGAGAGTTCATTAATTCAAGTCTCCATGTAAACCATGTAACCAACATGGGTACTAACAGCTCATACTTTTTAGATGATCACGTGAGTTTAGCCAGTGGATCCACTAGGTAGAAGATGTTCTATGCAACGCCAAAGTATAGGACATTTCTGGCAACGTGGGCGAGACGATGTATCACCACTTGGGCTCATAGTGGTGGTTGTCGGTTAAAGAAACTCCCACACTATAAACTCCTGCACTACTTTAGTTGTGATTTTCTTACCCATTTTCGTCTTTATTAGATCCAACAATTGGTAGCTAGTGCTTAAGAAAATGTTATTGCAACAACTCTATTTTCTTAGATAATTAACATTTTTTCTAGATTATTATTTTTATTAGTTTTTTACTTATCTTAGTTTAGTGATTCCTATTTTCTAGCTAGACTTAGTAAGTTAGACCTTAATGGCTGTTAGTGGCCCCTTTTCTGGTTGTTAGTCGCACATCTTCTTATTTTGTTTTGACATCCACTTTGTAAGTGGATTCTAGATGTGAGATAGTTAGGCTTTTCCTATTATAAATTTAGAAGAATACACAACTGGAATTTCATATGATCATTCTATTTTTATTCTTTAAATCAATTCTTCAGTGTTTATGTTCTAATAGTGGCATTAGATCTTCTAGTTCATCTTACATGACTAAAAAGTTTTAACTTACAACACAAAAATGGCATCCAACAACCTACCTTTAAATACATCATTCACTTTCTTAGGTGAAAATTACTAAATTTGGCCTGTGAAGATACAAGTTTTCTAGAAGCCTATGAACTTTGGGAAACTGTGACAATAAACCACTTGCT
The DNA here is from genome assembly GCF_036512215.1 of Solanum lycopersicum. Lineage (NCBI taxonomy): Eukaryota > Viridiplantae > Streptophyta > Magnoliopsida > Solanales > Solanaceae > Solanum > Solanum lycopersicum. The sequence goes on along the minus strand of NC_090809.1, from coordinate 39,724,088 downwards.
GCTCTACCACCAAATCCTACCTTAGCTCAAATCAAATCCAACAATGAAAAGAAGGCAAAGAAATCTAAACCAAAGTTTCTTATGGAGAATGTTGTGGTAGATTATGTGCTTTCCAAAATCATGACTTGCAAAATAGCAAAAGAGGTTTGGGATAGGTTGAAAGAAGAATAGAAGGCACCCATAAAACACATCAAAAGCAAGTGTTGAACCTGAAGAGAGTTTAAGTCCTTGAATTTGCAGGAGGATGAAACAATTAGTATGCTGATCGGATCTCCTTTGTGAAGAATTTACAGAAAGTAAATTGTGGAGAATGTTCTTGGGAATCTTCCTCGGCGGTTTGAATCTAATATTTCCTCTCTTAAAGAATTCAGGACTTGGGCAAACTTTCATTAGGTGAACTAATATGTGCTCTTCAAGCACAAGAGAAATAGAGGACTATGAGACATGACAAGTTGACGGAAGGAGTTTTATCAGTAAAAAAACAAATATATGGTAAAGGAAAGCAATAGTTCCACCAAAAGAATAAGTGCAAGCATGATTAAGGAAACAATAGTGGAGATGTGAAGCAGAAGTTCCCTTCAGGCAAACATTGTAAAAGAACTATACGTGTGGAGAAGTCCTATTGGTTGAGAGTCGGTGCTATATGTGACAACCATAAGCAGACAAGACACATATTTAGGGTCTGAAAATCAAGAGCAAAGACCTCTGTTGCTTTTCAAGCACAAGTAGCAGAAGTTGCAGATGCACATGAGGAGCAACTTTTTGTTGTTTCATACTTTCAATCAATGAATCCTCTGATTCATGGATTCTTAATAGTGGTTGCAGAAATCCCTTACGCAATGATGTTTAAATGTTCAAATTCCTTCATCGTACCTACAATATAAAGTAAAAGTGGGAAAAGTTGAGGCACTAGAAGTCAAAGGCAGAGGTACAATGTATATATCAACAATATTAGGTACCCACACTATTCCTGGTGTTTTGTACACAACTTATTTGAGTCAAAAGTTATTGAGTATTAGAGAAATAATTAAAATAATTATTCTTTGCATTTTAAGAATTGTGAATGTGTTGTTTCTTACCCTTTTGGAATGGAATTAGTTTATGTCAAGACGAGCAATCAAATGTTTTCAATTAATTGGGAGAAAATGATTGAGCAGGCTTACACTATAACTTCAAAAACATGTACAAACTTATGGCATAAAAGGTTTGGCCACTTCAAACTAAGCCGCATCGTTAGATGAAAAAGAAGGACTTAGTATAAATGTGCCTGAATTTTTTTATAATGCTCAAGTTTTTGAAACTTTCAAACAGGGAAGCAAACAAAATTTTCATTTCAAGCAAATCAAGTATAGAGAGCTAACAACGAAATTCAGCTATACGGATGTTTTCGGCCTAATAAAAACTATTCATTGTGTGCGAAGAAATGCTTTCTCACTTTATTGATAACTACACCAGAATGTGTTAGGCTTATTAAATTAGACTGAAGAGTGAAATCTTCGATGTTTTAAAATAATTTAAAGCTTTAGTAGAAAATAAATGTAATCTTAGTATTAAGGCTTTAAGGTCTACCAATGGAGGATAATATACTTTTCTCAATTTGTGAAGTTTTGTAATTGCGCAAGTACTGAACGCCAATTGATATTACCGTACATTCCACAACAAAATGGTGTGTCTGAAAAGAAGAATAAGACAATAATGGAGATCAACAAATGTCTTTTGCTAGAAAAAAAGATCCCAAATGATCTTTGGGTGGAGGTAGTAAATACCTCTGTATATTTGCTAAATAGATTGCCTACTAACACATTGCAGGACATGACTCCATTTGAAGCTTGGTGTGGGAACAAACCATCAATACACCATATCAAAATTTGTGGGATCATATGTAATTATCGAGTTCCAAAAATAAAGAGGAATAAGTTGGATAACAAGGCTCATAAAGGAACATTTGTGGGCTATAGTTCATTTAAAGGTTACATGATTTTCCGTTTGAAATCAGAAAAGTTAACTCTCAACCAAGAAGTGAAGTTTGATGAAATAGCTGGTTGGGATTGGAAAAATGAGAAGACCTCACATTCTAATTTATTTTCAAAAGAGCAGTCTCAACTTTTTGATGATGAACTATTGGATAATGTACCAGTTAGGGGTCTTGAACCTTAAAAGATGTCTATACGTGGTGTAACTTGGTTACCTATGAACTGACAAGCTATGTTGAAGCACAAGACTCTCAGGCATGAGGAAAGCTATGGAAGATGAACTAGACATGATCAAGAAGAATAGAACTTGGCAGCTTGTTGACATTCCTAGAAACTGCAAGGCCATTGGTTTAAAATAGATTTTCAAGATAAAACTAAATCCTAATCAAACAATTTGAAAACATCAGGCTAGATTGGTGGTGAAGGAATACACACAATAATATGGTGTGGATTACCAAGAAACATTTGCTCCAGTAGAAATTTATGATATAATCAAGATTATTCTTGAATTTGTATCTCATAGTTCACTTGATGTCAAATTATATTTTTTTTGAATGGTTTTGCTGGAGAGATCTATGTAGAGCAACCTGATGGTTTCATATTTCATGGAAAAGATGATCAAGTTTATCCCTTAGCGAAGGCCTTATATGGTCTAATACAAGCCCCAAAGGCATGGTATGAAAGGATGAAAAATCATCTCATCCAACTTTTCTTTAGTAGAAGACAAAGTGAAGCTACTTTATATGTTAAAGTCACTGTAGGGGTGAGTCCTTGATTGTCTAAAATTATGTGGATGACATGCTTGTGACACGAAGAAAAATTGAACTTATCCAAAGATTCAAGGATGAAATGGAGAAAATCTTTGAAATGACTGGTCTTGGACTCATTAAGTACTTCCTTGGAATGGAAGTGTTGCAGTCCAAGGATGGAATTTTCATAGGCCGTCAAAAACATATTTCGGATATTCTAAACAGGTTCAAATTGCAAGAATCCAAACCTGTGAGTACTGTAATCTCTACTAGTTGAAGCTTGTCAAGGATGAGGATTCCGAAAAAAAATGGATGATAGTATGTATAGAAGCTTAATTGGCAATATTCTATATCTAACCCCAAGCACATCTAAAATTCTATTTGTTGTAAATATGCTATCTAGATTCATGAATTCACCTAGAACACACACTTCACAACGGCTAAAAGAGTGTTAAGGTATACTAAAGGAACCAACAAGTTTGAACTTTTTCCCCAACATCTAGCGAAGTAACTATGAACCTGATCGGGTACTCTAATAGTGATTTGGGTGGAAGATTTGATGATTCCAGAAGCACCTCTGGATATCTTTTCTGTTTGGTGACAAGTTGTTTTAGTTTGAGCTCTAGGAAACAGGAAACTACAGCTCAATCAACAGCACAAGCTGAGTACATAGTTGTTAAATCTGCTCTGAATCAAGCTATCTGGCTAAGGAAGAAGTTGAAATACTTGGTCCATGAACAAACAGAAGCTACCATGATCACGTGTGACAATAGTTCTGAAGTTTGAATCTCAAAAAATCTAGTGTTTCATGGTCGAACTAAGCATATCAAGATCAAATTTCATTTTATTAGAGAAGTCGAAAAATCTGATAAAATTTTTCTTGTTCGTTGTTTATCTGAGAACCAGCTAGCTGGAATTTTCACTAAGTCATTGCCAAATGAATAGTTTGAAGATCTGAGGCAAAAGAATTGGTGTTTGCCATAAAAATGCCAAGGAGAAGTGTTAGACAATTGACATTTTCTCTAGATTATTGTTCTTACTATTTTTTTCTTATTTCAGTTTAGTGCTTCCTAGTTTGTAGCTAGACTTAGTCAACTTTAGTTGTTCAACTCTCTGAAGTTAGTGACCTTTTTAATAGCTGTTAGTGACCCCTTTTATGGTTGTTAGTGGAACATGTTCTTATTTAGTTTTAACATCCACTTTGAAAGTGGTTACTATATAGGAAATAGTTAGCTTTTTCCTTGTATAAATTCAGATCTTCTATAAATGAATACACAACTTGTGTAGTCACCTCCTCGATCACTGCGAATAGTTTTTATGCTGCAACCTTTTTGCTTGTCAACAAGGGCTTTAAATTTCTTGAATGTAGCAAATGCTTCTGACTTTCCTTTCAAGAATTTTTTTTCAAGTCATTCTTGAGAAATCATCAATAAAGATTAGAAAATACCTTTGACTTCCAAGAGATGGAGTCTTCATTGGTCCACAAATGTCGGTATGAATTAGTTTCAAAAATACACTTACACCTCTTTTGGAAAATATTTCTTGTGTTGCTTTCCCATTATACAACTTTCACATGTATCCACCTCAATATGTATCTCAGGAATTCCTTGCACCACGTCCTTTTGCTTGAGAAGCTTTACACCATGAAAATTTAAGTGACAAAATCTTCAATTTCATTTTTAATGCATTGTACTGAAATTGCAAAGGGAAGTTTCTTTTTAATCATCTTTACTTCAAAAGTTACTTGATTTGGCTCAATTTTATCATAAATCCTGCAATAATTATATCTAAACACAAGAGAATAACCATTTTCCATGAGTTGACCAACACTAAGCAAATTTTCTTCCAAGTAAGCAACATAAGAAACATCATGAATTTGCTTACCAGTTCCTTTCATGTTGATCGAAATAGTACCTTTACCTTTCGCATCAACTAAGGCTCCATTCACCATCTTCACTTTAGAAGTGATGCTATTATTAATTGAGAGGAAAGTCTTTTCATCTCAAGTCATGTGATTACTAAAACCAATATTAATATACCATTCTTTTTTTTTGTTGATGCATCAGATTTAGAAGCAAAAAAAGGTTTTCCTTTCTTCCTCCTATTTTTTCTTGTGCCAGCAATATTTTTCAACGTGGCCAAACTTTTTACAAATGTTACATTGGGACTTTCCTTTGTGCCAACATTTTTCTGCATTGTAATTAGTCTTTTTGCAAACTTTATAAAAAAGACTAGAGTTTTTCTCACCTTTTTTTTCCAACCTTTTAGGAAGAACCATCATGATCCTGCATCTTTTTTGTCTTGTGATTCTTCTTCTGATAATTTTTTGAGAACTTTTGAGAATTCTCATTTGTTTTAGACCGGAAAGCCATCTCTTTGGGTTGATCTTCAAGAAAAAATCTTTGCTTCTCGTGTGCACGAAATGATCCAACTAGCTCTTTGATGGAAAAATTAGAAAGATCTTTCGTCTTCTTAGTGATAACAGAGATGTAACATACTTTTTTATGACACTAATTACAATCTTTTCCACAACTTGTTGGTTACAAATTGTATCACTATGATTTCTCATTTCATTAACAATATTCATGATATTCATCAATTTTTTCAGATTCTATCATCTTTAAATATTTAAACTCTCAAGAATGTGGAGATTTATAATACGTACCTTTTCATCACCATACACCTCATTTTTGAGAAAATCCCAAGATTCCTTTGTAGTCTCACATGTAGCAATTTTTGCAAAATATGCTCTTGAAACACCCATTTGTATTTTGCTCAAGGCTTCTGCATATTGACGATACTTAGCCTCAAGATTTTTCATCTCCGCTATTGTAAGATCACCATCGTTGTTTGGCTCTTCAAATCCATTTGCAACAATAGTCCACAACCTTCAGCTTTCAAATGTGTTCTCATACTTATCTTCGAGTATTCAAAATCATTTCCATCAAAAAATGGAGTAAGAACAACTGAAGAATCAACACCTCCATTTGTTTTGGATACCCTATTTTTTTCTTCACCTAACACCCAGATTAAGAACTAAAACGTGCTCTGATACCATGTGAAATTAGGTCTTAGGCCTAACTCACACCCAAAAGGTAGATCAAAGGGGGGAGGATTCTTGAAGCCTTATATGGAGTCCACCCATCCAATTAACCACTGATGTGAGACTTTTGTCATTTTTTACACCCCACCTCACGCCCAATGCTTAGCATCTAGTGCGTGAGCAGTTTTGATTTTGGGGGCCCAACATCGGGTGAGATGGGCCCTGCTCTAATACCAATTAATAGGAAATATGGAAGGAAAATAATATCTTTAGAGAATGCTGAAGCTTATTATTGGCCACTTAAGGACAGTTGAGATAATTACAATCATCAACTACATCACTATTTATACTACTCAAAAAAGAAAAAAAATAACTAAATACATGTATCACAATTTACTAGATACATGCACTATGAAATTCTAAAAAGACTTCTGGAAAAACAAAGAGACAATTTCGGAAGACTAAACATTGATGCATTAATTTCAACAAACAGTTGATCAAGGATTAGAATTTAATAACTCTGCTCTGTATGATAAAAACTTACCATATTGAAGGCTCTTATCTCCAACCACCCATTTTAGAGCTTGATCTTTGGCTCTCCATGACTTCTTATATGATATTGTATACTTGAGGTCATTTCTTATAGTAGCTATGATTCCATTTAAACTCCAATTTGGATCAACTTCAAAAATTCCAAAGACCATCGAGCTATATATTTTGGTGTCATGTGTGGATTATCAAACACCATGCCACCCTTATGATTCAAATTTATAGACTTGATCTTCATAATAGGATCATCTTGACTTCACTTATTAGCATAAATTCTAAATGGACAGTCTTTTCGCTTGCAAATACACACCATTCTCTCTCTGTATCATTAGGATAAAACTTTAGTTGTCTTCTATTTTTAATACCCCACTCCATGCAAGCTTGTTTAAATTCTGTAAAATTTCCAAATGTCATCCCTAGTTCTAATTTTGGCTTGTCTTTGTGTTTTTCTTCATTATACTCTACATAGGGAACTTTTTTCCTGAAGCTTATCTTCTTATTTTTCAGACTCAACCTCCTCCTACATTTCATCTGAATCTACATAATCAGATTCTGTATCAACAACCTCTTGTGGTACTACAATCGCAGAACGAGATGGTACATTGATAGAGCCTGGTGCAATTTGTGGTCGTCCCCTCCATTTCACATTTTTGTTTACAACTATAACCTCCTGAAAGTTATCATCTTCATCAGAAATTTTATAATCTGAATCATGGAAATCTTCTTCATCGATAGTATCCTTAACATTATCAGTCTCTTCTTCAATATTCACATTTATATTTTTACTGTTAATACGATTCAAGAAAGATTCAAACTGCAATGTTGATAAATCTGGATATTCCTACAATTAGCAAATGATGTTGAGAAGAAAAACGTTTTCTTGTGTCCAAATGAATGAAAGAAAAATACTACAATGTTCATTAAGAATTAACACTAAGTGCTTTCTTTAATATTCATAAATTTATTCACTCTAAAAGGGCATTATGCACCAAAATTAGCAGCAGAAAGTTACCAAAACAACACTAATATTGCACTAGGAAAGCTTCAAAACATCATTAATATTGCACTATAAAAGCTGCAATAGTATTCAAGTATTCTGTTTTGATTTTCTAGTGCTAAAAGAATTTTATTTATATATGTTTGTCACTGAAAGTTGATATTTGTTTTGAGCCATTTCTTGAGCGAACACCAGCTAAGTTGCATGAAATTTTCACTTTCCATGGCGCACTCGTGTCGGGTTCTCATTAAATACATTATTTTGGAGAATTCGACGCACACTCATTAACACTTTTGAATAATCCAAGCAACATGTCACTATATTGAGAGATTTCTGATACATGCATATTTATGTACTTAAGGCCATGTCCTGTTGCACCATCTTCATACACAAACTATGAACATTTGTTGCTTGTTCACCCTAACAAAATCAAAGGTTTCTTGTTCATTGTAGAAAAATGAGTTCTACACAAACCACAAACCTTTAATTAAAAAAACAAGCAAGCAAAGAATCCTAAATTTTAAGAAAATTACTCCAATATCATGTTAAGCATTCAAATTATTTCACAATTCACACTTCAAAAATAAAAGAATCAAAGACAACTTGAATTTTACCTCATCGCGATTTCTTTGGTCGACATCAAAGGTTTACAGACGCACAGGAGACGGTTCTTTTTGCAAATTTGTTAATTTATTCCTAGAAGAACCGAAGGAAGCTACATATTTTCTTGAAAAATTGGAGGATCTCATATTTTGATTTGCCGCCAAATCCCCCAGAACTAGGGTAGAAACATTTAGGATATGTAATTATTTTTAACGGGGTAATATGGGTCATTAAGAAGAATGTTAATGATAAAAAAGAATTAAAAAAATTTTTAATAATAAAAAAGGAATAATGTGTCATGGAATCCTATTAGGAGAGAGATAATGTTTTTTTGTGTTAAGTATATTTTGAGGAAAAGAGGTAAAGTAAGGTGATATTGTGGTCCTAAAAGAAACGTAAGGGATATTAGTAGGTAATTTCTCAAACATAATGACACCTAAGGTCTAAGAAGAGAAAATTTGAGAGAAAGGTTAGAGAAAAGAGAGAGTATTGTCTTATTTGCAAGTGAAGTTGCTAAAATAATATCACAAATATATTGTTTCCATATATGTTCTTGTTGGGTTTTATTTGCCCTGATTTCTTCAATAAATAGTTTTTCCTTTTAGGAAATGGTCATGTTCCTTTTAACTTTATAAGCATTCATAATGTAGTCTTAAAAGCTTTGAGAGTTTTGGTTAGGGGGTGAAGTTGTGGGTCACAAGCTTGATACGTTATCACTTGTGTGAACTTCCCATGTATTCCGAGTGAATTCATAGAGGTTGTTTCTTTCTATATTTTGTTATCTCATATTTATAATGGATTGCTCATCTTCTTTGTAGACGTAGGTCGATTGAACGAACCACATTAAATCTTTATGTCTTTCGGTATATCGTTTGTCTTCTTACTCGTGGTCTTTCGAGGTTTGCTATGCTAACTTCTGCATCACACCTGCTTATCTTCGGTCCTAACAAGTGATATCAGAGTCAGATTCAATGATGGAGTCAGTTTTAGTGGTTCGATAAACGTTGATTGAACCAGGTTAGAAGGAGGTGATCATTTTGATAGGAGTAGTTCTAGCCGCAACCTTTTTGACAGTAATAATGATTTTGTTGGAGAAATTATTTCAGAGAGGTTCTGTTTGTTGAGGCATAAATTTTTCACAGGCGATTATAGAGAGGAGAAGCAAGTTGTTGAAGATTAAGTGAAGAAGGTGGAAAAATTTGTGTTGTCAGAAATTCAGGCCAAGGGGGAGATTTGTTGGGTTTTATTTGCCCTAATTTCTTACCATAAATAGGTTTTTCTTTTAGGAAAAGGTTATGGATTGACTAATCATTTTTTCTGGTAAGAAAAGGTTTAGGACTCTATAAATAGAGGCATGTTTCTTCTAACTTATGCAACATTCACAATGTAGTATTTAAGGGCTTTGAGAGTATTGGTTAGGGGAGAATTTATGGGTCACAAGCTTGATATGTTTTCACTCGTGTGAACATCCCATGTATTCTAAGTGAATTGGTAGAGGTTGTTTCTCTCTGTATTTTGTACTCTCATATTTATAGTAGATTACTCATCTCCTTTATGGACATAGGTTGATTGACCGAACCACGTTTAATCTTTGTTTCTTTTGGTATATTTCTCTTTGTCTTTTTACTCGTAGTCTTTCAAGATTTGCATTGCTACCTTTCGCGTTGCACCTTCTTATTTTCGGTTCCTAACAGTTCTTTCTAAAATGAGTTTCTACAAATAGAGAAATATAAAAGATAACAATGATATTGGTGTTCACACTTAGGTAGACACACTAAGTACAAAAAAAAAAGACAACACACTAAGTAAACAACAACATTCTAAAACCGCAATAACAAAAACGAAAGAGATGACACTTGAATTAAACCAGCATCTTAGCAAAAGTTATTAACATACATTAAAGATATGATACAATAAATAAACAAACACCTTGGCCAAAATTTATATAGAAAAATGAAAGAGATCTTACACTACTTAAACCAATAACTTAACCAATGTTTGGATACATCAACAAAACAGATTTCACCCTGAAATTATTTTGAAGAAAAAGTGATATTACTTACAAAGAAGTAGATTCAACTCTATCTTGCTTCATAAACATCTGATAAATGCAATGTCATTACAAGTTTAAATCATGTCTCACTAATTCTTGTTTGGTAAAGTCATGACTTAGGAATTCAACATACTTGCAGGAGAAATCTGAGTCACAATAATCTATTACCAAACAATAATGGAAAATAGAGTAAAAACACACTACCATATTTATTAAAACCTAATGCGTTAAGAAATCCATCATTTACGTTACGTCGAACAATCTACTAAAAGTGATTCCAACAACAATAAACTAAGACCACCGAATAGTAGATACTATAGCACATACAGTACAAAAATACAACAATTATATAGTATAACTAACAACAACAACTTGACATAGATGCAAAAAATGCAATAAATTATTTACAACATATAGCACGTACGACAAAGCAAAATCCTACAATTTCACTAACCTTAAATTAAACAAATAAAAAACCGCCCATTGTTTGAACCAAGCACGTGTAACAACAAAAATGAACTATTTAACTAACCCCGTAGGAGAAAACACTTTACACAAGAAAAACATATTAAAGAGAAATATCTTAAATTATCAAGATTGTTGAAGAAATCTAGGTCCATCTCCAGCTACAAATAGAACAACCAATATATATCTTACAGATGTAGCTAGAATCACAGAACACCAACTTAAATCACCAAACGCCAAGTAAAATTACACAAACCCTCAAACAGATGAGAGGGCTTTTGAAGATTGTAGCTCCGAATAGTCAAATAGGAGACTAAAATAGTGTAAATCTGAAAACATTTTTGATTTGTAGTGGCGCCTTAGCTTTAAGAATAAAAAAGTTCAGAGAGAAATTAGAGGGAAGAGAGAGTATTGTCTGATTTGTGAGTGAAGTTGCTAAAATAATATCACTAATTAATATTGTTTCATTATAAGTTTTTTCTAGAATAATGAAATATAAATGAAGAAATATAAAGCATAATTAATGATATTGGTGGATGATGAAAAATATCGAGGGAAAATATGGATGAATAGGGAACCATTACAATACATGTTGATTTTCAGATACTCATTACGATAAATGAATTTTTGAAATATGTTGTGATAGCTAACACTATTGTAACGATCATATTATAATGACAATGGTCATATAACTAAGTCCTATCAATAGCTAACAAATCTTTTGGCCACGGTCACAATTATTACACTAGACGGGTTATAGGAACGATTTTTGAAATGGCTACTAGTGAGTCTGTTTCCATAGACCCAATTTATGGTAGTGATATAGTAGAAAGAAAAGTTCACACACTGTTTAGAATTGATGATGTTATACTAATGTATAGGATGACATAAGATGATAAGGTTCATTCCTAAGTCCTTCAAAGAATGAAATGGTATATGTGTAATAAAGTAAGAATGTTGTGTCTTGTTTTGGTAGACTTGTGTCCCTTACTTGATACATATATGAATGATATGTGAATATTACATGTCTTGACTAGGTAGTCTTAGTGGAACCTTTTCATGTATAAATGAATGATATGTTAGACCTTAGATCATGTTAAGAAGGTAATTTACGTGGAACCTTAAACCTAGTGGTAAGGTTATGAATGTTAAAGTCGAAGAGCCATAATGGTATCCTTCATTTAAAGAAATGATGGACTTAGGGTTGATTGGCTGGAACGACATCATATCATCTTTAGGAAAGTCATGATGAGCTATCTTAGTCGCCATATAAAGGTAGCCCTAGTGTACCTCTTTGGTAGGGTGAATGTGATTGAGTTATGAACTAGATGATGAACCTACTCATCTGATCCTTTAGTGTCAATTAATCTAAGAGAATGAAGCATAGCACCAAGTTATTATGTTATACGAAGTATCTCTACTTGAGAATGAGACTAGAGTACAATATAACTATACTTGAGAATGAGACTAGAGTGCATAAAAGCCCTTCATATTCCTTAACCATGTGCCTATATGGGATGTGTCCTAGTTCTACTCTTGGAAAGTAGAACACCTAATCCGAGTAGGTTAGAACTACAAATTCCATGTCTACCTATCATGTTCTATGTCATTTATTGTCTATTTTGATCAAATGGGATACCTACTAGCATTAGAGAAGTTCTATGAAGTTTAGGGGTTGTATGGGACGCTATCTAGACATTGAACAATAGGTTTTTAAGGTTTTAGTTAGAGTCCCTATGTCTTGTCCAAGATCATTAATTGAATGTCTTTATGTGATGACTGAGTCTTAAATGAACTAATGAATTAAATTGCTTAAGTTAAGAAAGTATGTTAAATGAATAAGTACTTATCTATAGTAGCTAAGGGTTGTCTAGTTAAGGTGTGGAAGGGCCATAGGAATGGTCATTTCGTATCTTACCTAGATAAGTCTTAAGAATGACTCTAGTTAGAGAAGATGTTGATTATGTGGACATGATGTAAGCCATAGTTATTGTTAAGGATTATTTAAGTAATCTTGAAGAAGTCAATCTTGGACGTTATCTTCTTGATTTACTTAAGTAAGTCTTTTGATAGCCTTTGGAAGGAGATGTCATATTATCTATATGTTGATGTATTAAGTGAGAAAGATTCTATCTTACGTAATCTATAGGATCGCTTAAGTGTGTGTGTGTAAGGGAATTGTTTGGGCGGTCGCTTCACTCACTCAAGTGAGACTGAGAATCACTTTTGGTAGAAGGATCTCATGTTCATGTGTATGATATCTTGTAAGTGTGTGTTCATCTCATTATAGGTGGTCTTAAGTAGTATTTAGGTGTGACTTGAGAGGTTGTATGGGTGGTATTTTTGTCTTACTTAAGTGAGTCTTACGATACCTTTTAGTGAGAGGATTTTCAATGCTAGGAAATTTTCCTTTAGAAGTTGTGAAACTTAAATGTTACTAGTAGTCATTTTAAAGTGACATAGTTCAGTGTAAAGATTTGTATAAATGAACTATATTTCTTAAATGTTATCTTATGTATTTCTAAGTTGTTAAATGCTTTCTTATGATTATATTATGAAATTTAAGTAAAAAAGATGCATATTTCTAATATATGGCCGTTTTCATGATTCTATGGATTATGTCATACTTAGTACATGTGTTTGTACTAATTATATGTTTTTATCTATCTCTGCAGTGGTTGGTAGGTGAGGAGCATTTGGGAATCAAGACTTTGATCAGCATCATTCAAGTGAATTTGAAGTATGTCCTCATTTGACTCGAGGACATAAGATGTCTTTTATTTCATTTATTGAAGCATTGAAATAGACTAAGTATTTCTATATTTTGAAATGTGGGCCGTGTCCCTAATTATTCTCGTGTCAAAGCTTTGATGAGATTGAGAATTATTATTTCCTATGATTTTTAATGAAAGATGTTATTGAAGATATTCTAACGTTTTGTGGAAAGTTTTAATTCCGCACTACTTTTCATTGTTTTTATGCGATGAACGATAGGAAAAGGTCTTGTACAAGTCCTGTGAGAGCTCAAGCACACTGGTTGCAATCCGAGATTGGCCCAATCATTTAGGGCGTGGTCTCCGGGTGTGACAATCTTGGTATTAGAGCATATGTTATGAAAGTAGTCTCAGAAATCAAAAAGTCTCATCAAGTCACGTCTAGTAGAGTCTTGACCATCAGTGTGTGTCACGAAACATCTATGGGCAAGATATTATAGGAGGATATAGTCTTCTTCCTTTTCTACTCCTATGTTGTGCTGTAGAGTAAAGGTTATAAGTACTCTTTTCTTATGGTTTTCCTTGTGTTTCTAGAAAGATGAATATGAGGAGGACACCGGCCAGGAGAGTTAAGAAGAATGATGTGAATGGGGAGATTCCTCCTCAAGTTGATCAAGTTTCTCAAGGTGCTAAAGTCCGTATTGGAGGTCAAGGTAATGATGATCCGTTAGTTCCCCAGAATTGACTAGTAGAGAGATTAGAGAGACTTTGCTGGCCTTAGCCCGAGCCGTGACTACTCAAATGAATGTGAGTATGGATCCTAGAGTGAATGTTGTGGAGAGCACTATGACATCCAGATTGAGAGATTTTGTGAGGATGATTCTTCTTCTCTTTCTTGACTCTAATGTGGTAGAGGATCCCTAAGAGTTTATTTATCAGGTGTATAAGATTGTGCATGCTATGGGAGTGACTTCTTGGAAGAAGGCGGAGTTGACTTCGTATCAATTGAAGGATATTGCTCAAGTGTGGCATACACAATGGAAAGGAAACATGCCGGTTGAGTCGGGTACTATTGAGTGGGAAGAATTTAAGGCAACTTTTCTTGGAAAGTACTATCCCCGTGAGAGGAGGGAGTTTAAGGTAGAGGAGGTTATGAAACTCAATCAAGGCAATATGAGAATTGAGGAACACTCTTTGAAGTTTTCTATGTTGTCCAAATATGCCCCATCTCTTGTGTCTAACTCTAGGGATGATATGAGTAGGTTCATGATGGGTGTTGCAGATCTAGTGAGGGAAGAATGTCATACGACCATGCAACATGATGATATGACCCTATCTAGACTCATGATGTATGCCCAATCAATTGAAGTGTCCAAACTTAAGAGGATGTCTAGGAACTTGAAGAGAAGTGGTTATAGTGACTAATATTTAAACTAGGTTCAAAAAGAGGCCTCATACTCAAGATGAACCCAGGATTTATAAGGTAATTTGAGAAAGGAGGTGTTTCTCAAAATGAAAAGTCTACATGTGTCACTTGTGGAAAAAGGCACTATGGGAAATGTCTAACCGGTACTAGTAGTTGCTTTGGTTGTGGGAAGGATGATCATAAGATGATGGATTTCCCTAACATTGAGGATAGAGGAAGAGAGGGTAAGCAAGTTTCTCGTAATATTCCGAAGGACGATGCTCCAAATAAGAGGCGTTTCTATGCACTCCGGACTAGAGGAGAAAATTCGGATGATGATGATGATGATGGTAAGTCCTTGTATTTCTCTTTAGTGTTATGAGTTACTTCTAAGTGGTGGAGTATGGTGAGTAGTGGAGTGTTAATTGATTGTCCTATCTCTTCTATTTAACTCTAGTTTGAGAGTAGAAAGTCATAGAAGTATGTTGCATGTGCATAGTGTTTAGGGGTCTTATTGAAATTTAATTTTATTTATTCCTTGCATTGTTCATTTTATGAAGTTTTGATTATGTTTTAAGATGTGTTTTATGTGGTTCTACATTGTAAAGAAGCATGCTTTTATCATGAATTGCCTAAAATTTACATTTTTGGAAAAATTATAAAACTCATTGTAATGCATGCCTACTCACTGTAAAAATTTGTAAAAATTGACTAATTGATTCTTTGGTCCAAAATTGTTGTAATGTGGTTAGAAATGATTTATATGATCATGACATTTAATATAAAATGAGTTTTTGCTATTGAAAATGAATGATGTGAGTTTTATAGCATGATGAGTTGTAGATTTGCTTCTAGTTTCTTGTAGGCCGACACTATGGGAAATGTCTAACCGGTACTAGTAGTTGCTTTGGTTGTGGGAAGGATGATCATAAGATGATGGATTTCCCTAACATTTAGGCTACATGAAGATAGGGTACGCAAGTTTCTCCTAATATTATGAAGGACGATGCTCCAAATAAGAGGCGTTTCTATGCACTCTGGACTAGAGGAGAAAATTCGGATGATGATGACGATGATGGTAAGTCCTTGTATTTCTCTTTAGTGTTATGAGTTACTTCTAAGTGGTGGAGTATGGTGAGTAGTGGAGTGTTAATTGATTGTCCTATCTCTTCTATTTAACTCTAGTTTAAGAGTAGAAAGTCATAGAAGTATGTTGCATGTGCATAGTGTTTAGGGGTCTTATTGAAATTTAATTTTATTTATTCCTTGCATTGTTCATTTTATTAAGTTTTGATTATGTTTTAAGATGTGTTTATGTGGTTCTACATTGTAAAGAAGCATGTTTTTATCATAAATTGCCTAAAATTTGCATTTTTGGAAAAATTGTAAAACTCATTGTAATGCATGCCTGCTCACTGTAAAAATTTGTAAGAATTGACTAATTCATTCTTTGGTCCAAAATTGTTGTAATGTTGTTAGAAATGATTTATATGATCATGACATTTAATATAAAATGAGTTTTTGCTATTGAAAGTGAATGATGTGAGTTTTATAGCATGATGAGTTGTAGATTTGCTTCTAGTTTCTTGTTGTGTTGTGATCCTCTTGATTATGTGAAATTGATGTTCTCTTAGATTTTTGTATCATATGAGATGATATATGGTATGGTCATGATTTGCAAATTGAATCTCTATTCTTGGAATTGTTTGGATATTGGCAAGTGTCATTCGAGGATGATTGTTGTCCAAGTGGGGGAGATTGTAGTACTTCGAAAATGACTTAGATGAAGGTAGAGAATAACATTGTTTTCATGATGGTATTAGGTCCTAAAATGGTCTATAACTTGGTATTGAGGCAATGTCTAGAGTTTTAGGCGATTTGAAAGTGAAACGTCAAGGGACGACTAAGACGTTTGACGACTAAGTCACCTATGTGTCTCATATGTGGTTATATGCTTAATTGTGTGTTTTAATGAGTCAATGAGGTCATTATATGATTTATTATAGTGTTTATAGGCAGTGTGTCAAGTTTTGTGAAGTTTGGAGGTCAAACGTCCAAGAATGTCCATGATGTCTGAAAGGTATACCTTGAAACAACACTGTGTGTCTATGCGTCTTTCGTTGAGTTTTACGTGTTCATTCGTGATGAACCTTATGTGAGAGGTACTAAACTTGTATACAACCATTTTTGGGTTGGAAACGTCTAGGAAAACATCCCCAATAACCATACAAGGGTCCTTGAGGAATGACCCTTTTAATTGAGCCAAGACAGCCCAACCTATGGAGGCAATCGACGCCCAGTGGGTCAGTCGACGCCCAGCGGGTCCGTCGATGCCCCGTAGGTGAAGGGTCTTTGGTGGATACTTAGGCCTGGGAAGGAGAACAAAAAGAACAGCCTTAGTCCGAAACCACGGACCAACAGGATGGTCTGATGGTCAAGGGACAGGTCATCGATGGTCTTCTGTCTGTAAAGACTCTCTCTGCGCAACTTCCTGTTAAATTCAAAAGGTGAGTTGTAAATTCACTCCATGTCTAAATAAGAAAAATGGAATTTAATTAGGGGTCTCTTGGGTATTTTAAACATGTTTATAAGGCTTTAACACTTAGAAGATTTAATTCTTCAAAATCAAAACCCAAATTCCCTTAGAAATTCTCTAGAACTCCATTGGAGCAAAACTTCAAGGAAGTGCTTGGATTGGAGAATTGTGTGGATATTCTTCATCAAATTGGAGGATTAGATTTATTGAGTTATGATTTTTTATCCTTGAAACTCTATTCATCAAGGAGACCAACTTTCAAACAGGTTTTCTAAAGTTTTCAAAGATGAATTGTCCAATTTCATGATATATCCATAGGTTCTTACACAAAAGGTTTTCAAGCATTGTACATTGATTTAATTGAGGTTAATTAGATGATTTTAACTCAATTTACCTATGTACTCACGTAATTGAGTAACCCTAGTTTTGACTACCTTACGGGTTAAGTGATTTAGACTTAATGCTTATGAATTCAAGTGTAGTTTTCTATGGGCTATTGATTGATGTAATAATTGTATTGAATTGTTATCTAGGTTGTTTTAGATTGATGAATATATATTAAATTGACCTAGTTTAATCAAATATCATAGTTTATGTATTGAATAATTGTGTTATGGCCATGAGTGACGGCCTTATGATAT
Source organism: Solanum lycopersicum (assembly GCF_036512215.1). Classification (NCBI taxonomy): domain Eukaryota; kingdom Viridiplantae; phylum Streptophyta; class Magnoliopsida; order Solanales; family Solanaceae; genus Solanum; species Solanum lycopersicum. The sequence goes on along the minus strand of NC_090809.1, from coordinate 39,706,360 downwards.
TGAATTGGATGATTTAGCATTGGATTGAAGTGTTGAGGATGGAGTGGTGGAACTCTGCCCTAATTATCTTTAGTTAATGGTAATTAGACTTCAATTATGTTGTGATTGGTATGATCAACTTATGGTGGCGGTGTTATATGCCTTACTTGCAATTGAAGTGGCCTTGTCGGTGTCACTTTATGCAATATGATGATCATGGCCTTGTTAGAAACTACTTGAAGAACTACGATGATTTGTGTAGTTAAATTATGTGAAGTATAAGAATATTTATCTACATGATAATTAATGTGAAATTATGTGTTCTTTCTATGTATATTAGGAAATCATGTAGACTATGATTATGTGCTTATTTGTGTAGTGTTAGATGTTGATGCATGATTGTTCCTACTTGACTATATGAGTCTATGATGGTTACATTGATGATGTTATAGTAATATGTAGTTCGACATAAAGATGATAAGGGTCATTCCTAAGTGTTTCAAAGAATGATATGGTATATGTGTAATAAAGTAAAGAATGTTGTGTCTTATTTTAGTAGACTTGTGTCCCTTACTTGATACATGTATGAATGAAATGTGAATATGAGATGTCCTGACTAGGTAGACTTAGTGCACCCTTTTCATGTATGAATGAATGATATGTGAGACCTTAGATGTTTTTAAGAACGTCATGTACGTGAAACCTTCAACCCAGTGGTAAGGTTATAAATATTGAAGTTGAAGAGCCATAATGGTATTCTTCATGTAAAGAAATGATGGACTTAGGGTTTATTGGATAGAATGGCATCATATCATCCTTACAAAAGTCATGATGATCTATCTTAGTCGCCATTAAAAGGTAGCCCTAACGGACCTTTTTGGTAGGGTGAATGTGATTTGGTTATGAACTAGATAAGTAACCTATTCATGTGATCCTAAAGTGTCAATTAGTTTATGAGAACAAAGGCTAGCACCGAATGATTATGCTATGGGACGTAGCTCTACTTGAAAATAAATTTAGATTACAATGTACCTCTACTTGAGAATGAGACTAGAATGCATAAAAACCCTTCATATTCCTTAACCATGTTCCAACATGAGATGTGTCCTAGTTCTACTTTTGGAAAGTATAACACCTCATCCTAGTAGGTTAGAACTCCAAATTCCATATCTAGCTATCACGGTCTATGTTAGTTATTGTCTATTCTCATCAAATGGGATACCTACTAGCATTAGAGAAATTCTATGAAGTTTAGGTGGTGGTATGGGACGTTATCTAGACATTGAACGATAGGTTTTTAAGGTTTTTGTTAAAGTCCCTAGGTCTTGTCCAAGATCATTAGTTGAATGTCTTTATGTGATGAATGAGTCTTAAATGAACTAATGAATTAAATTGCTTAAGTTAAGAAAGCATGTTAAATGAATAAGTACTTATCTACAGTAGCTAAGGGTTGTCTAGTTAAGGTGTGGAAAGGGCATAGGAATGGTCATTTCGTATCTTACCTAGATAAGTCTTAAGAATGACTCTAGTTAGGGAAGAAGTTGATTGTTTGGAAATGATCTAAGCCTTAGGTAGTCTTAAGGATTATTTAGGTGGTCTTTAAGAGGTCAATCATGGACGTTATATTCTTGATTTACTTAAATAAGTCTTTTGATAACCTTTGGAAGGAGAATGTCATATTATCTATATATTGATGTATTAAATGAGCAAGATTCTATCTTAGGTAATCTGTAGGATATCTAAAGTGTGTGTGTAAGGGCTTGATGGGTGGTCACTTCCCAACTCACTCAAGTGAGACTTCAAATAACTTTTGGTAGATGGATCTCATGTTCATGTGTATGATATCTTGTAAGTGTATGTTGATCTAATTATAGGTGGTCTTAAGGAGCATTTAGGTGTGCCTAGAAAGGTTGTATGGGCGGTCTCTCTTTGTCTTATTAAGTGAGTCTTACGATATCTTTTAGCTAGAGGATTGCATGCTAGGAAGAGTTCCTTGTGAAGTCGAGAAACTTCACTGTAACCTTAAGAAATAGTCATCGTAAAGTGACATAGTTCACTGTAAAGATTTGTATAAATGAACTAAATTGATTAAATGTTATCTTATGTGTTTATAAATTATTAAATGTCATTCTTATGGTTATATTATGATATTTAAGTCAAAAAGATGCATATTTCTAATAAGTGTCCGCTTTCATGATTTTATGCATTATGACACACGTAGTACATGTGTTTGTACTAACTCCATTCTTTTATCTATGTCTATAGTGGTTGGTAGGTTAAAAGCATTTTGGAATCAAGACTTGGATGGTAGCATCATTCGAGTGAAGTTGAAGTATGTCCTCATTTGACTCGAGGGCATAAGATGTCTTTTATTTCCTTTATCAAAGCATTGTTATAGACTACGTATTTCTATATTTTCAATTATAGGTCGTGTCCCAAAGTATTCTCGTGTCTAAGCTTTGATGAGATTATTAAAGATATTCTAATATTTTGTGAAATGTTTAAATTCCTCACTACTTTTCATTATGTATGTGTGATGAACGATATAGAAAGGGCTCGTACAAGACCTTTTAGAGGTCAAGTATGCCGGTAACAATCCGAGATTAGCCCAATCTTCTAAGATGTGGTCTCACGATGTGATAGTCAGTAAGTCAAGGTTTCTAGCAACGATCTCCTTGACCCTTAACTATGTGTCCACATAGGACTCAAGCTTAGTTGATCCACCTGGATAGCTATGTATGAATGGTTGCACCTTAGGCAAGTGTTTAGCCTCTATTTTCGGTGTGGGAGTAGGAAACCAGATTCCATATAGCTCAAATGGTGTCATGTCGGTTATCGCACTTCTTTCCCTAATGTAAAGATGAATGAATAAGTTAAGCACTGAAATCTAATTAGGGTTGTCTTGAAGGCTACTACAAAGGGCAAGGGAGGGTATGAGACTTCTCTTACTCATTGCACATATGGGATCCTAAGAGATTATTCTAAGTAGTGTTCTTTTATGATTAAGATTATGATTATAGTTATGATTAATAATCTATGAGTAATAATTAATGTACAATCCTTTTATGAAAATACGTCGTAAGTATGAAGTGGGTTGCTTAGTGTGATACTTAGGCTTGGATGGGATTATCAGGCTCTATATCAGGCTCTATATTTGGCATGAGTTCCAAGGATAGATCCACTCATCAAGCCTTATTAGTTTTGTCTATGTTTTGAGTCAATTGTTCCATTCTCATGTTGGGACTTTCGTTTTATCCTATATGGCATATTGTAATAGACTAAGGGTTATGACCAAACTATTGTGATACACTTTATAGATGGTTTAATGTGAGACAAAGTATTAGAAAAAACTTCTATTTATTGTATGTTGTTTATGTGAGAAGCCTATCTATGCTTCCTAAGTAGAGCTCTATATAAACCTCCTTTCTATATAAACAAAAGTTTTAAATTTTCTCGTATTTTCTTACTTATGATGTTCTATGATGAACCTAAGGGATTGTCTTGGTCATTGTAGAGGATGGCAATGTCGGTTATGCCTAAAGGATACTTTGCGGAGTAACATATTCATTCGAGTGTGACCAAGATGTATATAGATCATAAGTGAGTTTATTGGTGATCAGGTATGAGACAAGACATCAAAAAGTTTTGGGCAAAGTGTCAATATTGTCAACAAGGGATGTATGAACACTAAAGGCCTGCCTGGCTACTTCAAAAGATGCCAATTCCGGAAAGATAGTGGAAAATGATAGCTTTGGATTTTGTGGTTCGTCTTCTCAAGACTTTGGGGAAATTTGATTCTATTTGGGTTGTAGTTGATAGGTTGACTATGTCAGCCATTTCATTCCGGTAAGAGTGGATTACAACGCTGAACAATTGGCTAGGATTTATGTTAAGGAGATAGTGAGGATGCATAATGTACCTCTTCCCATCATCTCACATTGGGGTACCTATTTCAGTTCTAAGTTTTAGAGGAAGTTTCATGATGAATTGGACACAAAACAAATTCTTATAACAACCTTCTATTCCCAGAAGTATGGACAGTAAAAAGGACTATATCAGTGTGGGATGACATGTTGAGAGCTTGTGTAATTGACTTTAGAGGGAATTAGGATAAGTTCCTATGCCAAAGTGAGTTATCCTATAATAATAGTTATCACTCTATCATTAATATGACACCATTTGAGGTGTTATAAGGGAGAGCATGTAGATCGCTCATAGGTTGGTTTTGAATTGGGAGATGTAAGACCTCTGGGGGTTGACTTAGAAAGGATTCTCAAGATAAGGTGAGGGGCATTCAAGCCAAACTTCTCGCCGCATAGAGAATACAAAAGAATTATGCGGATCATAAGGTGATGAGATTTGTTAAGAGGGGTAAGTTGAGTCCTCTTTATATTGGTCGGTCTGAGATATTTGAGAGTGTAGTACTAGTGGCATACATATTGACTCTACCTCCTAATTTTTCTGGTGTACATCTTGTATTTCATGTGTCTATGTTGAAGAGATATCATGGTGATGGTGACTATATCATTAAGTTGGACTCAATAGTGTTAGACAAGGACCTCCAATAAGGAGGAACCTATTGCTATCATTGATAGTGATATTCAAAAGTTGAGGACCAAAGATATTAAGTCTGTAAAATTTCAATAGAAGCATCGTCCAGTTGAGGAATCTACTTAGGAGACCAAGACGGATTTATGAGACAAATATACACAATTTTTCGTCGAATAGGTTACTACCTTGTTCCTTTCTAGACTACTTGTCCTTAGTTTATCACTTGGGACGATTTAGGGAAAATTGGTATATATATTAACGACTGAGTTTTGTCGTTATAGAAATGCCAATGGAGAAAAATTGGGCCCGCAAAATTTGTTCATCGTACTAGGTTTTTCCAAACCTTGTCAAAATTTGGAGGAAATTCGAGTCATCAAGGTGTAGGGAAATCATATAGAATAGAGTGGAGTAAATAGGAATTTTATTACATAATGGGTTAGATAACTCATTAAAGGATCCGTACAGAATTGAATTTTGATAAATAGACCTTGGGGAATTGACCGTAGCATTAGGGTTACTTTAAGGGCTTATGGTTTAAGAGTATGTTGTGAAAGACAAAAATTGAAACTCCCCAAAGAGCTCACTGTCTCGCTTCATCCCGCTCTGTACCGATCATTGAGACTCTATTTAGACTCTACTTGTACACACGTGAGACCTATGAACCTAGGGCTCTGATACCATTTTGATTCTTATCGCTTCACTTCATTCGCTCTCGTTTATGTGATGACTCCTGCGTAGTTCATTTTGTGAATCATTGGCATGTCGTGTATTGGTTTTATGTTAGATCTGGTATTAAGGTAGAAATGATATACTTATGAAACGAATGCGTGATCCTATTTGAAAGAGTTGAGTAAGGTTTGTTATCATTGTAAAATAATAATAATAAATATAGTACTTATCTGGTATAAGAAAAATATGGAGTGGTTCTACAATTAGAAGTTAAATGTTTGAGGAATTAACTAGATAATAAATAGTGTAACCTTGAAAAATACAATTGATATAGTTGTCATACCATTAATGAGTTACTCAACAAATGATGTTGCACCAATTCATGTCAGAATCCCTTATATGGTTTCACAGATTGAGTGTATACCAAAGAAGGTCATGATACGACTATTACAATGGTATTGATGGGTACTTGGTTAGAATTATGGAGTGTGTTACTTTTGATATTGACCTTACTTACGAAAGAATACATATATCTTGGGTTAGATACAAAACTAATCTGGTAATATTTTACGGCTATTTGATGGATAAAGTGTGTGACCTATTTAAAAATGATCTTCTCATATAGATATGATATGTTCTAGTGGTGGATGTAACGAATTTTCACGATGTGTTACTAGTGGTACATGAAAACGTACATGTTGATTGTTAAGTGCAAATACTAACTACTTTAGGAGTTATCTGTTGTATTACATGCTCATACGATAAGATTTGGTGTTGATTTCATATTCAAGATACCAACTAGCTTGTTAGTACGAGTGGATGTGTTAAGCATTATTTATAAGGAAGCTTTTAGTGGTGGATCTTTGGTATGATATTGATATGTTCAGGTTGTGAAATGTATTTTGTGGATTGTAAATGAGTGTTGATTTCATCTTAAATTCCATGGAAGTGGAAATATGGATGATAAACTTATAAGTAAAGGAAGCCTCAAAAAGTATACTTGTGTGAATGTAATTGAGAATTTTAGTAAGAAAGTGCATATAAATTGAGTAAGTACCTTGGATGGTTGGCATAACTAGGTTTGGATTGTCATGTTAATGGCGAGGCTAATTTCGTAGTGAGGGAAATGACGAACTAAGCATGATGATTATTTTATTACGCATTATGATTGAAATGCAACAATATGATACGGGTGTTGGTCAAAAAATTTTTTTTATGGTAATGATGAATTTTGAATAGTTGTTTCTATTTCATAAGTAGTGTGGTTTTATGGTAATGTTTAAAAGGAGTTGGGATGTCATCAAATATAATTGAAAGGATCTAGAGCCATAATGGAATGAATTAGTGGTAAATAGTTTAACTTTCAGAGCGAGGATAAAACTAGGCTATTTTACATTGTTTGCAAGGGTTGAGGATGTATCTTCAAAGGAATTTGGAGAATTGGGTTCAGAGACAAGTGATTTTACCTGTTTTTTCCAGGTTACGATATAATATAGTGTCACAAGTTCAACAGATTGATTAAACAAAAATAAACTATTGGATAAAAATTTAGAAAGGAGTGCACATACGTTCAACTCGAGTGAGATGGTAAGTTTTTCTTTTGCGTGTGTCATTTTGAGTTTGGTAATAAGTACAGTTGAATTTTAGTGAAAGATATGATAAGGTCGATGGAGACGCGATCAATGATAAGCTAAGATACATGAATTCATAAAAATCCTCAAGGTATAAGCGAATGTTGATAGATAAAGGGATTGAGTTACACAGTTAAATTCAAAAAAAAATTTAAGTTTTTCATTGTGAAGGTTTGTGGTAGTGTGCTTAGTCAAGATATGGATTTATAAGGTAAGAAATGATTCATCACATTGAGTGTTAATTATTTGGAAAGACTTAAAAATAATTTGATTAGTACATTTGGTTACTTTTGATTGTTATACATAAGGTTTCTCATATTGTTGGCCAAAAAAAAAAAGACTGGTAAGTGAGTTAGCAAAAAGGAGAAAAATTATGGTGTATTGAAGAGTTCAAGTTATTTGAAATTTCCGTCGTGGAAAGATTTTAAGAAAGTCAAAAGAAAAATAAGACCTCTCGTACAAACATTGGATTCGGAGGTGATGGTTGTAGTGATTTCGCCTTTGAGTTTAGATATGACTATGAGATGTGAACTAGTTCGACACCTACTTACTATAGGTTTATTATTAACTTTTCAAAATATTAAGTTTTGATTGGATTACAATAAATGACATAAGGAAGATTATACATGGTTATGTTGAGCTAGATTGTTCAGAATGTGATTAAATAACAAATGGATGTTAATTAGTGTGGACCTACAATTTTACATGATTAATGAGGATTGGAGGGGATTAAAATTATTTTGTTGACGAGACAAAATAGATTGTTATAATGTGTTACATAGGCATTTTATGGTGAGTAGAGGTTATGAGATTATAGTATACATAAATATTGGAGTGATCAAGGGTTTCTTTGAGTTATCGCATGAGGTAAATGATGGTACAGATGGTGGTTGAAAATGGTATGTGAAAGTTTAGGTGAAGTTGACATTAAGTGTGACTTAATTATTTTACCCTAAAAGAGAAATATAGATTTGAAATTAGTGTTATCGGCCTTGGGTGTGACTTATATCTATTATGGGACGCTTAAATGGAAAGATAAGAAACCATGGTTCAAAGTCTTGGAGACTAAAATGTGCTTGCTGAGGAGAATGTGATACGTAATGACGGTGTGAACGTAAGGTAAATGGTTGGTGTGGTTATGATATTTATTAATATTAATAGTGTTGGCTTTGATGGAGTACTGTGAGAAGTATGCAGGGTTTGGCAAATCCAGCATGTGTAAAATTGTAATGGAGATCAGACTGGTTGATTTTGGGTGGACAAAAATATTAAAAATAAATAAATAAATAAATTGAGGGATGTAGTCAGATGAATGAAAATATTGATGTGGAAATTATGGAGAAAGTATCTAGTGTTATTCGACCTTGATTTCGTATATTCTTAAGTTGACCACCTACTTCATTTCGGACATGATTTGGAGTATGATTCATTGCATATGCCCACGTTTTTTTTACATCTATGGGTGAATTCCTAGTGGTGGATTGGATGTACCAATCCTCTTATGTCTTCTTGATAGGGTAGGATCCTTGGTTAGACTTGTTCACTTCGGTTATGTCATATTTGATGTTGTTTGAAAAATTAGAAATATATCATTATTTTTATATGCACAACCTTGCTTATGGGAACTTACAAAAGAGATTTCATGAATAGTTATGGTTATCCGACAGTGTTGTAAAAGGTTCTGCATCCTAGCGTGTACCACTTGTAGGGTGCTTACTTGATCTTGTTCTTCATTGGATTAGATGTGTTTGATTATCCCTTGATGAGTGTTCGATGTCTAAAGATCAGATTTTCATAGTTTAAGCTCATGAAAAGATTAGGTTATGACAAGGGAATCTTGATAAGGTCTATGATGGTTTGTGTAATAGGTGTATGTGATCGTTAATCTAGGTTCACTTCAGATTGTAGTAGGTATGGATTCAGAACGTTATCCCTGTTATGTAAGAAAAGATTTGTTGTGATGATTGTGTTATGTTCCAGTGGGTTTCAGTTTAGACTGGGTTCATTGGTTGGTTTATGGCGTGATATGTAAATCTTCCGAAGTTTTATTCAACACTTCAGTTCTTGGTAGTTGATATTTAATTGAATGTGCTAAAGATGTATTGATCACTTGGAGAGATGAACATGACTTTGAAAATCATACCTCAAGTTTTTGGTCATGTTAGTTATTCTTCCTTCTCCTACTTTATGTTCGAGGACGAACGTGATTTTTAGTGGTGGATAATGTAATGATCCTCTTAGTCGTTTTAGAAATTTTAACCAGCATTATTATATTAACCTTTTTAGTAGATTTTGTAAATAATTTATATGACTTATAAGAATGAGTGACTTAATTTTTAGATTTAATAAAGGATTATTTTGTTGCTAAGAATAATAAAAAAAAAAGAAAAAAAAGAAAATCAAATAAATAAATAATAATAAAATAATAATAAAAAAGGGCAAATTGCCCTAAATGAATGAAGCCGCACACGGCTTGTGAGAAAAAAAAGAAGGAACGATGTGTGGAAAAAAAAATACGCAGATAAAGAAAAGAAAAGAAAGGGAGAAAAGAAAAGGAAAAAGGAGGAGAAGCAACGATATTTTTATCTCGAGATATCAAGGTAATTATTCTTATCCTTTCTATTAAATTTTTGTGTAACTAGGAATAGATTTTTAGGTTAAAACGTGTTTAATTTATACTAATATGTGAACTTGGGGTTATAAATGTGTATAAGTATTATGGTTCAATCATTGGACAATGATTAGTCCTAATCATTGGACAATGATTACTCCAAGATTAGGATTATTAATAGTGGAACGATAAATATGAATCGGAACATTGAAAATAAGTGGTTTCAGAAGATAACTTTGTAGTCCGCCATTGATGTGTTGGACAGTTAGTTTCATCTTTAATTATTTTCATTTGATTATCATATTAGGATTCAAGTTTTGATATATTGAGATATGTGTTAAATAGTTGGTGCATTATGATATATAAAAATCATTATAATTATGTTATTCGGAGAATTAAGATTTAACCCTAAACTTGAAATTCAGAAAATATGAGATTTGATCAATTGGTTGGAATAAAGATTTAGAAATTTTATTATAAATTTGGATGAGTTTTGGGTCTAAGCTAGAGATATAGCAATATTAATATTGTTAGTTTCGAAATTATATCGTGGTTATTTATTTGAATAGATTTTATTAGTTTGGAAGTCAACAAAAAGAGGAAGGCTCAAGTTTTGGAGTCATTGTTCGACTATTTGAGGCAAGTGGATTTCTAAACTCTGGTTAAGTGTATGAAATGTGTGTATTTCCTTGTGGTATATGTTTGGGAGTAACGAAATTAGTGATGGGTTGACTTGTCCACATTGATTAATTCTAATGATGAAAAAAATGGGGATAACAAAAGGCAATGTGATTAATTGTTTATGTGTGTTGTGTTGAGAAAGAGTTGAAGGCTTGTTGAATCATTGTTGATGTAACTTCATGTTTTTGTGGTTGTGAATTGTGCGATATTATGAAAATGGTCATCTCCTCATTATTTGTGTGAACTTGTCATCTGCATTATTCTGATGCATTGGTTGTGACAAGTGTTATGTGCATTGAGAAAGAATGGGTACTTAAGAGGATGTACCACTTCGAGGGACGTATCGCGCGCCGCGATGGATACTATATTTCGAGGGACGTATCGCGCGCCGCGATGGATACTATATTTCGAGGGACATATCGCGTGCCACGATGGTTACTAATATCGAGGGTCGGGTCGTGCGCCGCGTTAGATGCATGGACAAATATGTCCCCCATGGGTCCCGAACTGAGAGACAGCGGGTGTGTATCACTAGGTCAGACATGCATCATTATACTTAACATTGCATTCCATTGCATTACACATACTTATCATTAGTGAATTTGATATCGTGTTTTACTGATCTTCTGATTGCCTTTCTGCGGAACTTGTGATTGATCAATATTGAGCTTGTTATTACGGATATGTAGTTTGTTGAAGTATTGTTATTGAGGATATGTAATTTTCTAAAGTGTTGTTGTTGAGGATATGTAATTTGTCTAACTGTTGTTATTGAGCTACGTGCTATGTAAACTGTGAGTTGTTAGGTTGGGTTGATTTTAATGCAGGTTGTAGTTGTGGAGGTTCGGTTGGGGGTCGTAGGAGTACCCGTATTTCATCCCCTTAGCCTGTGTTTGGAGGTTTACTTGCTGAGTACCGTGTGGTTTGGTACTCACCCCTTGCTTCTACAATTTTTTTTGTAGGTTATGAGCCTGGATTTTTGTTGTACTTGTTATTCTCTTCTTTTCCCAGGCTTCTTGGAGATTTTTGAGGTAGATGTTTCCATCTCAGCAGACTTTCTTCTCCTTAATTATGATCTTGTTCTATTCTAGAAACAAGTTCATTTGAGACTTGAGTTTTCATTGAATCAATTGTAATATTTTAGAGGCTTGTACCCGTGACTACCAGGTTTTGGGGTTTTTATTAAGTTACTTATATTTTATTTCCGCACTTATTGTAATGGTTGAGTTTTAGGCTGGCTTGTCTTGGTGGGATAAGACGAGTGCCATCACGTCCATTTTTGGGTCGTGACAAGAACAGCGGAAAGGAGTATCGCTGTAGCAGACGAGATGGAGATCGAATTATAGGATTTTTAAGTTGTTTCGTGATGGAGCTCAGTGGTTCAAAATGTTCCACTGCAGCGACACCGCTACAATGTAATGGGACAACCTTCTTAAGCATTTTTCAACTTTTTGGGTTAATAGACGAACCCTAGGCTATTTCAACTGATTTTCCATCATTTTGAAGCTAGAAGTAAGTTTTTCATTCCCTGAATTTGTTTTTCAATACGTAGAATGTTTTTGAATGGGTCTATATTTATGGGGAAGAATTTCTTGAAAAATTCTATGGTGGAATTGACCCTTAATTTACTAGTTGGGTCATGGGTGTAGAACTAGGGTTCATTGTTTGTTAGTATTCCAAGAATTTAGTATTTCTTTATTAATTCATGTATATAAATTGTTGTTTGTAGACCATGAACAAGTGGAACGAATCTAGATTGGGAAGGATAAAGTTGTCTAGGGTTTCGAGCTTATTTCGAGATAGGTTATGGTTGTGATTCTATGATTGTGTGATATACACTTGCTTTGCTTCATTGTGATACTTGTATATGTATGCATGTATCAATATTTATCATAGATGTTATAATGAGATATATGAATATCGATACCATAAATTCATGACTTGAATGGGTAATCTTGATGTGCTATTGTGATGTGTGATTAGGATCGGCTGCCACATTCCGCCATACTAACTTGGATTGGATTGCCACTTTTCGGCATGCTAACTGGGATCTATATGCATTTTCTGTCATGAAATATGGATTGAATTGCCACGTTCCGGTATGCTATCACTTTGACATTTTATTCCATGAGAGGACCATCTATATGATGTAGCATGTGAATTTTGATGTTTATTCGTATGATAGTATTTAATATGTTGATATTTATAAATGTGTTTAGAATGTTGTAATTGCTAGTTTATGTTAAACTAGTGGGATAGTTGTGTTATCCTACCAGTACACGGTGGTTGAGTACTTCTTTTATACTTGCTCTTATTTTTGTTGAGTACATGGCATCTTTATGTGACTGTTAACACACCTTGTTTAGGAGATCAATGATTTCTTCAACTTCAAGGGTAAGTCACATCATTCGTGCTACCTTGGAATTCTCTTTAGTCTATGTTCACATTTTTCAAACCTAGACCTTATTTTAGTTAGTTAGATAGTTCACTAAAATTGTTGTAAGATTTGGTTCTTGTTTTTAGTTTTTGTACATTGACTTTCAGATTCTAGGTTTATCTTCTGCATTGTTAGTTAGTTATTAGATATTTAATTAGTAATGGAACTTCACTTAGTTATTTAACTTGCTTCTGTAACCTAAGTGTCTTAGTTTTTAGATTAAATTCTTTGGTTGGTTGTTAGTGGTGGTTCTCTTACCGAGTTGTAGTGTGGGTGTCATTTATGACGGTCTTGGTCGCGATAGTCCATGTCCCATATCATTATTGCAGCTTTACCCTTTTGCTTGACAAACGAGACAACCTACGCACAAACAAGCTCATCTTGCTCCTCAAATCACAAACCAACTCCTGAGCATAATTGGACACCTCATATTCTTACTAGTAAAATCACCAACACCTCACGTGGAATTTAATATTACGGAATTTATAAAACAATACTTCAAATCTATTAGTCATTAAAACTAAAATACTATATCATCTTACATACAAGATTACATAGTGACAAACATTAGTAATGTAAATGAAGATGACAAATATATCATCTTATCATTTATCTTTCAATAAGTCAACTTTAATTTGATTTTCTAATGTATTGTGCTATTTCCCGAAAGTGTTACTATTTGATATTATTGGTAAGTCAAATAAATATCAATCTGAGATATTAAATTTTTTAATAATTAAATAATTGTTGGTGAAGGGATGCATAAATTTTAAAAGGCTGAAAAAGCGAACAAATATTCTAATTCTAACATGTAGAAAGGTCAAGCCTATCTTTTACTTTACATATACCATTTTAAAGTTCCCCATTTGAAAGTGTTATAGTAATTATTAAAATGAAAAAATAAAGGAAAAATTTATGATATTGGAAAAGAATTCAACTTATTATATGTACTCTACAGAAAAAATATTACAAAAACTGTTAAATTCATATGGGTCTATTTAAAAATCAACATACTAGAGTGATGAAGTTCAATTTAAAACGACATTTCTATTCCAATCGCAGTGTAGAGAAACACATATATTACTTCCAGAAAGTAGTAGTAATTAAAAATTGCACAAAACATAATAATTTGTCCATTATTCATATTGAATATTAGCAATTAATGTACTGTGTAGTTTTCTATGTCTTTGAGATTGATAGAGGCTCCAGTCTAGCCAAATTCCTCTATAGGTCATTCGACACATCGTTGATCCCATGTCAAATGTTTATTAATTTTTGTTTTCTTATCTTGCTTCACTTCGCACATCAAGGTGTGTTAAAAATTTTAAGGTCTTAATGACATCACTATTACATACCAATTTTGAATTTTTCCTTCAAAGGATGGTAGTATAGATCGGTTAAGAATATTTTTACCATACCTCCAATAATTTCCATCGCTAAAACTTGTGTGAATGCTAAATTAATGTGTGTTGTTTATTATTTATTAACAAATAGTTATAATAATAACATTTCAGAAACATTAATAAAAAGTATAAACAATGTACTCAAAACATCAATTAATAACATAAGCATAAAACAATGACTGTAAAAATAAATATCATCATCTGTAACGATAGAATGAAAAAGAAAGAGAAAAACGAGTTCAATGAATGCACAATGTCCCCTTATGGAAACTATTTCCCTCTAGTACCCGAGGTTTGAAGGAATAGACTCTCTCAAGATAGAACTATTTTATTCACAAATGCATTGATACAAAAACTATGGTGTACTGAAACACTCAATAGGAGCAAATACACGAATATTTAATTGTGAAGAAGAAGAAAAAGAAGTACTTCCGAATGTTCAATGTTTTAAAATGGGGGGAAATTTATCTATTTATAGACAACAAAGGGTAGTGTGAACAAATTCTCATTGTGACTTAATGAAAAGGTCACAAATTTTTCAAAGTCGCAACTCTTCATTAAAGTCGCAACTTATCATAAAAGTCGCAATGTTTCTAAAAAAGTCACAACATTTCATGAAAAGGGAAATGCTAGTTTTTGGAAATAAATAAATTAAAAAGAAATCCTTGTTTGTGGTGACACTATTTATATATATATATATATATATATATATATAGACACACACACACACACAATAGGCATCTAAAATCAACAAGGTGATGTGACATGTCCAAATGAGGTAAAAGTTCAGTCCAGTGCAAGAACCAATAACAGCATGCCAAGTGTCAAAATGACATCATTTGGTCAATCATATGCAACCTTTTCCACCCCCTACAACTATAAATAGGGAATGGAAATGACATTTAGGATTGAGAAAACTATTCAATAAGCATTTAGTAAATTGGAGAAAGCTACAACATCAACATTAATAGTTCTTCGAAGGAGTGATCAACGGAGTTCTTCCCGGAGATCGACTTAAAAAGACAAAGCATTTTCCGACGTCCGGAGATCAACACTATCTCAAGGAAGTCTATGTTACGTAGTGGAACCTGATTAATATATATAACTGTTTACGCAGTTTAACCTAAAATATTCTTTGTAACCAAAAATGTATTTTTTGGATGACTGAGTCAGTCTCCTATTTATTCTCTATTTATTTTTTGTAACAAAAAAAACTCTGATTTATTAATATAAATATACCTCACCGCCGTGGAAGTTTACTCACGGGGTGTTACCACGAAATATTGGGTTTTCTCTTTCTCTCTCTAAATCTCTCATCTCTTTTCTCTTGAAAGTTCTTGTGTTCTTCATTCATCTAGTGTGTGTGCGTCAATTTAATCCTAACAACTGGTATCACATATAAGGAGATTCAACACAATCACTGAAGATGGATAGTTCAAATCTTGGAATCAAGAAGTTTGATGGATCCGATTTCAGTTTCTGAAAGATGCAGATCAAAGATTATCTGTACCAGAAAGATCTTCACGAACCGTTGACCGGGGTGAAGCCGGAATCCATGACGGAGGAGAAGTGGGACCTTAAGGATCGCCAGGCTCTAGGGTTGATCCGGTTGACTTTGTCAAGAATCATGGCATTCAACATCGTGAAGGAGAAGACTATGTCCGGTCTGTTGAAGGCACTGTCAAACATGTATGAAAAACCATCGGCAATGAACAAGGTATATTTGATGCGTAGATTGTTCAATTTACAGATGTCTGAGAATGGATCCGTTTCTAATCATATAAACGAGTTCAAAGGATATTAGTGTGAAAATTAAATTAATGTACTCACAGAGAATGCCTGGAAATAAGGACCTAACATGACCTATTGAGGACCCCCTTAATCATTAGGGCTGAATCTTTATGTTGATAGATTCCATACAATAGAGTTAATTATATAAGATATCTATAGAAAATAAGATTACAAAGTATTAGGATATGTTTGAATAGAGGATTGTGATTTCTAAATTGAACACAAATGTATTAACTTAAGACAACTAATTTGTGATAGTAAATTCATTTAAGTCTTTGTTTCCTTTTTTCTGCATAATCGAAACATGAGTTGTTGGCTACTTAAGTGTTGGGAAGTTCCCTTAGAGATAGATGCATAAACCGCTAAACAACTACCTACATTTAGCATAGAACGCTCTTCTTGAGGCATGTATGCTTCCCTTCTATGTTTGGTCGAGGAGAACTCTCAGCTTGCGCTTTTTGTCTGCAGTTTTTTTCAACATATGATAAACTAACAATAGTAGTCATATCACTCATATCTAAGATATTTGTGTTGAAATGAACATAAATCATCTTCATCGTTGAAGGAAACAATTGAAGAAAAAAATTTGGTTTCCTCCCATCTTTTGTTAGTATTATGAAATATAGAAGCTTCTTGTGATAACTCAAGTTGTTCGGTCACATTTCTCCAAAATATTTTGTTGTATCGTGCTTGAAAGGTCTTAAAGAAAGCACATTGTTTCTTAGTTTGTATATTTCTTTTGATAGAACCTTTTCTGCAATTTTACTTGAATTTGCCGATATCATCGATCTTCTTCACGTAACATCAAAGAGATGGTGTCCATCTAATTGTTTTATAGGCTAGTGACTACAATAAATGCAGCAAGCAGATTCTATGGAGATTTTGAGTAAATGTAAAGATGTTACAAAAGGCAAAGTTTTTATGGACTTTCTGCGAAATTCATATACTCACAACAAATTCCTGGAAATAAGGACATAATATGACCTAAATAAGTATTCCATTTCACGTACAAAATCACTTCTGGAAGATTACCCAAAGCTTTTGTTCCCCCATCATATCTGCAACAGATTTCTTATTCAAGGATGAATCTATAAGTTAATTGAGAGGCGAGGTGGAATAAAAGGATCGGGGTGAATTTTTTAAGTCTTCCTGCGAGCTGTATGTGGCGAGAGCCGCTTTCCGTATAGATTAACTTTATGAATCAATATTATCTGGTGATCTGTTTGTGGTGAGAGTCGCTTTCCGTATAGATTAACTTTGATGAACCAATATTGTTTGGGATCTCCATAATATTTCTAATGCCTCGTGCATGTGAATTTTTTAATTGATGGATTACGTAGAATAGAGTGCAATAAATAAGATATCTATTGCAAATAATAGTACAAAGAACCGGGCATGTTTGAGTAGAGGAATATGATTTCTAAATTGAACAGAGATGTATTAACTTACGTCAAAACTAAATTTGTAACAATATGATATAGGGTCTAATCTCTTTCAATTAGTTTGATCGAAAGCTTTTGCATTGGCACAAGAATAAGGCTACATTCATTCACGTAAAATTTTTACATAATCGAAAGGAACTCTCAGCTAGCTTTTTTAGACTGCAGTTTTTCGCAGCATAGGTTAAAATAACAACAGTAGTCATAGGACTCATTTCTTAGATCTTTTGTAGAAACGAACACATACCATCTTTATCGTTGAAGGAAACAATTTAAGAAAAATATTTAACAAACAAATCTGGCGTCCACCCATCTTTTGTTAGTATAAACAAATATATTCTTGTTATAACTGGAGCTGTTTGATCACAATTTTTCCAAAACATCTTGTACTATTGTTCTTGAAAGGTCTGAGAGCAAGCACATTCTTTCTTAGTTTGTATATTTCTTTTGATACAACCTTTTCTGCATTTTTATGTGAATTTGCTGATATCGTTGATCATCTTCACACCTCGATTTTGCAAAACTAAATTTGTTTTGAACTTAAATTCTAGTAACCAGGTCTTTGCATTAGATCTATTTATTGTAGTTTATCCATGGTTCACCTAACAAAATATGCACAGTAACATCAAAAAGACGGTGTCCATTTTACTATTTTATAGGCTAGTGACTGCAGTAAATGAAGCAAAAAAAATTACATGGAGATTTTTAGTAAATGTAAGAATATCATAAAAGGCAAGTTTTAATGCATATTCTCCCGAAGTTGATATACTCACAACAAATGCTTTGAAATAAGGACCTAACATGACATAAATAAGGACCCCATTTCACGCACAAACTCACTTGTAGATGCTTACCCCAAGTTTGTCTTTTACCATCATATCTGCAACATATTACTTAATCACCAGGGATAAATCTTTAAGTTGATGGCTTCTGTAATGTGTGATTGATTTTAATGAAGCAATACTGTTTGGGATCACCGTAATATTGCTAATTCCTCGTGCATGGGAAAAGATTCATCTGTGTCTTCCAAACAGAAAAGGATGACCTAATATAGTATACTCAATTTCTCTAAATTTGTGCCCACTTATGACACATTCAATTCAAAGACATAATAATCATCAATTCTCATATGTCGTAGCTTTGCCAGTCACCAAGTACTAGGTTATAGTAAAGAGTTTGATATGTTATTCACCATCTCAACTTTTCAACAAGTCTAGTGTTAAAAAGTGTGTTTGGATAGTTTTATCCACTAATTTATTTCGCTTCTAAGTTGTGAACAAGAATGTATAACTCCTTGGTAAGTGCTCCAACACTTGCCAAAAGAAGGAACAATTTATCATGATGAATCTAACACCCCCCAAAAAAATTAAGCTAAAACTCGAACCGTTCTTCGTAGTGAGTGAGATTTTGGCAAGGAATTTAAAATTTTTGGAGTGGTCAGGTCATTAGAGATAACACCTTAAGATCCAAGGAGATCAAAAGCGAAAAGTATTCAAGTCATTCCTAAGTTTTCTTAAAATTTGGGTAAACTTCAAATGACCATAACTTTTAGTACAAAAAGATTTAGGAGCTATGATATTATGCTAAATATCTTTGAGTCCTCTTTTGAACGCTGCTGAGTTTGCTCAATCCCGATATTGATTAAAAAGTTATGAGTGATTTACTAATGACGCGCCAACATGGTAGCAGCTCCACAATGGCTCAGCTCACAACTCATTTTAATTAATTTATAGGGATATTGTAGTCCTAAAAGCCCTTAGAAGGTCATGTAAATTTCCCTAAATGTGTAGAAAATCAGTTTTTACAAATCAAACCCTCTCATTTCTCCAAAGATTCTATATTCATGACAATCAAGAAACGCTAAGGAAAAGTTTATCTTTCAAGATTTTTGTTCAAGTTCTTCAAGAAGATGATTCCTTCAAGTATGTAAGCTTCCATAGTGTTGGTTAGTTCACCCACACTCCAATCATGTTAAATTTCAGCTTTAAATTCGTTCAAAAAGTTGGAGCATGTATATTCTTGTTATAAATTCATGAAATTTCTTTCATCCTTGAATTGGGCTGAAATTGATGAGTTTCTTGAGGAAATCGAGTAGACTCTAGAGTTTTGTTTTATTAGATCTTTGATAAAATGAATTGGGTATCTAAATCTAAAAGAAATTGATCAAAAGAATCGAATTTAGGAGAGTTGGGGTTAGAAAACGAGGAAGAAAAAGTCCGACAAGGAACATGTAGCATGTCCGCATCGCGGACATGTTCCTTCTATGTATAAATTTTCTCTCTGTGATGCGAACTCCACTTTCTCCAAAATTATTTCAATTAAGCATTTTAAACCATCTCCGCATCGCGGACTTAATCCCGGACGGTGTTTCGAACTGTTTCTCATGCTTAACTATCTAAAACCACTCCTAAACATCAAGATATATTTTCTATCACAAATCATAACCTTGAATTAATAATTCACATTCAAGGTAGATCTATGAGTTATGTTTTCAGAGTTCTTTTGAACATTTTTGGAAATTCATTTGAGGAGTCTTCTACGAACTTCTTGTAACTAGGTAATTTTACCGAGCTTCGCGCAGTTATAAATAATAATTGCATTGACTTTGAAATTATTTTTTTTATTAAAATCCATAAATTAATAATGGAAAAATAAGTTCATAAAAAATATTGACAATATTCCAACATAAATTTTATTATTTGTCATTATCACAAATCCCAAGAACCTCTGATGAATGAATTATTGACAAAAATAATAGATCATTGGTTCTTTAATATACATTAAATGAAAAATAAAAAAGAAAATAAGAATATATATATTGAAAGACTTTTTTTAATATAGAGAAACATTTACGTTGCATAAAATATAAGTGAGAATTCTTGGAATTGAGTACAATAATTTTTTTCTGCACAATGAATATTCATACTATATGCGTATATGTTCAATATAACCAGAGACAGTAACTTTGTAGAAACATAAAATCAGAGTTTAAAACATGTATTCAAAAGCAACAATTAATATCATAAGCATAAGCTAATGGTGTGAAAAAATATACAAGGATATGTAAAAATAGAATAAAATAGAAAGGAAAAAATGAGTCTACTGAATGCCCAATGTCCCTAAAAAATGATTCCCCTCACCAGATATTTAAAAAATATATATGCACTAAGGATGAAAGGATTTTTTCACCAACTTATAGATAAAAAATAATGGTGTCAGTAAGTCAGTCAACATGAAAAAGTATACGAATATTTAATTTTGCAAAAGTAGAAGAAAAAGATCTGATTAGTTAGATAGTTAAATAAAAACTCTTATTAGATTTGGTTCTCATTTCTAATTTTTGTACATTGACTTTCTGATTGTAGGTTTATCTTCTGCATTGTTAGTTAGTTATTATATTTTTAATTAGTAATGGTACTTAGCTTAGTTATTTAACTTATTTCCTAACATAAATGCTTTAGTTTTTAGATTTATTGCTTTGGTTGGTTTCTAGTAGTGGTTCTCTTACCGAGATTTAGTGTGCATGTCAATCACGACAATTTAGGTCGTGACGAAGTTGATTCAGAGTCTAGGTTTGTTGATCTCGATGTACCAAAACCACTCTAATAGAGTCTCACGGAACAGTACAGGGACACTTTTACTTTTCTTTGAGAGGCTATAGGAGTTTAGGAAACCTCAATTTTCTCTTATCTTCTTCGTGCTATGACTTGATTCCAATTGGTATCTAGAAATTCAAATTGGTATCTAATTTCTTTCACTCTTCCATTCGCAGATGGTTAGTACAAGGTATAACGACGTTAGGCTTGTAGCTCCTGCTAATGCTCCATCTAAGGAACACACAGGTAGAGGTCGCAGTCAAGGCTGAATTAGAGGAAGAGCTAGGGAAGAGGTTGTGGGAATGTGGCGCATACTTTGATGAAGGTGCCAAACGACTTTATTCAGGTGAATGAGAACCCTATGGTACATAACAAAGAGATAAAAGAGGAAGTTGAGTTCGACAATGTTGCGGAGGTTGAAAATGAGGAAGGAGGGTAGGATGAAGCTACATGAATCCCTCCCATTGATCCGGTGTTATCTCAACATATCATGTCATTTTTAAAAGGGTTGTCTGATTCGGGGATGATTCCACCTACTCAAATCTCCGCAAATCCTCCTGTTGCTAACACATTGCCAAGATGGTTGCGAAGGTTCGAAATGATGCTTTATTCCTTCCTTTGTTGGATTCTGTGATGACCGGTAATGAGCATGATATGTTGACAAAAAATTTTGAAGCTTAAGCCCCCCAATATTTCTTCGTTCTAAAACAAAGGATGCTTGTGAGTTCACTAGTGGATCTAACCCCACATCGGTGATCAAGACTTGAGCTAATATGAACTCACATCCCCACAATTGTTCCTGGGTCTAACAAAGCATAAACATCAAAATTAAAGACTTTGATCATACCCGTGAAAACATCTGGAGAGTTCTCTTGCTCTTGGAGGCTAGTAATCGCATAGAGAAAGTTTGACCCTCCGCCAGTACAAGAAGTGTCTCCTACAGGTGCAGTCTTATCTGGTGGAACAACTGATGAAGATTGAGCTCTATTTCCCCATTACCATCGCCTTGCTTATTCTTTGAACATTCTTTCATGAAATTCCCGGTCTGACTGCACTTGAAACAACCCGCGGAGCCTTCAGGACATATGTCAGAGTAAATTATACCACACTTAGCGTAGGCAGCAAGCTTACTACTTCGTTGTGCCACACTACCCTGTGAATATGCAGGCCTAGATCGGGAGATCCGACCATGATACTCAACTTTGTATCTGCGCATGGGTGCACCAGGAGATGACTGTGCATGCCCCTTTTGCTTCTGAAATTGTGGTCGATTCGAACCACTTTTCTGTTGGCCAGACTCATTCCCGGTCTTGGCCTTTTTGTTTCTATACTCTTCTCTATCCATCAACTTTTCTTCTTCTACCTAGTGTACATAAACCATTAACCTCAAAATTTCCATGTATCCAATAAGAATTACAGACTGGCCCTCTTTTCTTGAAGCGCGACTGAACCCAACGAATAAGCTCATTTGCTCCTCGTGTCCTTAACCATCTCCAAATCATAACGATATAGTTGGGTGAATTTCAACACATACTCATAAACATTGAGCGAGTCGTGCTTAAGGGCGAGGAACTCACGTACCTTGGCCTCTTTTAGTTCTTAGGGAAAGAAATTCCCCAAGAAAGCTTCTTCAAAACAAGCCCAATTTGGATGTGGTGCATTCTCATATTTTCACTCCTTCCACCGGTCGTAGAAAGTCCTAGACACACTCTTGAGTTGGTATGCATCCAGTTCAACTCTCTCAATACCAACAACATGCATCACATCGAACACCTTCTTTAAGTCTTCAACAAAGTTTTCCGGATCCTCAGTAGTGCTCAAACTAGTGAAGCTTGGAGGATTCATCCTCAAGAATTCTCAAATACTCGCAGTGTCAACCCTTTCTTGACGAGCTCCTCTTTGTTGCCCGACTTAGTAAACCCATACCTTCCTGCTGAAATCATCAATGAAGGTAACATAGAATCTGGATCCTCCAAGTGATGATACTGGACATGGTCCCCAAACATCTGTATGGACCATTTCCAACCGCACTTTCTTTGGCTCTCTAGGAGTCTTTGTGAATCTTACTCTTTTCTGTTTGCCCATAACACAGCTCTCGCAAAGACCCATATCAACAGACTTCAGACCCTCTAGTTCTCCCTTTGCAACCAGCATCTTCATTCCTTTAGTACTCATGTGTCCAAGTCTGTTATGCCACAGACATGAACCGAAAGAACTTTCAGCAACAACGGCCATGTTTATACACCCTGAAGTGGTGTACAAGGTTCTAGATTTGGTGCCACGAGCTACTACCATAGCACCTTTCACGATCTTCCATGAACCTTTCCCAAACTCTGCTGCATATTCCGTGCTATCCAACTGACCAACAGAGATCAGATTTTTCTTGATCCCAGGAATATTTTGACATCCTCCTATGTCCACTGGTTTCCCGAGGTGGTCTTTATGCAAACATCCCCCTTTCCTTCAATCTCTAAGCCTTTATTGTCAGCAAGATATACTTTTCCAAAATTTCCAGATTTGAAGTTTTGGAACAACTCCTTGATTGGAGACGAATGGAAGGATGCACCAGAATCCAAAATCCATGATTCAACCGGGCTGTTCACATTAAGGATTAGAGCATCCCCAATGTCCTCTGCTGAATTTACAGAATCATTGTCATCTCCAAATTTATGATTCTGATTTTTCTTTAGCTTTGTACAGTTCGTCCGAAAGGGCCCTTTTTCTCCACAGTTCCAACAAGTCACGTTTGATATGTTTAGTGATTTTCCTCGATTCTTTGATTTTGATCGACCATGTTGATTTTGTCCTTTCGTCTTACTTCTCCCCCTTCGATCAACGCTGAGAGCACTGCCCGATGAATCTCCCACTTCTCATTTGCGAATACTTTCGCTAAGAACAACATCACGGATTTCATCAAACTTCAGTTTCTCAGATCCACGGGAACTACTAATTGTAGCAACAACAGTATCCCAAGAATCGGGCAAAGATGACATCAAAATCAATGCCTTAATTTCATCTTCGAAATTAATATCCACAGAATTGAGTTGACTCACAATCATATTGAACTCGTTTATATGATCAGAAACAGATCTAGTTTCAGACATCTGTAAATTGAACAATCCACGCATCAAATATACTTTGTTCATAGCCGATGGTTTTTCATTCATGTTTGACAATGCCTTCAACAGACCGGAAGTAGTCTTCTCCTTCACGATGTTGAACGCCACGTGTCTTGACAAAGTCAACCGGATCAACCCTAGATCTCGGCGATCCTTGAGTTTCCACTTCTCCTCCGTAATGTTCGATCTGCATCTTCCAGGAACTGAAATCGGATCCATCAAACTTCTCTATTCCAAGCTTTGAACTATCCATCTTCTGTGATCGTGTTGAATCTACTTAGCTCTGATACCAGTTGTTAGGATCGAATTCACGCACACACACTAGATGAATGAAGAACACAAGAACTTTCAAGAGAAAGAGATGAGAAATCTAGAGAGAGAAAACCCTATATTTCGTGGTAAAACCCCGTGAGTAAACTTCCACGGCGGTGAGGTATATTTATATTAATAAATCATAGTATTTTTGGTTACAGAGAATAAATAGGAAAACCTAAAATAGAGAATAAATAGGAAAACCTAAAATAGAGAATAAATAGGAAAACCTAAAATTAATCAGGCTCCACTACCTAACATACTTAACTCAGCGAAGACAACAATCACATTTACAAGGATAAAAGAACTTAACTAAACAAAGTAGTAATACTATATGAAATGTTTTAAAAGCTTAAACATTCAAAATGGACAAATGGAAGCCTAAGTCTTTAACCTAAAGAATGAAAATATAAAGACTATTGAACTACTTAACTGTCTATGTAGCCTCTAAACTGACTGAGATGAATGTTGGGACAAACCCCACAACATGATAATGAACTAATCTAGAACGTAATAAGATGTGTCCTCTAGATTGCAGAGAGGCTCAAACTGAATCTGGAGTGCTCAACTAGATCAACGGTGTGCTAGATGTCAATCCTCTTTACTTTTGCCTTCATCATGATACGATGCAGACCAACTGGCATGAGTACATTTAATGTACAAACATGCAAGTGGGAATGCTAAACAACAATTAAGCTAGGCATGCAAGTTGGAATGCTAAACAACAATTAAGCTAGAAGAGAAATAAGAAAGAACACTTACCTTGGTTCTGCTCAACTCATGATCTACTAACTCTTATTCAATATATGCAATTTTAAAGTAATTGTAATATAAAGAAATATTGCCTAAAAATATGCTATAGACTTTGAATGTATACAAGTACAGAAATAATATATGTGATCTATGTAAAAATACAAATAACTAATGTATATCAAAATACAATACTTCTATTGGAGCTTCTCTAACCAAAAACAATCAATTTAAAGCTATAATGGTGATACAGTGTTACTCGGCTCATGATGGCTGACCATCCTAACCTTGCAAGAGCATATGACCTGAACTGCCTAATGGATCCACTAGTAAATTCTGAGAAGGGTTAATCTAAAATAGTATGATTCTTTTCTACCCATGATGGCTCCATGGTTTTCATGGAGACTTGCCCCCATATTGATGCTCAATAATACTCCCAAATATATATATATATATATATATATATATATATATATATATATATATATATATATATATACAGAGAGACACACACACACTACCTGTTATGTTCTTAAAACATATTGATTTTGTCATATTTTAGATTAGCGAGCTTTTAAAAAGCTCTCTTGGAAATCATAGCTTCCCTGCTTGTCTAAATGTGAAAACATTTTACTTCTCTTTGAGAATACTTAGTTCCCTTATAGCTTTTGAGAACTTAATTCAACTCTTCTAATGTTTTCTCAACCCATTTATTGAACCTTAAAACAAAGTTAAAATGTTTGTTTAAGACTCATGAATATTTTAGGAACTTACTTTAACTTGCTTCTTAAATTTAAGACTTGACTCTTAACCTATTTGACTTTGATCTTAACTTCCCTTGAATTGGATTATGTATTAAGGGATCATGATCTCATGTTTATGGATGATTGCATGATGTTTAGATGTACTTTTGAGTGTTGAAATCAAATATCAATGATCGGTACATGACTCAGGAACTCGTACGAAAAGATAGGAAAAGAGCGGGTCTACAGGTGGCCTTAGCGCTCTTAGAGGCACGGAGCACCACAGCCTGACGAACAGACACTGTCCTCAAGCGCTCTGGCTGGTGCAGTCCTCCAGGGTCTGATGGACAGAGTCTGTCCTTAGGCACTATGGTAGGCGCAGCACCCCAGGGCCTATCAGATTGGGTTTTCAACTTTTATTCTCCGATTTTCAGTTCTAAAACTCCAAACAAACATCCATTGATCGCACCCCTAACACATAGGATATCTAAATAATACATTAACCAACAAATGAGAGCCAGAAATAGTCCGGAAACATGAATCAAATCTACTTGGGATAAACTACAATTCCACCAACAAGAATTTAATGAATTTTCATCAAGAACTCCCATATTCATAATTCTATATACTCTAGCGTTATGAATTGAAACAAATTGGTTGTCGGTGAAGGGACCCAAAACCGAGTATCTCACACACCTCGATAAGTATCACCCCCAAGCAACGATCTTGGCGTTCATGGAAAATTCTTGATCTTTTCTCTTCTTTTCTCATTTCTCCCAAGCCCTAAGAGTTATTAGTTTTTATAAAACTTATTTTGGACTTGGTTTTATCCCTAACATAACCTAAAAACGAACAAGGAATACTAGGGTTAAAAGAAAACTTTACCCTTACTAAAACACAGATTGGATTTTCCTCAACTCAACAACCCAACTCCCGAAAGGCATATCTGCCATATAACACATCGTATTTTCGCAAACTAGACGGGGTTGGAAAAATATTCTCCAGGGATTTCCAACCATATAAAGAACTCATTTAAACTCCTCCTGATCTAGAAGTTATGAACTTTTAAAAATGACCAAAACTCACTTTAGATAGCTGGAAATTTTCCAGATTTCCTTCATATACCAAAAATGATTATTCTTGGTTTCTAAGATTATTCTTGTTTAATTCAAGTTACAATATGTTACATAGGGCCAAGAATTTTGGAAATTTTTAGGGCTCCAATGCTAAAGGATCTGTTCGACCTACGGTCACGGCCAGGCAAATTAAGACAGTCATGCCCACCTCTTCTGGTAACTATTCGGGGACTCCTTCTAATAATTTTTCTGGTGATCATAGTATTGGGCATGTGGAGGGAAGAAGTCTGTCTGAAGGTCCCCACTTGCTTTAGTTGTGGGGAACTTGGACACATGATGAGGAATTGCCCACAACCGTGTTCGCTTAAGTCTGGACAAAAACCTTCTCAAGCAATTGTACCCGCGGGAAAAGACGTCCATAAATAGGACGAGGAGGAAATCACAGAGTTCGTGGAGGTAGAGGAAATGGTAACCGAGGTAAATGTAATGTGTAACCAAGAGGAATAGATAGAGCTCATTGTTATGGCTTTTAGGAAAGAACAATGTAGAGGCATCTCATGCAGTGATCACATGTACGTGATTGGATGGCTAATTTATTAGCTGATCCGTGTTCCACCTGTTCTTATGTGTATGTGAGATTTACTTCTCATTTTGAGATGTTATGTGATGTTCTTGATGACCCATTGCGTGTTTCTACCCCGGTTGGCGAGTCAGTCATAGTCACCCAACCCATGTGTATCGTGTTTTCCCTATTTTGTTTATGGGATTTCACACTTGCCCTAAATTAATTTGATTTTATAATTTATAGTGCTGCTACCTGAAAGTGTTACTATCTGATATTTTTGAAAATTCAAACAAACATCAATATGAGATATTAGATTTTTAATAATTAAATAATCGTTGGTGAAGGGATAAATAAACATTAAATGGCTTAAAAAGTGAAAAAATATTCTAATTCTAATATGTATAAAGTTCAACCCTACCTTTTACTTTACATATACCATTTTAAAGTTCCCCATTTAAATGTATAATAAGTAATTACTAAAATTTAAAAACTAAAGGGAGAAAGTATCATATTGAACAACAATTAAACTTATTATATACACTCTACAGGGAAAATATTACAGAAAACTATTCAATTCGTTTGGGTGTTTTTTAAAAATCATCACACCGGAATGATGAAGTTCAATTTGTAACAACATTTCTATTTCAATCGCAGTTTATCGAAACACATTATTTACATCCAGAAAGTAGTTGTAGTATTTACAACTTGCACTAAACTTAACAATATGTCCATCATTCATAGTGAATATTTGCAATCGATGTATTGTGCAGTTTTCACTGTCTTTGAGATTGATAGAGGTTCTAGTCTAGTCAAATTCCTCAATAGGTCATTCGGCACATCGTTGAGCCCATATCAAAAGTTTATTAATTTTTGTCTTCTTTTCCTTCTTCACTTTGCACTTCAAGGTGCGCTAATGTTTTTAAGGTCTTTAAATCATTACAATTATATACCAAATTGGATTTTGTCTTCAAAAGATGGTAGTATATATCTTTCAAGAATAGTTTACTATACCTCCAATGATTTTTGTAGATAAAACTTATGTGAATACTTAATTAGTGTGTGTTATTTAATATGTACTAACAAATTGTTATAACAATAAAATTACAGAAACATAAATAAAAAAGTTTAAATCATGTACTCAAACACATCAATTAATGAAATAAGCATAAAACAATGACTACAAAAATAAATACCATGATCCATAACAATAGAATGAAGTAGGAAAAAAAAGAGCTCAGTGAATGCACAATGTCCCCTTATAGAAATTATTTTCCCATAGTACCCAAGGTTTGAACGAATAGATTCTCTCAAGATAGAGAGATTCTATTAGCCAATATATTGATACAAAAACTATGGTGTATTCGACAACTCAATAGGAGCGAAGTTCATGAATATTTAATTGTGCAAAGAAGAAGAAGTGCTTCAGAATCTTTGATGTTTTAAAATAAGATTCCATCTATTTATAGACAACAAAGGGTAGTGTAAAGAAATGTTTATTGTGACTTATTTAAAATGTCACAACTTTTTTTAAAAGTTATGATCCTTCGGAAAGGTCACAACCTTTTCATAAAGATCATACCTTTTTATAAAAGTTATAACTTTTCATAAAAGTCGCAAATATTCATAAAAGTCATAAATCATAAAAGTCACAAAGTTTCTAAAAGTCACGTCATTTCATGAAAGGAAAAGGCTAGTTTTTGGAAATAAATATATTAAGAGGATATATATATATATATATATATATATATATATATTGGAGGAGAGCCTTAAACAACATAAAATTATGTCATTAATGCTTGCACTAGGTTAGAATATTTACATCACACTTTTTGGCGTCTAGCCTTTCGCAGAACCACACTAACACGAAATGTCATTCTTTTAAGAGTTTTCATATGGGGAACAAAAACAAAGACCACTACATTTTGGGAACGGACACCGTGTGTAATATTCTGAAGTTCGATGACATATTTGAGTTTGTTCTCTAATAAGTGACCTTCTTTTAAAATAAAAAATCTTTACAGGTGTATGTACCTTTTGACCAACAATCTAAAGATCCCTTTCAAGCAAGCTGATAATCATATGACAAATGTTCAACTCTGATCTAAATTACGTAAGTTATTACAAACAACAGACAACAACCTATTATGTTGTATCTATGGTTGAGAATTACATTAGCAAACATTATATTAGGCTAGATAATTTCTCAAGTGTTATATTTTGGAAAACTTTCACAGAAGGACAAAATTTAAAAGGCAATCTATTTGCTTAAATTAACCCAATAAAAAATAAAAAATGAAATAAATAGATGTTCATCAAAATAATGACCCGCACATATATACTCTCTTCGATTTCATGCCATCAAACACTGAAAAAGAAGTCCTTAAAGTTAAAAACGCATCACGGGGAGTTGAAAATTTTCTGATTCCATTTTCTGCGACGTTTGTGTACACTCTTCTATACTGGAATTTTAAGCTAGCAAGAAGTTTGGTAAATAGGATTGGGGTGTCTATTGACTTGTGAGATATAACAAAGAAGAATGACATTAAGAAGTATAAAGATAACAATTAAACTTTTAGGAAGTTGAGTAATAATTACTATTCGCTATCCATCGAAAAATTGATCACAGATTGCGGATTGGATGTTGGTGATGAAATTGTCTATATTGGTATCCTTATTTATCAAAGTTAATTTTTAGATTATTTTCTAAGGTTAGTAATTCAACAATTAGGCCTGTATTTTAGTTAAGAGGTCAAAATTATTTTATCAAACATTTGTCTGCTTTTAGGTACTTCTATTTGCAAGAAAGGATTGGTTGACAGTTGTGTAAATTATTCAAGAATTTTGATCAAAAAGTTGGATATTTTCCTATTTAGTTACTTTATTGTGTAAGAATTTTTACACCGTCGATGAATGTTAGTTAAACTCTTCTATTTGTCCACACTTCGGGTAATTTAACAATCTATGAATTATTATCCCAAATTTAAATGCCAAATAACATATTTATCCTATTATATAACTCTTCTCTAAAGGTCCCTTAGGAAACAAGTTAAAAACTTAAAAATAGTAATAATTTTTTTATCATTCCCACTAAAAATGGAATAGAGAATCTAATTATGTCTTTACAAGTTGTTGTGCCTCTCTCTTTTCATCCGCACCTTCTACAATATATTATCAGTCCGTTGGTTAGCATGAAAAAATAGTTTTTTTCAATTTCTTTCCCTCAAAAGATGAAGAAGAAGCCTGTAAATTAAAAACACTCCATAAGAAGTGGTATACCTCGGAAATCCAAAGACCTAGGCTAGAGATTTACCTAGTAAATAATATTTAAAATGGTCTACTTAGGCCTAAACAAATATAATTAACTTGATTAGGAAGTATTAAAGCCTAAACTTCAAGAAACAGCCATGACGTCCGGATACTAGTGAAAGTGACCTAGTGTGCCTTTAGGTCTTGAAAGGGGTTTGAAGAGTCCAAAGAAGGTTAAAACTTGTAAAAAAAGCTTAGAATACACATTAGTGCATTTTTATGGTCAAAACGTCCAATTACGACTCCCCACGGACAACCCTAAGGGCTCTCTAGGAAGACCCAAACATTTGACCAAAGCTGTTAAAAATAACATGCATTGACGAGTGCAAATGAATCCCCATAATTGGAAGATGTGAGACCATACTTAGAATTATGGATCTATAGATCCATTTTATCACTCTCTAAATAAATCAACGGAGTTCTAGGATGGTCCGTTGATGGATTGATAGACCGTCAACCATGGGACTCGATTGGGGCCTGCACACTGGTGGAAGACAAGGCCAACCCAAGGGTGTGAGGGGTTGACACCGGATTCCATATTTAGCTCACATGGTCTAACGTCGGTTGTGGAGAATTTTCCTAAAAGTAAAATGAATGAATGGCAGTAAGAATATGAACACCAACTAGGATTACCTAAGAGGTGTTAATTAGTGTAGGTAAAGGTATAGAACTTTACCTATAAATTGCACAAGTGGACCTTGAAGGAAATTCTAGGGTCGGTTCTTTATGTATACATGAAATGAATGTTGTTGGTCTTATATATTGTAAAGTGGATGTATTGTTTCTATTTGGTTGAACAAATGCATGGCATTGCAAAAATACAATTGGCTTACCCATGACCAATAGGATAACCTCAAACAACTTTGGTACTCAGTCACAAGGGTTACTTATCGTATATCTACCAAGCGAAATTTTTTCTAGAAACCTCGCTGAGCAATCAAAATACAAACATTTTACTACTTGTCACTAATGTTCATTTAAAACACAGTGGATCTTGCAAGCATTTTACTAGTTCTTCTGAGATATGAATGGTTGTATTGGATTCTAGGTGCTTCAAAAACATGGTAATGGTTCAATAAGAGCTTCTAGCCAAGATCATGCTGAAGTCTTTCAAGAAGAAATAAGCAATGATGACAATATAAGTGCTTACCAACATGTCAATCCCATGGCACTACCTTGTCTTTATTGAGAAACATTTGTTGGACAAAATATAGAGTGGATAGAACAACATCAAATTACTTATTCATCAAAATAAGTTTATAATGACAAGGCAATGAACGCAGAAAAAAGTGACATGCTTATTCATTTGCAAGCCTCAAACTAAGATCTAAGCATATTAAAAAGAACTTAAACAAGGTAATAATATTAAATAGTTTACTTTGTGAGGAAAACCTGCAGTTTTGTTCTACTTTGTTTACATTTAGTCCATAAAGATCCCTACACAGAAAGAGAAAAATCTGAAATTGAGCGGCGCTTTCTCTAAAAGTAAAAAACTAATTTCTGGAAGAAAAAAAGAGAGTTATTTTTTGGATAAATAAAAGAAAATTAGGGAATGAAAAAAATGAAAGAAAGATAAAATAATCAAATTTAATTTATATGTAGGCTACTTGACTTTTATATGCTATTAGCTTAATGTACTTGATAAAAAATTTCACTAAAATGATTTTTCGTGTAGCGATAAGTCCACTACTTTGACAATATTCAAAAAAGATGTATATAATTTAGAAGAACTATTATTATGTAATTGAACTTAGTATTACGAGGTTACATCACAAATCAATGTCGACACCATCACATGTGCTATCAACTTCATCATCATCGGTTCTATTATTACCTTCAGTCCCCTCATGATCACTGATGTACTCTATCATAGTTTCATGATCTTGGTCAGAATCATCTTCATTGTGATCGATTTCATTTTCTTGTTCTATTTGAGTCTCAAATTCAATTACATTTGCATCTAAGATAATTGAATCAACATCGTCTCTATGTAATTGATTTAATATTTCCACTGCATCATTGACAATTGAATTATTTTCAAGTGAAATATCTTGATACACTTTTTCATTTGTAACATGCAACTCATCACTTTCTCCCTCTGAATTTTCCTTCTTAGGCACATCATATAAATGTCTCTTGAAATTTGAGCACATTCGCCAGCTTTCCCCTAATTTGGATCATCAATATAAAATACTTTTTTGCTTGAGTAGCTAGTACAAAAGCATCATGTAAAATCATTTAACAATACTCGTAAAATTATTATATTTTTGCATCCCTGTTTTCTTGCGAAGATCAAACCACTTGCACTTAAATAGTAAAACTCGATTTTTCTCAACATAATCTAACTCAAGGATGTCAACTATAATACTATAAAAATAAATCACCTCATTTTCATGGTAGCTTGGAACAACTATACCATAGTTTTGACTTTTACGCAATTCATTGCGTCGTTGAACCTGAAAGTTGACACCATTTACAATACAAATAGTTTGTGTTCTTCCACACACAACAGGTCCTATAGCCAAAGGATATAAGTTCTCGATAGATATTGACTTTTCCTTGATAATTGCAGAATCTACAACAAAAAAAATACTTCATTTAATTAGTAACAAAAAAAATTAAAACACAATAACAAGATAATTATCTTAAAATCACTTATTTTTCTCTTGAACCATAAAGGAAATTGTTCTCAGTGTTTATTGTCTATATTGACAACAACTTGTTTCAACAACTCTTCTTTATGTTCTCTGCATGCAACAAATAAATTACTTTAAAATAATAAAATATCTACGAAGATATATAGAAAAATTACTTACCGAAGAAAAGATTATGCTTCTTCGCAATTATTAAGCACATACCACCGAACCATTTCAAAATCTTTCTTTCATATGGCATCATATACCCCATCTCTATATTGTCTAGAACTATTTTAAAATATGTCTAGAACATCTTGAACTTTGCTTCTAGATCCGTCATCATTTGGATGTTCACAATTAAATCTAGTCTCAATGCCAGTAAGATATATAGAGCAAAATTCAAACATTCATCAATAATATAGCCTCCTGCAATACAACCTTCTAGATGTGCCTTGTTTCGTACATA
This sequence comes from Solanum lycopersicum, assembly GCF_036512215.1. NCBI lineage: Eukaryota > Viridiplantae > Streptophyta > Magnoliopsida > Solanales > Solanaceae > Solanum > Solanum lycopersicum. The sequence goes on along the minus strand of NC_090809.1, from coordinate 39,672,599 downwards.
ACGCTTAAGATTGCACAAAAACCTCTAAATTTTGTACATCCAACGATATTGTACTGGTCTCCCATACATATCCTCTCGAGGTAAACGCACAACCAAATGTACCATAACATCAAAAAAAAAGTAGGTGGAAAGATCATCTCAAGCTTACAGAGTATCCTAATGATATCTTTTTAAAGATTTCTAAGTCATCTCTTCTAAATGTCTTACAACATAATCGTTGGAAGAAATAACATAACTCAATTACTGCTAACGTAACATCTTTATTTACAACTCCACGAAGAGAAATAGGCAATACACGTTGTAACAAAACATGATAGTCATAACTTTTGAGTCTAGCTATCTTACCATCATCCACACTTACACACCATGAGATATTTGAAGCATAACCATCAAGAAATTTAACTGATTTTTTTTTAAAAAAAAATTCTATTTTTTTACATACCACAACAAGTTGCTGGCATTGTACAACTGGATCCATCATGTTGCAACCATAGTTCTTTTATGATATTCATATCCTTAAGATCTTTTCTTGCTTTATATGTGTCCTTATTTTTCCCATCTATATTAAGTAATGTCCCAAAAATACTCTTACATATATTTATTGTGTGTGCATGACATTTAAATTATGCCGCAACTTCAAGCTCTTCCAGGTTGGTAACTCAAATAAAATATTTCTCCTCACTCAATTAAACTCTCCATGAAGACGTTTCTTTTTATTATTACTTGAATGTTTTCCATATAAATAAGTACTTAGCAAATTCAATTGTTCTAAGACGTCATCACCTGAGAGTTCTTGTGGCTTCAATCTTGTTTCTTTCTTATCATCAAACTTCTTGCTTCATCTCCATGAGTGACTAGGGTCAAGATAACGACGGTGACCCATGTAGCAAATTTTACTTCTTAATTTTCGTGAAGATGCATCCTTAATGCAAGTAGGAAATACCATGTATCCCTTTGTGCTCCATCTAGAGAGATTACCTAATTCGTTAAAAAATATGTTCACTAGTAGTTTATAACCTTTACTATAACATATCACATGCAGAATAACGAAATTCTAAGTAATTGATGGATTATATATAAAGATACATCCTATAAAGCAATCACATTTAAATGAACATCTATAGAGAAAATGCCTTCAATAGGCAAGAGTCTGGACTATATGGGACAGAAGGTACCATGTCAAAATAATTTCAGATCATAAAAACTCATTTGTTGCCACATACATGGAAGAAATAATAAGGGATTTTTTATTCATAATTATATATATACATTCAACACTTTACAACAAAGGAAATCTTCATGAGATTCACTACAACTATTAGCTCAAGGGATCTACACACCTTGACTACTCAGTGGAGCTTATGCTCAGTTGAAAACACGCGATAATAACTTAAAAAGTAAAGTTTCTTTCAAATTTTTCTATTTCTAGGTCAAAAACATATCCTTTGTGGATACTATACAAGAGAGATGGAAAGTAAGCAAAACTACAAATCAAATGAAGAATAAATGGGAGAAACTACAAGATCTTAAAGGACCCCTAAAAGACTTAATTATCTGACCATACCCCTCTTGCAATAAAAATGGAAGATATTGGCCCCCTGTGTAAGAGACCTTTTAAATTCATAAACAACCTAGTGGATCATCCAAATTTCAAGGAAATAGTTGAGTGTGCCTTGAACTGTGTGGGTCCATTCTCTGGGCCTGATTTGGAGAAAGTTAAAAATGTCAAGATACCACTAAGGAAGTTAAATTCTAGAGAGTTAAAAAATATTGTCTATAAAATTCTGGCTATGAGGGAGAAAGTTTGGGAGATTCAAGATATGATAGAGGAATCATGTTGGAAGATCAACAAAATGAAGAGAAAGAGGCAAGACGTCAGCTAGAACATTGGAATCATGTTGAAGAGAATATCTTAAAGAAAATGTCTATGGTGCATTGGCTAAAATAGAAGCCTCAATGATAGTACTTGCCACATTCGGGGCGCACCCCCTAGACGTAACTGGCGTCGTTGTCCTCATCGAGGACCAAGACTAGCCTCTTAGCTTACATCATTACATTCATAGGTTAAAATGCAGAAAATTTAAAAAGTTTTTTATATCTATCTTGAGGTTTACATATACCTATCGCATTCACGTAATATATATATTTACATCGAGTAAACATAGACCCTTCTTATAAGAGCATTACTTAGTCTTCTACTTTTATTGTACATACATATATAAAACATATAACATAGTCTTATAACCGGATGTCTCATCTCATAACCATCTAAACAAGAGTATAACAATTGGGCATATCACATACATCAATACGATAAAATCCACATATAGGCTATACAATTTTTAGTACTCGAATAAAAGGGAATGAACATATTGTCTTTTAAAACTAATCAATATCCGAATCTAGAAAATGGTGTTGTCCTAAAAGTAGTGAGGACCTACCCAGCTTGGAGAATGAGAATCAAAGTGTTCTTTGAAAAGTCGTCACAAGCCTTCAATGACCGGAACCTAAAATGTTGGGGGGAAAGGGAGAAAATAGGGTTAGCATATCACTTGTACTAAGTATGAGACCATATGCACACACAACATAAATCATGCTAAAGCGCGACAATTAAATAAAGTATGCAATTACTTTAAAAAGTCTTATGCACATTTCGAAACCATACCAATCAATGAGACCTACTCATTAAATCAAGACCATGAACATCATAACTAAAACAAGACTATTGCTCGTGAACCCTCACTAAGTATACTACTGCAGTGACTTAGCAAAGTCCCATAACCTTACTTAATCATGTAAACCTAAAAAGAACCATAAACAATGTCCAACATCTCACAGCATACCATTAACAGTACTTAGCATCATGCTTTAGCAATAGAGACCAAACACATGTTCATAAGTGAAACCAACATCATATAGTATCATCAAATTTAAGATCATCATATACATATCATTTACATTTATAAGAATATACATATATGAGAACATCCTACTAAGATTCCCTTCAAAGATAACTAGTGCAATGTATAGGTAGAGTCTCATACCCCTACCTAGACTAAGCGAAACTCCTTAGGTCATTTTAGTTAGAGTTCATTCCTTAAGTTTATTTTAACTTTTGTGAAGACCCTGTCGTAACTGACATTGACCACATGAGTTAACATGGAATCCGGTGTCATGGAACCCTACATCGAAGGAAGGCAGACTACATGCCAAGGTAGTACCAAAACATGAATATAGCATCTAGGTGGATCCACTAGCTAGTATCCCTATGGGGGCTACATAGTCCAAGAACTAGGAGATATAGTTGAGACCCTCTTTGTTCTACATGTATTATAGCCTTCAATCTCATGAGTACATTAGTGAACCTACCTTCCCTATGTAGGAAATGAAACTCCTCACTCTAGTTCAGTCAGTGCTAAGTTAGAGTACCTTTTTAAAAATGTCTTTAATGCCTTTATTGATCATCATAGCTTAATATAGATCATAGGTTTTATTCCTTAAGAAATCATAATCATATATCAATAAGAATTGTATGAGTATTTTCATTTCATTACAATTAATATATGTGAGGTTAGCACATTTACATAGTCACATCATAAGAAGACATATTGGTAAGTCATCACCATCCTTATAACATTTACATCTTAGCCAACAACTTACAATCCATAGTTTAAGATATTTCAATTCAACATCATACCAACCCTATAAGTATTAACATAAGGTATATTTATACAAAACATCATGACTTAATCACAAGTAATCATACTTGAAGTAAAGAATAGAGATCACAAGACTTGCTCAATCTCAATCACAATTCCTTCATCAAGGTCTTTTCAACAACCCTCCAATTCAACCCAAAAATGGGTGTAATATCATCACAAAATAGTAACCAATAAAATAATAAAGTTAATTGAATCACTACACAACAATTCATCACTAGTTCATAACCTAGAATTAGAGAATTAGGTCAAGTTCATAATCTACTTTACAACCTATGTCAATTATTCAAGAAATAACATAATTGGATTACAATATATCACAATATACTCATAATTATCATAATAAAAACATATGATAGTAATTCACAATCTAACAAAGCCACTTATATCAGTATTAAATAAATCAATTCAAGATCACAACCTAGGGTTAAGGGGAATTGGTCAACTTTCCACAAACTAGGTAAATGCATCAAGAATTAGTGTAATGTAACCATAATACATGTTAATCTACTTATTATAACCAAAAGGAATCATAAACAAAGCAATTCATAAGATCAATTTCGTTGGAAGAAAACCCACTTAGAACTCAACTTTTTGAAATCAATTTGGAGGAACCCTTTGGGGAACGAGATCCCAAAGGTGAAAGTAATATCATACATTGATAATTGATGAATTTTGATGGATAAAATTATTCCTTTACATCCCTAGAACCCACCTCTATCTTGGTCTTCCATAGAGTTTCTTTGGAAGAGAGAAAGAAGAGAGAAGGAGGAGCAATTTGAGTTTGGGAAATTATGAGGACTTAGGTTAGTTCAATTAGGTTAGAGTCTTTATATAAGTCATTAACCAACTTAATTACACCTTCCTTAACCCCTAAATAATTAAATAACCACCTAATTAATTAATTTGTCTAACTTAAAAACATGCAGCAAAACAGTGGACTCACAAACGAGACCACGACAGACGGCTTATCTGACAAACGACGGCCAAGGGACCAACCGTCTTGTTGGTTCGTGGTTTTTGTTAGATACTGTCAAAAACAGTCCCTTATCGAATTTGGCTAAGTGTTCATCGATGGTGGTCATCGACACCCCATTAATTGGCCCATGATCCATCATTTGCACTCGTTTATGGACACTGCCTTTTGGCAGCTTTTTGCCAAATTGCAAGGATCCTCCTCAAAGGCCCTTGGTTGGTCCTCTAGTGTTCTTATGGACTGGAAAGGCAGAAAATAGTAATAAATCACATATAGCAAACAACTATGCAAACCTAAAGTTTCTAGTGGATTAAATCTAATAGGTGTGGAGCGATGGGACATATTTGCTATTGCTAAGCTGATGTGAAACTTGAGCCACAAAAAGGACAAACTTTGGGTAAGGTGGTTCCATAGCTACTATGTAAAGAATCGATCAGTATATGACACTGACCCACCATAAGAATCATGGCTACTAAGGAAGTTTTTTAAGAGTAAGAAATATTTTGGAGGCAACTGGAATTCTTATGAGCAATATATGGAGCTGAAAGACTTCTCAATTAAGAAGACGTATAAAACGCTGCAAGGGAACTTTCCTAAAGTTGTATGTAAAAAGTTAGTTTGTAATCATCTTGGGTGCACCAAAATGGTGCTTTATCTTCAGGATGGCTGCATTGCAGAGATTATACACCAAAGATGGGCTAGCAAGGTAGAGAATTATCACAAATATTGCATTCTCTCTATGTCCTGATGGGGTGGAAACTCTGGCTCAACTATTATTTGAGTGTCCTTACTCATCATATGTGTGGAGAAAGCTATTGAATTTGAAACGAAGAGATAGAGTTCCCAAGGAATAGAAAGAGGATCTAACATGGATGACCAGATGGAGAGGGAGATGTCCAACAAATGAGATTTTTCAAATGGTGGCCATGGCCAGTGTCTGTCAATTGTGGAAGGAGGGGTATCACAGAGTATTTCAAAGCAAAGAAAGAGAGGCAAATGAACTGATCAAAACAGTTATACCCTTGGGTATTCATACTATATTATATTAACTAGGTAATTTGCCCGCGCTTTCCGCGGTCTTAAATATAGATTGCATTGACCTTGCAAATAATTTTTTTACTGATATCCATATATTAAAAATAATAGAAAAATAGGTTCTTAAAACACTATTTACAATATTTCAACATGAATTTGATTATTTGTCATTATCACATAACTCAAGAGCCTCTAATGAATGAATTGTTCATGAAATAATGAATCATTGATTGTTTAATCAACATTAAAAAATAAATAAATAAGAATATATACAACGATATTTCGTAATAAAAATAAATATTTAAGTTAAATAGATTATAGAATATTGATTATATATATTAGGAGAAAATTCAAAAAATTGTTAACATATTAAAAAAAAGTAAGCTTGAACATGAAATAAGTTATAATTTTTGAACTTGCATGATGATTTTCTTCAATTGAAAAATTTCATATCTATGTAAATATTAATAATATGTAAGATTATATATAGTACTTTTAAATTATAGAATTTGATATAGAATATCAAAACAGGAATTCTTGAAACTGAGTACAATAATTATTTTTGTACAATGAATATACGTACTATATGTTTATACGTTCAACATCACCAGAGACAATAGCATTGCAAAAACATAAAGAACATACTTTAAAACATGTACTCAAAAAAATAATTAATATCATAAGCATAAATTAATGATTGTAAGAAAAATACACCAGGATATGTAAAAAATAGAATGAAATAGAAAGGAAAAAATCTAGTGCAACGAATGCACATTGTCCCCTTAAAAAAACTATTTTCCTTCAATACCAGATGTTTAAAGAATTACATTAGCAAAGTCCACGAATATTTAATTTTGCTGAAGTAGAAGAAGAAGATCACAATTTTGGTTGTTTTAAAATGAGAGAAAATCTCTCTATTTATAAATAACAAAGGGTAGTGTGAACAAATGTCTATTGTGCCTTATCAGAAAGTTTACAACTATTTGGAAAAGTTTCAACCCTTCAGAAAGATCATAACTTTTTATAGAAGTCACAACTTTTCATAAAGTAACAATTTTTCATAAAAGTCAAAACTTTTCATAAAAGTCACAACTCTTCATTAAAGTTGCAATTTTTCAGAAAAATCACAACTTTTGATAAAAGTCACAAATCTTCATTAAAGTCGCAACTTTTCATAAAAGTCACATCTCTTCATGAAAGAGGATGACTAGTTTTCGCACAACTTTTGATGAAAATCACAACTCTTCATCAAAGTCAGAACTTTTCATAAAAGTCGCAACATCTCATAAAAATCGCAACTCTTCATTAAAGTCGCAATTTTTCATACAAAGTCCCAAATCTTCATTAAAGTCACAACATTTCATGAAAGAGGAAGGCTAGTGTTGGAAATAAATAAATTGAAAAGGAAATTCTTACTTGTGCGGCGCCTCGTAGGCGGGTCTAGTGTTCTCTTTTAAATAACTAGTAGATCTGGGAACGTGCGTTGCACGTTTATTCCAAAATACTTCATATAAATTTTGTATTGCAAATTACATATTTTATCCCCATTGAATCTATGTAATTTACTAGAAAAAGTCATCTTATTCAGATAGAAACTACATTTATATTTCTAAGAAAAGAATATATATTTGACTACTAAATTGATTAAAAAGTGTACAAGTAAAATAACTAACTATTGCACAAATTCAATATTCATGAGGATACTAAAATACCACATGCTAGGCTAATGTATACAAAGAAACAAATCATGGTAAATTTCAATAATAATAACAACACAACATTATAAAATTTTTACAATAACAACAAACAAGAAACATAAATATTAAAGTAAACAAATAAAAAGAGATGAGAGAAGAGAGAAGAGAGTATAGATATTTTTCTTTTTGTAATTGATTTATGTGTGTACATTATTGTGTCAAATGTCACTATTGATATGATAGTATTGAAGAACACAAAGAGTTGTCGTGAATATGAAATTAATCCATTTGAGATTATGGTGAGAGATAGGAGTAAAAACCATGATAAATATAATGAGGGAGTTATATATATTTACAATAACGAATTAGTGATAATAAAATTTATGCATATCAATATGATGATTTGTTATTTACTATTTAATTAATTAAATAATTTATAACATTTAAATGTAATGTATGAGTTAAAATCTAAGGAAAAAATATGTGTAAAATGTATATATTACATGTATAATGAAAAATCATTTTGAATAATTATTAAGAAATTTGTAGCAACTATCAATATGAAAAATCATCACTGTTAGTACGTGAAAGTTGTAAAGATTGTGAATTTTTTTTTTTGTTTTCTTGCTAATAATAACTTACAATTTAATAATGAGTATTGGATTGCAAATCTAGTTAGAGATAGGAGTATTATTATCATAATATGAAGAGTCAATATCATGAATCCCAAAATAAATATTAACAAAAAAATTATTTTAAATAATTTTAAGATAATAAATTAATAGTCATGATATAACTTTGTAATTCAACTTTTGACTTAGATTCTTCACAATTTTAATATAATTAATTTCTGGACACGTGTCTCATCCTAATATATTAATATAGACTTCCTAAAATGAAGTATATAATACTCTATTTAGCAATTGAACAGTCATTTAGTTGGAAAAAATCGATTCAACTGCAACATATATTTGTAATGTAATAGTATTCATTTGTCATGTAATAAAATGAGATACATGCTTGGGAGTTATTCTATTTCTTCACGAAGATAGCAACTTTAGGTATGATACTAATAATGTTTTAAAAATAAATATACATACTAAATAAGAATTGAGATGCCACAAAGCATACAAAAATGACACTAAATGAAACCAATAAAGTTAGATTTAAAATAAGACTCATGAAAAATATACTCCATACTTACGAATTTGGTTCAACGGCTACTCCCAGAGTGATACTTTTTAGAGCAAAATAAAAATATTGAGTGTGTGAAATAAATAAAATAAAAAATATTATCTATACACATTATTTTATAAACACAAGCCAAATTTAAGCAGTAAAGAAAAATTGAACTTGTTCAAGGGAAAAAAAATTGGTATTACCTTATGCTAGGGTAAACTCAACAAATAAGAGGGCGATAATAATAACTTTTTGTGTAGTCTAGCAGAATAGGAGTAAGAATAAAATGATAAAGAAATTTGACAGGGTGGTAGCTTTATAAAGTGCAAAGAATATGAAAAGAGTATAGATTATATAACTGATTGAAGTTTGAAAGACAAAAGATATAAATGTTGCAATTGGAAAAATTTGATAAATTAGTTAAATGATCAGGACAAAGTGGTTATTTTAAATATGATTAGAGATATTTTTGTAATTCAACTTTCAACTATGGAGCTTCCTAATTTTAGTATAATATGATATGATAGTCTGATGCATAAATAATATAAATTGTAAGCCATTTTAAAAAGTAAGTATTTTAAGAACTGACCATAAGCTGGAAAGTCATTTATGGTCCATAAAATAGCAACATGCATCTTGAAGCACTTTCCAATTGATGCATCAAATGTCTACACCATTACTTCATAACTCTGTCAGCTCATCCATCAAAGAACGCAAATAAAAATCAATATCTTTTCCTGGTGCTTGAGGACCACGAATAAACAATGACATTATCATAAATAGATTCTTAAAACATTTCCGAGGAGAAAGATTATAAGGAACGAGAATGACAGGCCACATTACGATGTGTTCATGCTACCGAATGGATTAAAACCATCAGTTGCAAGAAGAAGTCTAATATTACGAGGTTCTTTTGAAAACCAATGATGAGTTTTGTCAAACTCTTCCCATGCTTCTAAATCAGTGGGATGTCTTAACACATTTTCCTCATCAAGATGTTTTTCATTATACCACCTCATGTCCACACTTGTTTCTCTAGACATGAACAATCTTTGAAGCCCAGGTTTTAATGGAAAATGCCGCATAACTTTATGTGGGAATCTTCTTATTCCTTCCATTATCAATTTTCCACCTGGAAGTACCATAATCTGGACACTCTTGCCTATCTTTTTGTTCAGCCTAGTACAATACACAATCCTTTTTGCAACCATGGATCAAAATATATCATAATCCTAAATCTTGTGACATGTTTTTAGCATCATAATATGACTTAGGAAGTGTCTCATTATTAGGCAATGCCTCTTTGAACAAATCCAAAAACATTTCAAATGATTTATTACTCCATTGATTGTACACTTTCAAGTGTAGTAACTTCACAACAAACGAAAGCTTTGAGAATTTCTTATATCCGAGCTATAATTCATATCTTGATTCTTCCAACAACTTGTCAAACTTCTTAGCTTCTTTATCACTCATATTACCACAAACATTATTACCCGTTGTCTCCTCTGAAAAATCGACATATGATTTACCACTAGCCTCTACTAACATAGTGTGAATTCCATCATGGTTATCATGTTCTTCATTTTCATCTTCACTATAAATTGATTCATTGCTACCTCTCATTTGTGATTGTTCCCCCTGGTATATCCATTGCACGTAACTTCTTATAAATCCTTGGATCAATAGGTGGTGATACAACTTCTTGTGTTTGAAAAAATAAATTCAAACACTCTTTACATGGGCATCGAACTTTGGAATTATCAAAGTGGGATCGAACAAGTTTCATGAAAGATTGGACACCCTCAACATATCTTTTAAAGAATTTTGGTTCATGCCTCCAACCTTTATCCATGATCAACTGCACCAAACATAACAATTACCCATTAAATATTGTAAAAAAGAAGCACATGCAAGATTATTTCAAATTAAATAACTATTACAATAAATATTCCAGCAATGCTGGAAACTAGAGAAAAGTAGCTGTTGAATGCCTTGAATCGGACCAATTACAAACAGAAAGGACGGTATACAATGTTGTTGTATTGGGCCCTTAATTTTCTGTCAATTCTGTATGTTGGGCCCAAGCCTGTTAGGGCATAGCTTAGCACTATATATATAGACGCTATGGCAAACCCTATTTAGTAATTCTGTTTTTGCCTCTCCATAATAAGACTGTTCCCTCTCTTCCCGTGGACGTAGCCAATTTATTGGTGAACCACGTAAATCTGTTGTCTTGTTTTTCGCATTTATATATTTTCTCGTATTATCTCAAATTTCGCACAATAAATTGGTATCAGAGCCTCTCGGTTAATAGGTGTTCTTGGAGAATTCGAGATGTCTGCTTTGAACGTGAAAATCGACAAATTCACAGGGAGGATCAGTTTCAGTTTATGGCAGATCAAGATGCGGGCTTTGTTGAAACAGCAAGGCTTCTGGGTGCCGTTGTCGAAAGACAATAATGCCGTCGCTACTCCTGAGATGGAGATTCTGTAGGAAAAGGCGCACTCGGCGATCATGCTGTGTCTCACGGATGATGTCATCACGGAGGTCTCGGATGAAGAGACTGCTGCTGGTCTGTGGTTGAAGGTGGAGAGTTTGTACATGACAAAATCTCTAACCAACAAGCTGCTTCTGAAACAACGTCTATTCGGTTTACGAATGGCTGAAGGTACACAACTCAGGGAACACTTAGAGCAATTGAATACTTTGTTATTAGAATTGCGTAATATCGACGTGAAGATCGAGGATGAAGATGCTGCCCTGATTCTGTTAGTATCTCTCCCAATGTCGTTTGAGAATTTTGTTCAATCTTTCATTGTTGGGAAAGATACTGTGTCACTGGAAGAAGTCAGATCGGCCCTTCATAGCAGGGAATTACGGCATAAGGCTAACGGCACAAGTACGGACATACAGCCTTGCGGTCTGTTCACCAGTAGCGGAAAGGGAAGAAAAAATGGCGGAAAGAAAAATAAGCCGATGTCGAAGGGTGCAAAGCCGGATGATGTTTGTAATTACTGCAAGGAGAAGGGACATTGGAAATTTGATTGTCCGAAGAAGAAGAAGCAATCGGAAAAACAATCAGTGTCTGCTGTTGTTGCTGAAGAAGACACCAATTCTGAAGAAGATATTGCCCTAGTTGCGGATGAGCACACTCATCATTCAGATGTGTGGGTTCTCGATTTTGGGGCATCCTATCACATCTGTCCTAGGAGAGAGTGGTTCACGACTTATGAGCAGGTAGACGGAGGCAGCATCTCCATGGCCAACAGTTCTGTCTGCAAGGTGGTTGGGACAGGCTCGATCAAGATAAGGACACATGACGGTAGCTTTTGCACATTGAACGAGGTCAGGCACGTTCCATTGATGACGAAAAATTTGATATCTCTCAGTTTTTTGGACAGCAAGGGATTCAGCTGGTCGGGAAAAGATGGAGTCTTGCGGGTCCGGAAGGGTTCAAATCTGATTCTGAAAGGTGTCATGCGTGGTACTTTGTATTTTCTACAAGGTTCCACGGTTACAGGTTCAGCCCATGTTGCATCGTCAGAATTTCACCAGAAGGATATGACTAAGTTATGGCACATGAGACTTGGTCATATGGGTGAAAGAGGGATGCAAATTCTGTCAAAGGAGGATTTTCTTGCTGGTCATAAGGTTAAGAGCCTAGAGTTTTGTGAACATTGTGTTTTTGGAAAACTACATCGCAACAAGTTTCCAAAGGCCATTCATAGAACAAAAGGCACACTTGATTATATCCATTCTGATTGCTGGGGTCCATGCCGTGTTGAGTCTTTGGGAGGCTGCAGATTTTTTTTGTCCATTATTGATGACTACTCAAGGATGACGTGGGTGTACATGATGAAGCATAAAAGTGAAGCTTTCCAGAAGTTCAAGGAGTGGAAAATTTTGATGGAAAATCAAACAGGGAAGAAGATCAAGAGGTTGCGAACTGATAATGGGCTGGAATTCTGTTGGTCTGAATTTGATCAATTCTGTAAGGATGAAGGGATTGCTCGACATCGTACAGTCAGAAATACACAACAGCAGAACGGTGTAGCTGAGCGGATGAATCAAACACTTCTGGAGAGAGCAAGGTGCATGCTCTCTAATGCTGGGCTAGATAGAAGATTCTGGGCAGAAGCGGTTAGTACAGCTTGCTACTTGATTAACCGCGGACCACATACAGGCATACAGTGCAAGACACCTATGGAGATGTGGTCAGGAAAAGCTGCTGATTATTCAAATCTGAAAGCTTTTGGTTGTACGGCTTACTATCACATCAGTGAAGGTAAGTTAGAACCAAGAGCTAAAAAGGGAGTATTTGTGGGCTACGGAGATGGAGTGAAAGGTTTCAGAATCTGATCTCCAGTAGAAAAGAGGGTTATTATGAGCAAGAACGTTGTCTTTGATGAAAGTTCTCGGCTTAGAACCATTGTGAAGCCTACAACTACGTCATAAACTGGGAGTCTTGACAAACAGGTGGAGTTTCAAGTCATTCAGAACGAGAGCGATTTAAAGGAACCTGAAGAGGAGGATCAAGAGCCACAGACAGAAACTGATATTCCAGAATCTATGCCATCAGATATCCATCAGAGTATAGCTCAAGATCGGCCAAGGAGGGTTGGAGTTTGGCCACCTACGAGGTATGGTTTTGAGGACATGGTGGGTTATGCACTGCAGGTTGCTGAAGAGGTAGATACATCTGAGCCGTCTACTTACAAAGAAGCCATTTTAAGTTCTGATTCTGAAAAATGGTTTGCTGCTATGGGAGATGAGATGGAGTCCCTACACAAGAATCAGACATGGGATCTGGTCATACAGCCTTCGGGAAGAAAGATTATTACTTGCAAATGGGTTTTCAAGAAGAAGGAAGGGATATCATCTGCAGAAAGAGTCAAGTATAAAGCTAGGGTAGTTGCCAGAGGTTTCAACCAAAGAGAGGGAGTGGACTACAATGAGATCTTCTCACCAGTGGTCAGACATACTTCTATCCGAGTGTTACTACCGATAGTTACACATCAGAATCTGGAGCTTGAACAACTTGATGTGAAGACAGCGTTTCTACATGGAGAGTTGGAGGAAGAGATATACATGACTCAGCCAGATGGTTTCCAAGTTCCAGGGAAGGAAAATCACGTCTGCAAGTTGAAGAAGTCCTTATATGGACTTAAGCAGTCTCCAAGGCAGTGGTACAAAAGGTTTGACAGCTATATGGCGAAGTTGGGCTATACTCGGAGCTCATATGATACTTGTGTCTACTACAATAGGCTCAAGGGTGATTCGTTCACCTATCTGGTGCTTTATGTAGACGATATGTTGATAGCTGCAAAGAAGAAGTATGACATTCAGAAGCTGAAGGGTTTACTTAGTGCTAAGTTTGAGATGAAGGATCTGGGAGCTGCTCGGAAGATTCTAGGGATGGAGATCATTAGAGACGGAGAGAGAAGGAAACTTTTCTTGTCACAGAGAAGCTACATTCAGAAGGTCTTGGCGAGGTTTGGCATGTCTTCATCTAAGCCTATTGATACCCCAAGTGCTGCCAATATCCACCTCACTGCCATGTTCGCTCCACAGTCAGAAGAAGAGAAGGAGTATATGTCACGAGTCCCTTATGCCAGTGCCGTAGGAAGTTTGATGTATGCTATGGTCTGTACAAGGCCAGATTTAGCACATGCAGTCAGTGTAGTGAGCAGATTCATGGGACAACCAGGGAGAGAACATTGGCAGGCTGTGAAGAGAATTTTCCGGTACCTTAGAGGTACATCTGACGTTGGTCTCATTTATGGAGGTGATACTCAGTGCATGGTTACTGGCTATTCTGATTCAGACTATGCTGGAGATGTTGACACAAAAAGATCGATGACTGGCTATGTGTTTACCCTTGGAGGATCTGTCGTCAGTTGGAAGGCAACTTTGCAACCTACAGTGACTTTGTCTACTACGGAAGCGGAGTACATGGCCTTGACAGAGGCTGCAAAAAAAGGGATTTGGTTGAAAGGGCTGGTTAGTGATCTTGGTCTGCATCATGATAAGGCTACGGTGTATTGTGACAGCTTGAGCGCAATTTGTCTAGCCAAGGATCAAGTCCATCATGAGAGAACCAAGCATATTGACGTGAGGTATCATTTTCTGAGAAGTGAGAAGAGAATCAAGGTGAAGAAAGTAGGAACTGCTGATAATCCTTCTGATATGTTCACAAAGCCGGTTCCACAGAGCAAGTTTCAACACTGTTTGGACTTGCTCAACATCAGAAGCTGTTAATTGCCCTACGGGGCAACTCTGAGGAAGAGGGGGAGGCCTGGCACTATCATAGTGCGTCTGAAGAATCTGTTCGGAGAATTCAAGTCAAGGTGGAGATTTGTTGAATGCCTTGAATCGGACCCGTTACAAATAGAAAGGACGGTATACAATGTTGTTATATTGGGCCGTTAATTTTCTGTCAATTCTGTATGTTGGGCCCAAGCCTGTTAGGGCGTAGCTTAGCACTATATATATATATATATAGACGCTATGGCAAACCCTATTTAGTAATTCTGTTTTTGCCTCTCCATAATAAAACTGCTCCCTCTCTTCCTGTGGACGTAGCCAATTTATTGGTGAACCACGTAAATCTGTTGTCTTGTTTTTTGCGTTTATATATTTTCTCGTATTATCTCAAATTTCGCACAACAGTAGCTTTTACGGATTTCAAACAAAAACATACACAGTATAATTCCACAAGTGTGGTCTACGAAGGTGGTGCTTCATAGTCTTACCAATATCTTGTGAAGGTAGATAGGTTATTTCAGGCAAACCCTTAGCTCAATTAAAGAACGCTAAAATCAACATGAAAAATAAACACAATGATAAAGAAGCCATGTGAAACACAAAAAAATACCAGTAGCAATAACAAACAATGAGATGTCCTAAGCTAAGTTAGTCACTAGTCCAGATATGTAAGGTTGTAGAAATATGGATTAGAGTTGTGTGAATTCTTTTACGTCGATCGTTGAAGAAGAATTTTAAAGAAATACACCTAGGCTATTCTGTTCTGATGTCTAGCTTGACTGGGAGTGAAAAATTCGAGCATATGATCGTCCACTTATGAATGTCCTAAAATGGTGGGATTTTTTTATTAACAATATTAGTCTTTGATTTTTTACACGTTGTCTACAGTCCTTGATCTTTAGGCCTTACCACACCATCTGCAATTCTTGTTGAAGCCTCACTAGGTACAGTTTAAGAAATTTTCTCCATTCTCCCAGCTATGCAACATTTGAGAACATACCTGTTACATTCTTTATCCTCTTTTGACATTCTTTTTCTCACATGAGTATTCTCCTTACAAATCCATGACTCATAGACTAAACTGCTAGAGAATGTTTACGTGTTCCAACCAACAAACAGAAATGTGGATTCCTTGGATATTGGAAATGCCAATGACACAAGTGGAGTCTAGGTAAAGAGGTGCGTACATAATTTTACCCCTCACAAGGTAGAGATGTTATTTCAAATAGACCCTCGGTTTAAGTAAAAAATATCAAAATCAAGCATGAAAAGAAATACATTAATAGCGATGAAGCCATGCCAAAAAAAAAAAGAAGGAAAAGAAGACCATTAGCAATAACAAACAAAACAGTTATCGAAGCAAAGATAATAACCTGTCAGTCCGCAGTAGCTAATTATCTATTTTTTTTGGTGAATCAATAATTTGTACTGAAGAGGATGCAAGGTTAGTGGTTACAAGAGAAAAAAAGAAGTTGCTTCATACAAAACATGAAGCAAACATAAGCTTAAGCCTGTGAGCCAAATGAATATCCTGAATACTCTACTAATTGTATTTGACAAAAAGAGGGGTTTTTCTCTCGGCGCACGATAAGCAAACTTCTGTTGACTTATACTACCATTTTTTAACTAAAGTACTACTTCGTCCAAGTGTATCTGGAACTAGATTACAAGTCCTTCCTTAACATATTAGGCATATTTGTCATGGTTTTCTACTTCTTAAAGTTGTCTTTTATGTACTTTGTAGGACAAGCCCTCATTTATTCTTCCTTTAGATGGATTATTTGAACCCACAGGTGAATCCAAAAGATAAAACTCTTCTAAATTACTGATATGAGTTGCCCGAAATCAATGGAAAAACTCCATTCAATAATGAGTACAAGAACACAAAGGTAACCATAAGTCAGAATGTAGTATTTTGATGCTAAGAAACAAACAGAGATCCAGGAAAAGTCCAACAATGTATGAGGAGAGAACAAGATTGAAGTTAAATAGGATGATAAGCAAACTTCTGTTGACTTATACTACCATTTTTTAACTAAAGTACTACTTCGTCCAAGTGTATCTGGAACTAGATTACAAGTCCTTCCTTAACATATTAGGCATATTTGTCATGGTTTTCTACTTCTTAAAGTTGTCTTTTATGTACTTTGTAGGACAAGCCCTCATTTATTCTTCCTTTAGATGGATTATTTGAACCCACAGGTGAATCCAAAAGATAAAACTCTTCTAAATTACTGATATGAGTTGCCCGAAATCAATGGAAAAACTCCATTCAATAATGAGTACAAGAACACAAAGGTAACCATAAGTCAGAATGTAGTATTTTGATGCTAAGAAACAAACAGAGATCCAGGAAAAGTCCAACAATGTATGAGGAGAGAACAAGATTGAAGTTAAATAGGATACTTACTACGCTCAGATGCAGTTGATGGCGACAACATGAAGGCTAGAGAGTTCTGACGGCGACAGCGTGAGAGAGGAAGAACAAACGATGCAGCTGCAAAAGTTATTTTATGAATGCCGACGACCATCTCAAACGCACCTATTTGGTGAATAAAATGGAGAATGTCTTCTCCAGCCCCTTTCCATATTACTCTCTACTCCAATTATAGAGAGGTGACTACTATTCACACTCTATAGTCTATTTTACTCTTTAATATTTTATTACTATTGTCATTACTTTTTAATTAACATATTATTTTACATATAACTTCATTAATTAAATATCTAATATTCGTGATTCTTTTTATATGTAATAAACTATTTTAAAAAATCTATAACCTAATCTATACTACTTTATTCAATTAATATACTTTTAACAATTTTCACCAATAATAAAATTTTATTTTATTATTAAGTTTCCTCGTAAAGAATACATAAAATTAAAATGGTAATATGAAAAAATTGATTGAAATGCAAATAACAATAAAATACATAACATAATAATTTAAATACAAAATTAAATACAATACATAACATAATAACTAATTCATGATGAAACAAAAATCATGTCAAAAATATGTAGAACATGCATTCAGACTTATGAATTTATTGCAAGACCGTCATGTTTTTGGAGAAAGGAGAGCTACATGATATAATCACTACACAACGTGATAATTGAGTCGTGATCTTAATGCACCAATTCAAGATGTGGTAGATGCTCCAAATGCAACGACAGAAATGGTGGTAGATGAAAATCTCCGATTTGAACAATTTTTAGTTAGACATAATAAAATTAAGGACAAAAAATGCTCATTTTGAACTCCGTAATGCATTAATAGACCATTTATGCGAGCAACATAATAATTTCAAAAATTGGGTGTTTATGTAATCGTATTTTACTTTTATTTGAATTTTTTCATTAATTTTTATATTATATAATATTTTCGTTCCATATATGATATTTAAAAATTAGAATAAAATATAATTTAAATTAAATAAAAATTGAAAAAAACTAAAATTTCTAGCACATGAGAATTATATAAAATAATCATTGGGAAAAAGAAATAAATGATTTATATGAAATAAGAAAATAAGAATGAAATAGAAATAATAATATAATATTAAAGAGAGAGAGAAAAACTCTTTTTAGAGAGTAAAATAGAGAATTGAGTTGGAATTGGTTGTCTGAAAAAATAGAAAACCTTTATTTGGAGAGTAAAATAGAGTGCAGCGTTGGAGATTCCCTAAGGCTATTGACCACACTTATTTAATAAGGAAAAGAGAAACCCTTTTTTCATTAAATGAGAGAAATTACAAATAATTTTAAAAAGTTAAAGGTCTCAAAATTTGGAAAAAAAGTTTTGAACTATTGATTACGCTAACTTACTCTTATATGGAAAAGAATTGTTAATTACTTTTTTAAAAAAATTATTGTTTCATGATATTGATGTTAAAAAATTAAGATACTTGTATTTCTATTTACTTTATTTTGTTATCTAAAAATAAAATTTAATTATTACATCATATTTTCATTATTAGCCAAATTTGATATAATACGTAAAAATTGTTTAAGTAGGCGTCTTTTGCCAGTTAAATAAATATGAGACTTGAACGCACAAAATGTTACTCTTCTTAAATGTCTTTAGTCATTAGGTCATATGTAGATATTTTAATGATATTCAGAATATAATATATGTTTGTTCAAAATATGTATTGAAACTTGTGTTTATTGGTATTAAGCCTTAAAATTTTGAAAAATCAACCATGTGTGCTGATGATGTGAGTTTGAGCATTGCAAGTCCATTAAAGTATTACCGAATTTAAAAATAAACAATTCAAAGAATCATCCAGATACCAAATTGAAGAATTTGTGACTGTAACAGAAACTTTCGTGATGGTCTCCTCAAGAAAAAATTGAAAAAAAATAAGAAAAACTTATAAGTCAATATTATCAGGAATAAAAGAGTCACCCAATCTGAAGGAAATTGAAGGAAATATTTTCTAATTCTAACATATTTGCAATTTTTGAAGAGTTTATTAAAAAGAAGGTCATTTAAATTCAAACGTCAAAGTGAACAGATAAAGCCAACAAGACCACTTATCATAACTATTGCAAATTTAACTATGGCTGTCACGCCGCGAGCTACCCCTGAGAGGCGAACACGGAACTTAGAACCACAAGTGATCCCAAGCTAACCCCGCTGGCATGATCATGAGCATACTAAAGATAACAAACTGATGCGGAAGCTAAATCATAACTTTTAATGAAAAAAGGGGAATACCCATATGCTAAAACTGATATATATAAAAACTAATGAGTTTAATACAATGAAAATATTAACTCAATACTAAGCTGAATCTAACTATGTCTTTAATAATCCTCTAAACTGGACTAGAAATACTGGGACAAGCCCCTAGCTAAATCTAGCAAAAACTGAAACTAAATGACTAAAGACTGAAATGACACTTATGATTGTTGTCCTCAGAGAATGAGGATTCACCACTAAATATGCTGAACTGGAGATTGAAAATCGATCTATGCATGATCTGGATGCTGAGAACCTGAACCTACATCACGAGAAGATGTAGCGCACGTATGCATCGGTATTTGAAAGGTACTGAGCATCTAAGATAAAGTAAAACTTAAATAAAATATAACTGAACAAGCATAAAATCAGGTATAATCTTCTGACATGAATAACTGAATTCTGAGCTAACTGGATGCAATGACCAATTTATAATATGTTGAAATTGAATACTAAATATACTGATAAATGGTCAATGCAGAGAATTTGACTGATCTGTGGGAGCTACTAATAATCGATAATAAAATCACATGAGCTAAATGTGGAGTCCGATGTATACGCCTCATCGAGAGGACCCAATAAACCCTGTCAAAGGTATAAAGACATGCTGGTGTGATCACTAAATGATTCCACACAAAGGGGACTTACAACCTACTTGGCTAGTAGTTCTGGACTATTTGGGTACGCTAAACCCTAGTCCAACTCGGTATTATGCTACTTCTATGGATCATGTAAATTTACTGATTAAGTCTGAATTTATGTAAATACTAGATAGGACGAAACTGAACATGCAAACTGTGAATGCAACAATAAATCTGGTAATTATGCATTTATAACTAAGGCATGCATATCTGAAGTGTCTGAAATATCTGACTTAGCATGTGTAAAACAAGAACTAAAGAAATACAAAGCTAGGGTTCTGAAGTTTATGTGATAATCTGAATAATAACATGATAATCTAATTTGGAACATATATTTGATAAATTCATGAAGTTCTAGCAAGGTTCTAGAAACCCTAGGTTTAATATTGAAAAGATAATCAAGAATCTGATTGAAAACCTGGGACCCAATGGGTGAAAGGAACCCACTAGTGAAATCCAACATACCTGGTGATGAAATCCACGGAAAAATACTTAGGTTTCGGGGATGGAACTGCTGGAACTTGTGGCGTTCTTGAACTAGGGTTTTTGAGTTTTTTCTCCTCTCTTGCTTCTAATTTTCTATGTTTTGATTTAATGATTTAACTTAAATGTGTTTTTAGTTATGTTTCGAGGCTTAAACTGACAAAAATATGATGATTTAGGGTCAAAACAACGTAATTTAGGGTTTAAAAGAAGTGGGAGAGGTCCAAAAGACCCCTGGGAAAGTTGCTATCAAACCAAATGACGGCCAAGACTAACGGTCTATTGTCTGACCGGCGTCCCGTCGTTGGGTTCGTCGACTAGGCCTGTTCAACAGGCCTTTCCTAAAAGGGGCATCACTTTTTACTCGCAGGTCTGATTTTAGCAAGGTTGGTCTCTATGGAAAGCTAATTCCATTATCTACTTGTAGATAGGTCGTGGGACACCTAATTTATTTTGTGCTAAGAGTTATGACCATTTGAAATTGACCCAACTGCATTTACCCTTAACTATCTGCAAATTTTCCACCTACAGACTGTGCGGGTCATCCATAGATCTTATTAGAGAGTGGGTCAATGGGGGTCTCATTCGACGGTCACGAACTACGGACCATCATCTTACCTACGGACTATCGATCCATCCGTCGATCAAGACTTAGCCAATTTTTCCCGGCTAATTTTTTGGGAGTTTCTGATCCCATCGACGGTTGTGCAGGACGGACCGTCGATGCCACCGATGGTTGCACCTGAAGATTTTTCTAAAAAAAATGATTTTTGGTCTATTTTGGCTACGGGGTGTTACATTATCTCCCCTTTGGGAATATTTGTCCTCGTATGAAGACTAAACTAGATGAAATAGAGGGAGAGAGATGCAAACCCCACTACTAAACACTGAGAACTGAGTTTCTCACTAATTGAGTTCTGAGTACAAGCAAATACGGTGAAAATGAAAGTATAAACTAGGGGAACATGATTCTAAGACTGAATTTATGCATGAATGACTGAAAAATTGAAGAGGAACTATTATCTCAAGATGGAGTTGAATCGGAAGGAAAGATGTGAGGATACTTGGCTTTCATGGCTGGTTCTGCTTCCCAAGTAGCTCCTTCCACGGACTGACTTCTCCATAAAACCTTGATTGAAGCAACTTCTTTGTTTCTTAACCTTCTAACCTGACGGTCAAGAATCTCAACTGCTACATACTCATAAAAAAGACTATCTTTCACCACCTCATTCTCCAATGGCACTATAGAGATTGGATCACCCACACACTTCTTCAAGAGTAAGATGTGAAAGACTGGATGCACTACTGTTAATTCTGCTGGCAACTCTAACTCATATGCCACATTGTCAACCCTTTTCATGATCTTTTAAGAGCCTGCATATCTAGGAATGAGCTTCCCTTTCTTTCCAAATCTCATCACCCCTTTCATAGGTGAGACTTTAAGAAAAACCCAATCATTAACTTGGAACTCTAGTTCCCTTCTCCTTACATCTGCATAAGATTTCTGACAACTTTGGGATGTCTTAAGTCTATCTCTAATGAGTTGCACTTTCTCCATAGCATAAAGGACTGAATCTGGCCCTACTAAAGCTGCTTCACCTACTTTAAACCAACCAACAGGAGATCTATATCTACACCCATATAAAGCCTCATAAGGGGCCATCTGAATGTTGGAATGGTAGCTATTATTGTAGTCAAACTCAATAAGAGGAAAATGATCATCTCAACTAACTTTAAAATCGATCACACAAGATTTCAATATATCATCTAAGGTCTTAATGGTACGCTCTACCTGTCCATCCATCTGTGGATGAAATGTTGTACTGAGGTTAACTTGAATACCAAGACCTTTTTGAAATGACTTCCAGAAATGAGAGGTAAATTGAGGACCTCTATCTGAGATGATAGACAAAGGAACCCCATGCAACCTCACAATTTAATTGATGTAAAGCTTGACATAGTCCTCCGCGGAATGTGTAGTCTTGACCCTAATAAGCGAGAAGACTTAGTCATCCTATCAACTATCACCCAAATGGAGTCATGTTGTCTGCGAATACGCGGTAACCCTGTGATGAAATCCATATTGATCACATCCCACTTCCAAGTAGGAATATCGATCTATTGGGTCATACCTCCTGGTTTCTGATTGTCTACCTTGACTTGCTGGCAATTGGGGCACTTACTTACGAAATCTTCTATATCCCTCATTATGTCATTCCACCAATAGGCTTCTAGCAGATCACGGTACATCTTAGTGGCACCTGGATGAATAGAATACCTAGAGTTATAGGCTTCTGCAAGAATATGTTGTCTCAACTCGCCCACATCAGGAACACATAATCTACCCTGGTAGTGATTTACACCATCTTCCCCTTGGGAGAAAACCTCCACTCTCTTATTATGGACGACACCCTTAAGATCAAGCAAGATTGGGTCACTATCTTGCTTTTCCTTAACTTCCACTACACAAGACGATTTTGCCCCATTCCGAACTGTTACACCACTGTCTGATATGCTCATAAGACGAACCCCCAAACGAGAAAGCCTGTGAACATCCTTCACTAGCTCCTTCCTTTCTTCCTCAACATGGGCTATACTACCCATAGATAATCTACTAAGAGAATCAGCTACTATATTCGCCTTACCAGGATGATAACTCACATTCATATCATAATCCCTAAGGAACTCAAGTCATCTCCTCTGGCGAAGATTCAACTCTTTCTGGGTGAACACATACTGAAGGCTCTTATGATCGGTGAACACATCTACATGGACACCATACAACTAGTGTCTCCATATCTTCAGTGCAAACACCTCTGCTGCAAACTCGAGGTCATGAATTGGATAGTTCTTCTCATGCGCCGTAAGCTTCCTAGAGGCATAAGCTATCACCTTACCTCGTTGCATCAACACACAACCTATGCCAACTTTAGATGCATCACAATAGATCACATAATCATCTGAACCCTCTGGTAGAGTCAACACAGGAGATTTAGTAAACCTAGTTTTTAATTCTACGAAGCTTTTCTCACAATCATCTGACATTGGAACTTGACAATTTTTTGAGTCAACCTAGTCAATGGTGAGATTATGGATGAAAATCCTTCTATAAACCTTCTGTAATAACCTGCTAGACCTAAGAAAATTCTAATATTTGTAACAGAGGTAGGTCTTGGCCACTGTTTCACTACTTTTATCTTCTGTGAATTCAGTCGGATCCCTTTGCTAGATACAATGTGACCAAAAAAAGCAACGGACTACAGCTAGAACAGATTTACTAAACTTAGCAAATAACTTGCGATCCGTGAGAGTCTGCAGAACAACTCTCAAATGACTTGCATGTTCTTCCTCACTCCTAAAGTAAATGAGGATATCATCAATAAAGACGATAAGGAACAAGTCCATATACTATTTGAAAACTCTGTTCATCAAATCCATGAAAGCTGCAGGAGCATTAGTTAGTATAAATGACATAACTACAAATTCATTTTAAGGTTGTTTTCGTAATGTCACTATCTCTGACTCTGAGCTAAGAATAACCCGATCTAAGGTCTTTCTTTGAGAAATGGCTAGCACCATGAAGTTGGTCAAACAAGTAATCAATCCTGGCGATGGGATACTTATTCTTGATTGTTACCTTGTTCAACTGTCTATATTCAATGCCCATTTTGAGGGAACCATCTTTTTTCCTTACAAACAACACTAGTGCACCCCATGGTGAAATACTAGGTCTGATGAAGCCCTTATCTAGAAGGTCTTTCAACTGCTCTTTCAGTTCCTTAAGCTCTGCTAGAGCCATTCTATAAGTAGGAATAGAAATAGGCTGGGTATGTAGAAAAAGATCAATTCAAAAGTCGATTTCCCTTTCGGGAGAGACTCCAGGAAGATCTTCTAGAAACACTTTTGGAAATTCACAGACTACTGGAACTGATTCAAGAGTTGGGGTTTCAAGGATAGAATCCTTAACTCGAACTAGATTATAGAAATAATCCTTAGATATCATTTTTCTGGCCTTAAGGTAAGAAACAAATCGACCAATAGGTGCTAAGCTACTACCCTTCCATTTTAAGATTGGTTTGTCTGGAAACTGAAAATGAACAATCCTAGTTCTACAATTGACTGAGGCATAACATTAGTGTAACCACTCCATGCCTAGAATGACGTCAAAGTCTACCATTTCTAAATCAACTTGATCTGCTGAGGTGACTTTCTGAGAGACTATGACAGGGCAATTTGTGTATACCCGTCTAGCTATAACTAGGTAACCAACTGGAGTAGAGACTGAGAAAGGTTCTGAGGAAGTTTCTGAAATGACATTGAATTGGACTGCTATATAAGGAGTTACAAATGAAGGAGTAGCCCCTAAATCTAACAATGCATAACCATCAAGGTCAAAGACACATAACGTACACAGTGACGACATCAAGAGAACCTTCCTGATCCTGGCGAGCCTGAAGAGCATACAACCTGTTCTGGCATTGACCACCACCTATAACAAATGATTTACCTTGCTAAGTGAGGCGACTTGCTGGTGCTTTTGAAGTTGTAGACTCAGTTCTTCCATTACAACCTCTTTGACCTTGTCTAGAAGGACAATCCTTCAACCTGTGACAAGACTGACAGCACCCAAAACATCCCTCTTTTCCTGCAAGACACTTGCCTGGATAAATCTTACCACACTTAGGACAAGTGGGGTAAGTCTTGGTGCCTGAAACTCTTCCACGAGATTTAGAGCCTGGTGCTTTACCCTTCTGGTCATACTTGTTCTTGTCACACCCCGAGCTACCCCCGAGACGCGGACACGAAACTTAGAACCACAAGTGATCCCAAGCTGACCCTGCTGGAATTATCATTAGCATACTAAAGATAATAAACTGAGTTGGAAGTTAAATCAACTTATAGTGAAAAGTTGGGGAATACCCATATGTTAAAACTGATATATATGAAAACTGATGAGTTTAATATAATAAAAATATTAACTCAATACTAAGATGGATCTAACCATGCCTGAAATAAGACTCTAAACTGGCCTAGAAATATTGGGATAAACCTCCAGCTAAATCTAGCAATAACTAAAGCTAAATTACTAATGACTGAAATGACACTCAGGATTGTTTTCCTTAGAGAATGAGGACTCACCACTAAATATTCTGAACTGGAGATCGAAAATAAATCTATATGTGATCCGGATGCTGAGAACCTAAACCTACATCACGAGAAGATATAGCACACGTATGTGTTAGTACTTGAAAGTACTGTGCATGTAGGATAGTAAAGCTGAAATAAAACATAATTGAACAAGCATAAAAGCAAGTATATTAATCTGACATGATAAACTGAATTCTAAGCTAACTGGATGCAATGACCAATTTATAACATGCTGAAACTGAATACTAAATATACTGATAAATAGTCAATGCAGAGAGTCTGACTGATATGTGGGAGCTACTAATAACCGATAAAGAATAACATGAGCTAAATATGGAGTCCCATGTCAAGAGGACCTAATATACCCTGTTAAAGGTATAAAGGTATGTTGGCGTGTTCACTAAAATGATTTTCCACAGAGGGGACTTACAACCTACTTGGATAGTAGTTCTGGAACTATTTGGGTATGCTAAACCCTAGACCAACTCGGTATTATGCTACTCCCATGGATTCTGTAAATTTACAATTTAAGTCTGAGTTTCTGTAAATACTAGATAGCTCGAAACTTAACATGCAAACTGAGAATGCAACAATTAGTCTGGTAATTATGCATTTATAGCTGAGGCATGTTTATCTGAAATGTATGAAATATCTTACCTAGCATTTGTAATTCAAGAACTAAAGAAATACAAATCTAGGGTTCTGAAATTCATGCGATAATCTGAAGAATAACATGATAATCTGATTTGGAACAGATATTTTAATAAATTCATGAAGTTCTAACAAAGTTCTGATACCCTAGGTTTAATTATTATAAGAGAATTAAGAAACTGACTGAAAACTAGGGACCCAATGGGTGAAAGGAACCCACTAGTCAAATCCCACATACCTGGTGATGAAATTCACAGAAAAATACTTAGGTTTTGGGGTTGGAACTGCTGGAACTATTGCTGACCCTGCGAGCGATTTCCACCACTCGATTTCTACGGAGAATAGTCATAGTTCCCAGTCCTAGCCTTCTTATTTTCTTTAGCCTGTCCCCTAAGATTATCACCCTCAACCTGCTGAGCATGAGTCATAATCCTATAAATGTTCATATCTCCAAGTAACATCGCATTTCTGCACTCAGTTTTTCACCAAATCTGACACTCCATACAAAAACTTATTCATGTGAGCCCTTAAGTCATCAACCATGTGAGGAGCATACCTGGAGAGTTGTTTAAACTTGAGACCATACTCTTAGACTGTCATGTTACCCTGCCTTAAGTTTATTAATTCTTGGACTTTCGCTCCTCTCAGCTCTATTGGGAAAAACCTATCGAGAAAAGTCTCACTAAAGCAATTTCAAGTGATAGGAGCCGCATTTGCACCCCTATGATCCTTCCACTGAGTGTACCAAATATCAGCAACATCTTTCAACTGTTATGATGCCAACTCAACCCGATCATTCCCAGAGACTTGCATTACCTCAAAGATTTTCTTGATCTTATCCAAGAAATTCTGAGGATCCTCATTAGCTTGCGATCCTAAGAACTCAGGAGGATTCATCCTAACAAAGTCACAGACCCTTGCTTCTGCTGATCCACCATTTTCATTCACATGAGCATGAAACTGATTGTTCTAGTTAGTCATAGTCTAAGTCAACATTTATATGGCGTTCATGAATTGAGCATTGGAGACTTCCTGATCTGCAGATGAAGGAGCTTCATTTGCATTTCTGGTATTCGCATTCCTAGCGTTATCTCTACAAGGAGGCATGAATTGAAACGTAGAACGTCAAGTTAGAATGGAATAAGATTATACCTCAAACACGATAAGGGTAACAAGAAAGTGAAGTTTTTCCTAAAAACACTTCATAGCCTCCCTCTCATTAGATGTGGTGCACTTCACACCCATGAAAAGGAATCTACTTAGTGCGTATTTTCAACAATCCAAGGACACCTAAACCTAGTGCTCAGATACAAAGTATTGTCATGCCCTAAGCAACCCCCGAGACGCGGACACAGAACTTAGAATCACAAGTGATCCCAAGATAACCCTGCTGGCATGATCATTAGCATATTAAAGATAATAAATTGATGTGAATGCTAAATCATAAATAATAATGAATAGATGGGGAATACCCATACGCTAAAACTTATATATATGAAAACTGATCAGTTTAATATAATGAAAATACTAACTCAATACTAAGTTGAATCTAACTATGTCTGAAATAAGCCTCTAAATTGGACTAAAAATATTGGGACAAGCCCCCAACTAAATATAGAAAAAACTAAAACTAAATGACTAAAGACTGAAATGACACTCATGACTGTTGTCCTCGGAAAATGAGGACTCACCACTGAATCTGCTGAACTGCAGATCGAGAATCGATCTATGCGTGATCTGGATATTGAGAACCTAAACCTACATCACGAGAAGATGTACCGCACGTATGCATTAGTACTTGAAAGGTACTGATCATGTAGGATAGAGTAAAGTTGAAATAAAACTTAACTGAACAAGCATAAAAGCAAGTATAATAATTTGACATGATAAACTAAATTCTGAGCTAACTTGACGCAATAAACAATTTATATCATGTTGAAACTGAATACTGAATATATTGATAAATGGTCAATGTAGAGAGTCTGACTGATCTGTGGGAGCTACTAATAACCAAAAATAAAATCACATGAGCTAAATGTGGAGTCCGATGTATACGCACCATCGAGAGGACCCCATATACTGCCAAAGGTATAAAGGCATGCTGGCATGATCACTAAAATGATTGCCCACAGAGGTGACTTACAACCTACTTGGCTAGTAGTTTTGGGACTATTTGGGTACGCTAAACCCTAGTACAACTTGGTATTATACTACAACCATGGATTATGTAAATTTATTGATTAAGTCTGAGTTTCTATAAATAATGGATAGCTCGGAACTGAACATGCAAACAGAGAATGTAAAAATTAATCATGTATATCTGAAAAGTCTGAAATATCGAAACTAGCATGTGTAATTCAAGAACTAAAGAAATACAAAGCTAGGGTTTTGAAATTCATGCGATAATCTAAATAATAACATGATAATCTAATTTGGAACATATATTTAATAAATTCATGAAGTTCTAACAAAGTTCTACAAACCCTAGGTTTAATCATAATAAGAGAATCAAGAACCTGACTGAAAACTAGGGACCCAATGGGTGAAAGGAACCCACCGGTCAAATCACACATACCTGGTGATGAAATCCACGTAATATACTCAGGTTTCAGGGCTAGAATTGTTGGAACTTGTGGCATTCTTGAACTAAGGTTCTTGAGCTTTTTCTCCTCTCTTGCTTTTAATTTTCTAAGTTTTGATTTAATGACTTGACTTAGATATGTTTTTTATTATGTTTCTAGGCTTAAATTGACTATAATATGATGATTTAGGGTCAAAACAACGTAACTTAGGGTTTCAACAAAGTGGGAAAGGTCCAAAAGACCACTGGGAATGTTTTTGTCAGACCAAATGACGGCCAGGACTGACAGTCCGTCGTCTAACCGATGCCCCATCGTTGGGTCAGTTGATTGAGTCTGTTCGATAGTCCTTTACAAAAATAGGCATAACTTTTTACTCAAAGGTCTGATTTTTACAAGGTCGGTGGATATGGAAACCTATTTCAATTATCTATCTATGGGTAGGTCATAGGACACCTAATTCATTTTGTTCTAAGAGGTATGACCATTTCAAGTTGACCCAACTGCATTTTCCCTTAACTTTCTGCAAACTTTCCACTTACGGACTGTAGGTCCACCTACGGACCGTGCTGGTCATCTGTATCTCTTTTCAGAGAGTGGGTCAATAGGGGTCCAAATCGATTGTCACGGACTACGGACCATTAGTCTGTCCGTCGATCCAGACTTAACCCAATTTTTCTCGGCTCAATTTTTTAGAGTTTCTGATCCCATCGACGATTGTGCATGATGGACCATCGTCTGTCCGACGGACTGTCGAAGCCACAGTTGGTTGCACCTACACAATGGCATTAATTTCTCTATCCAAGACAAAATATTTCATCTTGAAAAGAATAAGATCATGACTTTGATGACAGAGTCGTGGCAAAGTCTTATTTTTATTCAAACCCTTTAAAAACACTTCCATATTTGGAGAAAAATTGAGCTTCATATCTCTTTCTTAAAAGAAAATGTTAGTTATCCAGAATATGTTCCTTGAACTATTAAGTTTTTTAATTTTGTTTGTTTATCGAGAATTTATAAAATTCATTGTAAAAATCGTATTTGATTGAAGTACAAAAAAAACTTCATAAATATGTGACGTTAAAATCAGACCATGTTGCATTTATAAGTTTTTTATAAAAACCTTTGAATATATCATGTTAATTTATAATTTTAGAGAAGTGTACATGAGCAAACACATTAAAGAACATAGTGATGTTTCACTTATGTATTTAAGATTAGTTTGTGTTGGACTTTTTTTTTCAAAAAAAAAAGAAAGATGACTATATTTTCTTCTAATAATTATTCTTATTATTATAATTTATATATTTAGTCCATGAAGTTAAATTTCACTTCTATCAAACTTAAAATATTTATTCCTAATTCAAAGATAATAATATTTATCGAAGATTGACTTTTTTCTAACATTTTGTTAATGTAAGTTTTAACAACTATTTTATTTGAATTACATTTATAGTGTCTACCTAAGGTTGGAGGCGACAAGGCAAGGTGGTTCAACGGGGTGTCGATTCCTCCATCGTTGGACACTTAGCCCTTTTTCAAAATGTCCAAATTGATAACTCTCTGAACTAAACTACGGATGTGCAGTACACTGGCAAGGGTGGTTGTCCACTGACCTACGGACCATAGGTTGATGTCTCGTAGGTCAGACTGCAATTTTATTGTCTTGTTTTTAGTAAGTTCAAATTAATTAGTTAATTAGATAAGGGTACAACCGGGGGTTAAGGGGTGGTTAATTAAGTTAGTTAATATCACATTTCACCATCAATATTCAAAGAATATCAACTATTTACCTAAATTCCGTAACCCTAGCCTATGAACTCATGTTAAATTGATTAGTATTGATGAAATTGACTTAGTTATTGTGTTAATTACTATTGAATGATGTTACTACACCTATTGATGGATGAAATTGGATTGGTTGTGGGTAAGACCAATAATGATGTCTTTTGAAGGAGAATTGGTAAGACTTTGTGATCTTATACCTTCAATTGTGATGGCATGTACTTGGTGATAAAGTTCAATTGAAGTAAATATTATCAATGTATTAAGTAGATGTTGGCATGATGATGCAATTGAAATGTCTTGATTATGTGAAGATGTGAGATTATGTTTAATATGTAATGATATATGGTTGGTTATGAATTGCCTATGTACCTTATTATGACATGATGATGATAATGTGTTGATCTCACATATGAGGGTTGTCTTGAAAGAAAATTCTCATGCAATTCCCAATGAGCTAATGATTATGAATATATAAGGGGTTAGTCTCCTATAGATTATACTTAGTTATGATGGTTAATAAAGGGTTAAAGACATTTCAAAAAGGGACTCTAGCTTAGCATCGAGTGAACTAGTAGTGAGGAGTGTCCCTTCCCAATGTGGGAAGTTAGGTTCACTATGATACTCTTATATTGGAGACTATAATTCAATGTGCATAAAGAGGGTCCCAAGTATATCTCCTAGTTCTTGAACTATGTCGCCCCAATAGGAATACTAGTGAGTGGATCCCCCTAAAATGTTATGTTCATGTTTTAGTACTACTTTGGCAAGTAGTCCACCTTTTTTTGGTATAGACTTTCATGATACCGGATTCTATATTTAGATCTTGTGGTCTATGTCGTTAAGGCAAGTGTTCCCAAAAGTAAAATAAAGTTATAAAATGAACACTAACTAAGGTGACTTGAGGGGTTGACTTCGTCTAGGTAGAGGTATGGGACTCTTCCAATACATTGCACTAGGTAACTTTGAGGGAAGTCCTAGAAGGTTGTTCTTATGTTATATAAAGTAAATGTTATGCATATGTTGACTATACATGTTGATGATCTTATATGATGTTAGTTTCACCTATGAACATGTTAATGGTCTATATTGCTAAATATGATGATGATTACTTTTGATGCTATGTTATATGAAGTTAGACAATACTTGTTATCCTTTGTTTGGTTTAATTGGTTGGTTATGGGGATTTGCTTGGTTATTAGACATATAGACTTGATTGTGGGTTATGAGTAGAGGTCTTGCATATGATGTAATGTTATGAACTCTTATATGTGCATTGTTGTTATATCATGATTTAAAGTTGCTTTGGTTATGTACTCAAGAATGTTATTATACATGTTTACTTAATTATACATGATGTTGTTGATCTTGTGTTATACATGAGTCTTGTGTTAAGTTGTATTGATTATGAACATGCCTTATGCAATTGTGACCCTTATGTTGTGTATACTCTCTTGTATGCGCTTTAAAAGTTTCCAATGACTTAGAATGTTTTCTAATGTAAATGTCCCTTTCTCATGCATTCTTTCAAATGTTTTATGTGTATGATTCCATACTTAATGCAAGTGGTGTACTAACCCATATTTCTCTGTTTCTATAACCATGCAGGTTTTGATCGTTGAGATTTTAGAGGACTACTGAATATCACTTGGATTATCATTCTCCAAGTTAAGTAGGTCCTCACCTTCGAAGGACGATGTCACTATCTAGCTATTGATGTTCTTTTTGTATTAAAGGCAATTTAGTTCTTTCCTTTTCGTTTGAAGACAAATGTTGTATATGCCTATATGTGAGTTTTTATTGTAATGAAGTAAGGGTTATGCCTAAATGTTGTATTCGATTTAGATGGTTTAAATGTGAGACTTACCCTAGACTTCCTATGAGATTATATTGCTATATTACGTATGTGAAATTAAAGTAGAAGAAAATAGTAATGCTTCTTATGTGAGGAGTATATGTAAACTTTCTATGTATATATTATGTGTAAGCGAGAGGTCTATGTAAACCTCAATGTAGAAGTGTAAGAAAAGTTCAATTTTTTTGCAATTTAACCTATGATATGTTATGAAGAATGTTAAGAGGCTAGTCTAAATCCTCTTTAAGGATGACGATTCTTGTTACGTCTAGGGGGTGCTCCCCGGATGTGACAAACTTTGTATAAGAGCATGAGGTTGAATATATTTAGGACAGATTTCTCAATTTGTCCTAAGTCATGACTTCACCAGCTATTTCCGTCACCTCTAAATTTCATGCCTTGATGGCCCAAGTGAATCGGGATGTTGGACCCCGTGTACTTTATCATGCTAACACAATGGCATCTTGTTTGAGAAACTTTTATAGGATGAACCCTCATATGATTTACTGTTCAAGAGTGGATGAAGACCCTCAAGGCTTCGTAGATGAAGTCTATAAGATCTATTTGCAATGGGCGTGACTAGGGTGAAAAGGTCGAATTGTCCTCCTATCAACTTAAAGATGTAGAGCAAACTTGGTACACCCAATGTAGAGATAGTAGAGTGCTAAGAGGTGGTCGGGTGACTTGGGAGATCTTAAAGAGAGTCTTCCTTGATAGGTTCTTTCCTAGAGAGTTGAGGGAAGCTAAGGTGGAAGAATTCATCAACCTTCGTCAAAGAGGTATGAGTGTACTTGATTACTCCTTGAAGTTTACAAAATTTTCTAAGTATGCCCTATACTTGGAGTCTAACCCGACGGATGAGATGAGTCGTTTCCTTATGGGAGTGTCCGATGACTTGGTGGAAGAATGTCATTTGGTTGTGCTTTATGACAAATGAATATCTCCCGTCTAATGGTTCATGATCAACAACTGGAAGAAAGTAGGTTAAGGAGTACTAATAGAGGCCAAGAGGGCCAAGTCTTTTGAAAGTGGTTCTTCAAAGGAAAATTTGGAAATTCCATATAAGCCTAAATTCAAGTAGAGGTTCTCCAATCAAGTCCCTTCCAAATTTCCCAAAGGCTCGTCATGATAGGGTGTCTAACCGTAAGACTCAATAGGGAAGAGATACAAGTTCACCAAGTAAGAAACCTACTTGTGAAACATATGGGTAAATTCCTAGTTGGGACAGACAATTGCTTCAGGTGTGGTAAAACTGATCACAAGGTTAGAGATTTCCATAATGTGAAGGGGCAAGACAAGGGGAGTGGGTATGTTGATGTCCAAGAATGAATTTCTTTTATCCTCTCCGTTTTAGGGGTGAACAATAGAGTTCTCCTGATGTGATGACTGGTATGTTACAAGTCTTCTCTTTAAATGTTTATACTTTACTTGATCTAGGGTCTACCTTTTCGTCTGTTACTCCTTTGGTATCTAGAAAGTTTGATATTTTTCTCGATATCTTGAATGAAACATTTATGGTGACTACCCCGATAGATGATTCGGTGGTTGCAAAAAGAGTATATGAAAATTGTCCTGTAATGTTGCCCAATATAGTTATATATGTTGAATTAGTAGAACTTGATATGGTGGATTTTTATGTCATTATTGGAATGGATTGGTTGAATGCTTGTTTCGCTTCCATTGATTGTAGGACAAGAGTTTTAAAGTTTAACTATCCTAATGAACTCATCTTAGAGTGGAAGGGGGAATTTTCATTCCTAGAGTTCATATCATTTCTTGTGTAAAGGCTTGTAAGATGATCTCTAAAGGGTGTTTATATCATATTGTAAGAGTCAAAGATTTAGACCCCAAGTTCCTCCCATTGAGTTAATCCACGTGGTAAGGGAATTTTAGGATATCCCTCCCGAATGGGAGATTGACTTTTGTATTGACTTCATACTAGATACAAATCCCATATCAATTCCTCCTTACCGGATGGCTCCGGCGGAATTGAAAGAGTTGAAGGCTCAACTTAGGGATTTAATAGAAAAAGGCTTAATTCAACCAAGTATTTCCCCATGGGGTGTTGCAGTACTATTTGTAAAGAAGAACGATTGGTCGCTTAGGATGTGTATTGACTACCGGAAACTCAATAAAGGGACTATTAATAATAAGTATCCTCTTCTTCAAATTAACAACTTGTTTGATCAACTCCAAGGGGTAAGCTAATTTTTCAGAATTTACTTGAGCTCGAAATATCACCAACTTAGGGTGAGAGATGAAGATATTCCCAAAATGGTTTTTGGAACAAGATATAGTCAATATGAGGTTAAAGTAATCTCATTTGGGTTGATTAATACTCCGGCGACATTTATTGCCTAATGAATAGGATGTTCCGAAACTACCTAGATGCCTTTGTGATTGTCTTCATATATGACATTTTGCTATATTAAAAAAATTAGAGTGATCATATGGGTCATTTGACAGTGGTTTTACATGTCGTGAAAGAAAACTAACTATTTACCAAGTAGAGCAAATGCGAGTTTTGGTTAAGGTCAGTGGCATTTCTTGGTCATGTCATCTATAGTGATGGTGTAGAAGTTGATCCAAAAAAGACCGAGGTGGCTAGAAATTTTCCTAGA
Source organism: Solanum lycopersicum (assembly GCF_036512215.1). Classification (NCBI taxonomy): domain Eukaryota; kingdom Viridiplantae; phylum Streptophyta; class Magnoliopsida; order Solanales; family Solanaceae; genus Solanum; species Solanum lycopersicum. The sequence continues at coordinate 39,637,215 of NC_090809.1, read as the reverse complement.
ACATTAGATCCAACCGATATAAGAACTTTCTTGGGTCTACCCAGGTAATATAGGAATTCTGTGGATGGTTTTGCATCCATTGCATCTCCTTTGACTACTTTGACCCAAAAATGGGAAATTTGAGTGGTCGGAGGCATGTGATAGAAGCTTCCAAATCTTGAAAGATAGGCTTACCACCGCTCTAGTGTTGACTTTACAGCAGGGTATTGAGGGTTTTGTGGTATATTGTGATGCATCCTGAGTGGGATTAGGTGTTGTCCTTATGCAATACGGGAAGGTTATTGCCTATGTTTTGAGGCAACTCAAGGTTCATGAGAAGAACTACCCAACTCATGATCTTGAGTTAGAGGCTTTGGGGTTTGCCTTGAAATTATAGAGGCATTACCTATATGGTGTTCATATTGATGTCTATACTAACCATAAGATTTTTCAATGTGTGTTTACTAAAAAGGAGTTAAATCTTAGACAACGAAGGTGGTTGGAATTATTGAAAGATTATGAAATCAATGTTCTCTACTACCCCAGCAAGGCCAACGTGGTTGCGGATGCTCTAAGTCGTATGGCCATGGGTGGTGTGTCTCATGTTGAAAAATGCAAGAAAGACCTAGTGAAAGATGTTATAGGTTGGCTCGTTTGGGTGTTCGATTGGAAAATTCTCCTAGTGATGATTTAATGGTACATTATAACCGCGAGTCGTCTTTGGTGGTTGAGGAACACCTTGATCCATCATTGATAGGTTTAAAGGAATCAGTTCTAGATAAGCTTGATGAGTCAATTACCTTAGGTGGGATGGTGTTTTGAGGTAAGGTGTATCATTACCTTAGATAGGTGTTTTGGTGGGATGGCTTGAAAAGGGACATAGCAGAATTCGTCATAAAATATCAAAATTGCAAACAAGTGAAAGTTGAACACCTATACTTGTGTGGCTTACTTCAAGAAATCCAACTTCCTGCTTGGAAGTGGGAAGACATTAATATGAACTTCATAGTGGTTTTTCCTTGGACATGAAGGTAAAATGACTCTAAATGTGTAGTTAAGGATAGGTTGACGATATCCGTTGATTTTATCCCATTATGTCTACTTATTCAGTGGAAGAGTATGCAAGGATCTACATCAATAAGATTGTAAGTCTTCATGGGATCCATTTATCCATCATTTTTGATAGAGGTTCTCAATTTAATTTTCGAGTTTGGAGGTCATTAGTGTTGGGTACTCAAGTGAAGTTAAGAACCATTTTTCATCTCCAAATGGATTGTTAAACAGAGCGTACGATTCAAACCCTTGAGGGTATGCTTAGATCTTGTGTGATTGATTTCAAGGGAATTTGAGATGAACACTTGCCTTTGATTGAGTTCTCGTATAACAATAGATACCATTCGACTATATTTATGGCTCCTATTGAAGCTTTGTATGGTAAGAGATGTAGATTTCTGGTTGTTTAGTTTGAAATTGGTGACTTTTCGCTTTTTAGTCCCGAATTATTCTATAGGACTTTGGAGAAAGTTCATATCATAAGGAACCGATTGAAAAACCTATAGCCAACAAAAGTCTTGTATCTACAATAGGAGAAGGGAATTAGAGTTTGAAGAAAATGATAAAGTGTCTTTGAAAACTTCACCCACGAAAGGGGTGATGAGATTTGTGCAAGAGAGGGAACTTAAATCCTCGTTATGTGGGTCCTTATGAAATTTTTCAAAGGGTTGGCAAGGTTGCTTATGATTTAGGTTAAACCTAGTGATCTAGCTTCACTTCATCCGGTATTCCATATATCCATTCTTAAGAAGTGTTTTGGTGACCCCGAGTCCATTCTTCCTATTGAAGGTCTAGATGTGATGAGAATCTCTCCTATGAAGAGATTCCGATGGAAATTCTTGATTGACAAATGAAGAAGTTTAGGAACAAGGAGGTGTCTTCCATAAAGTTGTTGTGGAAAAACCACCTATATGAGGGAGCAACACGGGAGGTTAAGGCCGACTTGAGGTCCCGTTACCCTCATCTATTTTCTAATTATGGTTAGTTACTCCTATTAATAGTAAAAATAATGAGTAAATTTGAATTGAACTTGTTTTGCAAAGATGTGCATAAAAATGGTAAAAGTTTTGCTAGAAATTAGATTTTAATAAAAAGATGTCATTTTGCTTGATTTGCACTTATTTGTGTATGTGGTATGTTGTTGACTTAATTAAATGATGTTGAACATGTTATTGTGTTTTGAAATGAGTTTTTGGCATAAATGACTCTTTATGTGTTGTTGAGCTCAGTTGTTGTTCAGAAGGAAATTGCTCATGTTGTGATGTTGAGCTCTTGTATATGTTGAAAGTTATTTTGAGTTTCTATGTGTAAATGTCATGTTGTTATGTATATTTGAGTTGTAACTCATGTTTTTATTATCTTGTCATTGTTGGGATGCTAGTATTGAGTCTATCATTTCCTTACAAAAGATTTTAGTGTCATTCGAGGATGAATGTTCCTAAGGGGGGGATAATGTAAAACTCCCGAAAGTCCAATACGATTCTTGAGCCTCTCATGTGTGTCTAAGGTTTGTGACACTTTTTTAAAGTCAAGAATAATGATTACAAGTCATTTAGGGAAATTTAGAGTCATGAGATCAAGAAACGTCCTTGACGTCTTGAGACTAGTGAAAGAGGTGCTAGTGTGTCTTAGCCTATTTGACAAGGTTTTAGGAGTTGGAATTCGATAAAATTTTTTGGAAAGGGGTCAAACAAATATTAGAGTAGGTTTAGGGTCGAACGTCTGAGTACGACAACCCAAGGACCACCCTAAGGATCCTTGAGGAGGACCCTTTCATTTTGGCCAAAAATCTATGAAAGATAGTGTCTACCTACGATTGCAGGCGACAAGGATTAGGTGGACCAACGGAGCGTCGATGCCTCCGTCGATGGACACTTAGCCATTTTTCAAGATTTTTCAAATTGACAACTCTCTGAACTAAACTAAGGATGTGAAGTATGGGGGCAAGGATGGTCGTCGACTGACCTACGATTTTCTCGTAGGTCAAGCTGCAATTTTACTATCTTGTTTTCAGTAAGTTCAATTAACTAGTTAATTAGTTATGGGTTTAATTAGGGGTGGTTAATTAAGTTAGTTCAGTGACTACATAAGTTACCCTAAGCCTAAACCCAACTTAACACCACATAATTCCCAAACCCAAATTGCTCTTCCTTCTCTCTACTTTCTCTCTCCCAAGGAAAACTCTATATAAAACCAAGTTCTAAGGGTTATAGGGCTTCAATAAGATCACTTTTAACCATAAATATTCAAATAATATCAAGGTATTGGAACCTTTCACCTTTTGGATTCCTTTCCCCAAAGGGTTATTTAAAATTTGGTTTTCAAACGGATGATTTCATATGGATTTATTTCTAATCCGAATCGGATCTTCTAAATTGTATTGTTTATGTTTTACTTTGATTATGATGATCACATTATTATGTCTTGTCGTTCAATTATTCTAGTTGTTGATTTAACCTAGTATGTTGAATAGATCATGAATTGACCCAAATTCCAAAACCCTAGGTTATGAACTCATGTTAAATTGATTAGTATTGATGCAATTGACTTAATTATTGTGTTAATTATTATGGAATTATGTTATTACACCAATTTATGAATGAAATTGGATTGGTTGAGGGTAATACCAATTATGATAGCTTTTGAATGAGAATTGGTAAGACTTTGTGATCTTAAACCTTTACTTCAATTGTGATGAATTGTACTTGGTGATGAAGTTCAATTGAAGTATATATTGTAATTGTATTAAGTAGGTGTTAGTATGATGATGCAATTGAAATTTATTGATTATATGAATATGTGAGATTATTTTTAAGATGTAATGATATAAGGTTGATTATGAATTGCTTATGTGCCTTATTATGACATGATGATCATAATGTGTTGATCTCACTTCTCACATATAAGGGTTTTATTGATAGGATACTCTCATGCAATTCCTAATGAGCTAATTATTATGAATATACAAGAGGTTCGTATCCTATGGACCATACTAAGTTATGATTGTTAATAGAGGCTTAAAGACATTTCAAAAAGGGACTCTAACTTAGCACCGAGTGAACTAGTAGTAAGGAGTGTCCAGGTTCACTATGATACTCATGAGATTGGACACTATAATGCAATGTGCATAAACAGGGTCCCAAGTATATTCCCTAGTTCTTGAACTATGTTTCCCCCATAGTAATACTAGCTAGTGGATCTACCTAGAATGTTAAGTTCATGTTTAGGTACTACCTTGGCAAGTAGTCCACCTTTCGGTGTAATGTTTCATGACACCAGATTCCATATTTAGCCCTTGTGGTTTATGTCAGTTAAGGCAAGTGTTCTCGAAAGTAAAATGAAGTAATAAAGTGAACACCAACTTGGGTGACTTGAGGAGTTGACTTAGTATAGGTAGGGATATGGGAATCTACCCATACATTGCACTAGTTGACTCTGAAGAAAATCCAAAAAGGTTGTTCTTATGTTATATAAAGTAAATGTTATGCATATGTTGACTATACATGTTGATGATCCTATATGATGTTAGTTTCACCTTTGAACATGCTAATGGTCTATATTGTTAAATATGATGATGAATACTCTTGATGTTATGTTATATGAAGTTAGAAAATACTTGTTCTCCTTTGTTTGGTTTACTTGGTTGAGTAAGGTTATGGGCTTTTATGTAACATTCTAGAAAATGAACTTGTCTAGTGAAGAGCCTATTATGTTTTAAAAATATGTATTGGTGTACATAGGCATCCCAATGCCCAATATTGAGTAATATTAGGCATGTTAGAGAATATTGTCTTAAGTGTGTTAGCCAACTTCTACGTATTAACAAGTAACTTAAAATAAAATTTGGTTCAAATGCCCCAATTCGAGCTTGTTTAGAAATTGTACCTGTAATGAAGACCTAAGCTAAAATTCTTAATTCCTTAACTCAGACATTTGGTACGAGGCATCCAAGTGCGAAGCCTCGGTACCATAGCACATGATCATTAAAAATGATCATGTAGATTAAACAGTGCCCAAGGACATAGTGAGGGTCCTTTGACAAGAAATGAGAAGCAACACATATGCAAGAACACATGCAATATATGTGCAAGCACATATGCTAACCGGCCAAGGGACCAAGCGACAAGCCCAACTAATTCGGTTAGGATGGTTAGAAGAAGGAGCACGTTTGGGTCAAACCACGTGGGGCCTAGCTTCGTAACCAGTCCTAACTAGCTAACTAAACTAAGACTAACTAAAATGAACTAACTAGTGCACCCGACAATCTAAGATCTAAACGGTGACACTAGCCTAGTAACTAACTCAAGACACATCCTAGTACCTAACCTAGGATTGTCAAAAGGGGTCGGTTATGGTCCTAATTACCTAGGGGTACTTTAGTAATTACCTTAGGTCACTTAATTAAATAAATTATCAACTTAGTTAATTAATTAAATTTCATGTTCAAGGCCGAACCCTTAGCTAATTTTCAGATTTTGCTAAGTCAAATGTTTCCTATTTTTAGTCAATTTAGGAGGGGTATTTTGGTAATTAGATAATTAATTTATTTAATTAAGTTAATTAGCGTAAATTGAATTAGTCAATATCTGTTCCTAAGACTTAGACTCACGATTAACCACTAGAAACTCACGACTTAAAACAGTAAGCAAACGTAAGAAAAATAGAAAATTCTCCTTAGGCGATTTCAAGGAAGATTCTTCAAGATTTTTCGTGCAAAGTACGGGGTGATCTTCGTAGATTCAATTCTACAGTAAGGTATGATTTTCTTTCTTTGATTCCTTTCCCCAAGAGGCTTTTCAACGTGTCGAATTTCAAGAAATCAAAGCTAGGGTTGTTCCCAATGACATTGTCGAACGTTCATCTCCCTAGTTCTCCCGATTTTCGATTCTATTAGTATGTATAATGCAAATTTCGAGCATGTTGTTGGTATGTGGTGCTAACTGATCATTATATGTATGTTTCTATGATTTGATAATGTCGAATGAGACCTATAGGTTAGAACCGTATTATTAGAGTAACATTTACATGAGATAAGAAACATTGTAATTCCAACTGTGTTTGAGATGATGAAATTGTTCTTATACGTTCATCAAATGTTAAAAGTTGGCTTGCTTAAAATGATGAGATTTCTATAGTATTTGCATGAAGTTAATTGACTTGGCTAATGATATTCTCATGACCCGTGTTTAGTGAAAGTTTTGGTTATGCTAATAATTGTTGTAGTGGTTGTAGATGAGATATAAAAGATGACATATTTAAAGTGTGATCAATAACAACAGTTCTGGTACTTTAATGGTCGAGTTTTAATTTATATATAGTGACTATGGTAGTCGAAAAGTATTTTCCGGTGCTCAGTATGTCGACTACTCAAAAGTAGTCGGAAAGTAATTTGTCCATTTTCCTACTACAATTCGACCAATTCTGAAGTTAGAAAACAACGAAATTCTAATAGTGTAATATATTTGACATTTGTATTAAATGATGATATTTTAGCAACACTTCAGTTATAAGCGCCAAAATCATTGACATTTTGCAACAAATGTCACTATTTTGGTGACACTTCTTCTAAATGCAACTATTTTAGTGACAATTTTTCAATATTTCACTAAAATTAATGACATTTTACGGTAAATGTCATAACATATTTGATATTTATATTAAATTTCATTATTTAAGCGATATTTTTTCTAAATGTCACTTAAATTAATGAAATTTTGTAATAAGTGTCAATATTATATTCGACATTTTTAATAAATGTCAGGATTTAAATGACATTTTTGCTAAATGTCGCTAAAAACAATGACATTTTGCAATAGATGTCAATATTTTAGTGACATTTTTTCTAAATGTCACTAAAAGCAATGAAATTTTGTAGTAAATGTCATAGTAAATTCGACATTTATATTAAATGTCACTATTTAAGTAATATTTTTTTCTATATGTCACTAAAATGAATGACATTTTGTAGTAGATGTCATATTATATTTGATATTTGTAGAAACATGTCATCATTTAATGACATTTTTGCTAAATGTCGCTAGAAACAACGTCATTTTGCAATAAATGTCATTATTATAGTGACGTTTGTGACCAAATGTCATTATATTTACGATATTTGATATAAAATGTCATTATTTTTATGACATTTGACATCAAATATCATTGTTTGATGATGTTTTAATCTTAAATGTCATGAAATTCTTTATTTTATGACATTTATTTCAAATGTCACCAAATTAATGTTGTCTTATGTACATTTTTCTTGTAGTGAGAGCAACTACAATTTTGAGCGACCAAAATTCTGCCATTAATTCAAATAATCTTGTTTTACATGAACACATCGATATGAAATATTATTTTCTGCGAGATCTCAATAATGAAGGGACAATAGAGCTGCAATATTGTCGAACTGAAGACCAATTGGCAAACATATTTACCAAACCTCTCAAGTTTCTCTATTTACAAAAGCTGAGGAAGTTGATGGGAATCAATACAATGGATGAGTTCAAGAAATTGAGTTAAACTGAAGCTTGATAACTTTCAGTTAAAGGGAGGGTGTTAGTTTTTTAAAATTCAGTTCAGTAATTAAAGTTTTGTATCCTAGTCTTTAGGAAGTAATTAAATGTAGACAACTTTCAAGTTTTAGAATTGTAGTTTCTAATTTTTAGCTTCAAGTTGTTTTAGCATATAAACAATTGTATTGGCAGCACTTAAATCATTCAGTCAAAAAACAACTCCTTCGATAATTTTTGCTTTCTCTTCTATACTGTCTTTCAACTTAGATATATATTTGTAGATTCTGTTTTTTTCTATCAATCGCGTGGTCAAATGCGTACTAATATTTTTTGTGTGACATATATATATTTGTTTAATGTTCTGTTAATTCCAAAGCCATTTAGAGAACCTTCTATGAGATTAAAGTATGTTACAAAATTTTTTTTGAGGAAATGTGTATCTAAATGTTGCCATACTATCAACAGGAGTATTAGGAAATTCCAGTGAAGTAATTCAAATAAGATGCAACTCTGTAACCAGCATTTGGTGTCAAGGGTAAGCTATTTATATTGAGATTTTTCGGAGGCTTGATAAAATAGGTATATAATATAATATAAAGTCTATAGTTTGGTAAACTTGTGTGTGTGAAATTAAGATAACATGCCCCTCAATATAGAAGATCAATGATTTGGAGAATTGAGAATTTCTCTAAGTAAAAATAAATTTAAGTAAGTGGATGATATAAATTGTTGTGGTAATTTCTCATAAAGCGAATCTTATAGCTAATATGTGAAAGTGAAGGTTGACTTTGGTGTTGTTAAGCATATTTGTGCTAACTAAAATTATTTTGTGTTCAACACCCAAATTATAGAAGGAAGATTTATATATTTGGATAATAACAAATCATTAGTTAGTCAAGTAAGAACTACAAAATTATGTCTCTCCTATGATGTGTGAAGCTTTGAAGAACTCCTAACGATATTCATTATGAAGTATTTTCCAACAAGTCATATAACAAAAAGTACGGAATGAACTAAATAGGCTCAAGAATCAAAGTTTGTTTACAAGCGCATCTATGATTTACCATAGTAGTTTGGAAAGAAATACCCTATAAAAATTACAGAGACACAGAGCAAATTGATTAGAAGATATTTGCTAATACGAATCGATTGAACAACTTACCAAGAACTCTCTTTTATTATCCATACACACACCCCAAAAAAAACTATTATTTAGGTTTTCAATTGATCATTTCTTGATAGTGAGAATATGTTTTATTTCACACTTTCTAGCCTTGAATTTTGGATATCTAATGTCAATAATAAATACTTTAACTTGTGATAAATTTATGAGGAATTCCATGTTGTAGTTATGTAAAATACTCTTGTTATTTCTTTATTTAATCATGACATAGAATATATATTTATCATTTTAGGAATCCTACTAATCAATTTGGGCAGCCACCTTTTCTACTTTATTATCTTTATAGTTTTGGAACCTCCTCTCCATACTTTTGTTTATGCATGCCAATGAAAAATCACAATCTTCTCTTCTCATCATATTCATTCGCGAAATCATCCAAGAAGAGTTGTTTCTAGGCTCAAACTCAAGCTATTCTTTGTGGTATATGTCTAGTACAAGGTAAGAAAAACTAGTATTTGAGAAAATTGACAAATTTATTGATCTATAGAATAGAAGATTTAAATTCCTTATTTTGTAGTAGAACTTGCTATGTGCTAAAACATCAAAGGTTTGTGTATAAACTTGAATTTGAACTATCTTCCCGTGTTGGTATAATGAAGTAATTTGCTCGAACATTGTGTACTTTTGTCATGCCTCAAACTCATGTAGGCCTTACTGGCATTAGGTTCCTTACTCAACCAAGAGAATCAACCAAAATCAAACCAATCAAAACACGCAGTGGAAACTCAAAATATTACAAAATTAAAAATTGAAACCACAATATGACCAACTTAATTTGCAAAAAGTCAAAAGGTCATTGAAACCACACTACTGACGTACTAAAAAGGACTACAAAACAACATGTTTGTCTCATCATATTACAAAATACATAGAGAGTGCAAAAGAGGAATATGAGTAAGGCAGAAAAAGATGTGATGGCATCGAGAGATCTGGAATCAACGATGGTGGCTTGTTCTAGGTGCTGCATCAGAAAAATGCAGAAGTATAGTAGCTAGTAGTAGCAGCAAAGGAACCTAAGATCAAGCTCAAAAATGGAGGGAAAAGGGAATAAATGAGAGATACATAACTATAAAAGCATATCACATTCAGTACTCGAGTGAAATAGGGGTCATCGAAACAATGTTGCTCAAGAAATGAAGCTCCACAGAAGAGGTGATCAATGAAGACCTTTAGCTCTGTGGATGTCACATCACGAGCCTACATTGTGGGCGTGGGTGGAACTTGAGAATGATTGTTGGTCCCGAAGAGAACCTTTGACCTGGCTACTTAGAGGAAGACTAACATAAGCACTGAAAGGCATAAAACATAAGTAAATCATTAAACTTGTAAAATCTTCAACTTAGACTGTCTGAGAAATACTCAATGCAATAATAATAATTTGCAAAACATATCAAACTAAAAGAGAGTAATGAGAGACTCCACAACTTTATCTATACATCTATGAAGCCTCTATAGTTTAATATGGATGTCGGGAAAAGATCCACAATACTCTAAAATCACTAAACTGAAACGAAAAGTGGAGTCCTCCAAAATGCAAGGAGGCTCACCAAAAGCTAACTAGAGTACAAAGTGATCTCCAGGAATGGTCTGTCGATGATCCCGAACACTTGTGTCAGCATCATAAAGAGATGCAGATCGAAGGGAAATTTTGTATTTGAGTCAGCCGTCAAAGTTGAGTCGCGCTGCCCTAATTTTCATCATTGAGTCTATAGACATGGTGTTTGTACTAAAGTTGAAACCTGAAAGGGAATTTTTGTATGAAAGCATGTGGATGGATATCTTTGGATGCCTTTGAATTCTTATGTTTACTTCTAAATTAAAACTTAGGCTTAATTTGAAATTTTACATAGCAGAGTGTTGTACTTAATGATAAATCTTACTTGAACTAAACTTGCGCCATGAAGGGTGAGACATGGTGTATTTATGTATTGTATCCTAGTTTATAACTTGGCATGTATGTTGTTGAAGCGAAATCAAAAGTATGACTTTTGTTTAGGAAAGGATAATAGGCCTTCTTTGATACGTTCAGAAATATTAGCCTTATCAAATAACTATCACTAGTAGCCCCTTTGAGCCTGTAGCTTTTATTTGGTAGTCGCACATTTACCTAAAGGATTTTATTGAATCCCTAGTTGTTTGCACCATCATTTCCTAACATTGTAGCATAGACTGATTGAAATTAGTAGAATTTATAGTCAATAGATTTTTTAAATGTCAACAGGTGACCAATGAAAGTTGCAAGTGATGAAAAAAACTTCATTAAAAAATGAGACCCATATAAAAAAAAAGCAAATGTAATAATTTTGGGGAATTCGTGAAATGATGCGAATTATTTGTGAGAAGATTGTTAAGGAGAGAGTTAAAACTAAAGAAAAAATGAGGCGATGAATTGTAAAACATACATGGTGCTTAGGGAAGTGTAAGTCACTATTACATAGTTTTTGTCAACCATTCCCTAGCCTAGATTACAACCCGTGAAAGTTCTATTTGATTCTTTCAAAGCATACTTAATTGGTGAAGATATGCATAAAGAGAAAGCCTATGGGTCTATGTGTATACATGTGAATTTTCTTTGTGAGTGTGAGATATGATTGTTCATGCTAAGTTCATACTGAATACTAAATCTTGTGAACGAGTTATGGACTGTCATGACCCGGATCGTCGTGTTTGGCATCCACACCATAGCCCAGTGGGAGAACCACTACTAGCAACCAACTAAACTAAGAAATCTAAAACTAAGGTATTTAAGTTATTACAGCAAGTTAAATAACTAAAGGCAAGGTTTTATTACAAAATAAAAGTCTAACAACTAACTAACAATGCAGAAGATAAATATAGCATCTGAAAATCAATATACCAAAACTATAACGATATACATATCTAACAAGAGATTTCTAACAAGTTATCAAATAACTCAAGCAAGGTCTATATCTTAAAATGGTGGACATAGATTAAGGAGAATTCAATAGCATCCCGAATAATGTGGCTCACCCTTGAACTCGAAGCGATTACCATTCTCCTAAGTAAGGTCTGTCAACAGTCGCGTGAAGATGCCCTGTACATAACAAAAATAAGAGCAAGTGCAAAACTAGTACACAACCACCGTGTGATTGTAGGATCACATGGTTATTCCACTAGTGTAATATAAACAAGCAATATAATACAAGCACAAATATCAACATATTCAATATTATCATAACAATCAATATCACAATTCACATAATTCATCACATAGTTGGTCCTCTTACGAAATCTAAAGTCAAACTATTAGCATGTCAAAATGTGGCAATCTGGTTCTATTTTTATGACACAACGTGGAAATTGATAACAATTAGTATTCTAGAACGTGGCAATCCAATCCCAGTTAGAGTGCAAGAACATGGCAGCCGATCCCAATCACACCTCACAATAGCACATTAAGATCACACATTCAAGTCATTCTTTCATGGTATCGATATTCATATATCTTTGTTTAGTATCTTTGATCAATATTGCAACATGCATACATATATAAGTATGACAATGAAGCAAATCAAGTGTATATCATTATATATGACAACGAAGCAAAGCAAGTGTATATCACATAATCATAGAATTACAATCATCGCCTACCTCGAAACAATTTTGAAACCCTAGACAACTTCATCCCTCCCTTTCCAATTTTTTTATATTTGTTCGTGGTCTAAAAATCAACAATTTATATATGGAAATCAATAAGGAAACACTAATTCCTGAAAAACTCCCATTTTATGAACCCTAGTTTGAAATCCATGACCCCAACTAGTCAATTAAGGTTAATCCACAATAGGATTATTCAAGAAATGCTTCCACATTAATATTGACCCATTCTAAAACGTTCTACAGATCAAAAAATAAGTTCGGGGAGTGAAAATCTTACCAATAGCTTCAAGAGTGGTGGAAAACGAGTTGGAATAGCCTAGGGGTCTCTTAGCTCAAAAGTCAAAAAATAAAAAATACGGTCGTCTAAGAGTTTTATTAACAAATTTTAAACCCGTCATCTTGCTATAATGACACACATCTCACTGTAGCGGCGTCACTGCAGTGGCACTAATCCCGACGCAGCAGCATAAAGCAAACTAGTGAGCTTCACTCGAAAAATCTCAAAATCTTTTCATTCCATCTCCGTCTCACCCACTATAGAGACACCCCTCCAGCTATAGCGATGTCCTTGCAGCGACACGAAACGAGGCAGTGAGGTCCTTAAGGAAATTTTAGTTCTCCCTTTTTACAACACCCTCTTAAGGGAATTTTAGTTCTCCCTTTTTACAACACCCTCTTAACCCACTATCCCCAGAATATGCTCTTAATGCCAAAATCAACTTCAAATGATGTTATTATTCGAATTCAATTACGTAAAGTTGCACGAATTCCTTAACAATTTGACTAACCAATTATGTAATCAAATCCATATTTAATCTGTCTGATTGCTACCAGATATCCTTAAACCTTGATGAAACTAAATTCCTCCAAATTTGTACAAGGTTGGGAAAGTCCTAGTACTATGAAAAAGTTTTTTCGACCCCAATTTTTCCCATTAGCATTCCTAGAACAAGTGTCACGCAACGAGCCTATACCTTGGACATGACAGGCACTCGAAAACCATTGTTGTCCCAAGCAAACCCTTGGTCAGGCTTTCTTAACTTAGCGGAATATTTAAGCACAAGAGGAATAACTCAAGCAAAATAACGTTAAAGTATTAACTTAGCCGAATGGAAACTTAAGTATTAAACATATACAACTGAAATGAATAAGATAAAAGAAATAATATTGCCTATCTATGAAGCCTCTAAAATAAAAATAGATGTTTGGACATGACCCCAACTCATCCTAACTACTAAAAACTAAAAACAATAACTTGAATTATAAAGATGTCCTCCGAGGTGAAGGGAGGCTAACCAACTGACTCTATCTGAACTGCTCACTGGATCAATGGTACGTCGAATATTGATCCTAGTTATCTGCGTCTGCATCATGATACGATGCAGGTCTACTAGTATTAGTACATTGAATGTATGAGTATGGGAGTTGGAATGCTAAAATAAATTAATCTTGAAGAGAGTAAGAAGGAACACGTACCTTGGTTCTGCTCAACTCATGATTAACATAACTCAATAACTAACTCATTTCATTATATTGCAGTTTAAAGACATGTGCAATGTGAAGAAAAGTTGTTTAAAATATTGTTTTCAACTATATGTATGCAAAGATACTATTAACTTTGAGATGTACGTAAAAATACAAAATAAACTAATGTAAGCTCATAATATTAATAAAAGACATATCATGCTTCCTCTCAAAGTCTACTTGTGTAGTGCATGAATAAGTCTCATACCCCCATTCATAATAAGTAGAACCATTTGAGGAACCATGCAATTACTATTGTGATAGTTTCTCTAACTGAAACTCATCACTTCAGAGCTATAATGATGATACGACACTTTACCTCACGCTGCCAATGACCGACCCATACTTTGTCATCATTATGGGAAGCTAACTTAACTTTGTGGATCCACTAGCTTAACTTATATGATCATCTAAAAAGTATGACCCGTTAATACCCATGATGGATACATGGTTTTCATAAAGACTTGAGTTAATATGAACTCTTATTCTCATATCGCTTCTCAATACTACTCCCAAAAATATACTTTAGCTCATACTCTTAAAAACTTCTTTCTTTGAGTTGAGATAAATGCTCAACACTTACCTTTAGAAAGCTCTCTTACAATTAATGTTCCCTTTTATTGCTCAAAACTCTTTTGGAAATCCTTGGTTCCACTTATCGTAAATGTGAAAACATTTATAAACTCTTAGGGAATACTTAGTTCCCTTATAGCTTTTGAGAAATGAACTCAAATTTTTACTCCTTACTTAGCTTAAAACTTGAGTCTTAAATCAACTCTTAAGAAATACTTAGTTCCCTTATATTTCTTTAAAGGAAGGACTTCAAATCTTTGCTCTTTACCTAACTTGAAACTTGAGTCGTAAAACAAAGTTAAAATGTTTATTTAATATTCTTGAAACATAAAGAAATTTGTTTTGACTTACTTCTTAACTTCTAGAATTAAATCTTAACTTCTTTGACTTAAATCTTATCTTTCCTTGAATTGGATTATGCATTCAAGGTCCAAGATCTAATGTTAATGGATGATTTCATGATGTTTCGATGTACCTTAGAGTGTTGGAATCATCTAACAAACATGGTTACATCACTTAGGAACTAGTACGAAAGAGTGGGGCGCCAGACCCCAAAATTCATATGTCAAGTTAGGGAGGCGCGGTGTGCCAAGGCCCTACGGACAGGCGCTCTCAACTTTTCTCCTCTGTTTTTCATCTCTAAATCCTCTAAACTTCCACAGTTCTTTCCCCAAACACTTAGGATACTTAGTAAACTCAAAACCCAATAGATTAACTTAAAAAACAACCTGGAAACACAAATAAAGTCAACACTAGGCATCCAACAACTCAACCAACAAAAATTCAACAATGTTCTTCAAGAACTTCACTTTTTATCATTCAACCAACTTTAAAATCAATGAATTGGAAAAGGTTTGGTGTGTGGGTGAACTTACCCAACAAACTAATATATCTCACATACCTTTTTAGGGATCAACCCCGGCGAATTCCATAAGCCGAACTTTGACGATCGTGAATGTTTTTGCTTCCTCTTCTCCTTTCTCCTATTTGCTCCTCTTCTTTTCTCTTCTCTCAAAAACCTAACTTGTTTTTCTTGAAGCGTGAACTGAATAAGATCATTTTAGACCCAAATATCTTACCCAAAAATGAAATAAAATAATTGGGTAAGGAAAAGATAAATTTTCCTTTTCCAAATTCGAATTGGACTACCCCAACTACCGAAAGGCATAACTCACTCATACGATATCAAAATCATGAAAACTCAACGTCGTTAGATAGATTTCTCCAAATTCTTTCCAGAACTGACTATTTCAACCTCTAAGATTCTTCCTAGATATTTCAATTTGCAAGATGTTAATAACAAAAAAAACCCGATCGTTACATGGAAACTTGTTTTATGATGAATAAGTGTCAATTGATAGCTGAAGTTTTAATGTTTAAGGTTCTAAAAGTTTTTGAGACAACATTAGAAGTGATGTGGTATTTATATAATGGGCAAGGTCGAGTATGGATGAAAACATACTTATTATGAATTGATAATAAGATCCCTCAAAGAAAGTAGTTGAAGCAAAATTAGTAACCCTAGGTCTAGGAAATAAGCATGTGAATTGTTTGAAGACGAACAAAACTCTAAGTGTGGGGTGGTGATCTTGGCGGTGTTTATATGCCTAGGAGCCAAGCAACACCTATCTTTAGCTGAGTTTGAGGACAATTTTTTTATTTATTGCTAGTGGTGAGTCACGTTATTGCCTTATGAATGACTAATATTATTAGTAATAGAATGTTAGGAATCAAGAGAAAAAATACAAAAGCGGCGTATGTAAAGTGAAGTTGAGTTCGAGAACAAGAGCACGAAGGATAGGATGTCAAAAGAGAAAAAAGAAGTTAAAATGAAAATAAAACCCAGCTTTGTATCCCCTTTGCGTCACGGAGAGGGAATTTATAATTCCATGTTCAAGGGCTGTTGGAAACATACTCTCCTTGTCTTGGAGAGAGGAGTTCAAGAAAAATCGAATCTACAGATCTTCTCCGCATCACGGACCTAGAGCCTAATAATATTTCATATTTTCCTAAGTTATAAATAGACTGGAACTTTATTTTTTTAATTATTTTTTTGGCTTTTGGAAACTATAACTCGGAGAACTATTTATTGAATTTTAGGGTTCATTTGTACTGTTTACTTTAATTTTATTTCTCTTATGCTTATTGAATATACTAGTTCTTGAAATGTGTGCTGCACGTTTATCTGCTATTACAATCTAAAATTTATGTAAGTCTGATCTCATGTCGATATAAATATTTATCACAACATATTTTTATTAATACGATAAAGCTTGTATTCAATATGTTTCTCTTTAAAACTTACTTTTGCATCCAAAAATAATTGAAAAGAAGGATTTCTACTATAGTCTTCTAGACTAAAATATTTAAAAATAAGTTTTTCTATACAAGTACAAGGGTAACAAGAAGTTCTTTTATTATATCTTTCAGTTATTTGTTTGGAAAATAAGATATGTTGAAGTATGTAAAATTTATTAAGATAATATAGCATCTGACGATGTGTGGCATATCAAGTAACTCTTACTCTAAATTTAAAAAGTGCACGTAAACATCTCTAACGTGGATGCTTTTTTTGGTACACTTTGTGTTGGTACTTAGGTTAATGCAATAAAAAATTAGGTAATCAACATAATACTTAGACATGACCATCATTATTATCTAAAATTATTTTCTTCCAAAGATTGTATCTAGCTAGGTATGATATGAAACATGAAAGACTAAGCTCTTATAAAGTAAATGGAATGAATTTAATGGCAGAAAGATAAATGTAGCCCCTTTTCGATGATTGACTTACATAACATAATTAAGTGAAATGGCAAAGAAAGGAAGAAAAGAGTTTTCATCTCATTTACACTAAGTATTTGACATTTTATTTAATGTACAGTTAAAAAGGTAATTTAAGTTTTTTTTTCCTAACATTTTTTAAATTTATGGTAAAGGTAAAATCGTAATTCAATTTCTAGCTTTTTTTGTTCCCACTTATAGTGATACTAGTCAGGTACAAGTGTGTTGCACTTGTGAGTCATGTTATTTATATCATTCTCTATGGAGAGATATTTGTAAAGAAGTGTTGTCATGAGTGGGTGTATTATTATTGATGTAGTCAAAGCGTACATTCCGTTAATTAATCTTCTGCTAAAGAATTGCCTGAGGTACTTGTAAATTTGTATAGTGAAAAAGATTTCACTTATGCATTTAATATTTAGTAGGAACAACCACACGAAGTTAATATGAAGTGTCCAACCAGAAGTATCAAATTTTTTTAAATTACTATCTATAAAAATATTAAAACATTATCATTGAATACAATGTCAAGAAAATTCATAATATTACCTAAAGAACTATTCAGAATATGATATTAACACATTGAAGAGTATGGGTCGCTGAAGAATCAATGTAATGTTGTTAGTATGTGTGATAAGTATAAAGCTAATTATATGTGTTAGAATGGTTGTCACGACCGGAATCTAGACTCAAGATGAGATAGGCGTCGTTGACCTCTAAAAGGTCACAGACAAGCCTACTTACGTCATTCTTACTTTACATAGGTTAATTTTAGGGGAAAATTTGAAACTTTTTATTTCTTAACATACTTATAAAAACATTCTCATAAATACGTAATTGTTCACCATTAACCATCTTACATTAAGAGATAAGCAACTGAAAGAAATAGTCCAATTCTCATTAAGTGTATAATTGCCAAAATGGCACCAATAGATAGTCTGAATAAAAAACAGGAAAGAAACGCTAGTGGAACATGCTCCACTAACTAAACTCTAAAACTAAGCTAGAATATAAAACATCAGCATCCTTGAAAGCATGAGGACCTATCAAATCCAGATGAATGTTGAACGTCTAGATAACTGCAGCGGAGATCCTATAGCTCTATAATCCACCTGTGCCTGCACCTAAATAGTAGAGCTTGTATAAGGTTATTACACACTTGTATTAAGTATGGATATATGCAAGCACACACTGAGGACATGCATGAGAAAGAATAGTTCTATCCAAACAACATGATTTTCGGAAGTCAAGTAAGTGTACTTTCCAATTTGAGATTAGGAAGGTTTCCAAATTTTGATTGGGAAAGTCAGTAAGCTTTCCAGATTTGGAATAGGAAAGTTATGACATGAGAATAACGTACATCATAATACTTTTCACATTTACACATAGCACACATCATATTGCATACAACACATTTTGCATGTAACACATAACTTCTTTAATATCATTCATTTATATGCCAAGAGACCTTCGAATCATGGACTTAACATCAAGACATCCCAGAAATGAGGGCTCAACAGATGGGACATCAACTAGGGAGTCTTCATTAGCAAACACAAAGTCTACTTTATTCATTCATACGTACTCTATTTCATGTCATTCATAGGTCAGTATAAACACTAGTTATACCTAGGATGTAGTCTAAGACTTTCATTAGGTTCTTTGTGCAATGACCAAGAATGAACTAATGTCATTACTTGAATATAAATCACTTTTTAATTATCCTATCCTAAAACCTTTGGTGTCATACATTTCATTATGTGCATCATTTGAGGCTGGCCTCATTCATTCATTAGGAACTTTAACTTTAACCGACATAGATCATGTGAGCATCATGAAATCGAGTGTCTCCTCCTCACTAATTAGAGGTGAAATCACTGGCCAAAGTGACCCATAACATGCTAGCGTACATGGGATTTTAACCCCGCCAGATCCCAATATTGGTTGTATAGGTTTGAAGACTAGAAGATGTAAGGAGACCCATACCCGGCAAGCTAAAAGTCTCATCTCATGAGAGTTACGTGAACCTCTACCCTTTTCGAAAGAAGGCATCACGCTCAAAGCTAGCCTATCGGTGCTCAACATAAAGTTCCATTTCATTTATCTCATACGTCATGGAAGTTGGATTCTAGTATGTGGACATAATAGCTCATTAGATGATTTCTCATCTCATCATTAGTTTTAAGGGTGCTTAACTCAAAACTTTCATTGAGTGTTCATAGAGATTGATCTCTTCATTAACTTTACACTCTCATTGGTGAGTACGTTTTGGTTGCATTTACTTAGGCTCAATTGAGATTGCTCACATCTTTTACAAAGCCTCATATAATGTTGTCACCGCATTCCTTATCATTAGCAACTTTGCTTTTCATATTTACTCAACTCTTATTCATTAATGTTCATTTCATCATATGCCAATGCACTTCGACATTTAGTGTGTTTCACACCCTCACTTAACTCTTCTAGGGTTTCATCATTTCATTGTTCATTTCCTCATTTCATTGTTCATCTCATCTTATGGCAATGCACTTGTCCATTTAGTATATCTTACACTCATACTGAACCCTTCTAGGGTTCATCATTTCATTACATACATCTTAGGTTCACTTAGTTTTAAACGTATGCCAGATTTATAAATCTATACATACAATCTATGTGGCTTTATTGATAGTTCGTTAATTGATTCATACATTCATAAGAATATGTAGCATAATACTTATGTATCTTGTATATATATCAAGATCTTGATTTCGATCTAAATAGGTGGCATTATTCTTGGATATTTTGTTCACGTATGACTTATGTATCAATACTGAAGGTTGGGCAAGTAAACCAAATTCGAATCACTTGGATAACATTTATATTTTTCATTGATTTTATTTTTAATTTCCATAACATTGAAACTCTAGATCGAACTCCAACATTAACATTATACCTTAAATTTTCTACTTGGTTTCCTCTTAAATTGGCCGAAGGGTTTTGGTTCGAGCCCCCACAACCTCTTCCATTCTATTCTTTAGTTTTTTCGCCAAGGCATTGGGAGGTTGTGGGTTCGAACCCCCACAGCCTCCTTATTTTTGTTATTAATTTTGCTAGAGCATTGGGAGGTTGTGGGTTCAAACCCCCAGAGCCTCCTTATTTAAATTTTTAATTAAAACTCACTAGGCTAGGAGTTTGGCAGTGAGGTTGTGGGATCGAGGCGCCACAGACTCACCTCTTTTTTTATTTATTTAAATCGCCTTCTCCTTTTCAGCCTCGAGGTCGTAGGTTCGATTGCCATGCCTCACATTTTCCTTTCTTTATTTTCTCTTCTATCCCTCGCTGCCTGGAGGTTGTGGGTTCTATTCCCACTCCTCCCATTTTTTTTAGTCTCTTCTTACTAATCTAACAGACCCTATTTTGATTCTCCCCAGCCCCCTTTTCTTTTTTCTTACTCGCAAATTCCAGTAGCTAAAGAGTGAGGTCACATGTTCAAACCATGGTGGACTCACCTCTTTTAAATGTATTAAATTTCAAGATTTTAACCCCCTTTTTGAACGAAAGTTAAAGTACATTAGACTGGAAATTTATTCATAATTTTTATCTTCCTTTCATCAACCTTTTCATGTTAGTTTCTTAGGGCATTTCACCAAGCATTTAGTCCATTGTTAGGTGTAGTTTAGTAGTTACATTAGTCAAGCATTTTTATTCAAAATTTGCAACTTCACACACCATATGAACATCACATTGTGCACAATTTTAGCATATAAAATACTAGAATTAACATGCCTTTGCACACCTTCAAATAGTGACCAACTTCACTGCCACACATACACACCCACATCACTTTTTCACATGATTTTGAATAACATAATCATTATTCACAAGATTTTGAACATGCATAATTAAACATAAACATCACGAAAACACATTTGGTACCTACTTTGTACCAGCAAACATACCCAACCCAAAGTTCAATGGGAGCTAGTGACAAGGACATGCAAGAGGGAACAATCCAAGTTTTCGGAGTGAATATCTTGAATCTTAAGGGGTCTCTTGGGAAAGGAACCAAGAGGAAAGAAATTCATACCTTAATTGTAGTTGAAGTTGCTGCCCAAACCTTCCTCCAAAATCACGTCCAACTCACCTAAAGTTTCACCACCAACTCGACGAAAATCTCCCTTGCCTTAACGTTTTTTATTAGCTTACTTTCTTAGATTTTTTTCGTGATTCTTCAAGTCTGAAGAACCTTTGTTATATTTTCTGTTCTTCACGTTAATTGGCAGAGATAAAACAATAGAGTTTGAACGTGAGAATGTGATAGACATGAGAGTGAAACGTGTGAAGTTGTTTAGGCTTAGATAATGACTTAGTAAATGTAGGACTCTCCTTAATACTTAAAATCTGATTTAATCAATTATAAGTGAAAGGACTATTTTTCCCTTAAAATTTTAGATTTTTAATTAATAAATAAATCACCTTAAGTATTTATCCTATTCATTTTTAGGGTTGTTACATTATCCCCCCCCCCCTTTTAGAAACATTCGTCCCCGAATGACACTACAACTACACATAGTAATGCCAATCAGATCATATAACATAATCACTATGCACAGTCAAGCAATAGCAAAAAAAATACGGAGAGATAAGGAAATATAGACTTAGAAGTGGGAAATCTAACCTCAAGAGCTGAAAAAATGAGGGTAGCGGGATCTTATGTCGGCCTCAGCCTCCCACGAAGCACCCTCAACAAGATGATTTCTCCATAATAACTTCATTGTGGCAATCTCCTTGTTCCTCAAACGCTTGACCTATTTGTCTAAGATCTCAACAAGCACCTCCTCATAAGACAAGTCTTTGTCAACCCCCAAACCTTCCACAGGTAGAATCGATACTGGATCACCTAGGCGCTTCTTCAACATATAGACATGAAAGACTGGATGGACAGAAGCTAGCTCTACAGGCAATGCAAACTCATAGGCCACCTCACCCACACATTGTAGGATCTCATATGGCCCAACATACCTCGGACTCAGCTTTCATTTTCTACCAAATCTCATCACTCCTTTCATAGGTGATATCTTCAAGTAAACCTGGTCACCAACCTCAAATTCCAAGGGCCTCTTCATGTTGTCTTCATATGACTTATATTGGCTGTAAGAAGTAGCCAACCTATCCCTAATCACTCTAACCTTCTCTAAGTCCTCATGAATGATCTCTGGACCAAAAATGGATGACTCTCCAACCTCGAACCACCCAACTGGAGATCTACACCTCCTACCATACAGTGCCTCAAACGGTGTCATCCCAATGCTGGAGTGATATATATTATTATGCGAGAACTTTATCAAAGGCAGATGGTCATCCCAGCTACCTCTGAATTCAATCACACACGCTCTCAACATGTCCTCCAATGTCTGAATGGTGCGCTCTGCCTGCCCATCAGTCTGAGGATGAAAGGCAGTACTAAGCTTCACCTAAGTGCCCAAGCTTTTCTGGAAATATCTCTACAAAAGTGAAGTAAACTAACCTCTTCTATCTGAAATGATAGAAAATGGAATCCCATGACACCTCACAATCTCATCAATATAAAGTCTCGCATAATCCTCGGCTCTGTAGGTAGACTTCACAGGGATAAAGTGAGCAGACTTAGTCAATCTGTCCACAATAACCCATATGGAGTCATGTTGCCTTCTAGTCCTCGGAAGACCAACCACGAAGTCCATATTAATGGCCTCCCACTTCCAAGTCAGAACCTCAATAATCTGAGTCAAACCACCAAGCTTAAGATGATCTGCCTTAACCTATTGACAATTACGCCACATATTTTGCATTGTCCTTCTTCATGCCATCCCACCAATAAATCTGCTTAAGATCATGATACATTTTGGTGGAACCTGGATGTATGGAATATCTTGAACCATGGGCCTCTTCCACAATACTGGTCCACAAATCATCCACATATGGTATATACAGCCTGTCCTGGTATCTACGTATGCCATCACCTCCCAAAGTGAAAGACTCATTCATTTTTAACAACACTGAGTCCTTTAGCTCCATCATAATAGGATCAAGATGCTGACCCTTCTTGACTTCAACTACCAAGGGTGATTCAGAACTAGGATGAATTGAAACACCCCCACTAGTAGAGTCAACCATTCACACACCTAGTCTAGCCAATCTGTGTACCTCTTTTACCAACTCCTTCTCATCCTCTATGTGGGTTGTACTCCCCATGCTCATCCTTCTCAAAGCATCAGCCACAACATTAGCCTTACCTGGATGGTAGTGCACATTCATGTCATAATCCTTCAACAGCTCCAACCATCTCGCTAACATGGATTCAACTCCCTCTATGTGAATACATACTAGAGACTATTATGATCTTTGAACACATCCACACGCACTCCATACAAATAATGCCTCCACAGCTTCAGTACAAACACCACAGCTGCCAACTTCAGGTCATGAATGGGATAATTCTTCTCATGAACCTTGAGCTCTCCGAAAGCATAGGCTATCACCTTACTAGCCTGCATAAGAACACAACCCAAACCAACACTCGATGCATCACAATAGACATTGTAATTCTCACCACACTTAGGCAAAGTAAGATTCAGGGCTGAAGTGAGTCTGTCCTTGAGCTCCTGGAAACTCTTCTCACAAGTCTCCGTCCATTCAAACTTGACTTACATCTTCGTCAAAGTTGTCAGTGGGGCAGCAATGGAAGAAAAGCCCTCCACAAACCTGCTATAGTAACCAGCCAATCCCAGAAAGCTACGGATGCCAGTGGGAGTAAGGGGCTTTGGCCAGTTCTTAACAGCTTCAATCTTCCTGGGTCCATCTCCACACCTTAGTCGGACACAACATGACCCAAGAAGGTCACTGATCTCATCCAGAATTCACACTTGCTGAATTTGGCATACAAGTGATGTCGTCTAAGTACATGTAAGGTTAGTCTCAAATGTTGTTCATGCTTTTCCTTGGTCATAGAGTATATGAGAATGTCATCAATGAATACTATGACGAAATAGTCAATGTATTCACGGAAGACTCTGTTCATGAGATCCATAAATGCAGCAGGTTCATTCGTGAGACCAAATGACATGACTAGAAACTCATAGTGACCATAGCGGGTATGAAATCCCGTCTTTGGGATATCTCCATCCCTAACCCTAAGTTGATGGTACCCTGAACGAAGATCAATCTTAGAGAAGAAACTAGACCCTTGGAGTTGATCGAACAAATCCTCTATTCTAGGAAGTGGATACTTATTATTTATAGTGACTTTGTTGTGTTGCCGATAATCGATACACATTCTAAGGGTTTCATCCTTCTTTTTCACAAACAACACTGGAGCGGCCCAAAAGGATATGCTCGGTTGAATGAAACTCGTATCAGTAAGATCTTTTAACTGCAACTTCAACTTTTTGAGTTCTGCTGGAGCCATTCTATAAGGAGGAATTGAGATTGGCTTAGTATCGGGTTCTAAGTCGATAGCAAAGTCAATCTCTATAAGGGGAGAGACTCCAGACAAATCTTTAGGAAACACATCTAGGAACTCATTCACTACAGGCACTGAGTCCATGGAAGGAACGTTATGATCAAAATCATTAACACTCACAAGATAACACAATAACCCCTTGGACATCATTTTATTGGCCTTAAGATTTACAATCAAGGGATTAGGACAACTCAAATTGTACCCCTCCCAAACTAACTCTTCTTCATTAGGGAAGCAAAATCTCACCACTCTACTACGACACTCGAAGCAAGCATAACAACTGTGAAGCCATTCCATGCCAAGAATAACATCAAAATCATGTATGGGTAGTTCAACCAAGTCTGCACATATAGTCCTACCACATACAACGATTGGGCAGTCTTGGTATAGTCTATCAGTTCTTACACTTTCTCTTAAAGGCGTACTAACCACTATAGGATCATGCAGAACTTCACGTAGTATTTCAAAAGTAAGAGCAAGCAAAGGAGTCACAAAAGAAAGCATGAACCCTGGATCAAGTAAAGCATAAACAGAAGTTGAAATACTTGCTGCATACCTGTGACCACATCAGTGGACTTCTCCTGCTCCTCCCTGCCCTTCAGGACATAGAATCTGTTTCTCTTGGGAGGCTTGGCTGTTGTTGTACTCTGTGAGTTAGGCCTAGATTGAGCATTACCTCTAGCCTGACCTCTGTTCTGTGGACAGTCTCTGACCATATGCCCTCTCTTACACAATCGAAACAAGCATTAGTGTCCTGTCTGCACTCTCCACTGTGATCTTGACCACACTTAACACAGTTTTTCTTAGGACGCTGCATCTCGCCTCTATTGCCCCTCTTGGGTTCAGGTCTCCTTCTCTAGGTGTTGTACTCCTCTAAGAGTTAGAATTGTCATAACTCTATTGCCCCTTCTTGAACTTGGGCTGCTCACGGATGCCAAAGTTGTTTATATGGCCTCCATGGCTAGGACCTGCCTGATCTTGAGGCCTAGGCCTCCTAACATCATGAACACCTCTCTTCTTCAGGCTATCCTTTACCTGTTGGACATGCACCATTAACCTAGAAAGGTCCATATTATCATGGATCATCGCAAACCAACACTCCTCCTCTAGGTCTCCATTGATTCCCATGAAGAAACTGCTCATCTCATCCCTGCTGTTCGAAACCAAGGAAATAGCATACCTGGATAATTTCAACAAAGCTAAGTACTCTCTTCATTCTTGCTATTAAATACTAAGGAAAGTAACATACCTTGATAGCTTAACAAATTTCATGGAATACTCCCTGACAGTCATAGAGCCTGATTTAAGGTTGATGAACTCCTCAACTTTGGATTCCCTCATCTCTCTAGGAAAGAACCTCTCTAGAAATGTTTTCTTGAACAACTCCCAAGTAACTGGTACTCCACAAAAAACACGGCTATCTTCCACATCTTGCACCAAGTCTGTGCAACATCCTTGAGTTGATAGGAAGTCAGCTCAGCCTTCTCAGTATCTGTGGCCCCCATAGCCACCAGAATCTTATGTACTTCATCCACAAACTCCTGAGGATCCTCTGATGTCTTAGACCCTGTGAAAATAGAAGGGTCTATCCTCATGAAATCTCGCAGCCTATCAGCCATGCTGCGAACCGGTGGGTTTATCTCTAATATCCTGTCGGTTGACTTGGTCATTCATAGCCTGAGCCTGCTTCGTAATGGACTGTGCCATTTAAACTAGAGATGCCTTCACCTCAGCATCAGTCAACCCATCTAGGTTAAATGCATGGCCACTCCTTCAGCTGGAGCCTGGGGTGGATTCTGATCACTCCTAGCAGTTCCTCTTCCCCTCCTCTGAACCTTAGCTCTCCAAGTGTTCATTCTCTGAAAAACAACAAGGATTGATGTTAGGCACGCTCATAACACAAAGAACTCAGACATTAGGAAAAGCACGATAAGATCAGAAGAAGGGAAATTTTCATACGCATCATGCAGTCTTTAATCCAGGATAGTGGTGCACTTCACTACCATGACTTAGAAACTACTCAATGTGGTTGATGTAAACTTATATTCCTCAGAATTGGACCTAGCACTCTGATACAAACTTTGTCTCGACCGCAATCCAGACCCCAAATGAGACCGGCGTCGTTGACCACTCAGAGGTCGCAAACAAGCCTACTTACGTCATTCTTACTTTACATAGGTTATTTTTGGAAGAAAATTTGAAACTTTTTAATTCTTAACATACTTATAAAAACATTCTCATAAATACGTAATTGTTCACCATCAACCATCTAACATTAAGAGATAAGCAACTGAAAGAAATAGTCCAATTCTTATTAAGTGTATAATTGTCAAAATGGCACCAATACATAGTCTGAATAAAAAACAGGAAAGAAACGCTAGTGGAACATGCTCCACTAGCTCAACTCTAAAACTAAGCTAGAATATAAAACATCAGCATCCTTGAAAGCATGAGGACCTACCAAATCCAGACGAATGCTGAACGTCTAGATAACTGCAGCGGACATCCTATAGCTCTATCCTCCACCTGTGCCTGCACCTAAATAGTAGAGCTTATATAGGGTTATTACACACTTGTATTAAGTATGTATATATGCAAGCACACACCGAGGACATGCGTGAGAAAGAATAGTTCTATCCAAACAACATGATTTTCGGAAGTCAAGTAAGTGTACTTGCAAATTTGAGATTAGGAAGGTTTCCAAATTTTGATTAGGAAAGTCAGTAGCTTTCCAGATTTGGAATAGGAAAGTTATGACATGAGAATAACATACATCATAATACTTTTCACATTTACACATCACATAATATTTACACATAGCACACATCATGTTGCATACAACACATTTTGCATGTAACACATAACTTCTTTAATATCATTCATTTATATGCCATGAGACCTTCAATCATGGACTTAACATCAAGACATCCCAGAAATGAGGGCTCAATAGATGGGACATCAACTAGGGAGTCTTCATTAGCAAACACAGAGTCTACTTCATTCATTCATACGTACTCCATTTCATGTCATTCATAGGCCAGTGTAAACACTAGTTATACCTAGGATGTTGTCTAAGACTTTCATTAGGTTCTTTGTGCAATGACCAAGAATGAACTAATGTCATTACTTGAATCTAAATCACTTTTTAATTATCCTATCCTAACACCTTCGGTGTCATACATTTCATTATGTGCATCATTTGAGGCTGGCCTCATTCGTTCATTGGGAACTTTAACTTTAACCGACATAGATCATGTGAGCATCATGAAATCGAGTGTCTCCCCCTCACTAATTAGAGGTGAAATCACTGGCCAAAGTGACCCATAACATGCTAGCGTACATGGGATTTTAACCCCGCCAGATCCCAATATTAGCTGTATAGGTTCGAAGACTAGAAGATGTAAGGAGACCCATACCCGGCAAGCTAAAAGTCTCATCTCATGAGAGTTACGTGAACCTCTACCCTTTTCGAAAGAAGGCATCATCGCTCATAGATAGCCTATCGGTGCTCAACATAAAGTTCCATTTCATTTATCTCATACGTCATGGAAGCTGGATTCTAGTATGTGGACATAATAGCTCATTAGATGATTTCTCATCTCATCATTAGTTTTAAGGGTGCTTAACTCAAAACTTTCATTGAGTGTTCATAGAGATTGATCTCTTCATTAACTTTACACTCTCATTGGTGAGTACGTTTTGGTTGCATTTACTTAGGCTCAATTGAGATTGCTCACATCTTTTACAAAGCCTCATATCATGTTGTCACCACATTCCTTATCATTAGCACCTTTACTTTTCATATTTACTCAACTCTTATTCATTAATGTTCATTTCATCATATGCCAATGCACTTGGACATTTAGTGTGTTTCACACCCTCACTTAACCCTTCTAGGGTTTCATCATTTCATTGTTCATTTCCTCATTTCATTCTTCATCTCATCTTATGGCAATGCACTTGTCCATTTAGTATATCTTACACTCATACTGAACCCTTGTAGGGTTCATCATTTCATTACATACATCTTAGGTTCACTTACTTTTGAACGTTTGCCAGACTTATGAGTCTATACATACAAGCTATGGTTCTTCATTGATAGTTCGTTAATTAATTCATAGATTCATAAGATTATGTAGTACAATACTTATGTATCTTGTATATATGTCAAGATCTTGATTTCGATCTAAATAGGTGGCATTATTCTTGGATATTTTGTTAATGTATGACTTATGTATCAATATGGAAGGTTGGGCAAGGAAACCAAATTAAAATCACTAGGATAACATTTTTATTTTTCATTGATTTTATTTTTAATTTCCATAACATAGGAACTCTAGATCAAACTCCAACAATAACATTATACCTTAAATTTTCTACTTGGTTTCCTCTTAAATTGGCCGAAGGGTTGTGGGTTCGAGCCCCCACAACCTCTACCATTCTATTCTTTAGTTTTTTCGCCAAGTCATTGGGAGGTTTTGGGTTCGAACCCCCACAGCCTCCTTATTTTTGTTGTTAATTTGGCTAGAGTATTTGGAGGTTGTGGGTTTGAACCGCCACAGCCTCCTTATTTAAATTTTTAATTAAAACTCACTAGGCTAGGTGTTTGGCAGTGAGGTTGTGGGATCGAGCCCCCACAGACTCACATCTTTTTTTTATTTAAATCGCCTTCTCCTTTCCATCCTTGAGGTCATGGGTTCGATTCCCACGCTTCACATTTTCCTTTCTTTATTTTCTCTTCTTTCCCTCACTGCCTTGAGGTCGTGGGTTCGCTTCAAACAGTGACCAACTTCACTGCCACACATACACACCCACATCACTTTTTCACATGATTTCGAACAACATAATCATTATTCAAAAAATTACAAACATGCATACTTAAACATAAACATCACGAAAACAAATTTTATCCCTACTTTTTACCAGCAAGCATACCCAACCTAAAGTTCAATGGGAGCTAGTGACAGAGACATGCAAGAGGGAAACAATCCTCTTTTTCAGAGTGAATATCTTGAATCTTAAGGGGTCTCTTGGGTAAGGAACCAAGAGGAAAGAAACTCATACGTTAATTGATGTTCAAACGTTGAAGTTGTTGACCAAACCTTCCTCCAAAACCACATCCAATTGACCTAAAGTTTCACCACCAACTCGACGAAAAACTCCCTTGCCATAATGTTTTTTATTAGCTTGTTGTCTTAGATTTTTTTTTCATGATTCTTCAAGTGTGAAGAACCTTTGTTATATTTTCTGTTCGTCACGTTAATTGGAAGAGAGAAAACAATAGATTTTGAATGAGAATGTGATAGACGTGAGAGAGTGAAACGTGTAAAAATGTTTAGGCTTAGATAATGACTTAGTCAATTTAAGACTCTCCTTAATTCTTAAAATCTAATTTAATTAATTATACATGAAAGGGCTATTTTGCCCTTAAAATTTCAAATTTTTAAATAATAAATAAATCACCTTAAGAATTTATCCTATTCATTTTTAGGGTTGTTACAATGGCCATATATGTATATGTGTTTATTGTACCTAAAATTTCCTTATAAACAAGGTTCTTTGTGTATATTCCATTTTGACGTTTCGGTTGCTCTGTTAGGACCAATACTTTTGTTGTGGAGATAGATATCCCTCTTGATAGTGCCACATACAATTGACCATGTGATAAAATATGTTGTGGCAAATACAAACCAACATTTTGAATTGTTTGACCTTGGGATTTATTTATAGTCATTGCAAAGCAAAGGCGTACGAAAATTGCTTTCGAATGAATTTAAATGGATATCCTTTATTTTCTGGTGGTGACAGTTGAATTCTTAGTAAAAACATAGGATTCTTTTCAGGATGACCACTTGATATTTCTGCATGCCGGAAATTTTGGGAGAAGCCTCGACATATCATTCGTTTACCATTGCATAAGCCACTTTAAGGGTCTAAATTCCTTAGCAGCGTGATGGGTGCATTTTCATTCAATTCTAACCTGCATTTAATAAGATATGTCAAAATCTATCCATTTGATATTTGTTACCGCCTCTTCATAATTTTTACTTGTAATGTATTATCTTCAATACCCATGTGGCGGGAAACCATTTGGTGTTAAAGTATTTAGATATTATTCTTAGTAATAGTTGTTGGTGTCATCTTTTGTTGTGTCGAAGCTATTGAATATCTTGCTTTCACCTGGGAACAAGGATATTAACTTGTCATTAAGTTTATACAAATGGTCATTTCTGCTTGCTTAAATAGATCTTTCAGTGACATATTTTGTCGTATCAGCATATTCTTGTAGATTTGGAAATATCTCTTTTTTCATGGATTCTTTTGGAATTTCATCTCGTGAATGCTTAAAATCAATCTTTCTGGGAGAAGGATTAAATTGTCTTTTATTGTTGGTTCATCTCCGTTACTCACTCGAAGTAGGAACTCAATGAATGTTGGATCTATTCGTGCTCTCATAATTCTTGTAAATTTAATCTTTTCCATTAAAGATATGATTTCACCAAGCTTGCATTTACAATTTCTGCTCTAGTTTATTGTGGAACTACCGGTAACACCTGCCGAAAATCTCCTCCAAAAAGCATGACTTTACCACCAAATGGGTCACCGATGTCCATTATGTCTTTGAAGCTCCTGTCGATTGTTTCTATTGTTTATCGTGGTCTTTGAAACTCCTGTCAATTGTTTCTATTGTTTGTCGTTTGATCATTGGTGCTTCATCCCATATAATCATTTTTTCTTTTCTAATCAATTTTGCAACCCCACTTTGTTTTGACATGTTTTTCGTAGTTGATTCATTTGTTTGAAGGGGGATGTCAAACCTCGAGTGTGTTGTACGCCCTCCTGGTAATATTGAAGTTTCTATGCAACTGGTTTTTATTGCCAAACCTATCATACCTCTCAATATAATCTTGGCAAGCAATCCACGGTATAGGTATGCTTTCCCGGTTCCCCCAGGTCCATCCACAAAGAATATTGTAGCGATTCCAGCATCGATTGTTTACATTATTTTTGAAAAAGCATGATATTATTCTGGATTTAATTGTGACTATGCATCAAAATCTTCTGTATGTATCTGCACAGACATTTCTTCATTTATTTCTCTACATTTTGATGGACCAACTTTGAGCAAATTTTGATCTAACCGTGTAATGTCATATATATTTATGTTCTTGACCATATTTTGCAGACAATTATTAATACTATTTAGGGTAGACTGTAGTATAGTACTGTGGGAGTTGGCATATATCTTGTTGAAGTCCTCAGACATATCCTCATATAAGTATCCTATAGTTTTCTAACATCCATTGGGTTACAATGTACCAAAATTGTAGTAAACAAACTTCGGGAAGATGATGGAATTTTGAAGATAATAGACTCTCTCAAACATTCTGATATTTTGTTATCGTACTTGAGTAACCCTCTTTCTTTGGCTGCTTCTTTAAATGTATGACATTATTTGACGTTGATCGTGAGTAAGTCATTGAATGACACTGGTCCTCTTACATGGTTTAGTAATAACCGCTCTTAATACCTTTTCGCTTCTCTAGGATTAGTTGTACAGTATAATCAATATATACTAATTAATAGTTTAACAATTATCGATATGCATGAGATTATAGTTTACTACATCTAGCTTACCAATTGCAATGTGACCAATTACATATCTTGTTTTCTTTTTTGTCCAAGTCTTTAACTTTGAATTACAAACATAATACTTTGGGAATTCTCTATAAAGGTATGATTGTGCTTCATTGTCAATGGAGCACACTTTGAAATACTCGGTCAACAATGTTTCCTTGACACCTTCCCAAGCGATCACATTTTGTGAATTTTAATTTTTCTTGTAAAACAATGTGAGGTTGTTTAGAGTTAGTTTTTGTATTTTGACTATTACAACTATTCCTAAAAGAAAGTGTGTATCATTATGCATTAATATGTGTACCTGAATATTTTCCTGGCAGATGTAGTTGAAGTTTGATAACTGCAACTTGCATTTCAGTCAAGTTGAATTTATATATTCTCCATAGTGCTTCAAGCGGTGAGACCACCGCACATCTTGGAATGTTTGTATTTTAACAATAACATTTTCACCATCATCAGATTGAACATAAATGGTACACCAATCATGACCTTTATATATATACTTATATAGATACTTTATTGCTTTGACTCCTGAGCAGTCCTCAACATTAATATGACAATTGTATCTTATAGGTTAGACAAGCATTATAAGGTACCACCCATTCATTGGTCATATTGATTCCACGAACAATCTTTATTCTTCAATTCAATATTTTTTTATAAATTGGATTCCGTCATTTGCTTGTATTGATTTGTTGTTGTATGGTCTGGGATAATGATATTTACAATGTTCATTTTGCATGCATGTGATGGAACTATGATAAGTACTTAACATATCACATTTACCTTGATGTTGGTTGTGTGTCATTGTTGATTTGATGGGAACAAAATTTGGATTGTTGGTGTGACACTTCTCTTGTCTTGTCTGATCTAGCATATGTGATTTTGCAGTGATCTAGAAAATAGACGGAATTATTAATGCCAATTGAAGTCATTAATTTGACATATATAGAAAATAGACACCTATTATTCTGATTTGCATTATTTAAGAAATACATATAAGGTAGGATGCATGCATACCTTTTTATTTGTGTGAGGGTATACATTGATGTAGAAGAATGTTGTTGATCTGTTTTGAAGTAATAAATTGCATACATCAAACATTTAGCGAAGTAATTAACCAAATTCATGGATACAGGAGAAAGTATTTATAATCTTGCTTTTTGGTTTTTCAATCGGGGTTTAAACCTTGGTTTGATCTATTGCAATAAAAAAAAATTGAACCTCATGTATCTCTATAGCTATCACATTCATGTTTATCTCAACATTTGGAAAGTTAAAATCAATCTTCACAAGGATACTGAATTCTTTCCCCAAACCTCAATACCAACTTGCAATGGTATTCAGATTCTTTTTTCTTTGGAACAGGAAATAGTATATATTAGTCTTTAAGTTGAAATAGATTAATGTTATTTATATATGGTAGTATTTCATAGAGTAAGTGATTTACCTTTTGAGATGTAGAGAGAACATACTTTTTTACGTCACAACAAATATAGTATTTTGCAGCATTAAACAATGTAATCCTTAGAAATTAATCCTCAACAGTGACAACAAAGTTTAACAGATATCTAAAACCAATTGGATTATTTAATCAATATGACACTAATTATTTGATAGAGATACAGTAAACTTATTTCAATAGTTAATCATCATTTTTTTCATGTATCTGGTGGAGTAAGCAATATTTGTTATTAGTCGTTTGTGTAGTTTACCTCGCCTCATAATCAATATCTTCAGTCCTACAGTAAGTACAAGTTGCACTAGTATCTATAGCATGTAGCATTTCTTGCAAGCATAATATCATGGGTCGGTGTTATTATCAATGTCGGAAATCATAGAATTGAACTTATAGTACATGTCCTATACATAAAATAGGTAAATCACTTAATTACATTTGAAACATATAATTTGGGTTCCGGATGGGTGTTGCATAGGAAAGTACCTTCATAATAGCAAGTGAACCATTTAAAATATGAGTAATTATCACTTGGCGGGTTTTATGCGTTAGTCTGCTTGGCATTAGGCTTAAGTCAATCTTTTGTGCCTTCATGTTGTCATTCCTCGAATTATTAAGAAATGAAAAAAACATTTATGAGTATCATGTGGGTAGTCTATAAATAAGTGAGGTGAAACATGTATTCTTACTATTCTTGGAGCTTGTTTGCTTTTTCAAATTGTGAATTTATTAGCAAACTACTAACATGTGTTGTGGAAAGGACAAAATCCTCTATTTTGACAGGAGTAATTAATTCAGTGATACTTCTATGTAATTTGAAACTTGACTCAAACATATCAAGTTTGAAGATTTATACCTTGGTAAATGGATAATTTTACATCACAAAAGGCAAGCACTAGTTTGTCACTTTCAACACTCTATATCATTTGACCTTTGATTTCATCAAAATCTCCCCATACAGTCATGACTTTTCGATCAAACCTATATATCAAATAATATTTTTATAATAAATGCTTAATAACGTGAAATAATTATATGTAGAATGCATAGAAAGTGTGTGTTACCTTTCATTTGTAACGATTACTTCGGGTCTAATACTTCATCCTTATATGGTTAGTGCTTTTACCTTGAGTAAAATAAACACCACATCTAAACGAAACATGTTAGAAAATATCAATTTTCTTTATGTATGGAACAAACAACAAACATTTAGTGAAATTTACCAAATAAACTCCCATTATTGATTTTTTCAGCTTCATCAAATGAAATAAATCCATTCGAAAATTGTTCAGTCTTAAATTGGATTTTGTCCTCAACGAACTCTGTGCTAATTCTAGTTCGAGGTCCTTATGCACAAATAAGAAGTTTGGTTTAGCTCCATTTAATTTTCCATTTATAATGTAGTAACTTTGATTAAGTTGAAAAGACTTGTTTCATGCATGAACATCTTTGTTGAAGAGTCGTTTGTATTTTTGTACCCTGTGGTAAGGACCATGCTCATTAGAATCACAAAAGAAGTCAACATATTAAGTAATGAATATAATAAAATATTAAAATAGAGTTACCTCTTCGTTGACTAATATCAATTGCCAATTGAATACCCTCACCCTCGAATGACTAAGACCTTCATCACTCATTTTGTTGCGTATTTCTTCAACTTGCTAATTGGTAAGCACTGTTTCTTAAGCTCTTCTAGACTTGTCATTGTATTGTTGTAATAGCTACGATGTACTAATACAATATATGTTTGTGACGTAAATGCTATTTATTTTTATATAATTAGTGTTCTTTTGGTCTAACAATAAAAAAGCTCTACAATATAATATTCACCAAGCATGAACTAATCCTTCCTTTTTAATATTAAAAGTGAGCACTTTAACTAACTATAGCAAAGATCACATTAATTGAAGTAAGTTAATCCAAGGTGGAGAATGTTACCAATTTTGGTGTTTCATAAAGCAAGAAACCTGTTAAAAGTATTAGAACATGAAGAGAAAATAAATGTAATTTCAAATAAAAGTAAATGAATAAAA
Source organism: Solanum lycopersicum (assembly GCF_036512215.1). Classification (NCBI taxonomy): domain Eukaryota; kingdom Viridiplantae; phylum Streptophyta; class Magnoliopsida; order Solanales; family Solanaceae; genus Solanum; species Solanum lycopersicum. The sequence continues at coordinate 39,601,367 of NC_090809.1, read as the reverse complement.
ATGTAACAAATTATTATAACAGAAATATTTCAAACGTATCGACTTCAAAAAGCAAAAGTCCTTGGCGAACAATTTATTGGCATGTTATGCAAATAGTTTTAATTTGTAACAGCTTAACTAGGCGCAAATGCTATACTTTCTACTACAGCATATATCAACAACAGTATAGCTAATAGAAGAGTATTTAATTAGACCTTTGGAGATTATGTATTTCTTAATGTAAGGTATAGGGAAAAGGAGCAAAAGGACTTGATAAGCTCCAAATCTCAAATATTAACTCATAAAAGCGTATAAGATGCATCAACCAAACTTAACCAAGGTGCTTGCTTTAAAATAAAATATATTATTGTTATTAATAATAACGGAAAGTTGATGTACAAAGTAAGGTGCTTGCTTTCAGTAATTTAACAATTGATTATATTTGATTGCAATAAAATGAATCTACCATTGTCTGTCTCAATTCTTTGAGATCTCTTATTTAGGTACCATGTGATTTTAAAGATATTTTTTTAATCCAATTGTGTGTGTCCTGTGTAAATATTTGTTTTTCTTCTTCCTAATACTAAAAATTGTACATCCAAAATTATAATTCCAAGCACCTACTCAGTGCCCAGCAGATGATTTACATAATTTTTTACTCAAGCGCGTGGAAGGAGAAGCACTCAATTAAGCATCTAAAAGGATATATGAGGGCAAATTACTTCAACATGACATTGTTGAACAGTATGGATGAAGACTCGGCAGAAGTTGTTGATGACAATTACTATCCATATGAAACAAGGTTAGTGGTCATTAACAACATAGATATATTGGCAAAGGATATATGAAAGGGAGAGATAAGAGATATAAATGTAAAAAGCGGACAAGAAGAGAAAGACAAGAGCCAAGGGATATATAAAACGGAGAGAGACTCGGGCTTGAAGAGAACATTCCATGTATATAATGACTTGCTCCATCTAACTGGTAGAAATTTTAGTCTCCCTTGACTTATCCCACTTCAATGATCATTATGGTAAGCCTTTGGATGAGCCTCTAGCAAACAATTGACAACTGTAATCATTTCTTAATTGATTTAATCCTAATTTCAAGGTGGTTAGCAAATTAAAAGTTAATGAGAATGGAGAATAGCATCTGAAATTAGATTTGACATAGGTTGGTCTTCCTTTGAGAGTTTACTTAATAGTAAAATACTATGGCGACGGTAAGATGTCTAAAAAAATACTATGATAGCAGTAGAAAATAATGTGGCAGCCTACTTTCATGTAACACCATCTAAGAGTTATCAAGTAAAAAGTGATTGCAATGTGCGAGAAAACTAAAGGTGTAAATATATTTTCGATTAGCATCAAATAAGAGCAAAAGCAAAGCGGTCATATAAGACCGTATAAAAGCCATCAAGCAAAAGTGATCGAATGCGTAAGGAAACTAAGGGTGTAAATATATTTTCAATTAGCATCAAAACAAAGCAGAAGCAAAGCATCAAGGTTAGAAAAGTAGATTAACCTTAAGAAAAGCCCCCGCCTATTGTCCCCTACAGCAAAGTGAAATACCTGCAATGTTTATAAATCACAAAACAACATTTAACAGAATTTAATGATTAAAAGCAAAAAAAACAATAGAGCAGATAAAAAGGAACTGAAGAATGCAAAAACTCCAATGTATGTTTTCCATCACAAGTTATTCATATCATCCTGGATAAAACTTTCTACGATATATCGTGTCACGACCAGGTTAAAACATAATTTGGTTACCTATTAGCGGCTATTTTATTTGTTAATGCACATCACATGGACCAATATCATCTACCAAATGTCAATTCAGAGCCCATAAATATGTTGTTTTTACAGTGGATGCGAATCCATTTATGATTGTCCTTGATAAAATATATCTACTCAAAGAACTATGCAAGAAGAGATTAGTTAAGAATGAACGCAATGGAACAATTCTGGATGAAGTTGATTACTAAATTGCACCACGACTAATGGATAAATTATTTCCAAAAATTGTTTACACTAAACTGGCACATTAATTTGTACAAAAGAACACTGTGTTGGTTTCTTTATTAGTGATTTCATGTCAAATTATAATTTGAATGTTTATTTTTTTACGTTTAATTGGCTGGAGGGTTTTGATGAAATTTAAAGATATACGATAACCTTCTTGATGAGATCTTCATGTTTTATGAACTTGAGAAGGAATTCAAACAAATATGGAATAAACACGGTCAAGTTAAGATGTTCATATCATAGTTAGTTGGACTTATATATAATACAAGAGAAACTAGATCGGAAAAATTGCGATAATGAGAAAGGGGTTAATAGCAATGGAACAGTAAAAGTAGATGCAGAGGATGGGGCAATCCACATTGATGATGTAGTAGAGATTAATGGATACCAATGTACAGGGAGGGAGCATATTGAAGAACACAAGGATCCATGGATTAATATGTTCAAGAATAATCGAGTAGCAAACAATGGAATGAACTTGTCCTATTTACATCCACAAATAGTGGATGGACAAACAATAGTTCAGCTGGAAGAAAAGGAGGTTAAACTTGAAGAAGATAAATGGAATTGTGCAAGAATTGCATATGTGATTAGGGAATGCCCTGGGTATAACATCATGAGGTATATAACAATGAATTAGACGACAGTTATGCATCCTCTCCCATGCATTGGACAGGGAAAATAGTAATTGTTTGCTACTTATGTGTTATGTGAGATGTAGGAAGACATATTTTATTCGGTAGAATTTTAAAAGCAGAGTGTTCTATTTCACGAAAAAAAACTTTTATGGAAGTTCAGTATACTGCGTTTTTTGATCATTATTTCTCCACTGGTTACAACACTAATTCTCTTACATATGTAATGATTCACCCTATCAGGCAACTATTTATCAACAAAAAGCTTTGGATATTAATGAAAGAGAGCTCGGACTTGACCACACAGATACAATGAAGAGTTATGGAGATTTAGCTGTTTTCTACTATCGAGTTCAACAAACAGAGTTGGAATCAAAGTATGTTTACCTCTCTCTTCCTCATGAAAATCTCTTACATACAAAGTTAAGTTTAAAAATCTCAGCGACATGAATGAGATATTGTATATTGGACCTTATACTATCAATGATCAACCTATCATACTAAAACAATGGTGTCTGTAGAGTGTGGGATCTCTAAGTGGAATTGCTAGTGCTTTTGGAGTTCCTTTATTTGCTAATCACTACTGCTCAACTACTACACAGTCAGATAAAGGAAAGAAGCAAGGAACAAAAAAATATGCTTACCGTGATCTAGGGTTATAATACTACAAGTAAAACAAATCGCAATGTGCGAGGAAACTAAGTATGCACAAATATTTCAATTAGCAGCAAAAAAGAGCAAAAGCAAAGTTTCAAGGTCAGTAAAGTAGATTAACTTTAAGAAAGCACCCTCGCCTATTGTCCCCTATACCAAAGTAAAACACCTGCAGTGTTTAGAACCCACAAAACAACATTTAACAGAAGTGAATGATTAAAAGGAAAATAAACAGAAGAGAATATAAAAAGATACTAAAGACGTGTATGCATCACAAGTTGCTCATATCATCCCAGATTAAACTTTCTACTTGAGCACTTCGCATACTTTCACTGAAACGACAAAACAATAGTACACAAATAATGACATAACAGAGAAGAAATCACGACATTATTGTCCGAAACTACTGATGATGTGCGAGCTTGGGATGACTGAATATAGTGATGGAAAATAATACATGGAACTAGACCAGTCGAAGTGTTATCGTCCTTACGATCAGAATGTGCACGGGACTCTTTGATTGTCCTGTCCTTCATTCATGATCACAGTTCTGTTGACAATTGGCAGTAACTATTATGCAACAACAAAAAAAGAGCAGGAACAATATTTACCTGATAATGAGGAATTTCATTCAGGCATAGAAAAGAGAAACAGGGCTTTAATGGACAATAACATGTTCTTGGAGATATTTATACAGATGAGTGAAGTATCTAAAAAGTTTTGGAAGAATGGATAATTTAAGGAATGGAACTTCAGCATTGCAGAAGGAAAGGTTGAGCAGCACAATTGTAATAAGAATCGCAAGGACGATGAACAGGAGGGATACGTTTCTTAAAAGAAAAGAGCGATCGCGAGGGATGTTGAACAAGAAGTGTACGTTTTTGAAAATTAATCAGGGTTGTCAGCAAATTTAATTTAATTTATAAATAAATTAATATTTAACTAATATTTTTAACAAATTAATATTTAAAAAATATTGTAAGGTTAAAATGGTAAATCAACTTTGGGGTTAGGAGGTTCATGCTTATAATAATATATATGACATATGATATGATGATCTATAGATTGAGAATTGTATTATGAATAGCTAAATTCCCTTGTTCAAGGGATATTGCTACAAGAATATTATATTATTGAATTAGCATAATCCATAAATGTGTCCTTTAACTTTGTCTTATTTTACATTTATGTCCTCCAACTATAAGCATAAGCAGACATTTAAACTTGTATAAAATAGAACAAGTAAACATATGAGTCCTACATGGCACAATACAGATAGGACACCACATATGATAAAAAAATGACATATGTAATGTCATGTAGGACATGTGTATCTATTTATTCAATTCTATACAAATTTAAGTGTCTGTTTGTGCTCACCCAAAGTTAAATGGCATAAATGTGATTTGAAGCCAAAGTTAAAGGGCATATTTATGTGTTATGCCCATTGAATTTGATGGATTGATATTGTTGGTTATAGGATCAATTAATATTTTTTTTCTTGAATTTGATGGATTGATATTATTGGTTATCGGATCAATTACTCTTTTTTCTAAATTTCGTGTTTTGTGGCCACCTTTGAAATAAACTCATTGTTCAAATTGAGCTCGAGAGATGAATAGGAAGATAGAACGAGGGACAAAAGAGCACGATCGATTTTCTCTAGACTTAGGGCTGATTTATATCTAGGATAGGGATATACCTAGAGACTTTACTTGTTAATAGACAGGATAAAAATGTAATGTTTGGTAATTGGTTAGTTTATCCCCGCTAAATGATGTAGTTATACTATTAATTAAAGTATGTGATTAGAGGTCAGGAGACCATAATCATACATTTAACCCCGTAGTGACATCCATTAGAGGATTTAATATGCATGAATGCAAAACAGGCTGCAGCCTTGGATTTCCCAAGTCATTATTTTAACTCCAAGTTGAAATTGAATCATAGTATTTGTTTAGTTACTTTAATTGATCATTTAAAATAGTATAGCACTCTTTCTAGAAACACTTGCTTTTAGTTATAGTTATTGGAAGAATCAAAGATAATCTAATCTTAAGTCTCTGTGTGTACGACATCCGGCTCATAAAAAGAGCTACTTTATTACTTTCACGACCATGTACACTTGAGTGTGTGTTTGGGCGCAACAGAAAGCTTTAACAATTAAACCTACAGACATCATTAGTTTTTTGAGCAAGTCTTCAGTTATTGAAGACGAAAGCTTCCTTGGAGTGGTAAAACATTAGACTTTGCTTCAAGTCACATCCCCTTATATAGATGGAGTGAAAGAAGCAACAACCTTAACCTCCTGCTATTAGTCAAAGCAAACAGGCCTTTCTATAGTTCTGGTGCAACGCTGCCACGGATCTATCAGTACGGCTGGAGAGTTAACTTTGCATCATATTGATGTACATACCAGGTCCTCATAGTGGGTTTGTACACATCAAAATTGAGAGTGCATCATGCTTCAGCTTACTTGACCAAGAATTCGACATGTTATAGGTAACCACTGTCTAAGTTCCTCTGCACTCTTTCAATCGCTCGGCTTGTTAGCTAATATTGTTAACAGTATATTTGAGACTTGCTTGCTTTTTTATCATTCATTCCAGATGCTTGTAGTTATTAGACTAGAGTGGCACTCTATTGGCCAGAAGATGCTTTTATGCGCGGAGATATTCACCTTCTCTAGTTACTTTAGCCTATACTTTGATGTTTTTTTGTGCTATACTTCACAAATGTTGTTGATGGATAATAGTAATATAACAGTTATACTAATATAGCAGTCATTTCAGAATGCATGACGAAAACTTATGAGAATGCAGTTGTAACCTTTGCTTCTGATTAATTTGCAAATCAATTTTTTCCCCAAATCGGTTGCTATGTGGTGTTGTATTTATGTATTCAATAGAAGTTTTTCTATCTCTTTTTTATCGCACTGTCGTAATGAGAATTTGTTGGGTACTTGTTACTTGTACCTGTAATTTTGATAGTTACAGTATGGATTTTGTGCATACATGTCTATAATTATATCTTTGATGTTTGAAAACAAACACATACCACAAGTCTAACTTCATTGTTTTTGATGATTTTACTATCAGTTTCTCAATGGATATCAATGTTGAAGTACTTGTTGTCAACTGCAACTGCTAAATTCAGATATCATGCAGTTGTAGCATAGCAAGCTCAACAATGTAACTGTATTACTTTGTTCCACAACTAAATGTACATGGTAAACTATATTATGTTAATATTTAATTTAATGATGCTTCCTTTTATTGGATAATTCAACTACACCATAGAACCAACCATAAAATTATTTTTTGCTATATTGGATCTCATTAGAGACAACAATGTTCAGGGAATGCCTAGTATTAACATAAGGGCTTTTAGAATCTTGGTCAAGCCCAAACTGTTCTATATATTAACTTAAGTACTTTTAAAATTAACTAAGCATGAATTGTTACTCACCAAATATATTACTATTTTGACAAATATTTACTAAAACTTTATTCTAAAGTAAATAGTTTTTGAAAGCTTGGTCAAACTAGCTATTAGTCAGCAAAGCATGGAACCACTACACAGTTATAGGATCATAGCATTTTTCTTTGAGAAAATGGTCTAAAGCCCCTTCTAAACTATACTTGAAATCTCCACAACACACTTCAAGTTCACGAGTGTCTTATTACACACCTGAATTGTTTAAAATTGATTTACTCCCTAAACGTTTATGTGGCACAGTGAGTGTATTTCACTTTCAAAGAGAGTGAGGACCAAAACAAATAATAAAATTTTATTTTAAAAAATTTCTTTTCATAGATGTGTTTTTAATTATTCTTTTTTCTTATTTATTTCCTTTCTTCTTCACAACATCATAAACCAAATCTTTTCATCACTCACCTTCTCTAAGCTTAGATTCACCATGAAATTTCATTGTTCTTCTTGATTCTAGAAAAAAAAATTTATTCAATTTGTACATGAAAATATGAAATTAGGAAATTCTGAATATCAACTCTTTATTAATACTATTAAAATTGATAATCATCATGCTTAACCACACGGCTAAATGGGTTAGCAAATTCTTATCTTGATTTTTTGGTGCCCTAGTAATGAATTTTGGGTTGTCAACGAAACACATTTGTAATTTGGAAAATAGAAATAAAATATCCATTGTTATGTAGTCATTACCTCAATTTGAAGAATTCAACATTCATCCATGAAAATAACTTGAGTATCAATCAATAGTGGATAAAACAGTTAGAAATAAAATTCTTACTACATTTTACCTTTCAAAAATTGATAAATTTTTTATGTTTGCAAGAAGATGAAAATGGTGGAAAAAAGATTATTCAATTGCAAAAAATAAAAGATTATTAAAGACAAAATTTAAAATTTCATAATTGTACATCCCGTGAATGTAAGCTTAAAACTACCATAAATAAAACTTGAAATTTTCTCTTCAATGGCAAAAAGAAAAAAAAAAAGAAGAAAGGGGCTGGAAAGAGATTGAAAAAAATATAAAAGGAAAGAAAGAAATAGTATTTTTTTTATTAAAAATTAATTTATATGATGTGGCAGGCGAGTGCACTTTCTAACACAAATCTGATTGTGACCTTTTAGGGAGCTATATATTCCATTTTAAAAATGTATAAGGGGTATTAGGACCTGTAAAGTATGAGCGTGTAATTAAAAATTCGATAATAGATTAAGAGCGCATTTGACTATTTTCTCTATTTGTTTTGGCAGCAAATGGAGAATCACTGATTACATTGGGAAGAACATTGTAAAACAACCACCCATACAACAAAATACAAAAAGATCAAAAATCCTGTCAGTAACAGATTGCCAGCAAGAGTTGCAGACTTGGAAAACTCTAAAGAAGTTTATGTTTGGAGTATAGAATTGCTCCCAGTTAAACAATCAGCCTAACGGTTGAGCTCTACCAATGGAGTTCTTTCATCAGTTCCTATTTTGGCAGTTGAAAAGGGAGTTCTAGAATGGTGGCCTCTCCCTAAATTACTATGTTGATGCTCATTCTCTTCCTCGGGGTTCTCCAATATTTTATCCAAATGTCTTACAAGTTCAACATCTTCACAGCATAATTCACTCATTCTTCCATGTATTCCTTGCATTTGTACTAGTAATTCCTCCCTACCTACAAAGAATTTCTTATTTTCTTCAAGCACATCATTTTTGTGGGACTCAAGCTCCTGAATTCGGGCCTCCAAGTGCATCCGTTCATTGCCAAAATGAGTGTTTAGCTCTTCCGATTCCTTTTTACTTTCTTGCAACAATATTTCCAGCTGCTCCTTGGTCTGTCTTGAATCAGACAAAGATTTATTTAAGACTTCCAATTTCTGATGTGTATCACCCAATTTCAGCTCTAACTCGGCAATCACCTTGTTTTTCTCTTTAATCTCAAGTAATTTTAAACCCTCAGCAGTAATCAAAGCTGTAAAAGCAACTTCTTTACATGTCATATCTTCCTCTAAATCTTTGGCCTGTTTGAGAATATCTTGTATTTTCCTGTCTTTCTCTTTCAGATTCAGCAAGATGTTCTCTTTCTCCTGATCAAAAGCCTTCCGCACATCTGATTGTATTTGCTCATTCTGAAGGTCTTTATCAGCCAACTTTTGCTCCAAGCAAGAAATCTTAGTTTGAAGAATCTCTATGGTGTTATCCTTGTCTTCTGCAATTTGATAGTATTGTCGCTTCTCCTGATTTAAATCATTCACTGCCTCTGTTATTTCACCAATCTTCAACTCTGCTTCTGTAATCTGTTGCTGTAGCTCATTAATTTTGGCTTCTCCCTCCTTCAAAATCCCAAGTAAGATCTCCTTCTCTTGCTTTTGGGAAAATTGGTTCTCTTCAAGGTAGTCTTTAAGATTTCCTGCTTCAGCTTTCCACTTTTCTAGTTCAAGTTTGTTTTCTTTGACTTCTTCCCTTGCTTTGGCCAGGTCATCTTTAGCTTCTTCTGAAGCAGCAGAAGCATCTTTGAGAGCATTACCCAATTTCAAGACCTGCTCCCTGAGTTGAACTTGGCAATCAGATGACTCTTCAAGCATCTTTTTGTACTCAATCAGTTGTGCCTCTAAAACGGTTGCTTGTTCACTCTTTTGATGTACCAAACTTTTGCTATTCAGCTCTTGTTCCGCGTTGGCTCTAGAGAGCTCCTTGCGACCAGTATGAAATTCTGATTTTAAAACCAAGATTAACACAGATATCTCTCCAGTAAGAACATCACATGCATCACGGCAATCTTCCAGCTCCTTTTCTAGCTCATCTATGTGTTTTTCTTTACCGTTTAACTCAGACATGCACCTTTTCATATCTTCTGCCACTTTTCCTATCTGAGAGCTCCATTCAACTTCCTTTTCTTTGAGGTTTAAGGAACATTTCTTGTGTAATTGCTTCAAATACTGGTAATTGCTTTGCAGTTTCTTAAGTACAGAAGTGGAAGGAGTACCCTGGAGTTGAGACTCTTGAAGCTCTTTGAGAGATCTTCGTAAATCTTGATTTTCCTGTTCAAGCTGTAAATTTTTGCATTTTGTATCCTTGAAAAGTGCTTCTTTCGTTTGGAGTATGTTTCTTAACTCTCCAATTTCTTCATCCCTCTTGATGGTCAAGTTCTCAAGCTTTGAGTTTGCTTCTTGGCACTCTAAAGAGATATCATGGAATCGAGATCTAAACTCAGACAGTTCAATTTCCAGAATTCTTCTTCTGCTTTCTTGATGAGCTAAAGCTTGGTTACTCATGCTCAATTGGCTTTGGAGGTCTTCTGAGATTTGAGTCTGAGAATCCAATCTTGCTTGCAATGAAGAGATCTCTTCAAGCATTGCTGACTTTTCCCGGACCCACTCCACCTTACTGGTTTTAAACTGATCATGGTTTCTTTTGTGAGCTTCTTCAAGGTGTTTAAACTGTTCACTCTTCCACTTCAACTGATTTTTTGCAATCCTATTTTCTTCATCAAGTTTTTGGATAATGGCATCTCCATCTTTCAGATCTTTGGATGCCCTTGTTTTTAGCTCTGATTCAACATATATTTCCTGCCTAACTGACATGATTTGCTTAAGAGCATTGATTTCTTTATTACTTGCAGAAATCTGCATTTCTAAATCTTGAAATTTGGATGTTGCTTCATCCAGAGCCAACACCAAATCCTTGTTTTGTACTTCCAACTTCCCAATTTTCTTCCCATAATCTAGTTGCAGCTTCTCATGAGCAGAGCTAAGATTCTGGACACATGACTCTTTCTCATGTAAATTGGACTTGATGTCATCGTAGAGTTTCTTGATCTCAAATATTTCCTCAGATTTAACAAAAAGTTCATTTGCCTGTCTATCGATCTCCAACTTAGCTTCTTGAAGTTTTGATAATTGATCAATGTGAGCTTTCCTCAAACTCTCCGTCATCTCTGTTTTGGTCCGGCATTCTTCTCTGAGCTTTTCCACCTCACCTTTAACAACATCTAGCTCCTCATAAACTTTGTCCATCCGTGTAACCTTTTATGTTGATGATTACTCTTCTGATACACAAACACAGCAGTTTACACTTAATCACTTGAGCTCCATAAATTCTGTGTTGTTTTACCTTCACCTTACTTAAGCTGAAAGGATACAAAAAAAAAAGCTATTTTAGCATCATTGAACACTCTTCAATCAGGGAATTATCAATCACAGACAAAAGAATTCTTAACTGAAGCAAGGGCTTGGAGAACCGTTAATGCGTAAATTACAGATTAAACAAACAATAGACAAACAAAGACATATCTATTCATCCTATTCTCCATCTGTCTAACTGTAGTCAACAATATGAATGTTATTAACCATTACTTCCCTTTCAAAAGCTGTGAAATACGCGGAATTGTCTGTATAATCACTCCCCTTACACTACTACCGTATGGATCACGAAAGAAAAATTGCACAATAATAAAAATCTTCAGGTTTCACTAATTTTTACAGGACGCTCACGAATTAATTGACCAAATCAACCATTTCATCATCCCCTGATTTCACCCCCCTTTTTTTCATTTTTTGGTAGACAACCAAATTGAGTAGGAAAAAAGATAGCAGAATCAAGAAATTGTTGAGGTTTAGCTAAAATTCAACAAATCAATCGACCAAATGAAGAAAAAGGGTGGACATAAAATTGAAGATACAGAGAACAACAAGGCATTTCTACAACAATTACGGCATGATAATGTAGAATTCCACAGATAAATGATTCCATTATTAACTAATTGACAGAAAACGAAGATTTACCTTAAATCGGAAACAAATAGCAGTTGAATTCAGCAGTAGAATCGGCTGTCCTGTCTCAATCAAATTATTAGGGCTTTCTCACTGAGGGAGATCTGGAAATAGAGGGGCTTTGAAGCGGGAACTTATTTTTTGAAATATGGAAAAACATAATGTATTATACGGCTTGTTGTTGAACTAGTATATGGACACATGCGTTACGTTTACTATTAAAAATTCATATAATTCTTTTTAAAATAGTATTTGAGTTACAATAAAAATATAAAAAATAAAATGATAAACGTTTTTAGTGAATAAACATATTAATAAAAGGGCAATGCGCGATTTAACTTTTAAAAAACTGTTTGCATTATATAGTTAACTTATTGAAGAATTTTTTTTTCATTTAGTCCTCCATTTATTATAGTTTTGATATAGAAATTTTATATTTGTTTTAAAAGACAAAATAAAGTAGCAAAAACAAACATGGAAGCACACTATCTTATGATCAATCTTCTTAAAATGTCTTTTTTGTCTCATAGAATAGAATAAAAATAACGAAATTTTTTTATAAAATATCACTCTTGTCTCTTAGAATAGAGTAAAAATGTTGAAATTAAATTAAATTAAAAATGGTTACACAGGATATACATTTCAAAAAGATAAAATGTTTGACAATAATTAGTAAAAGATAAAATTCTCCTTCTCATTCTCATTAAGTGGAATGCAATTAAGTATTCAAATTTATAAATAAGAAAATTTATTAGAAGGACATAACTAAAGATTTAAAATGCAATGTCGGGTATTTAAATTATGTCATTATATAAATAAAATATTAATATTTAATTAAATAAATCAGATTTTAATTTAGTGAAGAGACAAAATGACAATATTAATATTCTTACAATTTAAAGTTTTTTAAAATATATTTTACGTTTTTTGTAAAAAATTAATAGGAGCAATATTTGGTCAAAGCATAAAAGATCTTCTAACTTCTTAAGCATTTTGGTATGTCATTTTTTTTTTAACTTTGGAATTTGGATCTCACCATAATTTTAATAAAAAGTCTAAAAATTTTATATTTCATCCACAAGCACATGTAAGAATGATTCTTTAAAAATATTTAAAATTTAAGATGCAAAAATGTTATTATTAATAATTTGAAATTAGAATATTTTGTAGGCATTAATTATTTTTTTACTTGCCTACTACACTATTTTACCATTGTATTTGATTTATTTTCTAAAGCAAAAATTACAGATTTCAATCAAATATATTCTTAAAATAAAATTACAAATACAAAGAAAAGTATATCATATATTGGAGCAAATTTAGCATAAGGTTACCAACACAAAATAGAAAAATTCTAAGACAATTTTTTCCCTACTTTTTATTGATAATGCAAATTGAAACAAAATTACAGTAAATAACATTCAACCTTTGATCATAAAAAAGAGTTTAAATCTTTGGAAGACAAGTTAATGGAAGTGATATTCAACTACATAAATGGAGGGGTCTTATCATAGTGCTGATCTCAACAAATAAGTAAAAGAATAAATACATCAAGCTTCGATATTCTATTAATTGCATTGTTATTCATCCTATAATCACATTATGCCTTGAAATCTTGACACAAATCATGTTGTCTTGAAATTTTCTTCACTTGATTAAAGTTTCTCTAGTGTTCCACACACAAAAATTGTATCACATATAAATATTTGTATGAAAATACTGTTTAAAGATTTGTATTTATAGGAAAAATATAGCTTTGGAATATGAAGATTCACTTACAAAATTAAAAGGTCAAGTGCTACAAAAATTAAAGACAAATATTTATTAAGAACATATATTAATTTGGAAGATGAAACACATACATGTATCTATTTAAAAGGATAATTTTTATTTTTATTTTTTTCTATTTAATTTACTCACATGTATACCAACTAAATATTTTATACAAATTCTACTATATACTATTCAATTAATTAAATATTTTAATAACATTTGAATTTAGCAAAAGGGTAAAATGATAATTCCATTTTTCTACCTTGAAATTGTCTTCACTTGATTAAAGCTTCTCTAGTCTTCCACACACAAAAATTGTATTACATATAAATCTTTCTATAAAAGTACTAATTGAAAATTTTGTATGTATAGGAAAAAGTATGGCTTTGGAATATGAAGATTCACTTATAAAGTTGAAAGGTCAAGTATTCCAACAAATTAAAGATAAATATTAATTAAAAACATAATAAATTTAGAAGATAAACCATATAGATGTATTATTTAAAGGGATAACATTTATTTTTATTTTTATTTAATTTAATTTACTCACATGTATACCAACTAAAAATATCATATAGAAATTCTACTATTTATTGTTTAATTAATTAAATATTTAATGACATTTAAATTTAGTATAAGAGTAAAATAATAATTTAACTTTTTTATTTTAAAAATTTCCACTTATAATAATATATTATTATATAATATGATATATATATATATGATGATGTATATAAATTATACTTTGTGTGAATAACTTAACTCCTAATAGATCAATGAGAACATACACAAACAATTAAATTTGAATGGATTTTTTCGGACACAAAATATATATGTATTTTAAGACTATATTACTAGAAGTCGTTAATATACTTTTTAATATTTACTATAAAATGATTCTAATTATGAGTAACAGCATATTTGGAGTTCGATTGAAGCAACTTTTATGTGTTGGACTATTATGAGTAATAACTTTATATAGGAAAAAATACAAGTAATTATTAATTTATTATTATTTGTTTAATTTTATTTGTCTACTATATTATATATAAATATATATTGATCCAATAATACTTGTCTGATTTAGAAAGTGAAGAGAGTTTACCAACTTGAATCTATTTTACCTTTGCTATTAAATAATATTCAATAGAGTATCTAATACATTTCTCAAACGTCAAAATTTAATACTCCCTCTGTTCCATTTTATATATCACTTTTTTACTTTGCACTTACATTAGGAAATGATGTAACTTTACTCTTTTACGGTTATTCAATGTTTTCTTAAGTCAATTTATAATAAACGATTAATACATTTTCAAGATCAATTAACTACTCTATTAAGGGTATAATAGGCAAAATATGATAATTTATGCATAAATGTAAGGCCTATCTCATAAACAGATCCCTAAACTTGTTGAATTTTCCCCCTCAAGTACCTCAACTAAGTCATTTTCCTATTGAATCATTGAATCACCTATAATTTGTTCCTTGAAACATTGTTGACTGATTTTGATCGACTTTTCTATTGTAAATGCATTTAATTGTATTCGTATTGTAATTATTTTGAATGAAAGAATGAAGGAAAATTGTGTGTTACTCTCATTTGTTTTCTAATGTATTCAAATGACTTGAAATAAAACACAATAATTCTCAAAGATTTTCATCATCAATGAGACTAATGAGTTTTGGAACAACATAAGTATTCTCTCTATCGATACCCTCACAAAATCTAGTTCCACATCAATCAACGGTGCTCAAAAGGAATAAATTATGGGTAGTTCAATGATTCAATAGAAAAATAACTTAGTTGAGGTACTTGAGGGGAAAATTTTAACAAGTTTAGAGATATGTTTATGTATTTGGCTTAAATTTTATAAAATAACAAGTATTGTGGTCCAACTATTTATTAAAAGGAATGACATATATAAAATGGGATGGATGGAGTATTTCAAAGGATAGTATAGTAATATTACCCTAAATATTATTCAAATTTTGATACATTATATTTCTCAAAGCATCAAATTAATAATTTCAAAGAATAATATAACACTCCATTTGTCCCTATTTACTTGTCTATTTTTTACTTGACAAGGCTATTAAAAAGAAGGCTTAAGTCATCTCTATACACTTGAAATTGTCTGCATATTTGATTTAGATACCTTATCCTAGGCTTGTCCCAATTGTACACCTTTTTTTGTAAAAAAAATACCTTTGAACATATTTTGACAATCAACTGAAAGTAAAGATAGTGTATCATACACTCGTGACTGATATGACATAATACCTAATAAAAAAGAGACATATGGCATTGGGCCCATACAAAAACAATTAAACATTAATTAAAAAATAGAATACACAAATACATTTTTTTCAGTAAAAATATTTATTTTTTTAAAAAAATAATCTTTCTTTCCCCTTTTCTTCTTCTTCTTCTTCCAGAGAACACCCTACCAACCCAACATCTGTTTCCCATTTCTTTATCAGAAGAGGCAATGGAAGCACATTTCGATAGTCATTTTCACTTCGGCTTTTTTCCTTTCAATTTGAAATTATATGAATTTTTTTCCCACCCATCTACCTACCCTCTCTTTGAATTTTATTCAACATTGTAATTGATAGTTTCCCAATTTCACTACTTTATTAAACATTAATTAGATTTGTTGATACTTTTTTTCTTCTATGTTGTGAGTTCTATAGGATTTAAATTTTTTAACGATTTAAAAAAAAATCAGATTCGTCGAAAAATGGAGTTTCATCAAAATTATTTTTTATTCAATTTTTTACAATAATAAATTTAGATATTGACGGCGTCGGTGGTGGGTGGTGAAAAAAGGGGAAGAAAACGATGGCTTAAAAAATAAAAGGGGATGAAGATGACCGGAGAAAGAATGGCAATGGCGGAAAGTTGGTGGCAATGGTGGTTGAGTTGAGTCAAAGAAGAAGAGAAGGTGTTACTTTCAATTTTTTTTAAAAAAAAATTCTTCATTTTTTAAGTAAATGATGTCTTTCATACTTTTTTGGTGTGTGTATTATTTATGTGTTGTCATGTCAGCAAAAAATATTCAATAAGTACAATATATTGTAGTATATGTGTTCAATAGGTTAAAGGTTGAATTGGGGTCGCTAAATGAAATATGAGGACAACTTTAAGAGGTATGACTTAAGGCTAAAAAGAATAATTGACATAGTAAATTTATCATTTTATCCTTACTAATTGATAGAATTTCAAAATTAATTTACTCATTCAAGTGGTTCTACCTCTTTCAAAAACATTAACTTACTAAATGATTGAGGTGTGATAGATATTATCTTTTTTTGATTTATAAAAAATGACAACTAAAATTAGCCTGTTATCTATTGTTTTTAAGATATGTATCACAATTATTATTGAACGGAGGAATCAAAATGTAAGCGCTGATGAGCGCCTTCTCTAATTTTTCAAAAAGGGTAACAAATCCTTTGTTGTTTCCCTCATAGTAACTTCAAAAAAAAAATTAAAAAGGAAAACAATTCTCTTATTCTTTCTCCCAATTTTCTAGGAAAAGTTGATATTCAATTCCCTCTCTTCCATTTTTCTAGTTCTTATCAGTTTAATTGAGTAGTTATCAATTTTATTTTGGGTGTTTTGTTTATGTATTTTTCTAGAGGTCTTCATGCTTTGATTGCATAAATGGTATTCAAATCAGAAATGTATTTACAATAGTTTTTGTTTGTTCATTATTTTTCCTTTACTAAATATTTATATATTTTATTAAGAATATTGTATTTTTTATTTGTTTGTAGTCATTTCAATAGGTATGTCAAATGAATTTGTATTTCTTAAGCATAAATGTATTTTATTTCTTTCACAATCGATTTGTACTATTTAGAATATTTTATATTGTATTATATTCACTATGCATGCTAATTTTTTTTTCAGAGTCTTGTATTTTTTCTTAAATCGTGCTCATATGTAATGATTAGATTATATTGAAATACAATCAGTAATATTTTTGTAATACAAATATATATATATATATATATATATATATATATATATATATATATAGTAGTCATATAATACAATTTTGATCACTAGGATACAAGTTTAGTTTTCAAGTGAAATACGAAAATAACTCAATCATGAATACATTTTTGTTATGTGAATGTGAATCTATATTTATTGATGATTTTGTATTAATTTTTTGAGGAATAAGATGTAATTATGCAAATAGGGTTATATATGAGCTTAGATCTTCTCTGTTCTGTTATTTTTGCCGTCGAGACTATATTATCGATTAGTTTTTGTGTGATACACATATCAAAAGAAGGAATATCACTAGTAAATTGATGATTGAATGAACTCTTATAAGTTGTAATCCTCTTTGAGTCAGTCATTAGAGAGGAATCTTCAAGATTTTCCTTATCTAAAATTCTAATAGAGATTGGAGAATTTGCTAAGCAAATAAGCAAATAAATATTTTGAAAGGTTTAAACAAATACAAAATCGATAAAAAAAATTTAAAAATCGTAAAAAGATACATACATGAATCAATGAGAGAGTGTTGTGAATATCTCTTGAGATATTTTTTTCGAATTCTAAAGAAAAAAAGGGCACCTATTGATGAGAGAGAAGTGGGAGATTAAAAATTGAAGAACAATTGAAAGAGGGAATTAGACGAGAGCGATTTGTTTATGTTTTTTTGGTAAATATGAGAGAGAATATAATGGCTGAAAGGTGAGTTGAATGTGAGATAAATTAGGAACTAACCTAAGATAACTTTATTTGCACATTGACATTTTTAGTAATTATTTTTAAATCTAAATATTTTTACTATTCATATTGGAGATTTTGACTAGTTAGTTAATTTTAAAGGGTAAACTACACAAATCTCACTAGTTTAGGTCCTAATTACTAAGAGTCACGTTATTTAAAATATTACTTTATATTCCATATTTTGGCATTTGAATAGATGTATCATGAATTGTCAGATACATAGACACAAAATACACAGATACATGTATCTGATAATTAAAGCAAGCGAGATACATGTTTTATTATTTTTTAATTAAATGTGTATAATTGATACCCTTAATTAAAGGAATACTTGAGTATTAATTAAGAACTCTAGCAAATTTTGTATTCAAAGGTTAAAAATTGAGATACATGGATAAAAGAGATCGAGACACATGTTTTATTAATTTTGAAATAGATGTGTATTACTATTTTCCTTAATTAAAGGAGCAATTGGTATTAATTAAGAACTCTAACAGATTTTGACCTTTGAATTCATGTATTCGAGGGTTAAAAAATCGAGATACGTGTATCTAATGGGTAAAAAAGATCAAGAGACATGTTTTATTAAATTTCTGGGTTTGTGTCCTTAAGAAGATGTGTTAGAAACAACATTTTGCACTAGATGTGTAACTGGGTTTAGTGATGTATCTATTTGGGTAAGTAGAGCTTCACAATTCACATAGTTCTTCCATTTATATTGGGTCATTTTCGTGCTTAGATCTATTCTTAGCTTGAATATTAGCGGATGGAGATCCAACCCTGCAAAGAAAAAATATCGAGAGAAAACAAAACTATAAAGTTCATATCTCATAAACATATTGTATATTAATGTTAATGTATTGTACATCTCATTCAGTTTTGGGAATGATCACCCATGAAATAATAAATAGCAACAAGATCATACTATGTAGGACCTAATTCGTAAAAAACTTTAAAATTAAAATTGAAAAATGATATGAGCTCTACCATATATATGTGAAAAGGGAGATCTTTATTCTAGATACATGAGAATAATAAAACAAAGTTACAAATTTCTACATACAATTTTGAATGCCAATATTCAATTTTGATAATTTGCTACTAAAATGATAGTTTAGAGAAAGAAAGAAGAAAAAGATGGTGGATGTACACGAGGATGGGGATGATAGATACGGATGAATAATGAGAATTTTATTTGCAAGAGAGAAATGGTTGACGAGAGATAATTTTTCTATGTTAATTCACCATTATTTAGGTGTTTAAATACAAAGATAATTAATCAATCCTATTTTTAAGAAATTTGTTTATCTGATTACATCTTTTAAATTATATGATATAAAATATAGAAAGTGGTAATATAAGTAATTGTTTTAAACTAGAGATAAAATTAATATATATGATAATAATATATGTCTAATTAAGTAGTTCTTCCAATTTAAAACTACCAAGAAAAGTATAACTGGATTATTATTGAAAATGGGTCCGTTGCCAGTTGCATATGAAAGCTCAAGCACTTAGACCATCTTCAATTCTCCTCTATTTTACTCTTCATTATCTATCTTTGGAGACTAAAATAGAGAATGAGCATTCCAACCCCCTCTATATCACTATCTATTCACACTCTCTATTTCAGTTTTTCAATATATTATTATTATTATTATTATTATTATTATTTTCTAATTAAAATATTATTTTACATATAATGTCATTATTTAATATATATTCATAATTCTTTTTAAATGTAATATAATATTTTTAAAAATATATTATTTAGCATATACTACTTTCATCCCAAATTAATAGTATATAAATTTATCTTTTTAATTTTCATCAAATATAATTTGATTTAATTAATAATTTTCAGTATAAATAGTACATAAAATTTAAATGTTAAGATGAAAATTTTAATTTAAAAATACAATGCATAACATTACAATTTAAATACAAGGTAATAATACAATAGATAAACATAATAATTTAGTGAAAATGGTCTAAAACCCCCTAATCTTATACCCGAAATCTCAACTACACATTATTCATTACGGGAGTCCTATTATACCCTTATACTATTTTTAAAGTAGAATTAATTACTCCCTAAATGATGAAGTGACAAAGAAAGTGTAGTTCACTCTCTCAAAGAGAGTGAAAGGCAAAAATAACAATTAAAAAACTTAAATTTAAAAATAGTTCTTAAATTTCATATTATAATTTTTTTATTCTTCAAAAATGTTTATCTTTCCTTTTAATTTTTTAAATCTTCTTTCTTCTTCAATTCATCAAAGAAACATCTACGACAGACTTTTATCATCTTTGTTCCACCACCAGATTGCCGGCATACTCCACCAGTAAGTCGCCGACCTCATCAATCTTTCATCATTAAGTTAACTTTTTATTTTTAAATTACAAAATTTTCATAGTAAATTCATTTCTCATTAGTGTGAAAAATTATCAATCGAAAGTCATCAGCAGTGGGTCTGCTCCACCACCATGTCGCCGCCTTTCTTACCTCTCATCATTAAGTGAACTTTCATTCTCAAGTCACAAATTTCTCACGGTGAATTCACTTCTCATTAGTGCGAAAAATTGACAATAACTCAAAATAAAAATTGAAATCCAAGACAATTGAACTTAGAGTCATTGATTAATGGAGAAAAATTCATCAAGCAACATGTAACGACTTGTTTAGTCGTTTTGAGCAACAGATGTTATTTCTGGAAAACTGGCTGAGACGACGGATCCCACAACGGACCGTCATGGGCACGACGGACCGTCGAGGGGGTCTCATTTCAAAACACTTAGAAATTCTGAAAAATGGGTACTGAAATCGACTCTCTGAACTTCGTAACGGAATGGCAGGACGGACCGTCACAGGCGTGACGGACCGTCACAGACTCTTTAAGGGAATTGAGTCTCTGAACTCTGTGACGGAGCAGCAGGACGGACCGTCGCAGGCATGACGAGCCGTCACAGGCTGCGTAATCCCAGGCTGAGTCGGATTTCTTTAATGTTTTAAGGGACGTTTTTTGCTATTCCTGCTTTAATTATAAAGTTAGTGGGTTAATGTTAAAAAGTCTAATTACTTGGGGGTTAAAAGAGGTAACCTTGAGTAAATTAGTGGGTTATTATTGCCATCTTTTATTCTTAATTATATGTTAATTAGGGTAAAAGAAAGAGGGTTGGAATAAAGAAAATAGAAAGAACAAGAGAGGGAAAAACGATTGCTAGAGAGAGACGAACGAAGAGGAAAAACAAAAGCTTGGGGAATTTGCTTGCTTGATCACTAATCTTTGGTGGAGGTAGGTTATGGTTTTTATACTATTCGTAGTAAACTCTTAATAGCGAATGATATGTATTGGGTAGTGTTGTAAACCCTTCTATATGCTTAATTATGTGTTTGCATGTTGTGATTATATAATTGTAATAAAATAAGAATGATGAAGCTATTGAATCCTAAATCTTGAAAAAGAAACCCTAATCTACTTTGTTAATGATGATGCCTTAGTATAAAAGAAGGCTTGATGAACGAAAGTAGTGAGATTAGGGGATCGGGTGCCACGTTCCGGTACCAGGATAGTATATGAGGATCGGAGTCTCACATTCCGACACCAGGATAGTATATGGATCGGGTGCCACGTTCCGGTACCAGGATAGTATATGAGGATCGGAGTGTCACGTTCCGACACCAGGATAGTATATGGATCGGGTGTCACGTTCCGACACCATGATAGTATATGGATCGGGTGCCACGTTTCGGTACCAGGATAGAATATGGATCGGGTGTCACGTTCCGACACCAGGATAGAATGAGGATCGGAGTGTCACGTTCCGACACCTGGATAGTATATGAGGAGCGGAGTGTCACGTACCGACACGAGAGGAATAAAGATAATGAATCTTGAAAGATGTTAATATACTCAATCTAATGAACCTAGTCCCCAAATGAGTATGATAAGGAGGTGTGAGTCTTCATTGATGTGCTTGGTGTTGTAACCAAGGATTATGGTAATTGTGAATGCTGCATGCTAAGGATATTAGTTGATTTTATGATGTTATCTGATATATACTGTTTTCTATTTTGAGTTGGCCGATGATACCTACTCAGTACTTGTGTTTGTACTGACCCCTACTTGTATTTGTTTTCTTTGTAAATTGTGGAGTGCAGCAAACGTACCATCATCTTCAACTCAACCGCAACTCTAGCCAGTCTTCATTACTCCGGATATCAGGGTGAGCTAATGCTTCTAGCTTGGACTGGATCCTCCTCTTCATGTCTTGATGCCTTGAAGTTCCGGCATGGACTAGCTGTTTATGTATTTTAGCTTCTTAGATACTCTTAAATTTAGTAATTTGAAGTAGATGTTCTTGTGATGATGACTTCCAGATTTTGGGGATAATAATAGTTATTGAGTTTTTTTTTGAAGTTATTGAATTGCTTTTTATTAATGAGTTTAAGTCTTCCGCATTACTTTCTGTTGATATTGTATTGAAATGTTAAGGTTTAGATTGGTTGGTTCGCTCACATAGGAGGGTAAGTGTGGGTGCCAGTCGCGGCCCGATTTGGGTCGTGACAAACTTGGTATCAGAGCATTAGGTTCTTTGGTCTCATCACACAAGAACGAGTCTAGTAGAGTCTTAAGGAACGGTAGGGGGACGCCTTTACTTTTCTTTGAGAGGCTATAAGACTTTAGGAAAATTTCGTTCTTTCTTTCTTTCGTGCTATTACTTGGATCCAATTGGTATCTAGGTGATACAAATTGGTATCTGACCATCTTCACTCTATTTCGCAGATGGTTAGAACTAGATCAATGACTGCGCCAACACCAACATCGGCAAGACAAGAAGCGTCTGAGCCAGCCACTGGGGCTGTAGCTCGAGGAAGAGTAGCGGCAAGAGGTCGTGGTAGAGGTCGTGGGAGGACGTCCTCTAGAGGAAGAGGACGAGCACCTAGCCCATCTGATACTAGGGCGGTGACTCCTCCACCGACTGAAGAAGTAGTAAGAGAGGGTGAGGAAGGGGAAACTGAGCAAGTGCAGAATGAGGAACTACCACCCCAACCTACCCCAGAGATGATAAATCAGGTTCTTGCTTATCTTAGAGGGTTATCTGATCAAGGTCAAACACCTCCAGTGTTTTCTGCACCAGCACCTCAGGGTCCGGAAGGACAACAGGCAACTGTTGCGGATCCCCTCATGGATGTTCCATTAGAAATAGGCAAGTTTCCTCGTCTGACTACAGGGCCTATAATGACAAATGATCAACATGAGCTTTTCAGTAAGTTCTTGAAATTGAAACCTCCAGTCTTCAAGGGTGCTGAATCTGAGGATGCCTATGATTTTCTGGTTGACTGTAATGAGCTACTACACAAGATGGGTATAGTAGAACGGTTTGGTGTTGAGTTTGTGACTTACCAGTTTCAAGGGAACGCCAAAATGTGGTGGCGATCACATGTTGAGTGTCAACCAACAGAGACACCAACTATGACTTGGGCATCATTCTCTAGCTTGTTTATGGAGAAGTATATCCCCCGGACTTTGAGGGAAAGGAAAAGAGATGAGTTCTTGAGCCTAGAGCAAGGTAGGATGTCGGTTACTGCATATGAGGCTAAGTTTTGTGCATTATCCAGGTATGCCACCCAACTTTGTTTCAGTCCACAAGAGCGGATTCGCCGTTTTGTGAAGGGGTTGAGGTCAGAATTACGGATTTCAACCTTACAGGTAGCGGCTACGACAAAATCCTTTCAAGAAGTGGTAGACTTCGTGATAGAGGTGGAAGGAGTGAAGCCAAATGACTTCACCATGGAATCGACATCAAAAAGGTTTCGAAAGGGAGGTGAGTTTAATGGTTCTTACTCTAGAGGACAGGGTTCAGGAGGTTACTCAGTCCGACCAATTCAGTCTTCACTATAGACTGTAGTTGGGGGTCCACCGCAGACTGGTCAACACTTCTCTGAGTTTGGAGTTTATCCCCAGACTTCGTCATTTTCACAGAGACCTATGCTTGAATCCAGAGAGTGTTATGGATGTGGGGAGACTGGACACATTAAGAGGTATTGTTCAAAACAGAGTTACAGACCTCAAATAGTCAGAGGTAGAGGTGGTCATGGAAGAGGCCGTCATTCTAGAGGGAGCGGTGGCCGAGGTAATGGTGGTCACCAAAATGGTCGGGGTGACGGACAAATGGGAACTACTGCAGCGCAGCCTGGTAGAGGCAACGGGCAGACAGGTGATAGGGCCCATTGTTACGCTTTCCCTGGGAGATCTGAAGCGGAGACATCTGATACTGTCATCACAGGTAATCTTTTGGTTTGTGATTGCATGACTTTTGTATTATTTGACCCTGGATCCACATTTTCATATGTATCTTCCTCATTTGCTACTGGTCTTAAATTAAATTGTGAATTGCTTGACATGCCTATTCGTGTTTCTACTCCGGTGGGTGAGTCTGTGATAGTTGAGAGGGTGTATAGGTCTTGTCCTGTGACTTTTATGGAGAGCAATACTTATGTAGACTTGGTTATCTTAGAAATGGTTGACTTTGATGTAATTCTGGGTTTGACTTGGCTTTCCCCAAATTTTGCAATCTTGGATTGTAATGCTAAAACTGTGACGTTAGCCAAGCCTGGGACAGATCCGTTAGTGTGGGAGGGTGACTACACTTCCAATCCGGTTCGTATCATCTCCTTTCTTCGTGCTAATAGAATGGTTAGTAAAGGGTGTTTAGCTTTCTTGGCACACCTCAGGGATGACACTACCCAGGTACCTTCAATTGAGTCGGTTTCGGTAGTCCGTGAGTTTCTGGATGTGTTCCCTGCAAATCTTCCTGGTATGCCACCAGATAGAGATATTCACTTCTGCATTGATCTTGAACCGGGTACTCGCCCCATTTCTATACCCCCTTATAGAATGGCTCCCGCGGAGTTAAGAGAGTTAAAGGCCCAACTTCAAGAGTTGTTGAGCAAAGGCTTCATTAGACCAAGTGCATCTCCTTGGGGTGCTCCGGTGTTATTTGTGAAGAAGAAGGATGGGAGTTTTAGGATGTGCATAGACTACAGACAACTGAACAAGGTAACTATTAAGAACAAGTATCTCATTCCTCGCATTGATGACTTGTTCGATCAGTTACAAGGTGCTTGTGTCTTCTCTAAGATTGACTTGAGATCCGGTTATCATCAATTGAAAATACGGACAACGGAGGTGCCAAAGACTGCTTTTCGGACCAGGTATGGGCATTACGAATTTGTAGTGATGTCTTTTGGTCTTACGAATGCCCCTGCTGCTTTCATGAGCTTGATGAACGGGATTTTTAAGCCATATCTGGATCTCTTTGTGATCGTATTTATTGATGATATAATGGTATACTCAAAGAGCAAGAAGGAACATGAGGAGCACTTGAGAATTGTATTGGAAATGTTGAGGGAGAAAAAGCTTTATGCCAAATTCTCCAAGTGTGAGTTTTGGCTAGATGCAGTGTCCTTCTTGGGGCATGTGGTTTCTAAGGATGGGGTGATGGTGGATCCTTCTAAGATTGAGACAGTGAAGAATTGGGTAAGACCTACTAATGTGTCAGAAATAAGGAGCTTTGTTGGTTTAGCTAGCTATTACCGTCGATTTGTCAAGGGATTCTCTTCTATTGCTTCCCAATTGACGAACTTGACTAAGCAGAATGTTCCATTTGTATGGTCAGATGAATGTGAAGAAAGCTTTCAGAAGCTCAAGACCTTGTTGACTACTGCACCAATCCTTACCCTGCCAGTGGAAGGTAAGAATTTCATTGTCTATTGTGATGCATCCTATTCGGGTTTGGGTGCAGTGCTAATGCAAGAGAAGAACGTAATTGCTTATGCTTCGAGGCAATTAAAGGTGCACGAACGTAATTATCGGACCCATGATTTGGAGTTGGCTGCGGTAGTGTTTGCATTAAAGCAATGGAGACATTATCTATATGGAGTCAAGTGTGAAGTCTATACAGATCATCGTAGTCTACAATATGTCTTTACTCAGAAAGATTTGAACTTGAGACAGAGGAGATGGATGGAACTACTGAAGGATTATGATGTTACCATCTTGTATCACCCAGGAAAGGCTAATGTTGTGGCAGACACCTTAAGTAGAAAAGCAGGAAGCATGGGAAGTTTAGCCCACTTACAAGTTTCTAGACGCCCATTGGCTAGAGAGGTCCAGACTCTGGCTAACGACTTTATGAGGTTAGAAGTAAATGAGAAGGGAGGATTATTGGCTTGTGTGGAGGCAAGATCTTCTTTTCTTGACAAGATTAAGGGAAAGCAGTTTAAT
Source organism: Solanum lycopersicum (assembly GCF_036512215.1). NCBI lineage: Eukaryota > Viridiplantae > Streptophyta > Magnoliopsida > Solanales > Solanaceae > Solanum > Solanum lycopersicum. Next base: position 39,575,003 of record NC_090809.1, on the reverse strand, counting down.
GATGAGAAATTGATCCGGATCCGAGATAAAGTGTTGTGAGGAGAGGCTAAAGAAGCAATAATGGATGAGGAAGGTGTTTTGAGAATTAAGGGAAGGGTATGTGTGCCCCGTGTTGATGATTTGATCCACACTATTCTTACAGAGGCTCATAGTTTGGGATATTCTATACATCCTGGTGCAACCAAGATGTACCGTGACCTAAAGCAACACTTTTGGCGGAGTAGAATGAAGCGCGACATTGTTGATTTTGTTGCCAAATGTCCAAATTGTCAGCAGAGGCCTGGAGGGACACTTCAAAGAATGCCCATTCCTGAATGGAAGTGGGAGAGAATTGCAATGGACTTCGTGGTTGGTCTTCCAAAGACATTGGGGAAGTTTGACTCTATTTGGGTAATCGTTGATAGGTTAACTAAGTCTGCTCACTTCATTCCAGTCAAGGTGACCTACAATGCAGAGAAGTTAGCCAAAATCTATATCTCAGAAATCGTTCGGTTGCATGGGGTTCCACTCTCCATCATATCAGATAGAGGTACGCAGTTTACTTCTAAGTTTTGGAAAACATTGCATGCGGAATTGGGTACTAGGTTGGACCTTAGTACTGCGTTCCATCCTCAGACCGATGGTCAGTCTGAGCGAACGATTCAGGTGTTGGAGGATATGCTTCGTGCATGTGTGATAGAATTTGGTGGTCGTTGGGATAGCTTCTTACCCTTAGCAGAGTTCTCCTACAACAATAGCTATCACTCAAGCATTGATATGGCCCCATTTGAGGCACTATATGGGAGGAGATGTAGGTCTCCCATTGGTTGGTTTGATGCATTTGAGGTTAGACCTTGGGGTACTGATCTTTTGAGCGATTCATTAGATAAAGTGAAACACATTCAAGAAAAGCTTTTAGCGGCTCAAAGCAGGCAAAAGGAATATGCAGATCGAAAGGTTAGAGACTTGGAGTTCATGGAGGGTGAGCAAGTCTTGCTGAAGGTTTCGCCCATGAAAGGGGTGATGCGGTTTGGAAAAAGAGGTAAGCTAAGCCCAAGGTATATTGGACCATTTGAAGTACTTAAGCGAATAGGGGAGGTGGCTTATGAGTTAGCCCTGCCTCCAGGGCTGTCCGGAGTGCATCCGGTATTTCATGTGTCTATGTTGAAAAGATACCATGGGGATGGAAACTACATCATTCGTTGGGATTCAGTGCTACTTGATGAAAATTTGTCTTATGAAGAGGAGCCTGTGGCTATTTTAGATAGAGAAGTTAGCAAGTTGAGGTCAAGGGAAATTGCATCTATCAAAGTTCAATGGAAGAATCGACCCGTTGAAGAAGCCACTTGGGAGAAAGAGGTTGATATGCAAGAAAGATACCCACACCTGTTTACAGATTTAGGTACTTCTTTTCGCCCTCGTTTTTCTTATTATGATCGTTCGAGGACGAACGATGGGTAAATTGGTATCTATTGTAATGACCTGTTTAGTCGTTTTGAGCAACAGATGTTATTTCTGGAAAATTGGCTGAGACGACGGATCCCACGACGGACCGTCATGGGCACGACGGACCGTCGAGGGGGTCTCGTTTCAAAACACTTAGAAATTCTGAAAAATGGGTACTGAAATCGACTCTCTGAACTTCGTAACGGAATGGCAGTACGGACCGTCACAGGCGTGGCGGACCGTCACAGACTCTTTAAGGGAATTGAGTCTCTGAACTCTGTGACGGAGCAGCAGGACGGACCGTCGCAGGCACGACGGGCCGTCACAGGCTGCGTAATCCCAGGCTGAGTCAGATTTCCTTAATGTTTTAAGGGACGTTTTTGACTATTCCTGCTTTAATTATAAAGTTAGTGGGTTAATGTTAAAAGGTCTAACTACTTGGGGGTTAAAAGAGGTATCCTTGAGTAAATTAGTGGGTTATTATTGCCATCTTTTATTCTTAATTATATGCTAATTAGGGTAAAAGAAAGAGGGTTGGAATAAAGAAAATAGAAAGAACAAGAGAGGGAAAAACGATTGCTAGAGAGAGACGAACGAAGAGAAAAAACAAAAGCTTGGGGAATTTGCTTGCTTGATCACTAATCTTCGGTGGAGGTAGGTTATGGTTTTTATACTATTCGTAGTAAACTCTTAATAGCGAATGATATGTATTGGGTAGTGTTGTAAACCCTTCTATATGCTTAATTATGTGTTTGCATGTTGTGATTATATAATTGTGATAAAATAAGCATGATGAAGCTATTGAATTCTAAATCTTGAAAAAGAAACCCTAATCTACTTTGTTAATGATGATGCCTTAGTATAAAAGAAGGCTTGATGAACGAAAGTAGTGAGATTAGGGGATCGGGTGCCACGATTCGGTACCAGGATATTATATGAGGATCGGAGTGTCACGTTCCGACACCACGATAGTATATGGATCGGGTGCCACGTTCCGGTACCACGATAGTATATGGATCGGGTGCCACGTTCCGGTACCAGGATAGTATACGAGGATTGGAGTGTCATGTTCCGACACCAGGATAGTATATGGATCGGGTGTCATGTTCCGACACCAGGATAGTATATGGATCGGGGTGCCACGTTTCGGTACCAGGGTAGAATATGAATCGGGTGTCACGTTCCAACACCAGGATAGAATGAGGATCGGAGTGTCACGTTCCGACACCAGGATAGTATATGAGGAGCGGAGTGTCACGTACCGACACGAGAGGAATAAAGATAATGAATCTTGAAAGATGTTAATATACTCAATCTAATGAACCTAATTCCCAAATGAGTATGATGAGGAGGCGTGAGTCCTCATTGATGTGCTTGGTATTGTAACCAAGGGTTATGGTAATTGTGGAGTGCAGCAAACGTACCGTCGTCTTCAACTCAATCGCAACTCTAGCCAGTCTTCATTACTCCGGATATCAGGGTGAGCTAATGCTTCTAGCTTGGACTGGATCCTCCTCTTCATGTCTTGATGTCTTGAAGTTCCGGCATGGACTAGCTGTTTATATATTTTAGCTTCTTAGATACTCTTAAATTTAGTAATTTGAAGTAGATGTTCTTGTGATGATGACTTCTAGATTTTGGGGATAATAATAGTTATTGAGTTTTTTTTTTGAAGTTATTGAATTGGTTTTTATTAATGAGTTTAAGTCTTCCGCATTACTTTCTGTTGATATTATATTGAAATGTTAAGGTTTAGATTGGTTGGTTCGCTCACATAGGAGGGTAAGTGTGGGTGCCAGTCGCGGCCCGATTTGGGTCGTGACATAACAGATCTTCCAATGGAGTAGAATTCATCAATGGAATCCTTAGATGACAAACTCATTAATGAAAAAGTCCCAATAATCGAAATGGGTTGCTCAACATTGTTAAAAATTAGCTTTAATAGAAAGCTTCAAAATTTTGATGGTGTTCATAACTCCGATGAAGCTTTTAGAAGATGGTTGTAACACCCCATAGCCAAAAATCAATTTTTCAGAAAAATGTGCAGATGCAACCAATGGTGGCATTGATGGACCGTAGCCTGACCCATGGTCCGTCTTGCACAACCATCTATGGAATCAGAAACTCTCAAAAATTTCAGCCCAAAAAAATTACTAAATCTTGGACGATAAACAGACTTACGGTCCGTAGGTCAGACGACAGTTTGAAGTCCGTGACTGTGGATCAATACTCCCTTCACCTACTCTCTGACAAGAGTTACGGATGACCAAAACGGTCTGTAGGTGGAAAATATGCAGACAGTTAGGGGGAAAATGCAATTGGGTCAACTTCAAATAGTCACAACTCTTAGCACAAAATGAATTAGGTGTCACATGACCTACACACAAATAGATAATTGAATTATCTTTCCATAGCCATCAATCTTGCTTAAATCATACCTCCGAGTAAAAGTTATGACCATTTTAGTAAAGGCCTGTCGAACAGGCCCAGTCGATGTACCCAATGATGGGGCATCGGCCAGAGGATGAACCGTCCATCCTGGTTGTCGTTTGGTCCGACAGCAACTTATCCAGGGATCTTTTGGTCTTTTCCCACTTCATTTAAACCTTAAGTTACGTCAATTTGACCCAAATAATCTGATTTTAGTTAGTTTAAGCCTAGAAATATAATGAAAACATATCTAAGTCAAATCATTAAATCAAAACTTAGAAAATTAGAAGCAAGAGAGGAGAAAAACATCAAGAACCCTAGTTCAAGAACGCAACAAGTTCCAGCAGCTCCAGCCTCGAAACTTAAGTATTTTTCCGTGAATTTCATCATCAGGCATGTGAGATTTAACTAGTGGATTCCTTTCACCCATAGGGTCCCTAGTTTTCAGTCAGATTCTTGATTCCCATATCATGATTAGATCTAGAGTTTCTAGAACTTCATGAACTTATTAGTTATATGTTCCAAATCAGATTATCATGTTACTATTCAGTTTATTTCATGAATTTCAAAAACCTAGTTATTTATTTCTTTATTTCTTGAATCACACATGCTAGTTCAGATATTTCAGATATACATGACTCAATTATAAATGCATAATTAGCAGATTAATTGTTGCATTCTCAGTTTGCATGTCTAGTTTCGAGCTATCCAGTATTTTTAGAAACTCAGACATAATCAGTTAATTTACAGAATTCATTGGGAGTAGCATAATACCGAGTTGGACTAGCGTTTAGCGTACCCAATTAGTCCCAGAACTACTAGCCAAGTAGGTTGTAAGTCCCCTCTATTGGCAATCAGTTTAGTGATCACGCCAGCATGCCTTTATACATTTAACAGGGTATATTGGTTCCTCTCGATGGAGCGTATACATCGGAATCCACATTTAGCGTATGTGGTTTTATTATTGGTTATTAGTAGCTCCCACAGATTAGTCAAACTCTCTACATTAACCATTTATTAGTATATTCAGAATTTAATTTATCATGTCAAATTATTATACTTGCTTTTAAGTTTGTTCAGTTATATTTTATTTAAGTTTTCTCTATCCTACATGTTCAGTACCTTTCAAGTACTGACGCATACGTGTGCTACATCATCTCATGATGTACGTTCAGGTTCTCAATATCCAGATCATGCATAGAATGATTCCGATCTCTAGTTTAGCATATTCAGTGGTGATTCATCATTCTCCGAGGACAACATTTATGTGTTTCATTTCAATCTTTAGTCATTTAGTTTTAGTTTTTGCTAGATTTAGCTGGGGCTTGTCCTAGTATTTCTAGTCCAGTTTAGAGGCTTATTTCAGACATAGTTAGATTCAACTTAGTATTGAGTTGATATTTTCTTTGTATTAAACTCATTGTTTTCAAATATCTCAATTATAGAATATGGGTGTTCCCCATCTTTACAGATTTAATTATGATTTAGCTTCCGCTTTTGTTTATTTTCGTTAGTATGCTCATGATCATGCCAGCAGGGTTAGCTTGGGATCACTTGTGGTCCTAGGTTACGTGTTTGCGTCTCAGGGGTAGCTCGGGGCGTGACAAAACTTGGTATCAGAGCACTAGGTTTAAGTGTCCTAGGATGTCTAAAAAGCCACACTAAGTAGATCCTTTTCATGGGTGTGAAGTGCACCACATCTAAGGAGAGGGAGGCTATGAAATATTTTAGGAAAAACTTCACTTTCTTGTTACTCTTATCGTGCGTGAGGTATGATCTTATTCTTTATTAACTTGACGTTCTACATTTCAGATCATGCCTCCTCGTAGAGCTAACGCCAGAAATGCAAACGCAGCTCCTCCAGCCCCAGATCAGGAAGTCTCCAATGTTGATTTCAGAATTTCCATACAAATGTTGGCTAAGAGTATGACTAACCAAAACGATCGAGTTCATGCTCATGTGAATGAAAATTGTGGATCAGTAGGAGCAAGGGTCTGTGACTTTGTTAGGATGAATCCGCCTGAGTTCTTAGGATCGCAGACTAATAAGGATCTTCATAATTTCTTGGATAAGATCAAGAAGATCTTTGAGGTAATGCAAGTCACTAGGAATGATCGGATTGACTTAGCATCATACCAATTGAAGGATGTTGATCAAATTTGGTACACTCAGTGGAAGGAGAATAGGGGTGCAAATGCGGCTCCTATCACTTGGGACTACTTTAGTGAGACTTTTCTCGACAGGTTTTCCCAATGGAGTTGTGAAAAGCAAAAGCCCAAGAATTCATGAACTTAAGGCAAGGTAACATGACAGTCCAAGAGTATGGACACAAGTTTAACCAACTCTCCAGGTATGCTCCTCACATGGTTGCTGACTCCAGGGCTTAGATGAATAAGTTTTTTTATGGAGTGTCAGATTTGGTGAAAATTGAGTGCAGAAATGCGATGTTACTTGGAGATATGAACATCTCTAGACTTATGACTCATGCTCAGCAGGTTGAGGGTTATAAGCTTAGGGAACAGGCTAAGGAAAATAAGAAGGTTAGGACTAGGAACTATGACTATTCTCAGCAGAAATCTGGTGATGGAAATATCTCGCAGGGTTAGCAGAAGTTTTGGGCTCCAGCCCCTTCATCAGCCAGTGTTCCATCCTCCAAGAACAGGTATGACCAGAAGGGTAGACCACCAGTCTCTAAATCTCAGGGAAGTGTTTCAGGCACCAAGACTTACCCCACTTTCCCTAAGTGTGGTAAGAACCATCCAGGCGAGTGTATTGAAGAAAAAGAGGAATGTTTTGGGTTCGGTCAGTCTGGTCACAGGTTGAGGAATTGTCCTTCTAGACAAGGTCAAGGAGGTGGTAATGGTAGAGCTCAGTCTACAACTTCAGCAGCAGCAGCAAGTCGCCCAACTCAGCAAGGTAACTCATCTAGTATAGGTGGCGGTCAGCGCCAGAACAGGTTGTATGCTCTTCACACTCTCCAGGATCATGAAGGTTCTCATGATGTAGTCATTGGTACATTACGTGTCTTTGACCTTGATGTTTATTCATTGTTAGATCCAGGGGCTACTCTTTCTTTTTTTTAACTCTTTACATAGCAGTCCAATTCAATGTCAGTCCAGAAACTCTCTCAGAACCTTTCTTAGTCTCTACTCCAGTCGGTGACCCAATTATAGCTAGTCGAGTATACAGAAATTGCCCTATCACAATCTCTCAGAAAGTCACCTCAGCAGATCTAGTAGAGTTAGAATAATAGACTTCGATTCATTCTAGGCATGAATTTGTTACACTCATGTTATGCCTCAGTCGATTGTAGAACTACGATTGTTTGTTTTTTAGTTTCTAGACAAACCAATCTTAGAATTGAAGGGTAGTAGCTTAGCGCCTATGGGTCGATTTATTTCTTACCTTATGGCCAGAAAGTTGATATCTAAGGGTTATATCTATCATCTAGTTCGGGTTAAGGATACTAGCCTTGAAACCCTAACTCTTGGGTCAGTTTCAGTAGTCTGTGAATTTCCAGAAGTATTTCCAGAAGATCTTCCCTGAGTCCCTCCCGAAAGGGAAATCGACTTTGGAATTGATCTCCTTCCAAATACCCAGCCTATTTCTATTTCTCCTTACATAATGGCTCTAGTAGAGCTTAAGAAATTGAAAGAGTAGTTGAAAGACCTGCTAGATAAGGGCTTCATTATACCTAGTATTTCACCATGAGGTGCACTAGTGTTGTTCTTAAGGAAGAAAGATGGTTCTATCAGAATGTGCATTGGCTATAGAAAGTTGAACAAGGTCACAATAAAGAATAAGTATCCCATCCCCAGGATTGATGACTTGTTTGACCAACTTCAAGGTGCTAGACATTTCACAAAGATAGACCTCAGATCGGGTTATCATCAGCTTAGAGTCAGAGATAGTGACATTCCAAAACCAACCTTCAGAACTTGGTATGGTTATTATGAATTTGTAGTTATGTCGTTTGGACTAACTAATGCTCCTGAAACTTTCCTTGATTTGATGAACAGAGTTTTCAAACAGTACTTGGACTTGTTCGTTATCGTCTTTATTGATGATATCCTCATTTAATCTAGGAGTGAGGAACAACATGCAAGTCATTTGAGAGTTGTTCTGAAGACTCTCAAGGATCGTCAGTTATTCGCTATGTTTAGTAAATGTGAGTTCTGGTTGCAATCCATTGCTTTTCTTAGTCACATTTTATCTAGCGAAGGGATCAGAGTGGATTCTCAGAAGATAGAAGCAGTGAAACAGCGACCCATACCTACCTCTGCTACAGATATCAAAAGTTTCTTAGGTCTAGTAGGTTATTACAGAAGGTTTGTGGAAAGATTTTCATCCATAACCTCACCATTGACAAGGTTGACTCAAAAGATGATCAAGTTTCAACTGTCAGATGATTGTGAGAAAAGCTTTACAGAATTGAAAACACGATTGACTACAACTCCTATATTGAATCTATCAGAGGGTTCAGATGGTTATGTGATATATTGTGATGCATCCAGAGTTGGCCTAGGTTGTGAGTTGATGCAATGAGGTAAGGTAATAGCTTATGCCTCTACACAACTTAAGGTTCATGAGAAGAGTTATCCAACTCATGACCTCGTGCTTGCAGCAGTGGTGTTTGCACTCAAAATCTGGAGACACTACTTGCATAGTATTCACATAGATGTGTTCACTGACCATAAGAGCCTTCAGTATTTGTTCACCCAGAAAGATTTGAATCTTCGCCAGAGGAGATGGCTAGAGTTCCTTAAGGATTATGATATAAGTAGGCATTATCATCCGGGTAAGGCTAATGTAGTAGCAGATGCTCTTAGTAGATTATCTATGAGTAGTGTAGCCCATGTTGAGTAATAAAGGAATTCAGAAGCTTGCTCTCTTGGGAGTTTGCCTTATGAGCATAGAAGACAATGGTGTAAAAGTTCAGAATGGGGTAAAATCGTCTTTGGTAGTGGAGGTTAAGGTAAAGCAAGACAATGATCCAATCTTGCTTGAACTTAAGGGTGCAGAGTCCATAATCAGAGAGTGGAGGTTTTCTCCCAAGGTGGAGACAGTGTACTTCACTACCAGGGTTGATTGTGTGTTCCTGATGTGGGTGAGTTGAGCCAGCATATTCTTGCAGAAGCCCATAACTCCAGATATTCTACACACCCAGGTGCCACTAAGATGTATCGCGATCTGCAGGAAGTCTATAGGTGGAATGGCATAAAGAGAGATAGCAGACTTTGTGAGTAAGTGCCCCAATTGTCAGCAAGTTAAGGTAGAACATCATAAACAATGAGGTATGACTCAAGAGATCGATATTCCTACTTGGAAGTAGGATGTGATCAATATGGATTTAATCACATGGTTACCTCGTACTCACATACATCATGACTCAATTTGGGTGATAATTGATAGGATGACTAAGTCTTCTCGCTTATTGGTGGTCGAGACTACGGATTCGGCAGAGGACTATGACAAGCTTTACATTAACGAAATTGTGAGGTTGCATGGGTTTCTTTTGTCTATCATCTCAGATAGAGGTCCTCAATTTACCTCTCATTTCTGGAAGTCATTACAGAAAGGTCTTAGTACTCAAGTTAACCTTAGTACAATATTTTATCCACAAACGGATGGGCAGGCAGAGCGTACCATTCAAACCTTAGAGGATATGTTTAGAGCTTGTGTGATCGATTTCAAAGGTAGTAGGGATGATCACCTTCCTCATATTGAGTTCGCCTACATTAGCTACCACTCCAGCATTCAGATGGACCCTTATGAGGTTTTATATTGGCGTAAATATAGATCTCCTATTGGTTGGTTTGAAGTAGGTGAAGCAGCTTTGATAGGGCCAGATTCAGTCCTTTATGCTATGGAGAAAGTGCAACTCATTAGAGATAGACTTAAGACAACCCAAAGTCGTAAATCTTATGCAGATTTAAGGAGAAGGGAACTGAGTTACAAGTTGATGATTGGGTTTTTCTGAAAGTCTCACCTATGAAAGGGGTGATGAGATTTGGAAAGAAAGGGAAGCTCAATTCTAGATATGTAGGCCCTTACAAGATCTTGAAAAGGGTTGGCAAGGTGGCATATGAGTTAGAGTTGCCAGCAGAATTAGCAGCAGTGTATTCGATCTTCCACATCTCTCTCTTAAAGAAGTGTGTGGGTTACACAGTATCTATAGTGCCATTAGAGAGTGTGGCGGTGAAAGATATTCTTTCTTATAAGGATGTACCAATTGAGATTCTTGACCGTCAAGTTAGAAGGTTGAGAAATAAAGAAGTCGCTTCAGTCAAGGTTTTGTGGAGGAGTCAGTCCGTAAAGGGAGCTACTTGGGAAGCAAAAACAGCCATGAAAGCCAAGTATCCTCACCTTTTTCCTTCCGATTCCACTCCAGCTTGAAGTAATAGTTCCTCTTCAGTTTTCCAGTCATTCATACGTGAATTTAGTCTTAGAATCATGTCCCTCAGTTTGTCCTTACGTTTTTAGCGTATTTTCATGTTCTCGGAACTCAATTCAGTCAGAAACTCAGTTCTCAGTGTTTAGTAGTAGGGTTTGCAGCTTTCTCCCTCTATTTCAGCTAGTTTAGTCTTCATTCGAGGACGAATGTTCCCAAGGGGGAGATAATGTAACAACCCGTAGCCAAAACAAACCAAAAATCAGTTTTTCAGAAAAATTTGCAGGTGCAACCAATAGTGGCACCGACGGACCATAGCCTGAGCCACGATCCGTCCTGCACAACCGTCGATGGGATCAAAAACTCTCAAAAATTTCAGCCAAGAAAAATTGGTTAAGTCTTGAATGACAGACGGAATTACGGTCCGTATGTCAGATGACGATTCGTAATCCGTGACCGTCGATCAATACTCCCTCCACCTTCTCTCTGACAAAAGGTACGGATGACCAACACAGTTCGTAGGTGGAAAATTTGCAGACAGTTAAGGGGAAATACAGTTGGGTCAACTTCAAATGGTCATAACTCTTAGCACAAAATGAATTAGATGTCCCATGACCTACCCACAGATAGATGATTGAATTATATTTCCATAGCCACCAACCTTGCTAAACTCAGACCTTTGCGTAAAATATTATGCCCATTTTAGTAAAGGCATGTCGAACAGGTCTAGTCGACGGACCCAACGACGGGGCATCGGTCAGACGAGGGACCATCAGTCCTGGCCGTCGTTTGATCCGACAACAACTTACCCAGGGTTTTCTTGATCTTTTCTCACTTTGTTTAAACCTTAAGTTACATCGTTTTGACCCGAAATAATTAGATTTTAGTCAGTTTAAGCCTAGAAACATAATTAAAATATATCTAAGTCAAAACTTAGAAAATTAGAAGAAAGAGAGGAGAAAAAGCTCAAGAACCCTAGTTCAAGAACGCAATGCTTTCTAGCAGTTCTAGCACGAAATTTAAGTATTTTTCCGTAGAGTTTATCACCAGGCATGTGGGATTTCACTAGTGGATTCCTTTCACCCATAAGGTCCCTAGTTTTCAGTTAGATTCTTTATTCCCATATCATGATTAGATCTAGGGTTTCTAGAACTTCAAGAGAACTTCAAGAACTTATTAGTTATATCATCAAAATTAGATTATCATGTAATTATTCAGTTTATTTCATGAATTTCAAAACCCAAGCTATGTATTTCTTTAGTTCTTGAATTACACACGCTAGGTCAGATATTTCAGACATTTCCAATATACATGCCTCAGTTATAAATACATAATTACCAGATTAATTGTTGCATTCTCAGTTTGCATGTCTAGTTACGAGCTATCCAGTATTTATAGAAACTCAGACATAATCAGTTAATTTACAGAATTCATTGGGAGTAGCATAATACCGAGTTAGACTAGCGTTTAGTGTACCCAATTAGTCCCAGAACTACTAGCCAAGTAGGTTGTAAGTCCCCTCTATTGGCAATCAGTTTGGTGATCACGCCAGCATGCCTTCATACATTTGACAGGGTATATTGGGTCCTCTCGATGGAGCGTATACATCGGAATCCACATTTAGTGTATGTGGTTTTATTATTGATTATTAGTAGCTCCCTCAGATTAGTCAAACTCTCTGCATTAACCATTTATTAGTATATTCAGAATTTAATTTATCATGTCAAATTATTATACTTGCTTTTATGTTTGTTCAGTTATATTTTATTTCAGTTTTCTCTATCCTACATGTTCAGCACCTTTCAAGTACTGATGCATACGTGCGTTACATCATCTCGTGATGTAGGTTCAGGTTCTCAGTATCCAGATCATGCATAGAATGATTCTGATCTCTAGTTTAGCATATTCAGTGGTGATTCATCATTCTCCGAGGACAACATTATGTGTTTCATTTCAATCTTTAGTCATTTAGTTTTAGTTTTTGCTAGATTTAGCTGGGGCTTGTCCTAGTATTTCTAGTCCAGTTTAGAGGCTTATTTCAGACATAGTTAGATTCAACTTAGTATTGAGTTTATATTTTCTTTGTATTAAACTCATTGTTTTCAAATATCTCAGTTATAGAATATGGGTATTCCCCATCTTTACAGATTTAATTATGATTTAGCTTCCGCTTTTGTTTATTTTCGTTACTATGCCCATGATCATGCCAGCAGGGTTATCTTGGGATCACTTGTGGTCCTAGGTTACGTTTCCGCATCTCAGGGGTAAATCGGGGCGTGACAATGGCGGCAATCAAGCTCCACGACTAAGTATACCCATTCAGACTCGCTTTTGTTCAATTATAAAAAATAAGCACTTTGATGAAGATTTATAGCATCATTCAAGTAAATACAGATTAAGATCGTAGAATGCATCCTCAAATTTGTAAAATTAGTTTGTCACGATCAAAATAAGAGAGGAATGGGAAAGGAAAGTGAAAGTGAAAGTGAAAGAGGAAAATATAGATGAAATATTACAAAATAATGATTTTTTTCAAAAAAAAATGTAATATTACATGAAAGGCGCGTGCAGTTTCACCTTTTTGTATAAATTTGGGTGTGAATTTTTAAGGGGGTATATATTATACTTTTTAAATGTTCAGGAGGGTAATAGGACTCCCATAAAAAATAAGTGTATAGTTGAGAATTGAGTAATATATTGGGGGGGGGGGGGGGGTAGACCATTTTCTCAAATAATTTAATTACAAAATAAAATACAATACAAAACATAACATAATAATTTATTTACCACAACAATAATTTAGAACTTCGATAGGTCATCTTTAGATTTAGCACTATTTAGAAAAAAAATAGGTCATGATCTAGATAATTGTTGTGATTGTGATATAATATTATATTAAGTAAAAAATATGAAAACACAATTTTTATCATATGAAAGCTATATAAAGTGATAATTTGGGACAAAGAAAGAAAATCTTTATATTAAAAAAACACCCAAATAAACTTAATAGTTTTATGTAATATTTTGGGATAATGCCCAAGTACCCCCTCAACCTATGCCTGAAATCTCAGAGACACACTTATACTATACTAAGGTCCTATTATCCCCCTGAACTTATTTTATTAATAATTTTTTACCCCTTTTCGACCTATGTGGCACTATCTTGTGGGCCCAACGATGGTTGACTTTTTTTTCAAACTAGTGCCACGTAGGCTAAAAAGGGGTAGAAAATTACTTATAAAATAAGTTCAGGGGGTAATAGGACCTTAGTATAGTATAAGTGTGTCTCTGAGATTTCGGACATAGGTTGAGGGAGTACTTGTGCATTTTCCCTAATATTTTCTCTTTCAAGTATATATAATAAGTTGAATTATTGTCCATTTGTCCTATATGATACATTTTCCCCTTAATTTTTTTTAATAATTACTTATGATACATTTAAATGAGGAACTTTAAAATGATATATGTAAAGCAAATGGTATGACTGAACTTTCTACACATTAGAATTAAAAACAAAATTCACTTTTTCAGTCTTTTTAAAATTTATTTATCCCTTCAACAATGACTATTTATTTATTAAAAAATTTAATATCTTCAACTGATGTTTATTTGATTCATCATAACATCAAATATTAACACTTCTTGAAAGCAAAAAGATAAATTATAACATCAAATTTAAGATGATTGATTGAAGGATAAATGATAAGATGTTATAATTATCATCTTTCTTAACATGCTTAATGTTTGTTACTATATAATCTTGTTTGTAAGATACTGTAATGTTTTAGTTTTAGTAACTTATAGGTTTTAAATATTATTTTATAAATTCCGTGATATTAAATTTTTGTCGAGGCGCATGTGATTTTACTAGTAATATAATATTAAGGAGAGAAAAAAAGAATCTTTTTAAAGAACGAAAATAGAAAAGTTAGTTGTCTGAAAAAATAAAAAGTTTTATATTTGTAGATTAAAATAAAGTTCAGGAGATAACCTTAGGCCCTATCATCAATCATGGGCCATTTATTCTTGGAAATTGGAATAGATAAGTTCAGAACATTCTTTGTTGGAGGTCAATTCAATTCCTTGTTTTCAATATCTTCCATATATAGCTAGTTTCTATTTTTTCAGATTAACAGAGATGTGATAGAAAATGAGAAAACTTGTCCAATTTCCTTAAATCAGGAAAAAGACATGGTCTAGATGAGTAATGATCAGTACCACTCCTTAATGTAGCAACACACCATTAGGGATGTGAAAATCAAGATACATACTGTTAGAATATGTGTGTCCACTACCAGTCAACGGACCAAGTCCTTTGACACAGCAAAAACACTGCAGAAGATTAAACAATATGAAGAACACAACACAGACAGTTTACGTGGAAACCTCCTTGCTCAAGAGAGTAAAACCACGACTTGTCACACAAGATTTTAAACCGTTTTCACTAATCTTCACAAGAAAAAGTGAAATCCGATTACAACAACATGAAAAAAAGCTATTAATCTCACAACCAAGCAATAACTCTACTGCTGAAGAGCCTAAGCAGATCTCACTCTGCCCACTAAGCTATCACCACAAGACAATTTAGGATTCAACTAAGCAACACACAAGTTGCCCACTAAATCACCACGCTTCGGATGACTTAGGATTTTTACTAAGCAACACACAAGGTTGTCCACTAAATTAGTTTGACTCAACTAACTTAGACTTTTCAACTAAACAAAGAATTTGAATCCTTTATAGAGTAGGAACAGATCTACAATGTAAGCATGGAAGAAATAATCCTAAAACAACTAGGTAGCTTGCAGCTCTATCAGGTCCCTGTTGCTCTTAGGATGATCCTTCTGAAGATGGCCTTTGCTTTTTGAGCTTTTGGATTTTTGAAATACAGAATTTTGTTTGCCAAAACTTGTGTTTGTGTTGTTGGAGAAGGGTCTATATTCAAATGGACACAAGCTCTTGGGACGAGGCTATTGGCTGAGAACCTGCTGTCGTGAAAAGTTGTGCACCAACCTCTCAGAGTTGGCAGCTTTTGGCAGCTGTCTTTTAATCCTTTTCTCGTGCTCAGACTTTTCGGGATCAGGTCCCTTGCTGCGTTCTTTGATGCTTGAGTTCTTGACAAAGAATTGATGTGCTCTCTCTCTCTCTCTTCTTGAATGAACTTAATATGTTGTTTGTTATGTTGAAAGTATCAACCATTGGACAAACAACCTCCTTCATTCTGATTGGTTCAGTACATTGGCGCCTCACCTACCACTGACAAGACAGGTTTACAGTTGTGCACCATTATGTATCAGATGGGGAGAAATCTGTCAGGGACCAGGTCTCTGCATTTGTGAGATACTGAAACATACAATTTTGTCCGCTCTTCTTATTGGTATAGGATGCTGCACTTTTTCCCTATCACCTAACATGACAGCTTTTACGGTTGTACCCCATTTGTATCTGGACGAGATCACTCTGACAGAGACCAGGTCCCCACATTTGTGAGAATCATACAAAACACCTAGAATATAACACATACACTTGATTTGACTAAGGGTGATACATTGTCTTGTCAAGTTGTCATAGTTTGAAAGTCGAACACAAATAGCAACATTGCATGTCAGGGAAACTATATATGCAACAATATATATTCTCACTTCACTCTCGAAAACCAAATCATACAGAAAAAACAAACACCAAAAAGCTAGGAATGAGTTGATGCTATAATCAAGTAAATTAAAAGTAACCCTTTGACTACTCTCTTAGATAGGAAAGAAACTGAGAATTTCGAACACACAGAATTTAGTATTGTGTATGATCTGGTAGTCTTTTCTCTATAACATTTGGATTGATCAGGAAATGGAATTTCTCCATCTTCTCGGGGTCTTCCTTGTCGGTTCTGCATTTGGGGCGTGTGGACTGTTTTCTTGCGATTCTAAATGTGTCATCTTTGTGAGCTTGCTTAACTTTTTCCATCCTGCAGTCCAACCCGATCCTTGTTTTGGTTTTGTGATCTTATCAAACTGTTTTTGCAAGTTTTCCATGTCATTTTGTAGTTGAACATACTTAGCTTTCACAGTATCGAGTTCAAATTTAAGAGTGTTGATGTCTTTTTTGGCTGTAGTCCATCCCTCTTGAAATGATTGTGGTGTTGCTTCGAGCAATGTTTTGCGGTTTGATACTAGGGGTTGGTAATGAGATTCTCCTGCATCTTTCAGTGAACTGCTGGATATTGCATTGCTGATCTTTACCTGCTCAGAAAAGAGGACTTGCACCACTACTCGTAGTGGAAGCCTTTCGTTCTGAGCAGCGTGCATGCAAGCATCAATAGACAGTTTTTGGCAATCCATCACCCTGCAGAGCCGCTTTCTTTCGTGTTCTGACAGAGTTGGATGGGCCTGTACTCATGGTGTATACATAGTAAGTTTTTGAAAAATTAGGTTACAAATAACACTAGCAAATAATGTAGGCTCAACAAAGGTAACTTCAGGAAATAATGATACAAAAATCAAGTACCTTAAGATACGAATCAATTGCACGATACAATCCATCATCACAAGTTCTTGCTGATTCTGGTAAAGCCTCAGCCAAGACCTGAAATTTTGTCAAGGAAAGGTTTCGATCTCTGGATACTTCAGTGAGATAACTGTCTACAAGCTTTGCGACTCTCATCTTGGCGTTGAGATTAGCACCCCTTTGATTTGCATCATGCATATGCTTATCAGAGAATGAACTTCTACTAGGGCTTGAACTTTCTGTTTGCTCTTGAACTAAGAAATGTTCCAAAAGCCTCTGAACAAGATCAACATCATACAATGTCTCACTTTTATTGTAAGACGGTATGAGTAGATCAGCTAAGGTAGCCTGCTCAAACTGCATCCCGACTCGTTTCTCCAATTCTGTTACAAGTGCTGGAGCCACTTTCAGCAGGTTTGCCATTCTCAAAAGACGTAGAAGGAAGCTACACGAGACGCTGTCCTTCTGTTGTGGGATTATGCTAATTAGGCTTTCGATAATCATCCTCTGATCTTTGGCTTGAATAGTTGGTACTTCCTCTCTAGATCCTGACACTATCATATGAAGACCTCCTTTCCAGCTACTGCTGCTACTGCCATTACTAGTACTGCTGTTGCTACAATCATCCAACGATCCGGATCCTTCTTTAATTAGCCCCGGGATCCATTTAGTAGCATAGTGCATAAGAACAGCACCAATCAGTTCATGTCGCATGCCTTTTACCTTAATAGCAGTAATGACTCTGACAAAGTGATCAATCCTGAGAATAGAGACATCCTCGAACCACCAATCAGGGGGTACTAATTGCTGGTTTCTGCTCGGACTGGAATCCTTCATTTCATTCCATTTAGGGCTGGAAACACTAGTAGGTAGTCTGCCAGTGTATTGCCATTTTATTCCTTTTGGATTGGCACACGCTTTCCATGCAATTGACTCGCTGCATCTTCGAACAATTTGAAGGTTTTCAGCCCATGGTGATAACCTTTCACAACTCTTCAACACCAGTATAGAGTCCCTCCATGATGATAAAACGACATAACTTAGAAAAGCTTCAGTCTTGAATATTAGATTGCCTTCTTCTAAGTCCTCAGTCATTTCTAAGTACTCCGCTGCACATCGTAAACCGGAGATATTGGTTGCTGTGAGATCAACAGCAATTCCATAACAGAATTTTGCAGCTAACTCAAATGCCTCCCATCCACCTGGTAAGTCATTTAAAGCTATTCTGCTCAATTCTTCATCCCTTGTTTCATATATGATTCTGTTCATCTTTCCACTTCTAGAAAGCAAAGGATACTTTTTTTTTTTTTTGAAAAAAAAAGTATCAGTTAGTCATCTAATTATTTATGTAAGACATTGAGGAGAGGTTTAGTATGTACCTTATGTAAGTGGAAACTAACATCTCCAATTTGAACTAAAAGGTCACTGGGAATATCAGTTGCTACATACCTATTAATAATAACACATTTAAATGGAAAAAACAGACACATTACATTATGTTTGAGAAAGTTAAAGTAATAAAAAGTTCATACCAAGACTGTCCTTTTTGCTCAAAACCATCAGTCTTGACCCCATGTTTGGTGTTGTTGAGAACACCATTTCCATAGTCTCTACCACTAACAGACTCACTTTCTGATTCCCACATTGTGAGAGGTTCTCAGAGTTTTCTGACACAAAGTACTTCAAATAAAGAGAGGGAGAAGATAAGCTAGTAGTAAAGAGGAAGAATTTCACATGGGGATATTTGGAATTATGTAAAATTGTCGTTTTTCACGACAATTTTCAAGGCCCTCTTACAACCTGTGAAGTAATGGGCATAATACTCAGCTGTTCCTTTTCCATCTCTTCACTAATAATTCAACTTCTCTAATTCTTTAAACTCTGTCACATAGGGGTGTAACAGAGAGGGCATACGGCATCTAAATACAGAGATAGGATCCGGAGATGTATTAGCGACAAGATAGTCTAGAGGGAAGTGATTTATTCGAAAGAGAATTTGTCACGACCCAAAACGGGTCGTGAATGGCACCCACACCTACCTCCTTAAGTGGCGAACCAACACATCTAAACCCCAACATATACCAATACTTCAATTATAAATAATATAAATAATGCGAAAGCTCCAAAAGATACTAAGCAACCAATTTAAATAAGTTTCTAAAGTTTAATATTTATCATCCCAAAATCTGATAGTCATCACATCAAGGACATCTAATCTCCAATACTATGTCTAAGAATATCGAATACACTAAAATAAAGAATAAAATGGTATGTGTCCGAAAGTATAGGACATCATGTCGTGACCGAGAGAATCCAACACGAGCTTTAATGGATAGCTCACCCTTTAACTTGATATGCGGGAGGCTGGCTAGAGCTGAGGGAAATCAGAAGTCATAGGTACACTCGCTGCATTTCATAAAAGGAAAACAAAGAAGAAAACAAGTAGGACTCAGTACGAGGCAACATGTACTGAGTAAGTATCATCGGTCAACCCAAAATAGTAACTAATATACAAAGAATAATAGTATGAACTCAACTATAGCACTTAACATGTGATAAGCAACAAACAACATGAACAAGTGTCAATAACAATAAAGTAAGCACTTATTAAGTCAACGGTATCAAGATCACACATGAGGACTCATGCCTCCAAACCAAACCATTTTGGGAGTTGAGTTCTTTGAGATTGAATAACTTCCATTAATTTACCATATTTTCCTTCAATATTATCGTGTCGGAACGTGACATTCCGATCCAAAAATACTGTGTCGGAACGTGATACTCCGATCCAAAATACCGTGTCGGAACGTGACACTCCGATCCAAGAATACCGTGTCGAAACGTGACACTCCAATCCAAAAATATCGTGTCGGAACGTGACACTCCAATCCAAGAATACCGTGTCGGAACGTGACACTCCGATCCAATTATACTATTGATTTGTCCTTTATTATCACCGCTTTCAATTCATTGTTATATTATTTTCATCAAGCCTTCTTTATTCAAGGCATCACTTCGATAGATAGGATTAGAGAATATAAATTCTATGGTCTCAGGATTTCAGAACAATCACAAACCACACAACCAAATCACACAGTCAAGTACATAGAGAACTTCACAATATCATTCCAGGCATATCAATCACTATTAAGAGTTTGCTATCAAATAGCATAAACCATAACCTACGTCCACCGAAGAATTGAAGTCAAGTAACTACTTCTCCAATGCCTTTCCTTTCCTTATTGCCTCCGAACCTTTCCAATCTATCAAGTATATATATGCATAATTTGTAAGTTAACGAGTCTATAAACACTCAGATTATTCTATATTTAGCCTAGACCTAAAAACTCACCTAATTATAAAATCAAATTCCTAAAGTTCAAACTAAGGGTAGGTCTTAGTTCCCCTAATTAAAATAACTTTAATGAAATATAAATAATTCCATACACCTAACATTTAATTACCTATTTTAATATACTAAACTCAATTTATAAGAGGATGATACGCAGTTTAATTCAAGATCAAGCACTGGTTTCGAACTCTAGTGGCAAAACGTCTAACCCAATTTTACAACTTAGCAATTCTTCTCATCTAATACCTTCTTATCCAACCATAATTAATTTCATACTTCAATGTATAAAATTATAACATATAATAAGGTATAAAATATTTTAATGTCTAAAAATTTTAAGTTACTGGTGCCAACCCAGTGACAGTAAGTTTTTCCACATTCACATCCATACCTTAATCTTCCAATTTGTTTACACATTAATGATTAATGGCTGCCTAACTTTTTTAATCAACAATTAGACTTAAACCTATCTCGTAGAAATTTAGCATACACCTGAACATTTATAGTTTTACAAGAACTAATATATTCTTTCCACCAATCTGTATGTTACGAATTTATAAAGAAACTTACCGCTAAACGAATCCACGCTTAATCTTTAATGTAGCTGAACAGGTAAGCCGTCTTTCTCAGTGTTCTTCTTTTTTCCTCTTTTCTTCTACAGATTATTTGTTACCCTAATTATTATACTCATATAATTATAATAGTGATAAAAGTGACCCACTATTAATTATAATATTATTTCTTAACCATTAACTAAATAAATTAGTAAAACTACCCCACCAATTTCATAACTATAATTATGAATAGTCCAAAACACCCACTTAAATCTATCAGAAAGTATTTTCTAACATAAAAATTTCTAGTGCCCAAACCGACTACACGGGTTGTTACAATAGATATCAATTTACCCATCGTTCGTCCTCGAACGATCAAAGGAAGGCAAGGCAAGAATGGATAGTTATCTCAATGATTATTCCAAAATATTAATACCCATTGTCTCATCTCAATAGTATCAAAAACTAGAGATCTACACCTCCCCTCATAGAATGTCTCTAATATAATTGCACACATACTTGGTTTATCAAACTCCACATTCATTGAAGTCAACACTCTTAATAATAACAAAACGTATAACTACATCGATCATCTACCTTACTCTCAAACTATCATTAGTATCTAAGTATGCTTATCAAATACATGTTCAAACTATGGCTATCTCTTTCTATTTAAGCATTTCCTGACAGATACGAGTCCCAAATAAGGCCTATAGCACTAATTTCAAATGTGATAGTACCTTTTCATTGAGACAAAACTATTAAATCACACCCAAAGTCAACTCTACATCACTTTCACATACCATGCTTAAGGTACCATTTTAAACCAATATATATATCATGCCAAAACTTAGGAAAATTCTTTGTCACTCAAACTATTCTGTATACTATAAGCTCATAACCTCTATTAACCATCAAATGTCCATGTAACACACCTTAACATTCTATGAAGTCCCATCAATAGAGTAGTATTAACCCAACTTTATTATTAATAACCATGTAGAATTATATCTCACCTTTTACATCATTCTTAAGTCTTCTATCCTAATTTGAGCAATCTAACCTCATTGTAAAATACTAAAATTTTCATACCTCATTATTTGTCACCTAAACCAAAACTCTTTTTTTTAGAAGTCGATGATAAACTCCTAGTAAGTCTGTACCGAACTAGTTCACATCTCACAATTATATCTAAACTCATAGGCAAAAATTAAAACAACCATCAACTACACCCCATTGATTTATGCGAGAGGTCTTATTCTATCACTCTTCTCAAATTCTTTTCATGGTGCAAATTCTAAATATCTCGCTCCTTCAATATATCAAACTCTTGTTTATCTAGCTTGCTTACCGATCTCATGTTTTACTAATAATCCATGACATTTTACTTCACACTCTAAATCAAAACTCCGAGGGTAAACCCTTCCTTAGATCCTTTAACAATCAAAAGTAACAACTTTATGGTCCAAAGCATGCATAAATTCTTTCACGTGCTCAATAACGATGCAATCAATTGTTTTTCATCTTACTAATTCATACCTTGACAAAATATACCACCAGAAATTCAGACTTATAACAAAAAAAAATAATTTGAATTATAAGTCCAATTGTGTAACACAATGCCCTTAATTATCTACATTTGCTTATACTTTGAAGATTTTTACGAATCACCTTATCTTAGCTTATCATTGATTGCCTCTCCACCAACCATACCATATGCTTCACTAAAAATCCAACCCTACTCATTTCTAAATTCAACAGTACAACAGAACCTATCATCTCACTCAAGTTGAACGTTTGTACACTTCTCTCTTAAGTTCTATTCAATAGCTTTTAACCAAGCGGATTAACCTGTTATGCTATTACCTTAACCAAAACAAAATAGATGAAATCACGCAATTTTGAACCCAATTCTCGATCCCTTCGAAGATACATTTTTAGTTCTTACAATCAGAGAAAATAATTCTGCTCTCACTTATTTTTCTTAAGGCTACACATCCCACAAGTTTTATCTTATTTTAGTTATGATTCCAGCTCCTTTAAATTATATCCGAGTGTGCCCTAAATCTCCTAAAATTTATCATACAACCACATTACTCACTAAATAGTAGAAATATCAACCTTAGATACTCGCAAGTTTTTATCACCATACAAAATTTATTTGACCAATAATTTGTATTCTATAATTTGCATCTCCGTCACCATCCATCACTTACTCCTATCACCATCATGTATTAGTAAGCCCTTTTCATCACCACAAAGTCAAAATTTTTTTCCTCAACATGACACCTTAAACTCAGATATAGTAATCAAAATGAAGGGACTAACAAATTTTGTATTCATTTTCTTACTAAAATCTTCATTTTACTTCACCCAAAGTATACCCACTAGGATTTTCTTTCCCTATAAGTCTGTCATGCTAGTATTAATCTACCTTTTGAAGCTTAAGATAAAACCATCAGTCCTCACTCAAAACCCTCAGGATACATTGCACAGTTTAAGTTATGTTAATATTTGTACCAAAGATCCACCACTAAAGATTTTCTTTAAAATAATGTTCAACCACTAAAATTTTCCTTTAAAATAATGCTCAATCTAAGTTCGTGTAGTAATAAACTAGTTGGTTTCTCAAATGTGAATGCAACACTAAATCTTATTATCTGACCATGTCATACAACTTGTAACTCCTTTAGTAATTAGTATTCATACTTGATAATCGACGTACCTGTTTCCACATAACCCTAGTACTGTCACACCATGAAAGTCCATTAGATACCTTACTAGAACACATCATACCTGTCCATAATATCGTACCCAAATAGCCCACATATTTCTACCCATTGAATAATTGCAAAACATTATTGAATATGTTCTCTCTCTAGACCAAACAATTTATTTTACTTCTTAGATCAATTCAATAACAAAATAACACACTTCCTAACTCTAACCAAGTAAGCATCGATGACTTTCTCGAATATACCCTCACTCTATGAAGTCATAGTAGTGTCTTTATTAACCGACACTCGACATGAGACTACCACCACATTTTGCGATCGAGAAAATATATCTATTTCTAAGGACATTTTTTTTTCTTTCTGTTGTTGCTATTTCAACTTTAAATACTCTAGTAGTGCCCATATTTGAAATAGAGTGAAGAAGTTCAGATACCAATTTGTATCACCTAGATACCAATTGGATTCAAGTAGTAGCACGAAAGAAAGAAAGAAATGAGCTTTCCTAAAGTCCTATAGCTTCTCGAAGAAAAGTAAAGGCGTCCCCTTACCGTTCCGCAAGACTCTACTAGACTTGTCCTTGTGTGATGAGATCAACGAACTTAACGCTCTAATACCAAGTTTACCGTGTCGGAACGTGACACTCCGATCCAAGAATACCGTGTCGGAACGTGACATTCCGATCCAAAAATACCGTGTCGAAACGTGACACTCCGATCCAAGAATACCGTGTCGGAATGTGACACTCCGATCCAATTATACTATTAATTTATCCTTTATTATCACCGCTTTCAATTCATTGTTATATTATTTATAGTTGAACTATTGGTATATGTTGGGGTTTAGATGTGTTGGTTCGCCCACCTAAGGAGGTAAGTGTGGGTGCCACTCACGAATTATTTTAATTTTTTCAAAATAATTATGGGTAAAGATGTGTATTTGGGTAATTTTTTCAATTTAAATTTAGTCATTCTTAATTCATTCAAACCTTAATATACTTCAAAGGATCTTCAAATAGATCCTAATTTAATCTCTATTTTTATCCGTTTTAAGATTATTTATTTATATTTGTATAATGTATGTTTCTTATGAATTAATATCTATTTTATATCTTTAAAGATTTATATGTTCATATGTAATTTTTTTTAACAAAAAATAATATTATAGAGTTGAAATTCAAATTGTATTTATAAAAGGTAAATAACATGTTAAAATCATTGAAAATAAAAACATCAAATTGACAGGTCATGGCCAATTTGATTTTTATCACATTTGAGTCTAACGTAAATTTGGACGGGTCATAATTCAACTCGTTTTCTATTTTAACTCATTTTAAATATCTCCAGTTTTAATTTAAGTTGCTCATTTGACACTTCTACTTTTCCATTTTAAAAAGAATGACGTTTTTTTTACAACGCTATAATCTCAATTTTCCACGTAGTAAATTTAAAACTGCAACATTAAATTAACATTTTTATATTTTAACATAACTTTAATTATGACAAAATAAAATTTACTTTCAAATTCAATATCAAGTCAAATTAGAACATTTTTTTAAACCAACTAAGAATTTCTGTTTACTCCGATATAATTCATGGACCTGTTGCATTCACAAAACATTCATTCTTATAAGAGAAAAGTAACAAAAAATATTTAATGCCGTAGGTGTACTACTTCGACAAATATAGTATTCATTAAGTTTATTCTCTATTATTATAGGAGAATGGACCACATTCTTTCATTTCATACCGCAAGTGTTAATCATAATCTAAAATTATTTGTGTTTTTCTTTCTTGTATATTGTTTATCTGTGAAATTCCCAATGACTTGCCATTTGTTTATGGAAGAGATATATTCGATAGAGGATTCTTGCTTATGCTATCGAGATTATTACAAGGTAGGTACGGTGCTATTGTAACTAGGGACGGATCCATGTATATGGGTGGGTTGTCATGGCTCCAAGTGACGTCGGTTAAAATTTATATAGATTGGTCCGTACTTATAAAGAGTGATAAGATATTTATCGCCATTATTCTATTATCTTTGGATAAGTGTTGCTATAAGTTTTATGAACATATATAAAGAGTGTTAGATAATGCTACAAACATATTTTTAATGACAATTAAATTACTACCGTTTATTAATTGTTGCTAAAGATATTTTTCTTTATAGGATAAATTAGTGAAGTAGTCAAAAATCTTAACATAATTATTAAAAACATCCATATTTTAAAATTTTTAGTAAAAATGTCAATATTTAGAAAATATTGTGTATCCTAATTTAGACTCTATTTTATCTCATCTTAATTATACATTTTCCAACTTTTCTCTCTCACTGATTTCACTTTTTCAATATTTCTTCATCTTTCAACTCTCACTTCTCTTTTCCGTTCTTTTTAATTTTTTTCTTCAAAATTAGAAAATATATCTGTAAAGATATTCACAACAATCATTTTGATTTAGGTATGCATCTTCATCCGATTTTTAATTTATTTACTATTTTTTATGTTGAAATTTCAAAAATTTTGTTTGTAGTTGAGTATTAAATCGACCAACTTCGTTTAGGGTTTGAAAATCATAAAATCACTCTCTCTAATGGCCGAATCTAAGAGGATTACAAGAGGTATGCAACTTAACCAACAATTTTCTAGCGATTTTTCATCTTTTAATTTATATATTACTCAAGAAATAACGGATAATGTAGGATCAGCTGCTAAAATAACGGAAGAGAGACGATCAAAGAGTTGACGTTTGCATCTTTTTCTATTAATAAAAGAAAGAAAAATTTAGTGTAGAAGATATCGAAAACTTATTGAAGACCAAATTGAGGAAGAACAATTTTCTATTAGCTTGTTTTGTATTTATAGTTTTTTTAAGAATTTGATATTCTTTCTCAATTTGTATTCAAATCACTATGTATGCTATCAATATTTGAATTTATTAAAAATCTCATGTTGCATAGTTTATAAATCTTGTATTTGTTTCTAATTTGTATTCATCCCAAAGGTATGTCAACTAGTTATGTATTTTATTTATAGAAAGAGTAACTTTCTATTAATTTATTTTGTTTTTATAGTTTTTCTTCAAATTTTTGTATCATTTCTCAATTCCTATTCAAACTACTTTGTATGCTATTAATATTTGTATTCATTCAAATATCATGTTGCATAGTTTATGTATCTTATTTGTTTCTAATTATATTCATCTCAAATGTAAGTCAACTAGTTATGTATTTTATTTAAGAATGATTGCAACAAATATTCTCGTATTCTTTCTCAATTTTATATTTCATTCTCACTTTTCCATCATATTATTTTTATAGTTATTCACCATTATACAAAATATAATATAAAAACTAGAAAGAATACATTACAAATAATATACATATTGAAATGAATACGACTTAAAAAGGAAATAAAATTTTAAAGAGAAAAATAAATATTGAAAAAATATATGAATACAAATATGCTTCTTAAATAACTACATATTTATTTGAGATACAAGTTTCATTATACAAAATACAACATGAAAACTATAATGATACAAATACAAATAGTATACATATTGGATGAATACGATTTCAGCAAGGATACAAAATTTTGAAATATAAATAAATACATTGAGATAAGTATGTCAAATAACAAATAAAACTATATGTGTACAAATTTCTATAATGTATTATCATAAAGTTTCATAATAACAATTAGTGAAAATTGAATATTGAATTTTTCAATTCCGTGATTTTCATAACAATAATTAGTAAAAATTGGATATTGAAAATTTTATAGATGTGGTAATTCTTTAATTCCTAGATTTTCATAACAATAATTAGTGAAATTGGGTATTTATCTTGGTAAATAAAAGTATTTAGAAACCAAAAAATAGAGAAAATTGGATATTAATTTTTTTAGAACAATGGTGAAAGGAGTGTTTTTTAGAACATGGTGAAAGAACAAGAAAGAGATGAAAGTTGGTTTATTTTGATAAAATGTAACAGATGAGATTTTTAAGTATTTGTTCCTTTTTAAAAAAATTCTCTCCTCTAAATTCCTCCAATCTATTATATAAAAATTTTATTCTTTAAATAAAAATAAATAATAGAAGGATAAATAAGATACTTAACAAATTAAAATTTTGATATTTTTATTAAATATTAAAAGTGTTACTAATGAACCCTCTTAAATGTTAAAATATTGACATTTTGAAATTTCTCTTTTTTATATAATATAAGTTTTGTCATTCATGAATCAAAATCTTTAGTGGTGTGACTGGCCGTGAAAGGCAGAGTCCACCACTGAGGGTTTGAAACCCCTTTCGCAAGACTTAAGTTTTTTACCCTTTAGTTTTTCCTTATTTGCTACTCCATTATTATTTATCAATCCAATCGACTATCTTTTGTTTTGATTAATTCTTAAATTTTAGAAATATTTTATCTTTCATTAAGTATATTTTTCATAATATTAGCATTGCGTGTGTATTTTATATGAATTATCAATCGGTATCAAATTTTGAACATCGTATAAATAATAATAAAAATATATTTTAATTTAAAATAAATAGATAAATGTTATAAAATGATGTATATTATTATGTTAGAGTTTTTTGAATTTAAAGGGTTTTTTTCCCATCTTTTATGTCATGCTAAGAAAGTTGAAGTTATAAACATTTTTTATAGTTTCTCTTTAACTGTATATCTTAAGCGAAGACGACTGAGTTGAAGCTATAATATTTTTATATTTTTTCTCAACTATATATCGATAATAACACATAAAAACAATGAAATATGAATATAACAAAGTAATGATATTAGATAATTTATACAAGTTTGAATTTTTTAAGGTGGAGCAATTTCTAATTCTTTTAGTGTTTTAGAGAAGATGATGTCTTAATTGCTATCAAAAGAATTGAACAGACTTATATATCTTTAATATTAGAATATCTAAAAGAAAAAATTATTAAATATACATATTTAATCAAGTTACTTATAAATATTAGTGAATAGAAGTAATCGTTCCATTTATCCTATTTAAACAAGTGACATCTAGGCCTGTTTATGGTAATGATTAGAAAATTAAATTGAATCGCAATTCGAATCAAACTGATTGAAAAAATTAATATTTGGTTTGATTTGGTTTAAATTTTAAAAGTTGATACTACTTAATTTGGTTTTGGTTTTACTCCAAACCGAACTGATAAATTAGATATATAAATTTGGGAAAATGTACAAGTATCCTCCCAGGAATATGATCAAAATCCCAGAGACAGACCTTAACTAAACTAAGGTCCTACTATCCCCTAAACTTATTTTTTTTTAATTTTATATACCTTTTATCTTACGTGGCACACTCCATGACTCCACGCAATTGAGGCGCGGGATAGATATTTGGATGTCATGTAAGTCAAAAAGGTGCACAAAATTACAGAAAAAAATAAGTTCAGAAGGGTAATAGGACCTTAAGAATAGTTAAGGTGTGTCCTGAGATTTCGGTCATAGTCTGGGGGATACTTGTGCATTTTTTCTATAAAATTTTTATTTATTAATATAGTATTCATAAATAAAATATAAATATTTTGTTAAATCTTACTTAACTTAAGTTTTTGACTTAACCATTTTCTCAAGCCCAACGCTTTAGCCCAACTATAATAAATATAAGTCCAAGTCCATCAAAATCTATTTTAATTTTTACCTACCCTACTTCACATAAAATAATCGCATTTTTTCTTAATTGAATCACTTTGTTCGTATAATGATAACTCGAATCTTGCTTTAATTGGACTGACAATTGCTTTTCTGTAGATTGTTCATATACTAGGGGCTTGTGTTTATCAAGATACATATCACTCTACATATCATTCAACTTTCAACTTTAATTTTTAACTCAAAAGTAGAGGTCTACATGATCGGTTTAGTACGGGTTTTTCAAATATCAAATCAACCTATTCGTGTTAAACTTTCAAATTTATGAATTAAAACCAAACTAATAAATTCATATTTTTTCAAATTTTCAACCTCGGGTTGGTTCGAGTTTTTAAAATACCAAATCAAACCATTGTGTCGAATTTTTAAATTTATAAATCAAACCAAACTAATGAACTTCAGATTTTTCCAAAATTTTGGATCTTTTTTGATAAAATTTGCATACAAACATATAATTACCTTGTGCTCCAAATATTTCAATAGTCCAATCAAAATATAATTATCTAAGCTGTTTCTCGAAAAATAGCACAAAATATGAGATGAGTATTGATGACACAAAAATATTCAATAAAAAATAATAATGAATCATCATATGAAATAAATATTGTAAAGTCATAATGAAAATAATCATAATTTAAAAGTACTAAATCATGCTAAAATAAGTTTAATAAGTAATATTCGTTACATTACTAAATATTTAAAGAAATTAAAATTAGATTATGTATTTTAATTGTCTAAATCAATATAAAACTAAAAATAAATATTCAATATTATTGTGATTCTTAGTGTTGAATTGATTTTCTTTTTGCATTAGTATTAATTTGATTTTGATTTAAGCTTTATTATAATTATCAATATATATTAACTATAAACTTTATTAGACCATTCCCAATTCTATGTTTTAAACTTGAATATTATAATAAAAGATAAAAACTATGAAATAGTATTAAGAAATATTTAAAATGATATCAAAATAAATATTTTTATGTATAAATAAAATTTTAAAATTACATATATAATGTTGGTTTGGTTTGGTCTTGCGATGACTTTTTTAAAGTGAAATCGAATCAACCCAAATATAGTCGGAGTTTTTTTCCAATACCAAACCAAATCACTAGTCGATTCTTTTTTGTTTGACTCAATTTACGATTTGATTCAATTTTCGATTTGATTTTGTACATCCTACTCAAAAGTTACTCACAATAAGTCATTCCTAAATGATTGCTTGCAAAGTCACTCAACTACGTCCATTATGCTGATTGACATAGTATAAACCTGCATAATAAGCATTCAAAAAGCAGTTCACATAAAAATTTCCACGAAAATGTGAGTTGCAAATACTACTTGGTATCACTCCTTTTTTGACATTTTTTTAAATGAAAGCAAATCATGACTAGGAGTTGCAAATGAGCGAATCTAGTCGAATATGAGTCGATCAAAAAATGAATAAGTTACTCGATTCGACTCATATTTTAAATGAGTAAAACGAGTTTACCCAATGGATAATATGGATAACCATATTACCCATATTATATTAGAGATCTTATTAAAAACATTTTTTAAAAAAAATTATCACTTAACTCCACCCCTACCAGCCCCCACCCCCTCTCAAAAAAATGTAAAAAATAAAAAATTCCACCCAAACCCACCCCCACCCCTATCCCCTGACACCACCATCCCAAAAAAAATTAACAATTTTTTAAAAAAATTCATTAAGTTTTTTTTAAAAAAATTACCAGCCCCCTACACCCTACCAACCCCCTACTACATCCATCCAAAAATAAATAAAATAAAAATTATTTAAAAATATTACGACACCCCCTACCCACCCCAGCCCCTTCCTCTTGCTCAACACCCCATCCCAGAAAAAGCCAACAAAAATTTTAATTTTTTCATTAATATTTTTAATTTTTTTTGAAAAATAATTATCATCCCACCCCTTTACCCCTACCAGCCCCCACACCATCTTAACTTACCAACCCTCCCCCCCTCTCTTACCCCCTACATCTCCCCCTACTCAACCCCATCCCTACCACCCCAATCCCAATGTAAAAAAAAGTTTCATGATTTTTATAGTTTTTTTTTTTTAAAAAAATAAAATTTACTAGTCAACCCTTTATCACTTTTATTTTCGTTTATTTTTATTCATTTTATCTATTTAACTATCTATTTTTAAATGAATAATATATGTATTACTCATTTTTTATTCATTTTCAAGTGAATTGGATATCCAATTCATTTAAGGGCAACTTTCACATATAGTAAAGAAAAAAATAATATTTGTATGTTATAACAAATTTTGCATACTTGTGCTCCATAGCAAACATAAAACTGTATAATTCGCTATACATATACAATTGTATAATTCGCTGGCCTATTTCGTTGCAATTGTATAATTCGCTGTCCTATTTCACTGTGATTGTATAATGCATAATTGTATAATTCGCTGCAATAATTTTATAAATTTTGTTTTGCATACAGTTGAATCGAATTAAAATGTATGTATATTGCATAATTATAAGTGTATAGCAAGAAGATATATATTTTTCTCTCGCTTTATACAAAAACAGAAACATAATATATACACTTATGTTGTATAAAGCTAGAGAAAATTATATTTCACTGCAATTGTATAATTCGCAATTGTATAATTTGTTGGCCTTTTTCTCTGCAATATTTGAAGTACAATGTTTGTAAATTGTATAATTAAGTGTATAACACGAAGTTATATATTTTTGCATGTGTATATACAATTTTCTCTCGCTTTATACAAAACAGAAATATAATTTATACACTTCTGTGAAGCGAGAGAGGCGGGCGAGAATGGAGAGTGGCGAGCGAGATTTTGGGGAGAGAGACACCTGACAAACTTTAGCTAACGTTTGCTATGAAGCACAATTAAATCAAACTTTAGCTATTCCATTTATTTTAGATTATTAGTTTGCTATTATATACAATTTTCCCTCCATTTAATATGAGTAATACAAATGAATACACACATTATATACCCACTTTGTCACCCCTAACTATGAGTAATACTTCCAGAATTAGTTGATAGGGAGAAGACCAACATTTCCACAGTACAAAGAACAATGATTTAGATAAGGTTGATGGGACCTAAAATGCTTTCATTTGTTTCTCTTTTTAATTCGTTCCTTTTTTCTTTTTTTCTTAAAGTAGTAACTGGCCAAAAAGCCAGTTCATCCTTTGGTCAATGAACCATTTCTAGTAAAGAATAATGGAAAAGATTTGATTTTCTAATCTAAAATAATAAAAGGACTATAATTGCTTATTACAAACCATACCGCACTCATGTTTATATTTCACAAAAAAAAAAAAAATCTAAATTATACGGAAAAGTGATGGCTATCAATCATTGTAGGATTAAGTAATTTCTTTTTTGAAAACTCACATAAATATATTATTCCTTCCGTCCATAATTGTTTGTCAGAATAAGGTTTTCCGTCCACAGTTATTTGTCAGAATAAGGTCATACATTCTCTTTAAGAAAAATTTAATTGTTTGAAATTTTAATGATTAATTAGATTAAGACCTAATTTGTTTTCATTAATATTACGATCTTTGAATCTGAATATACATCTAAATATTAAAATAAGTATTAAGAGTTAAGTCTCTAGATCTGAGTAAATATCTGAATATTAAGATGTTGCCTCAAAATCTAAACACTGAATGATTATTGTTTGTTTTTAGTATTTCAATGTGCATATGAAATCAAACATTATATTAATAAAATGTTATAAAAAATTCATTTCAACAAAAAATATTACTTTTTGATTAAAAAAAGTATCATAATCATTAAGCATAACAAGAAAAATCACAAAAGAATATATTTGAAAAGTACAATTTAATATCAAAAAAGTTCAATATGTATGATAGATACTGATCAAAAAATAATAATAAGGTATCACATTATCAATGCCTAAATTATATTTTCAATAATTAGAAGAAAATTAAAGAATTCTTTTCTTTTTTTTCCAATAACCTTAATCCAATTCTGTGACTTGTGAACCTCTAAAGTTATTCATACTTTTTTGTAGCGTACACTTTCACCAAATATACTAACACATATACTAATGACTCTTCCCATTCAAGTCCATCTAATTTTTTCATATATTCTTCAAATGTAGGTGCACTATTTTTTTAATTAATTACTTCAAAACAGTAATCATCTTCTCATCAATTTTCATCAGATGAATAAGTTTATTTCTTTCCTATTATCTTGCTGAAACTGAAGATTGGGATGTGGTATCATTAGAGCTCCATTATTTTTGTCACCAACTAGTTCAACAACAATAATATATCAAGAGTCTCAATAAGATTATTGCTCTGAGATAAAATTCTAACAAGAGATCTCAAGTGTATATGTTACGTAGTTATTATTTTTAATTATGTACAATATTTTTCACTCATAAATTTTGATGAACATCGATATACTAAAAATATTACTGCAACAAGTATTCTTGACGAACAATAATACACCTTAAAAAATTTATTAATATAAAAAAATACTTGTAAAGATTATGAAAACTTATCAGTTCAAGAGTAAAAAATAAGTGTTTGATTAAAAAAAGAGAGGAAGAAAGTTTGTTGTTGAGAGAGCAACAGTTGCACAAAGACCAAGAGAGGCGATAAAATATTATTATATAACTTATTAAATAAGTATGAATGGTGTTAAGACTCTCCTGCAAATCTGATCCAATCAGACCTTTTTAGATCCATTAAGAGGCTTTTTGAAAAAAGAAACAAATGAACCTAATGAGTTAAATCTGGATCATTCAGATTCAAACCTAAAAGTTAAACACACTTAATGGGTAGAATCTGAGTGATTAAGATCCATATCTTTATTTAGCGTAAACAGATGGAGCCTAAGTCAAGTCCATTAGTTGCTTGAAATTTCAATGATACACCTACTCAAAGGTGAGTTGACCAAGATCGAACCTAGGTCTGCAATGAGGTATTTCCTCACTTCTACCAGCAGACCAAGAGTAGTTTAATGTTCATTAAGGATATTCCTTTTTTTTTTTTTATCTATTTTTCAAAATAGATATAATATATTTATATGATTATTTTTTAAAATTAACGTGTACACATACACCTCCAACTTTACATGTGAATCCTCCCCTGCAGTCCCACTATTGAAAAGAGTTTACCATTTCAAATAATTGAAGATGCAAAATTAGGTATGATAGTCTAAAGACATAATTTTCCTAAGGAGACTTCTAAATAAAAATGTGACAAATAAAATTATCCAAAAGAAGTAACATTTCCTTAGTTTCAATTGGTACGAAACATTTCAGATTTTGAGACTCAAACAAATTTATCTTTGATTATAAATTTTTTATATATCTTTTAAATTTATTTTGGATTGTCATTTTTTGTAATTTATAATAATTTTTACGTAGTTTATAAATATATAAATTTTATTTAAAAAATTAAAATTTCATGCACAAAACACCTGATCAAACTTAAACTATTTGAGTCTGAAAAAAATGTATCATATAAATTAAGACACAAAAAATAATATTATTTAAGCATAATATTATATGCTCCATTCTTCGTTTGTTTTTTTTTTTTTTTAAAAGAAACGAGCTATTTAATTGGGTTAATGACAAGTCGTTACATGTTGGGACTAATGTTTGCGACAAATTATTGTCCTTTTCCTATAAAGGAAGGATGCTTCTTGGAATGACTTTATCAGACTTCCACCTTTTTACCTTTAAACTAAAAACAATTCTGATTTGATGCTGACCCTTACAAGGTACATATCTCTTTTCTTCATATTTATACCTTTGGCAAAATGGTCTCGCGGACTTTTATATTTATATGTATTTGTATTATAAATATTTTTATTTGCTTTTTTGTTATTTAAATTTTTAAATTTATTAAAACATAATATTTTAAATATTATTTTTGTCTTGACATATTATATGACATTTAATATCAAAATGCGTATATAACAAACCTATTAGGAGCGTGAGATCTAAAAGTCATATAAGGGCTTTTATATAGCTATCATCTTCTTAGTTGGATCTAACACCATTGTTGGATAGAATTTGTTGGGGTTTTCTTGACCTTTCCCCCCCACCCCAAACTTCTTCTCTATGGTTTATTGTCATTATATTACTCTCTTAGTTATGAAACACACCATGGAAGGCAAACACTGCTCCCTAACATCTTACACTAACGTTAAGCATAAAACAAAGCAAATTTTCAAAAAAATTCAAGAAAATCAATATAATTGTCTGAAGCCCAAAATCAACAAAAACACAAATAGAAGATAAAATCCAGATTAAACAACAAATAGATTTAAAAGTAAATTAAGAAAAATCTACCTAGATAAGTTTAAAATCAAACAGAAACAACGAAAAAAACTCAAATAATTTTTGAGATTGACCCCTGTTTCAGATCCAACCAAACTTATGGTCTTCCTCTCGTCCTCTTCGCCTTCTCCGACCAAAGCACCTTCATTCCCCCGCCTCCAACAAGTTTCAACCAACAACTGTAAGCGAGAGCCGACAACAACAACAAAAATACCAAATCAATACTCCACCTATAAGTCTCGAATTTTCTAAAGCCGCCAGCCCTGAGCTCCGGCGAGATTGTGACTAGAAACAATCTGACCCCCACTCTTTCTTAGGTCACCGGTCACCATCAAAATTTCAATTCGATAAAAATTAAAATTAACTCCGAACTCCGACAAGATTGTGAACTATCAAAAGTCATTGTCAACATTTTTTATTTTAATGGAAAGAGTTGAATTAAGAAGCACGAATAATGAGAAAGAAAGATTAGAAGAAGGGATAAAGTGAAATTGTGGGGATGGAGACTGCTAAAGTAAAAAGAAATAAAAATGGTAAATAGAAGTGTTGGTACATTAATCTAATATAATAAAGGAAAAATGATGTGTAGTGACTATGTATATGTGTCATTTTATAATCATATGTGTTATTTTATAATTATTTTTTAAAATTATGTGTCAGGCGTTTGTGATATATATATCATTGAGTAGAAAAAAATGTGTTTAAATATTGTGTTTCGATTAATTCAGGAGTTCAAATGACAAAGAAACAAGTAAAAAAGTCCACAATATAAACACATACAAGTACAAGAGTTTAGAAGACATTTTGACTATACCTTTTGAATACATAATATACATGTCAGAACCTACTTGTGCATGTATATTATTAAAACAAATAAATATAGAGTATTTGTGTGATTGTTGCTGACATTTGAGTGCGCTAAAATTATTAAAGCCTGAGATACTGCTGCCTTAATAACTAGCATATCCCAACTATTCATTCAGATTGTTGGTTATAAATAATGAGATTTTCCCTCAATTTTCTTTATTGAATCTACTTTTGCATATTATTTTTTCTTATGAAATAAATATTGAGTTGTCGTGTGATTTTTTGCTGACTTTTGAGTTCTTTGAAGTTATTGAAATATGAGATTCCACTACTTCAAATAAGTATATCTGGTGGAGGAAATAAGCCATAACCTAATGTATGCATTTTTTGGTGTCATATATTTTTCTGTTAGTCTTAAAGAATTTCTAATTTTCTATTTTCCAATTCACACACCAAAGATATTAGAATTTTCATTTTTTTAATAAAAAGATACAAGGTAAGACATGTATCAATTGTGATCCAAAAATAACTCAATCGAATTATTAGTTCAGCTCAATTGTGATCCAAAAATAACTCCAAATCATCTGATCATGATAGAATTTTTTATCAATGAAAAGAAAAAACGTGTAGCATGATTTTAGGATGAAAGATCACTTGATCATACAATGATCATTTGTAGCTACTCAATTCTATAGTTGCCTAAAAAGTTAAAAAGAAAAGAAAAGGTATACAGATTAACTGTTAATTCAAGCATATATAGTAGAGGAACTTTCGCAGATGGCAGATCAAAAATAGCTAATTACACTTTATAATTATAGTTTACTAATTACTATTTCTAGCTAGATGCTATAGTGAGGAGAGTGACGTGTGATGATACTGGTAGATGAAGGAGAGAGGCGAGCGAGAGAAGACAAATTAAAGAGTGGGAGAGATATGTATATCGATTAGATAATTATATATTATATATACATATGTATTTGCATATTCTAGCAAGAGAGATTGAGAAAGGGAGGAGAGAGGCGAGCAAGACTGGAAGAGGAAGAAGAGAGGCGAGTGAAACTGGTAGAGAGAGGAGAGAGACTAGTGAGAGAAGACAATAATTTGTATAATTCGTATCTCGTTTGATAATTCGTAGGTTCTTTTGTATAATTCACGTGTTTTTATACAATTGAGTAATATAAAGTTTGGAATTATACAAATATAATAAACTCGAAATAACAAATTGATACAAACATAAACATATGAACTTTAAACAATTATACAAAATATATTATACAAATTACATTATATAAATTATATTACACAAAAATAAAAAACTACACGTTTGTACAAATTTTTAAAGTTATACACAAAAAAATTGAATGTATATGATGACAAAAGTGAAAAACCAAAAGAAATCATTGTCATATACAAATACGAACAATTATTTATAAATATAAATTAAACAAAGAATTATTAGCTGCAAATTATAAATATGTGCGTTATACATATACGAACGTGACTAAGTATGAAAGTGAATCATTGAGAAGTGGACCAGAGAATAATTAAGGTATATCTTGTTAGAAAGACACATTTTCACGTGAAGATTGCTGGAGAATGGTGTGAAACAAGATATCTTAATTAAAGCAATGATATATATATATATATATATATATATATATATATATATATATATATATATATATATATAATCTCCATTTTCATATTGTTGGGGGCAGGAGCTGGCAATTATCATATATATATATATATATATATATATTTGTTTTTACTCCATCAAAGCAACAGAATACCAAGAATGTATGATAGTTGATAATATAAACAAACCTCTCTAGGATTGTCTTTTAAATAATTTATCATCAAGAATGTTGACCATTAGGTGGTGAGATGAGGAAAATTTGAACTTTTTTATATGATTTTAGGCATTTCTTATATCTTGATCTAATTTTTGTAATTGAATTAGGCTCAACATCCGTAGCATAAATAGCTACTGCTTTTGCTTGAATGTGCAATCAAATATTATATATTTCATATGCTTATAATCTCTTTTGACCACCTATTTATGAGAAACTTCTTATTCTTATTATTCTCAAGTTCGAATTCGAATAAGAGATCTCATATAATTAGTGAAAAAATTAATTTCATTCTTCATCACTTTTATGGTGTCATACTCAAAATTCAGGGGCGGATCCACGTTCTGTGTTATGGGTGCTCGCGCACCGATTAGCTTCAGCTCGAGCTATGCATATGTCACGACCCAAAACGGGCCGTGAGTGGCACCCACAATTATCCTCCTATGTGAGTGAACCAATTAATCTAAACCCCATCATTTCAAACATAATGAACTAAATACATTGCGGAAGACTTAAAACTCATTAACAAAATAAATCAAATAACTTCTAAAAACTCAAACACTTATTATTATCCCCAAAATTTGGAAGTCATCATCACAAGAACATCTATCCTCAAATTACTAATCTAAGAGTATCGAAGAAGCTAAAATAAGTAAAAAGCTAGTCCATGCCGGAAGTTCAAGGCATCAAAACATGAAGAGGAAGATCCAGTCCAAGCTAGACGCATTAGCTCACCCTGAAATCCGGTGTAATGAAGACTGGCTAGAGTTGCGGTTGAGTTGAAGACGACGGCACGTTTGCTGCACTCCACAATTTAACAAAGAGAAACATACAAGTAGGGGTCAGTACAAAACACGGGTACTGAGTAGATATCATCGGCCAACTCAAAATAGAAAATAATATATATCAAGTAATAATATAAAATCAACTACATTACTTAACATGTAGCAACAACAAGTACTATGATCGTTAATAAATACCGCCAAGTTCACACATGAGGACTCAAGCCTCAATACCATACTCATTTGGGAATTAGGTTCATTAGATTGAGTATATTAACATCTTTCAAGATTCATCACCTTTATTCTGGTGTCGGTACGTGACACTCCGCTCCCCTAGTTCTACGTGTCGGTTCGTGCCACCCGATCCCCTAATTCTACGTGTCGGTTCGTGACACCGATCCCCTAATTCTACGTGTCGGTTCGTGACACCCGATCCCCTAATTTTACGTGTCGGTTCGTGACACCCGATCCCCTAATTCTACGTGTCGGTTCATGACACCCGATCCCCTAATTCTACGTGTCGGTTCGTGACACTTGCTCCACTAATCTCATTCTATTAATTCATCAAGCCTTCTTTTATACCAAGGCATCATCATTAACAAGGGGTTTTCAAGATTTGGGATTCAATAGCTTCATCATGTTTATTTCATCACAATTATATAATTATATTCATGCAAGCATACAATTAAGCATATAGAAGACTTTACAATACAACCCAACACATATCATTCGCTATTAAGAGTTAACTACGAATAGTATAAAAACCATAACCTACATCCACCGAAGATTCGTGATCAAGAAAGCAATTTCCTCAAGATCTTTGCTTTCCTCTCGTTCCTCTCTCTCTCGATCGTTTCTCCCTCTCTTTCTGTTCTTTTCTTTTTCTTATTCAAACCCTCTTTCTTTTACCCTAATTAGCATATAATTAAGTATGAAAGATGATGAGTTTAACCCACTAACTAATTCAAGGTTATCTCTTTTAACCCTCAAGTAGTTAAATTATTAACATTAACCCACTAAATTTATAATTATAGCAGGAATAGTCCAAAACGCCCCCTTAAAACATTTAAAGAAATCCGACTCAGCCTGGGATTACGCAGTCTGTGACGGGCCGTCGTGCCTGCGACGATCCGTCCTGCTGCTTCCGTCACAGAGTTCACAGACTGAAATTTACTGAAGAGTTTGTGATGGCCAGTCATGCCTGTGACGGTCCGTCCTGCCACTTCGTCACGAAGTTCAGAGAGTCGATTTCAGTACCCAAATTTCAGAATTCTAAGTGTTTTGGAACGAGACCTCCTCGACGGTCCGTTGTGCCCATGACGGTCCGTCGTGGAATCCGTCGTCTCAGCCAGTTTTTCCAGAAATAAAATCTGCTGCTCAAAATGATTAAACAGGTCGTTACAGCATATTTAAGTAGAAAAATAGTTATACTACTATATATATAATAGCGAGCACCCATTGAACATAAAACTGGATGACGCTTTTTTTCTTTCTCATGTCTTGCTCTTTTAAACATTCTCCTTTTAGCTGTAAAAGTATATTGCTTTCTTTTTTCTTGGGTCATCCAAATAATATACAAGACGTACATAAATATTCATACTTCAAATTAAAGTGACTTTTAGTTTATAATTTCGCATTATATAAAACATCAAATTCTAAAGTAAGAACTTTATTCCTCTTAATTTCTCTCTGTGTTACACTCGTATAGTTATTCATTACAGTATTGTGTTGTTGGGTCAAATTTATTAGAGAAGTCGTATATTTATTTTCTTATTGGTTAGACCAAAAATCAAATCATTAAGGACCAAAATCGATAAATCGAAAATAAATAAAAAATCTCTTTTTGGTTTGGTTATTTGTTTAACGTATTTAAAAACGAAAAAACGCAATAAATTGAATCGATAATATATAAAATCGAATCGAATTGACCAATGCACACCCCTAATTAAGCACCTATAGCCATAAAATTCTGAATCCACCACTATCAAAATTAATACTCTGTTGAGTAATCTTTTAAGCCAGATGCAGATATATAGAAATACAAAGGAAACACCACAATACAAATTAATTAAAATAATTTACTTGAGAAAAATCATAAAGAGAGGTAATATTTACTTATGTTGGAACAGAACTATATGCTCTCATCATGTATACCAGCGTTATGGACATGAAGTCTTTTTCTTTGATTACATGTATACTTTACTATCACATTTTTCTGATAATCATAAATTTGCCGCATCTAGATTAATTTTATAAAATATATATCACCTTGGCCATCTAGATTAATTTTTATAAGATATATGTCACCTTGGCCACCAACAACAACTAACTCTATCATTGCTCATGTACTGAAAAATCACCGGAAATCAATAAAACAAAGTCTAATCACCTAGGTTGATTTTGTAGGAAATATACAAGGAGGATATTTCTTCAGATAATGCTTAAGTTTTATATAGGCTACTTAAAACCACTTGAAATGATTACAATCATTAACTATATCAATATTTATATTATTTAAAATATAAAATCAAAAATTTTGTACAATTAACTAGGTATATTTATTACAATTTACTAGATATATGTATTACAAAATTCTAAAAGACTTCTTAAAAAATGGAAAAACAATATTAAAAGACTAAACATCAAGGTGTGAGTGCATTTATAATTCTAACTCTCCCCCTTAGTGTATTTGTTTGACAACCACAATGCATTCTCGAATATAGCAAAACTTTTCTTTTGAAAGTGCTGAAGATGTCAGCAAGTTGTTCTCATGTCTAACAATAATTGCAATTGAATCTGCCCTTTCTTTTGTGCTTTTGAATATTTCCTTCTTAATTGAGTTTGGTTTTGTAAATCCATTTTAGACTTACAACTTCTTAAGTGAGTTTGAAAATCGACTTCTTTATTAAAAGAAATATCCTTCCCTGCGCTCACTCTTCCAAGACTTTTGCTCGTAGGTCATCAGAGGTGTCCTCTAATCACCACGACGAGGCAGGTCCCTCTTTTAGTAGACTCAGCTATGAATATTCATTCAGAAATGAATGTCAGGCTCTTTCTTTCACTGCTAGCCCCATTTTCAACATGCTGAAATTTTCTGTTTCGTCGAGCCCCGAGCTTGTGGTCCTCCTTTGAGTGTGGTTCTTTGGGTATAAGACATGAACTTCCAATTATTATTTTTCTCAATCATTCCAATTTCTTCTGCCATGACTTTCTTTCAAACATCATGGTTTATTGTCTCCTCATAATTTCTTGCTCAACATCGGTAAAGTTGCATCATTAATAAAAGTAATTCAATATTTTTGTTCCTCTTGGAGGTCGGTTTCATCATTTGAATGTAAGATTACTCCCCCTTGATAAAAATCCCCATCTTCCTCATCCTCTTCTTGATTTGACACATCTAAAATATATGATAGGTATATTCTCTACCTTAATCTCAGAAATGTCTTGGACCATGCCTTTTTTCTTAAGAAGCTTCAAAACATGAAAATTCAAGTGACAATTTTTTGTGCTAAAGTTATTAATCATCTATAACTTCATTTTTGAATGCATTGTAATGAAATTGCAAAGGAATTTTTTTTTAATCATCTTTACTTCAACAATGACTTGATTTGGCTCAATTTTATCATAAATTTTGCAATAATTATCTCTAAATACAAGAGAATAATCATTTTAATTTCATTAATTGACCAACACTAAGCAAATTTTCTTTCTAATCGGGAACACAAAAAACATCATGAATTTGCTTACTACTCTCTTTTATGTTGATTGTAATAGCACATTTACCTTTTGCATCAATTAAGATTCCATACCTTATTCTTACTTTAGTAGCAATGCTACTATTAATTGAGAGAAAAACTTTTTTATTTCCTCTCATGTGATTGCTACAACTGCTATCAACATATCATTCATTGCTTTTTGTTGAAGCATCAAGTTGAGAAGGAAAAAAAGGTTTTCTTCCTCCCCTCCTTCACAGAAAATTGCTTGATTTCGTTGCTTGTGCCAGTAATGCTTTTCAATGAGGCCAAAATTTTTACAAAAGTTGTGTTGGAGATTTCTTTTGTGCCTACATTTTTCTGCCTTGTGATTAGCCTTTTGCAAATTTTTTAAAAAAGATAAACTTTTTTCCCCTTTTTCTTCAATCTTCTTAGAAAAAACATCACGATCCTGCTTCTTTTTTAAATTGTAATTCTTATTTTGTTGATTTTTTTGAGTAATTTTGATAATTCTCATTGGTTCTGGATTGAAAAATCATTTCTTTGGGTTGATCTTTACGAAAATATCTTTTCGTGTGCACAAAATGATCCCACTAGTTCTTTGATGAAAAACATAGTAAGATCATTCGTCTCTTCAGTGATAGGAACAATATACTCGTATTATCTATGATACTAATTAGAATCTTTTTTCATAACTTGTTGGTCAGAAATTGTATCACCATAATTTCTCATTTCATTAACAATATTCATAACTTTTGTGCAATATATTCATCTATTTTTTTTCTGAGATTCCATCATCTTCAAATTTTTAAACTCTCTTCTTATAGTTTGAAGATTAATAGTGCATACTTTTTCGTCACCATACACTTCGGTTT
The DNA here is from genome assembly GCF_036512215.1 of Solanum lycopersicum. Lineage (NCBI taxonomy): Eukaryota > Viridiplantae > Streptophyta > Magnoliopsida > Solanales > Solanaceae > Solanum > Solanum lycopersicum. Next base: position 39,531,553 of record NC_090809.1, on the reverse strand, counting down.
TCAAAGACTCCCAAGCTTTCTTTATAGTCTTCCAAGTAGAAATTTTCAAAATATGCTCTTGAGACTTCCATTTGGATTTTGCTCAAGGCTTTTGCATTTTGGCGGTACTCAGCCTTAAGATATTTATCTCTACTATAAGTTCACAATAGAAACTAATATACAATGAATAATAGTATGAACTCAACTACGACACTTAACATGTGGTAAGCAACAAACAACATGAACAAGTGACTAAGTAATCAATCACAATATGAAGCACACCCATGAGGACTCATGTCTCCACGCCACGCTCATTTGGGAAATAGCTTCTTTAAAATTGAGTATATTAAGTTAATTCAATATCCTTTTTCTTTAATATTACTGTGTTGAAACGTGACACTCTGATTCAATTATACCATGTCAGAACGTGACACTTCGTTTCAAGAATATCGTGCCGGAAAGTGACACTCCGATCCATAAATATCGTGTTGGAACGTGACACTTTAATTCAATTATACTGTGTCGGAACGTGACACTCCGATCCAATTATACTGTGTTGCAACGTGATACTCCAATCCAATTATATCATTATTTTATAATTTATTATCAGCACTTTCAATTCATAGATAATATTTCATCAAGCCTTCTTTATTCAAGCCATCACTTCGATAAAGAGGGTTCAAGAATATAAATTCCACGGTCTCAGGATTTCAGACCAATCACAAAACACACAACCAAGCCACACAAACACACAATCAAGCACATAGAAAACTTCACAGTATAGTTCAATACATATCAATCAATATTAAGAGTTTACTATCAAATAACATAAACCATACCTACCTTGACCGGATAACCGAAGTCAAGCAAGCTACTTCTCCAATACTTTTCGTTTACTCAATGCCTTCGAACCTTTTCAATCTATCAAAAGTATATTCATAGTTAGTAAATTAATGAGTGAGCCTAAACCCAAAAGTTTACGTACTTCTATTATCAATATCCTAAAGCTCAAACGTAAGGATAAATCTTAATTCCTTCAATTAGCCTAACTTTAATGATTTTTGAACTGTACCATACAACTAATATTCAATTACCTATACCAATTACCAAAACTTGAATCACAATATATTAACTATAATAAACGACTTTGGAAGAAGAGCTCACGACTACGAACTATGAACAAGTCACGGGGAGGTAACTACTCCAATGTTTCATACCATATACCATATACAATATTTTTCTATGTTCTAATCTAAAGCAACACTACCCAATTGCAGCCCTCAATCCATATTATTATTATTATTATTATTATCCTTACAATATTTATATCAGACAATTATAATACAATTTAACCCACCAAAATTTATACACCTATAATGTACAGAAATCAAATTTCTAAGTCCAAACCTATTTCAATAAGAAATATTAATTTTATAATTAGTCTATCAATTAAGAAACAAATATATGAAAATTTAATGAAAACATTATAACCGATATGGAACATTATTTATTCTTACCTAGTTCGTCCTTTTCTACCTTTGAAGTTTGTGCAACCGTTGAACCCCTATTTTATTTCATTGTTACAGTAATCGTGCCCTCCAAATTTTCTTCATGATTTTGCACCCGCCTCTATTTTCTCTTGTTACTATACTTGATCAAATCAAGATCTTCGTTTGTTCTTTTTCAGGATTTATTACACATAGGAATTCATTACCCTAGATATTTAAAGATTAATTATGAAAATGATAAAAGTGTCCTACTATTAATCTTAAAGTTATCTTTTTTAACCACAAACTATATTAATTATTAAAACTATCCCACTAATTTTATAATTATAATTACGAATGGTCCAAAATATCCATTTAGAATCTATCGAAAAGTATTATATGAAATAAAAAGCTCTAATATTTAAAATGATTAAATGACTCATTACATCTCTAATGTGTTGATTTTTATCAATTCTAAAGTATTTTGAGTTTTGATTATCCTTATTGAAATATCTTTCAAACTATATTAAAAACATATTTTTATGTATATTATTAGCATGAATTTTAATTGACTCCTTCGATAGAAAATTTTGTATGAAATGAAAATAATTTTTAAAAAATGTATATCCAAATGGGAAAATCCTTTTGGGCATAAAAAAATTGGCGAGAATTGTATAAGGACATGTTATACTATAAACTAGTATATATTTTGGACATCTTTTCCCCTTCAATTTAAATATGGAATATTTATATTACATGAAAATTCTAAATAAAATGAAAATATTTTTAAAAAAATTCATATCATAATTATTTTATACTTTATTTACATATATTAAAACATTCTAATTTTATATAGCATCCTACATAAAATACATCCATTTTAAAGTATCACAATTGATAAGTAGGTATTCCGTGATCTTTTATTTATTTGTTTTGGAACATCCTTTAATTTAATATTATTAGAGTAATTGTATTTTTTGTATTGTAACGACCTGTTTAGTCGTTTTGAGCAGCAGATTTTTTTTCTGGAAAAACAGGCTGAGGCGACAGACCCCACGACGGACCGTCATGGGCACGATGGACCGTCGCAGGGTCTCGTTTCAAAACACTTAGAAAATCTGAAATTGGGTACTGAAAATCGACTCTCTGAACTTCGTAACGGAATGGCAGGGCGGACCGTCACAGACTCTTCAGAGAAATTGAGTCTCTGAACTCTGTGACGGAGCAGCAGGACGGACTGTCGCAGGCACGACGGGCCGTCACAGGCTGCGTAAATCCCAGCCTGAGTCGGAATTCCTCAATTGTTTTAAGGGACGTTTTTGACTGTTCCTGCTTTAATTATATAGTTAGTGGGTTAATGTTAATAAGTCTAATTACTTGGGGGTTAAAAGAGGTAACCTTAAGTTAATTAGTGGGTTATTATTGCCATCTTTTATTCTTAATTATATGCTAATTAGGGTAAAAGAAAGAGGGTTTTGAATAAAGAAAATAGAAAGAACAAGAGAAAGAGAGAGAAAGTCGAACGAGAAAGAGGAGAAACGAAGAGAAACAAAGCTTGGAAAATTCTTGCTTGATCACTAGTCTTCGGTGGAGGTAGGTTATGGTTTCTCTTACGATATTCGTAGTAAACTCTTAATAGCGAATGATATGTATTGATAATATTGTAAACCCTGCTATGTGCTTAATTGTATGCTTGCATGAATGTAATTACATAATTGTGATTATATAAGCATGATGAAGTTATTGAATCCCAAATCTTGCAAAACCCTAATCTCTTTCTTAATGATGAGGCCTTGGTATAAAAGAAGGCGTGATGAACTAAAATAATGAGATTGATGATGCCTTGGTAAGAAAGAAGGCTTGATGAATTGATAGGAAAAGATTAGGGGATCGGGTGTCACGAACCGACACGTAGATTTAGGAGATCGGGTGTCACGAACTGACACGTAGATTTAGGGGATCGGGTGTCACGAACCGACACGTAGATTTAGGGGATCGGGTGTCATGAACTGACACGTAGATTTAGGGGATCGGGTGTCACGAACCGACACGTAGATTTAGGGAATCGGGTGTCACGAACTGACACGTAGATTTAGGGGATCGGGTGTCACGAACCGACACATAGATTTAGGAGATCGGAGTGTCACGTTCCGACACATAGTAGTAGGGGATCAGAGTGTCACGTACCGACACAAGCGGATTAATGAATATGAGGGAGCAGAGTGTCACATACCGACACAAGAGAAATAATAGTTATTGAATTGGTTTTTATTAATGAGTTAAGTCTTCCGCATTACTTTATGTTTATATTACATTGAAATGTTAAGGTTTAGATTGATTGGTTCGCTCACATAGGAGGGTAAGTGTGGGTGTCAGTCGCGGCTCGGTTTTGGGTCGTGACAAACTTGGTATCTCATCACACAAGAACGAGTCTAGTAGAGTCTTAAGGAACGGTAGGGGGACGCCTTTACTTTTCTTTGAGAGGCTATAAGACTTTAGAAAAATTTCATTCTTCTTTCTTTCGTGCTATTACTTGGGTCTAATTGGTATCTAGGTGATACAAATTGGTATCTGACCATCTTCACTCTATTTCGCAGATGGTTAGAACTAGAGCAACAACCGCGCCAACACCAGCACCGGCGGAACAGGGTGCGTCTGAGCCAGCCACTGGGGCTGTAGCTAAAAGAAGAGTAGCGGAAAGAGGCCGTGGTAGAGGTCGTGGGAGGACGTCCTCTAGAGGAAGAGGACGAGCACCTAGCCCGTCTGATACTAGGGCGGTGACTCCTCCACCGACTGAGGAAGTGGTAAGAGAGGGTGAGGAAGGGGAGAATGAACAAGTGCAAAATGAGGAATTGCCACCCCAACCTACCCCAGATATGATCAATCAGGTTCTCGCTTATCTTAGTGGGTTGTCTGATCAGGGTCAGGCCCCTCCAGTGTTTTCTGCACCAACACCTCCGGTTTCAGAGGTACAACATGCAGCCACTATGGCTCCTCGTATGGATGCCTCATTGGACATAGGCACGTTTCCACATCTGACTACTGGGCCTATAATGACAAATGATCAGTATGAACTTTTAAGTAAGTTCTTGAAATTGAAACCTCTAGTCTTCAAGGGTGCTGAATCTGAGGATGCTTACGATTTTCTGGTTGACTGTCATGAGCTACTACACAAGATGGGTATAGTAGAACGGTTTGGTGTTGAGTTCGTGAGTTATCAGTTTCAAGGGAATGCCAAAATGTGGTGGCGGTCACATGTTGAGTGTCAACCAACGGAGGCACCACCTATGACTTGGGACTCATTCTCTAGCTTGTTTATGGAGAAGTATATCCCCCGGACTTTGAGGGATAGGAAAAGGGATGAGTTCTTGAGCCTAGAGCAAGGTAGGATGTCGGTCAATGCATATGAGGCTAAGTTTCATGCACTATCCAGATATGCCACTCAACTTTGTTTCAGTCCACAAGAGCGGATTCGTCATTTTGTGAAGGGGTTGAGGTCAGAGTTGCGGATTTCAGCCTTACAGGAAGCGGCTACGGCAAAATCCTTCCAAGAAGTGGTAGATTTTGTGGTAGAGGTGGAAGAAGTGAAGCCAGATGAATTCACCATGGCATCGACATCAAAGAGGTTTTGAAAGGGAGGTGATTTTAATGGTTCTTACTCTAGAGGACAGGGTTCCGGAGGTTACTCGGTTCGACCCATTCAGTCTTCACTACAGACTGTAGTTGGGGGTCCACCTCAGACCGGTCAACACTTCTCTGAGAGACCTATGCTTGACTCTAGAGAATGTTATGGATGTGGGGAGACTGGACATATTAGGAGGAATTGTCCCAAACAGAGTTATAGACCCCCAATAGCTAGAGGTAGAGGTGGTCATGGTAGAGGCCGTTATTCTGGAGGACGTGGTGGTCGAGGTAATGGTGGTCACCAAAACAGCCGGGGTGATGGGCAAACTGGAGACACTACATCGCAACATGGTAGGGGCAGCGGACAAACAAACGAAAGGGCCCATTGTTATGCTTTCCCTGGGAGATCGGAGGCAGAGACATCTGATGTTGTCATCACAGGTAATCTTCAGGTTTGTGATTACATGGCTTCTGTATTATTTGATCCTGGATCCACATTTTCTTACGTATCTTCCTCATTTGCTAATGGTCTAAATTTACATTGTGAATTACTTGATATGCCTATTCGTGTTTCTACTCCGGTGGGTGAGTCTGTGGTAGTTGAAAAAGTATATAGGTCTTGTTTGGTGAACTTTGTGGGGAGCAACACTTATGTAGATTTGGTTATCTTAGAAATGGTTGATTTTGATGTAATTCTGGGTATGACTTGGCTCTCTACGCAATTTGCGATCTTGGATTGTAATGCTAAAACGGTGACGTTAGCCAAGCCTGGGACAGATCCGTTAGTGTGGGAGGGTGACTACACTTCCAATCCAGTGCGTATCATCTCCTTTCTTCGTGCTAAGAAAATGGTTAGTAAAGGGTATTTAGCTTTCTTGGCACATCTCAAGGATGACACTACCCAAGTACCTTCGATTGAGTTGGTTTCGGTGGTCCGTGAGTTTCTGGGTGTGTTCCCTGCAGATCTTCCTTGTATGCCACCAGATAGGGATATTGACTTCTGTATTGATCTTGAACCAGGTACTCGCCCCATTTCTATACCCCCTTATAGAATGGATCCCGCGGAGTTAAGAGAGTTAAAAGCACAACTTCACGAGTTGTTGAGCAAAGGCTTCATTAGACCAAGTGCATCTCCTTGGGGTGCTCCGGTTTTGTTTGTAAAGAAGAAGGATGGGAGTTTTCGGATGTGCATAGACTACCGGCAGTTGAACAAGGTAACCATAAAGAACAAGTATCCTCTTCCTCGCATTGATGACTTGTTCGATCAGTTACAAGGTGCTTGTGTTTTCTCTAAGATTGACTTGAGATCCGGCTATCATCAATTGAAAATACGGGCAACAGATGTGCCAAAGACTGCTTTTAGAAACAGGCATGGGCATTACGAATTTGTAGTGATGTCTTTTGGTCTTACGAATGCCCCTGCTGCGTTCATGAGTTTGATGAACGGGATTTATAAACCATATTTGGATCTCTTTGTGATCGTATTTATTGATGATATACTGATATACTCTAAAAGTAAGGAGGAACATGAGGAGCATTTGAGAATGGTATTGGAAATGTTGAGGGAGAAAAAGCTTTATGCCAAGTTCTCTAAGTGTGAGTTTTGGCTAGATGCAGTGTCCTTCTTGGGGCACGTGGTTTCTGAGGATGGAGTGATGGTGGATCCTTCTAAGATTGAGACAGTGAAGAATTGGGTAAGACCTACTAATGTGTCAGAAATAAGGAGCTGTGTTGGGTTAGCTAGCTACTACCGCCGATTCGTCAAGGGATTCTCTTCTATTGCTTCCCAACTGACGAACTTGACTAAGCAAAATGTTCCATTTGTATGGTCGGATGAGTGTGAGGAAAGCTTTCAAAAGCTCAAGACTCTGTTGACTACTGCACCAATTCTCACCTTGCCAGTGGAAGTTAAGAATTTCATTGTCTATTGTGATGCATCCTATTCGGGTTTGGGTGCAGTGCTAATGCAAGGGAAGAATGTGATTGCTTATGCTTCAAGACAATTAAAAGTGCATGAACGTAACTATCCAACTCATGATTTGGAATTGGTCGCGGTAGTGTTTGCATTAAAGCAATGGAGACACTATTTATATGGGGTTAAGTGTGAGGTCTATACGGATCATCGTAGCCTACAATATGTCTTTACTCAGAAAGATTTGAAGTTGAGACAGAGGAGATGGATGGAACTACTGAAGGACTACGACATCACTATTTTGTATCATCCGGGGAAGGCGAATGTTGTAGCGGATGCTTTAAGTAGAAAGGCGGGAAGCATGGGAAGTCTAGCTTACTTGCAAGCTTCTAGACACCCATTGGCTAGAGAAGTTCAGATTCTGGCTAACGACCTTATGAGATTAGAAGTAAATGAGAAGGGAGGATTTTTAGCTTGTGTGGAGGCAAGATCCTCCTTCCTTGACAAGATTAAGGGAAAGCAGTTTAATGATGAAAAATTGATCCGGATCCGAGATAAAGTGTTGCAAGGAGAGGCTAAAGAAGCGAAAATCAATGAGGAAGGTGTTTTGAGGATTAAGGGAAGGGTATGTGTACCCCGAGTCGATGATTTGATCAACACTATTCTGACAGAGGCTCATAGTTCAAGGTATTCGATACATCCGGGTGCAACCAAGATGTACCGTGACCTAAAACAACACTTTTGGTGGAGTAGAATGAAGCGTGATATTGTGGATTTTATTGCCAAATGTCCAAACTGTCAACAAGTAAAGTATGAACACCAAAGGCCCGGAGGAACAATTCAGAGAATGCCCATTCCTGAATGGAAGTGGGAAAGGATTGCAATGGATTTTGTGGTTGGTATTACAAAGACATTGGGAAAGTTTGATTCTATTTGGGTTATTGTTGATAGGTTAACTAAGTCTGCTCACTTCATTCCGGTCAAGGTGACTTACAATGCAGAGAAGTTAGCCAAACTTTACATCTCGGAAGTGGTGCGATTGCATGGGGTTCCACTCTCCATTATATCAGATAGAGGTACGCAGTTTACTTCTAAGTTTTGGAAAACATTGCATGCGGAATTAGGTACTAGGTTGGACCTTACTACTTCATTCCATCCTCAGACCGATGGTCAGTCTGAGCGAATGATTCAAATGTTGGAGGATATGCTTCGTGCATGTGTGATAGAATTTGGTGGTCAGTGGGATAGCTTCTTACCCTTAGCAGAATTCTCCTACAACAATAGCAATCACTCAAGCATTGATATGGCCCCATTTGAGGCACTATATGGGAGAAAATGTAGGTCTCCCATTGGGTAGTTTGATGAATTTGAAGTTAGGCCTTGGGGTACTGACCTTCTGAGGGAATCGTTAGATAAAGTGAAATCTATTCAAGAAAAGCTTCTAGCGGTGCAAAGTAGACAGAAGGAGTATGCAGATCGGAAGGTTAGAGACTTGGAGTTTATGGAGGGTGAACAAGTCTTGTTGAAGGTTTCGCCAATGAAAGGGGTGATGCGGTTTGGTAAGCGAGGTAAACTTAGCCCAAGGTATATTGGTCCATTTGAAGTACTTAAGCAAGTAGGGGAGGTGGCTTATGAGTTAGCCTTGCCTCCAGGGCTGTCCGGAGTGCATCCGGTATTCCATGTGTCGATGTTGAAAAGATACCATGGGGATGGAAACTACATTATCCGTTGGGATTCAGTTTTGCTTGATGAGAATTTGTCTTATGAGGAGGAACCTGTTGCCATTCTAGATAGAGAAATTCGCAAGTTGAGATCAAGGGAGATTGCATCCATCAAAGTTCAATGGAAGAATCGACCCGTTGAAGAAGCCACTTGGGAGAAGGAGGCAGATATGCGAGAAAGATACCCACATCTGTTTACAGATTCAGGTACTCCTTTTCGCCGTTGTTTTCCTTCTTGTGATCGTTCGGGGACGAACAATGGGTAAATTGGTATCTATTGTAACGACCTGTTTAGTCGTTTTGAGCAGCAAATTTTATTTCTGGAAAAATAGGCTGAGGCAACGGACCCCACGACGGACCGTCGCAGGGTCTCGTTTCAAAACACTTAGAAAATCTGAAATTGGGTACTGAAAATCGACTCTCTAAACTTCGTAACGGAATGGCAGGGCGGACCGTCACAGACTCTTCAGAGAAATTGAGTCTCTGAACTCTGTGACGAAGCAGCAGGACGAACCGTCGCAGGCGCGACGGGCCGTCACAGGCTGCGTAAATCCCAGCCTGAGTCGGAATTCCTCAATTGTTTTAAGGGACGTTTTTGACTATTCCTGCTTTAATTATATAGTTAGTGGGTTAATGTTAATAAGTCTAATTACTTGGGGGTTAAAAGAGGTAACCTTAAGTTAATTAGTGGGTTATTATTGCCATCTTTTATTCTTAATTATATGCTAATTAGGGTAAAAGAAAGAGGGTTTTGAATAAAGAAAATAGAAAGAACAAGAGAAAGAGAGAGAAAGTCGAACGAGAAAGAGGAGAAACGAAGAGAAACAAAGCTTGGAAAATTCTTTCTTGATCACTAGTCTTCGGTGGAGGTAGGTTATGGTTTCTCTTACGATATTCGTAGTAAACTCTTAATAGCGAATGATATGTATTGATAATATTGTAAACCCTGCTATGTGCTTAATTGTATGCTTGCATGAATGTAATTATATAATTGTGATTATATAAGCATGATGAAGTTATTGAATCCCAAATCTTGCAAAACCCTAATCTCTTTCTTAATGATGAGGCCTTGGTATAAAAGAAGGCGTGATGAACTAAAATAATGAGATTGATGATGCCTTGGTAAGATGAAGGCTTGATGAATTGATAGAAGGAGATTAGGGGATCGGGTGTCACGAACCGACATGTAGATTTAGGGGATCGGGTGTCACGAACTGACACGTAGATTTAAGGGATCGGGTGTCACGAACCGACACGTAGATTTAGGAGACTGGGTGTCACGAACCGACACGTAGATTTAGGGGATCGGGTGTCACGAACCGACACATAGATTTAGGGGATCGGGTGTCACGAACCGACACGTAGATTTAGGGGATCGGGTGTCACGAATCGACACGTAGATTTAGGAGATCGGAGTGTCACGTTCCGACACATAGTAGTAGGGAATCGGAGTGTCACGTACCGACACAAGCGGATTAATGAATATGAGGGAGCGGAGTGTCACGTACCGACACAAGAGAAATAATAGTTATTGAATTGATTTTTATTAATGAGTTAAGTCTTCCGCATTACTTTATGTTGATATTACATTGAAATGTTAAGGTTTAGATTGGTTGGTTCGCTCACATAGGAGGGTAAGTGTGGGTGCCAGTCGCGGCTCGGTTTTGGGTCGTGACATGTATTCATGGTTAAACTTAAGAAAATAACTTCACCAATTTTTATGTATTTTAAGGACAAGAGTTTAAACAAATATAATTATCAATTTTTTGAATTCATTCGAATCTTGTGTAGTAGAAGTTCATGGTGGGTGTTGCTTGGTGGTCAAGCTTGTCGTCCCAGAACGCTGCTCAAAGATAGGTGACACTTCTCCCCAATTCACGTCTTATTTTGATTTTGTGTACTATGTGATGAGCATTCTGTTGGTTTCTCTGGCTTCATCCTTGTTTTCTTCTTTATTTCGACTTCTATACTCTTCTTTGAAAGTCTGTTTGGTTGGAACTTTTAACTGTTCATTGTGTCATTCATGTCATTGTCTTGGTTAAATGTATGAAGCCGAATTTATAAATGCTTAAAACTTGGCTTTCGTTTTGTCTCAAATCGTGTGATCGTCTTGCAGCAATTGTCATGCCTAATATGTCTCGACTTTGTCTAAGTTCTAGTTGGAAAATGTTTGTGTGTAAACTTCCATTTTGATCATATTTTACCTCTAGGTTAGTGTTTCAATATGTGATATTGGTACGATGTTGTGACTTGCTTGTATGAGTCAATGTGGTTCAAGTTTGATTTTGTGTTCATTACCGAGCTGCTTTAAATCAGTAAATGGTTGAGCTATAAGTTGTTCCTAAAAAATTCTTGTGAATCGGTATGTGCTATCCATTTTTATCAAGTTGAATTGCTTAATCAAATGTTTGAGAATATGTTGTTCACTATCCATAGCTAAGGGATGGGCGGGAATTTTATATTCGTTTTATTTTGTTTAGTTCGACTTATAGTCAATAATACCTCTGTTTTCGTATTCTACATATGAGTGTCACTTGTTTTGTTTGCAGTTCTCTAATGTAGACATATGTTCTATTTTCCTTTTGAGTACACTGAAAATTGCTTTAGTCATATCTCATTATATTTTTTACTACAGATATTATTCTTGTGAATTAGTTGATGTGTAAATACTACTCTTTTCAAGTAAGACATAAGCTTTTACTTTCCTTTGCATTATTTGTTTGGTTTGAATTTGCATTTGTTAGTTCCAACAGTGTGATTTGACATTAATTCATCTTCTTTTCTTTTGCTTGTATGAACTCCGTTTCAAGTCCATGGTGGATTTATCTTCCTCGCATTTCCGAGTTGAAACATAAAAACTTGAATTTTCCTTTCTTATCTCTCGAGTCATTCCCCCTATGTATGCAGAAGCTGTACATGTTCCAGAGCTCCAAGTTAGCTCAAAAGCCCAAATGGGCAGTGTACATGTTCCAGAGCTCCAAGTTAGCTCAAAAGCCCAAATGGGCAGTATACAACTTTATACACTGACATACAAGTATAGTTCAGAAAATACATAGATAAAAAACAAAATAAAGGTTGGAAGCGTCAAAAAGGACTGTTTTCAGTTTCTATGAACTTTGATATATATATATATATATATATATATATATAACAGAGTTATTAAACGACCCATATACATAAATATACACTTCGTGTATACACATGATTTCAAGTGTTAAAATAGGGTCAGAGCCCAATCAGCAGCCTGAAAAGCCCAAGTTCAACTATTTCTTTCCTCTACTATTATTTATTGGGAAATTTTTAAAAATGTCAATATTTTAGTATTTAATAGGAATTCTTAGCCACATTTTCAATATTTATTGAAAATGTCAATATTTTAATTGATTATGTATCTGATTTATATTTTTATTATTTGTTTTAATTGAAAGAAAATAAATATTTATTAACAAAAAGGAGAAATTTATGGGAGAGAATATCTTTTTAAAAAAACATATCACTTAAAATTCTCTTCTGTTACTAATTCTAAAGATACGTCCCCTTCTTGATGAAATTTCTCTATATCAATTTTCTAAGTTTTCATCTTATAATACTTGAACTCTAATGAAGTGAATTCATTTATTTTTTTAAAAAAAAAACTATTTCGGAAAAAACTTTGAAAACAAACAGGTCCAAAATTTGTTGACAATCAGCTTTAGAGAATGAATTTTCGATTGAGACTTTGATATAATTGGTGAAAATATAAACTTAACCAGCTACTATTTAATTGTTGAATGCTTTATCAGTTTCAAAGTGATTAATAAAAGGGTATGAATTTTTTTTATAATTGTAAAGTCTATCTAATTTCCTTGCAAATTGTATGTATTATGAACAACGTGGAAAGAATTAGTTTTGATGGAGTGTTTTAATTTTAGATTAGTTGAATATAAATATGGACGAATCTAGTTGTTTGAAGATCATTTTGTTATGTGGCTGCTGAGTTTTACTCCCCCCCCCCCCCCATAAAATTGTATCCCTATTGAAAAAGCTATAATAACTATATTGTAAGTATTTGATTGTAATACAACAAATAATTTTGATAAGGATACAAATGTGTTGGCGATCATACAATACGATTTTAATGATAGGGATATAATTTTGATCAAAAATATATGTTAATGTATTTTTTGTAACTTGAATACAATATTGTTAACAATTTCTATTTTGTATTTATTAATGTATTTTTTTAAAATACAACGCAAATATGGAGAATATTAATTTTCTAATAATGATTTTTGGAAGATGGAACGAAGAGCTACATTGATTATACAATACATATAATTATGGTGAAGAAATATACAACATTTAGAGATTTAGTGGATGAATTTGCTAAATAAAATAAACTGGTGTTGATTTGAAATACAATTATGAAGCTTAAATATAAGCTAGAAAAAAGTAATGCTTCTTTGAAAATAGATGGGAGTGAGAGTTTATGTGTTATTGAAGAAAGATAACCAAATTTGACAACATATTCCCTGTATTTAATTGTATTTGTGAAGGATTATGAATTAACAAATAGAAATATGCATATGAAGACAGGGTTAAAACGTGTGGAATAGATGGAGGATATATTGTTGAGTGTTGATACACAAACAAAAAAATTTGTAGTTACTTTCTTGAACATCTTTAATGAATATTTTATTTGAAATGTATTCAAATGAAAATCTATATTTTTACAATTAATGATGTATTCATTTCAATATATTACTTTAAAATGCTCTTGTATACTCATTTGAAAGTAAACATGAATACGTCAAATTGATTTTAAAACTTTATGATGTCTAGAATATAAAATTCAAGGTATATAGTTATGATGACTAATTAATTTTTGAAGAAATACAAAATCGTATGATTTTGAAATTGAAATTTAAAATAATCAAATACATAAATACAAACCTTATTTGTAGTTCGTTTGGATGAATACAAAATTAAAAAGAACTGAAAATATTTTTGACATACAAAGTGAACTTAAATACAAAATGAAATACAAAACTAGTTGATATACAATTATGATGAACCAGAAACTGTTTTGGCATACACTAACGACTCTCACTTGTTTTAGTTTATTTTCAACCATAACCATTTGTAATTAGTACTCTACAAAGAGATACAAACTAGAATGTAAGGAATGGAGTTCAAAAAACATTATATAAAATAAAATTAATAGTATATGTCAAACCTTTTTAATGATAAATTCAAACTTCGTAAGGTTAAAGCATTTATTTTGCTAAATAAACTATTACAAAAAAAAATATCAATGTACAATAGACAAAATGATTTAGAACCAAGCAAGATTAGAAAGACTGAACTAAACAACTATTTTATTTCAATTGTTTTAATATCCTTGTGAACTATGTGAGGTCTGTTATGCCTCGGAGGTGCCTAACACTCACTAATGACTCCGACATCTGTTGGCCATAGTTCCAAAAAGGTGCAGTGTATCTTGATCATAGAATTATTGTATTCGAGTTACCTACTGGATTTTTTTTTCCACAAGGCAACTGCTAGGCATAAGCAAACACATAAATACTGCAATCCCTACATACAACAAATTAACAGAAGAATAAAATTAACAAATATATCATAATGAATACAAAACCAAAATAATAAAGTATGAATACAATCTGAAATAACATGAATAATCTTGAAAATGAATACAGCTAAATAAAGTAAATATGTATTTTTAATTGATTGAACACGAACACCACTCGTACAATGTTCTTAGCTAGAAAAGATTACATTGATATGATAATTGATGATTGATGATTGATGATTCCATATATGTGAGTATAATATCCACACTAAAATCATGTCCACAAATACAAAAATAATAATTAAAAAATACATTCGATAGTAACAATCACACGTTATCCATAGACAATAGCAACACTATTCTAAGTCAACATACATACTTTTTAGATTTTGAATACAAAGACAATTGTTACAAGTACTCCGATCCAATCTAATAGAAAAATCAGTTTTTTATGTGTTTTAACAACTTCAATCGAATATTCAAATATTGTGATGGTAATATTTTCAATAAACTTAATATTTCATAAAAATAATTAAATACCTCTTTATCAATTGTTTGGTCTTTATCATTTTTTTGAGTTTCCCAACCGATATACAAAGATTCTACAACTGCTTTAAACTTGAGGAAGATTTTGTATACGGATTGGGTCATGTACATACTTAAATCGTCTCTCTTCCGCAATTTTTAGTCGTTGATCCAATCTTATCTATCATTCCTGGAGTAATAAATAGATTAAAAGATGGAAAATTGCTAAAACATAAACGATTAAGTTAAATGCCTCTTGTAACCCTCTTAGAGTCGGCCATTTGAGAGGGGTTTTGAGGTTTTCCATATCCAAAAACCTAAATTAAATTGAAGAAGTTACTACTCCACTAACTAAACAAACAAATTTTTTTGAAAGATTTAAACAAAAACAAAATTAACAAATCTAAAAATCGGGTAAAGATGCATCTCTTAATCAAAGTGATTGTGATAAATATCTTTAGAGGTATATTTTTCATTTTTTGAAGAAAAAAAACCAAAAAAAGGGAAGAGAGAGAATCTGGGATTGAAAGAATGAAGAAGATCTGCAAAAGAATTTTTTTTTTTGAAAACATATGAAAGAGAATGTATTGGAAACGTATTATTAAGGGAATGTGAGATAATAAAGGAACTAAAATAGGATACATTATATTTTATAAAATATTGTCATTTTGACATTTTTAATAATATTTATAAAGTGTAGATGTTTTTACTAATTATGTTAGAACTTTTGACTAGATTACTAATTTTTCCTTATTTATTTGCTATTATTGTCATTGACTAACACTTTTGGTTGAATTTTATTAATTTCCTAAGGATGGCCATTTCTATAATTTTATTAATTTTATAAATGCATAAATATTTATTTTGCATATATTTTACTACTTAGTTTTTTTTATCGATTTTGAAGAAGAAGAAGAAGAAGAAGAAGAAGAAGATAAATTTTCTTTACTTAGTCAATATTTGAAAATTAAAATAAAAAGTCAGTTGTAGTCAAATCGCCGATCAATCGCGAGTTAGCAGGTGTTCCGAGGACCTAACACCTTCTCGGAATGTATATTTTAACTTCGAACCATTCTTCAACTGATTATATATGTTTAAATCTTTTGAAAATAATTATAAGTTTTTTCTTGATTTTTTATTAAAAATTAAGTGGCAACTCTGTCAACTTGAAAAAATTGATTTCTCTTAAATCATAAGATTAATCGATTTTTCGAAACTTAGTCATTTTTTATTTTATCATATTTTTTCGTAAAACAATGAGTGCTTTCCTGTGAAATTTGTGATTGTTGAATTATGAGATGTTATTGAGAATACTTGATCTGATAGTTGTGTGCTTGGTAAACTGTGAACTGATAGGCTGTAGTGTGGAGGTTCAGATAAGGTGTAAGGAGTACCCGTATTTTGTTCACTTAACTTGTGTTTAGAGGTTTGCTTGTTGGGTAACGCGTGATTTTGTACTCACCCCTTGCTTCTACAAATTTTTGTAGGTTACGAGCTCGGATCTTCGTGATACCTCTCATTCTCTTCGTTTCCGAGGTATCTTGTGGATGATTGTGAGGTAGCTGCTTGTCATCTCAGCAAACTTTCCTACTCCAGTTTATGACTTTATTTTTACTTGAAAGACAACTTCATTTTAGACTTGTATTTTATTTCAATTATAATATTTACATTAAATGCTTGTGCACGTGACCATCTAGTTTTGGGGATTAAATTAAGTTGACTTGTTTTTATAATAGAAAATATTATTGGACTGTTGTTGATTTCCGCACTTTGTTAGATATTGAGTTTTAGGCTGACTTGTCTTGGTGGGATAAGACGAGTGTCATTACATCCATTTTTGGATCGTGACATTAAGCCAAACAAAATTAAGAGAAATAGGAATTCTGTATGTGTCATTTTTTGAATCTTTTTGCGTGGTCAATTCTCTCTTTTGTTCTCTTTTATGTTATTTTTAAATTTTACATTTCCCCCCCAATATAGGTAGTCTCAAAAATATTTGGATATCTAAACCTAAGTATAATGATAATAATAATTATAATAATAATAATAAGAAGAAGAAGAAGATATTGAATTTAACTAATTAAGATATTTATTTTTCATCATTTAAATATGTAAAAAAAATTATTTAAAATTTATTAAAAAGTTATTAATACAAATATTCAATTAATCTGATATTGTACAATAAAAATAATTAAAACATGTGATGATTGACCGATGACGAGGACAAGTAATAGTAATTGTGGATAATGATTATAATAGTGTTAACTAACTATATAGCCATGAATATTAACTATTAAGAGTTACACATTGCGACAAAATTCTACTAAGAATATAATTAAAAAGATTACAAATAAGCATAAAAGAACGATCAGATTTCAAGTTTACATAAATATATATAAATTATGCTAAAAAAATCTCAAATAAAAAAGAAAAAAATAATCACAAGTTTACATTTTAGTTGTTCTAATATTACCCAATTCTTATTACCTTCTTTTTTTCTCTATGAAATTTAACTTCCCGAAGTTTATTGATTTCTTAATGAATTTCATATTTAATCTAAATATTTTTCATAGCTTCTCTTCTGTAAAATTATGTTACTAAAAAAATTTCTTTTTATTAAAGTAATTATTGATATTGGTATATAATTTTATTTTAGGAGAAAGGGTTAAAAATACCTTTCAACTTTGGTTTATTGTTTAACTTTACCTTCGATGTTAAAATGAAATTAATTTTACTCATCGCATTATTAATTTCACCAAAATTACCCCCATTTGACGGAATATTTAAAATTGACCCAAATTACCCAATTTTTCTTTTTAAAAAATAAAACTTTATTTCCTTTTTCTAAACCAATGTCCCCCCCATTTAAATAACCCGATTAACCAAATTAACTCAATATCCTGTTATCCATTCTTCAAACTAAGCTAAAGAACAGAACAATGAAATAAAGAAAAATAGCTGGTGAGACTATTTCTACAAGTGAGAGTTTTAAGAGGTTGGTGCTTTGGAATCTGACACTCGTGCATATGGTGTTACTGGTGTAAGGTCATTCTGCCCATTTCTATCAAAAGACTCTTTTCCCATTTTTATTTTCATGAAGCTTTCAAATATTCTGCTCATAGCTCTAGACTTATTTTCATAATGGTTTATTGCAATAAAATAATAATAATAAAAAAAAAAACCAGAACCAGCCACATTAGGTAGGAATTGAAAATTATCTCATAGTTCGTTCATTTAACAGTAATGACAGTCAATGCATTTGTGAACTCAGCTTCTGATGAAGAAAAAGAGAGAGAATGGGTAAAGGTAGTATAAGGGCCCGTTTCGTCATAAATTTTGCAAGTAAAACTTGGGGGAAAACTTGGCAAATTTTGTTTGTTCATATACTTTTTTATTATTTGGCAAATTTTTTTGACAAATTTTCCAAATTCCCAAATACTAGAAAAAACTAGTATTTGGGCCAAATTTCATTATTTGGAAAGTTTTAGAAATTCAATTTTTACACTTAACTTTTTATTTTACAAAAATTATATATTTATTGACACCAACCAATTCAATTAGATCCCTTCTACATGCGTTCTTTTGATTTCATACATTCCTTTGTTACAGTTAGTCTTAATGAACTAGCTACTAAATAAAACATGAATTGCATTTATTTTATTTTGGTAGATAAATATTACGTTGTTGATGTTGATCTAAGGAACGTAAGAGGATTTTTAGCTTCATTCATTGGAATGCGCTATCATTTGCAGGACTACCGAGGAAGTGAAAGAAAGCCTAAGAATGGAAAAGAGCTATTTAACTATAGACATGCTTCTCTGCGCAATGTAATTGAAAGAACTTTTGGTGCGTGGAAAAGTAGATTCAGAATACTAAGACAAGGCATGAACAACTATGAATGTGACATACAAGTGAAAATAGTAATTGCTTGCGCTGTATTGCATAATTTTTTACGTGAACACCAAAGTAGTGATGGAATATTCAATGAATATGAAAATGATGATATTATTGTTGATGAAAGTGACGAACTACTGGCTCAGGGTAACAACATCGCTTCATCTTCTCGATCGTCTGATTCGAAAATGCAAGCTCATCGAGAAGAGATTGTTCATAAAATGTGGGAAAATTATATTAAAGAATAGGTTGAACTCTTTCAGATGAGAAAATATAGGTTCTTTAATGATTGCAATATTTATTTCCTTTTGTTTTCTTCTCTTTTTTTTCTCCCGAATTTATATTAGTTGTATTTTCATTATCATGATTTGTACCAAGACCTTTTCACTATACGAATATTTACTATAATGATTCTTGTTGATTTGTTGCGGAAGTCATAAATTTTGTTACGTGATATTTCTATTGTGCTATGTAATACAAATTTATGGTTAGTTTGACAGTTTTAAAAACTTATGGGTATAAATTATATTTCTTAAAAAAATGAAATATGTTTCTCAAATTCTATGGCCAAACACATGGTAAAATTTCACCCAAATTTTCATCCAAATAATATTTGTCAAAAATATTTGAATATTTATGGCCAAACGCTAGCTAAGACTCTTGAAGCACACACGTCTTCGTCAACATGTGTGCTTCTTGGCATTAATTTTAAATTATTGGATATTTCTATCACTCTATCTGCTTACTTCAAAAATCTTCTGCTTTACTTTATTATTTATGCACGTACCTTCTTCAAAATAAACCACACTTATTTTCAATAAAAATATGTCAGCCTTCTTCCTTATATAGTATCTATGAGTTTTGTGGGGCCAACTTTAATAGTTTCGTCACTCTTTATTTTCTAATGCACATCCTATTTAAGAAATTGTTATATACTCTAATTAAGAACTTACATAACAAATTTCAATAATTTTTTTTGTTTGTCTTATTTCTTCAACTTTTATATATTTAAAAATCATATAAATTATTAATTTACTGTTTGACAAAATGATAAACTTGGTTAATATTTGAAATTTTATTGATGTCACAAAAAAATGGGGCAAAAAAAAACTTGCATTATTTGAAAATGAAGTAAAAAAGTATTGTAAATCTCTTTAAAATTATATATTTGCCCATAAATTGTTAAAAGAAATAATTAAAAAAACATTTGAAAATTACCCAAAATATTACAAATTATAACAATTAACAACATAAAATATTTAAAACACATAAAGTGTTTGATTGTTTCTCAAAATTTCATTAGTGCGACATAAATGAAGCAGAGACAGAAAAATAATATTATTTAAGGATACACGACAGTGTTATAAATTACAATAATTAATAACTTAAAATATTTACATATCATATTAAAATTTAACTGTCTCTCTAAATTATATATGTCGTATAATTAGAACAGAATACATAACACTTCTATAAATTATAATAATTAATAACTTAAAACATTTACATATCACATTAAAATTTAACTCTCTCTCTAAATTATAAATGTCGTATAAATTAAAATAATCAAATAACATGTCTGCTTGTAGCGAGGGATAACATGGTAATTTAATGTTTTTTCCTTTAATATTTTTTGTTTTATTACTTTATATAAATAAAAAATTATGTAAAAAATATTATAAATCACAATAATTAAAAGCTTAAAATATATAAACATTTTCGTTAACTCTCAAAACTTCATCTATACACATAAATTGGGCTAAAGGGAAAAATTTATATTATGTACAATACATTAAATGTTCTATAAATCATAATAATTACATGTTAAATATCGAAAATAACTTATAATAATACATTGAAAAATACGATAAATCATAATAATTAGCAACTTGAAAAATCTAAGATATATATATATATATATATATATATATATATATATATATATATATATATATATATATATATATATATATATATATATATATATATATTTATTTATTTATTTATAATTAGATTGACTCTCAAATTCACCAGTGTCACTAAATTGATACAAAAAGGAGTAACATATATCATGTAAAAATTATGTAACACGTACAATAAAATGATACTCTCCCTCTCCCTAATTACTTGTCCATTTTTAAATTGATACACCTATTAAGAGAACAATTATTGACATTAAGTTTACCATTTTACCCTTATTGATTATGAATTATGTGAATTAAAAATATAAGGAAGAAGACTAACATATTTTTATTGAAAATAAGTGTGATTTTTTTGTCCACAGTGAAGAAGGTACATGCATATAAATAATAAAGTACAATACAGTAAAGCAGAAGATTTTTGAAGTAAGCAGATAGAATGACAGAAATATTCAATAATTCAATATCAATGCCAAGAAGCACACATGTTGACGAAGACGTGTGTGCTGCAAGAGTCTGATACTATATAGTAATATAGTAATGTATATAGTTGAATAGAAGAGCCAATTTGAGGACCTTAGGTCAGCGACCAATTGACCGATTTACCCTTTTTCTATTTTTTTTCTCTATTTTATATTTAATATTTTTCATTTATTTTCCATTTTAATAAGTTATTTATTTAAAACTATGATTTTTTCGTTTATTTTTCTTTTCAGTATATCATGTGAAAATATTTCTATTACAATAAATTACAATGATAAATAATTTAGAATATTTAACATGCATATTAAAAATTTAACCCTCTAAATTGCACCCATGCCACATAAATAGAAGAGTGAGTTGAGGAGCTTAGGGTTAGTTGGTTAATTGGTCGATTCACCTTTCTCCTCCAATTTCATCTATTAATATTTAGTGGTTATTTTGTTTAATTTTTGTCTTACTTTCTTTAATAGTATGTTACGTATTTAAGAATTATGAAAAAATAGTATTGCAAATCATAATAGTCAACAACTTAAATATTTAGAATATTATACAAAAAAATTGGTTAACTCTAATTAATGTGTTACATATGTGAGAGTAACATATATTATTTGAAAATTAAGTTAAAAGTTTATAAATTACAATACTTAACAACATAAATATTTAAGAATATATCAAAATCTTGATTAACTTTTGAAATTTCAAATATGCCATATAAATTGTGACAAAGGGATACTATATATTATTTGAAAATTACATTTATCAAGAGTATCATAAATTATAATAATTAACAATATAAAATATTTAAATAAATACATTAAAAAATTAATTAACTCTCAAAATATCACATGTGCCACAAATATTATTTAAAAAGTACGTTAAACTTTTTATAAATATAACCAACAAAAATAAATATTTTAAAATGTAAATGACACTCCTAATTCTATGCAAGTCACATAAATTGTATAAAGTACAAAAATTTCATACATTTGGAAGCTAATTATATCTTATCCCGAAAGTTTGTCCAATTACAATTTTTTTCTGATTTTTCGTTGCTCTCGTATACATTCCTTGATTGTCTGATACATTGTAGTTTGTAAATGATACACATTACTCGATGGGAGTAATGTATCTGAGAGGTAATAGATGTATTCAAGAGGGGATAGGAATATATCTGAGAGGTGATAAAGATGTATCCGAGAGGGTATAAGGATGAATCCCTGAAGAGATCTTTATATATAATTTTTTTTAAATGGTAGGAAATTTGGAGACTATAATATTTTTAATTGTATATTTTTGTATATTTTTTCCTAAAATAAAACAAATAAAGTAATATATATTGGGTCTAAGCTTTTGTATCTAATATACACGTATAAAGCAAAAACAAATTGACGAACTAAATAGGCTGGGTGCTTTGTAGAAGAGTGATGAATTAGGATGATGAAGGGTAAAAGAGTCTTTTACTACTAAATAATATCTATTGGACGACCAAGGGTAAAAGAGTCTTTTACTACAAAATAATGTCTATCTATCACACATACTAAAACATAATTTTCTAGAAAGAGAAGCCTAAGAATGACCAAGGGTAAAATAGTCTTTTACCACTAAATAATATCTATTATAAATAGGAATTTTCTAAAATTACACTTTAGACACAAATAAAGAGAACTTTTCTCTTTCCATCACCGCTCACTCTTCATTGTTGTCTCGGTTTCTTCTTCAGCAATTGTCTTTTTCTCTTTTGAATTTTTTTCATCTTCAGTGCTTTTCTTTTAAATTTTTTCATAAATTGAGTATTTTTCAACTTCTAGACCATAATTTATATATATAATTTTTCAATGGTGTTTTCAACGATGCAATGACAATGACTAGTGATTCAAGTTTGATCTCCAATTTGTTGATTTCTTATTGTTGTGCAGGTATATTTGAGGGTTTGGCGTCATTGGTGGACATCGAAGGTCGAAGCAGCACCATGGTTATGGCTATTGTCGAAGCTTTTCCGAGCTTATACTTGATTGTGCTTGATTTCCCTCATGTCATAGGTGACCGTAAGGTAACTGAAAAATTGGAGTTTGTTGCTGGGAGTATGTTTGATAAAATTCCTCATGCTAATGCAATCTTACTTAAAAGTACATATTATTTAGAATTTCGTCAAAAATTGACTCGTTGAAGATGTCTTATTTTTCTATGTTGTTCTGATGAGAATCCAGAAAATTCATACGTTATTACTATATATCTCTCCGCTCAATCAAAAAAATTTAATGTTCGCCAAGTAAGTATTGATCTTTTATGCACAACATTGAATGATTCAAGCAACGTAAGTAAGTGCATATGCAATAATAAAATCTAGCTATATTTACTTACTTCCCATTGAAGAAGAAGACGGTGAGGGACCGATGATTGTTGCAAAACCAAGTCCACATGGAATAGAAAATATGATGCTGAGAGTTATTCGTCCTTGTGCCTCGTAATTAGCAGTGTTCATAACAATAGCTGATACATTATACTTCTGCCCATCGGCGTCGAATAAATCAATCGAAAAAAGGGGAAGTTTAAGCCCCAGTAAGCCACATGAATCATCATGTAAACTATTATAACATTTTCTGCCAAGATGTTTAGGATGACAAAAAATGGACTTACCAATGGAGTGGTGTAGAACGCGAAAACTGACCAATCAAATGTGAAAGATAAAATGCCAAGGCCATGTTGGCCTGACCCAAGTTGGTGTGCTAACACTGATTTTGGAAATGCCAAACAGAGCACAGAGAATGCTGATAAAGTTTTGAAGAATTATCCAGGGACAATGTACCAAGTGAAACTACATATCAATGCTATTAAAAGGAACTTCCCTCTAGAGTAATTGACACCATTTTCTTTCTCATGTAGTGCCCTGCAAAATGTCATCATGAACCAGAATTTACATCGACTATTGTGCGAAAAAGATAGAAGCATAGTAAATAATATCTTACTTCCTGGATCAACAAAGATTGTGATGGAATGGTAAGTACTCCTTCAGAAGTCTCGACTTTGAGCTTTTGATATTGGACAGGGGAGAACAAAAGTAATAAGATGACACAATGGAAGAAGGTGAGCTTTTATACACTATTTTGACAAATTTAAGTACTCCTTCAAATGTCTCTAGTTCAAGCTCAAATATGAAGTTACCTCGATTAGGAAGTGTTTTAGACTCGATAAGAGTATTCGAGTTGGCACAAATATTTTGACCCTCTTAAAATTAGAACTTGAGGACTTTTTACACTAGAAGGTGCAATTTTTTGTTTTTGGTTCTTACCTGAAAATAGAGACTTGAGCAAGGGTAGATGGCCACCACATTTCTGCAGGCTCAACAACATACTTGTTCATAATACCAGCCCAACCATAACCCATAACCTAAATCCATTATAAGATGTCATTAATACAAAACAAAAACAAGAATTTGCTATGAATTTTATTGGTAAATAGTTTGTAACTAATAAGATTAATTATTCTATAATGGTCGCGAATTTGGATTGAAGATTCATTTTTGTTATTTAGTCCCAGAAGTTATCCATGGCTAATTCCTACTATTTTATACTGAATAAAGATATTACTTGGTGTACTAGAAAGTGCTTCTCAATTACCACAAATTACAAAGTGGGTAATCGAACTCTTACGATAAAAGATTAGGTAGTTAAGTAACATAGCTACTAGATTTGCCATTATTATTAGCTTAAATATGTTAAATAATTAATTTTTTTTTAAAATTTCTTGTCAAGTTAAATTGCGAAATCAAACAAATTAAGAAATATACCTTGGTAGTGATGACAAGGATCTAACTAACCAAGAAGGATATTTTCCTGTGATACAAGACCTTAATACTAATAGCATAAGCACATCCATTACCAAATCCAACACCAGCAGTAGCAAAAATTGAAATTAAAACATGTTCTTTCATGCTAAAAGAACCTGGATTAAGCAAAAATTCACTTCATCCAGATCTTGGCAAATGAAACTTCCTCATCGGAAGAACTTTTGCCAGGAGTTCACCTAGTGGAACGACGCAACCTGTGCATTACTCGTACTGATTATAAGTAATTTTGCATGTAACTAAAGAAAATGTTGATAATGACATTAATCCACAAAAAATATTCCCCAAAAACCACATTCAAAATGTACATACTGAAACTGATGGATCGTCATTTGTTGGTACTGTTAAACGAACTTGTTCTATAGGGGACTCGTCCTTGTTCTTCTCCTCTTTCGTAATTTTTCATAAATTGAGTATTTCTCAACTTCTAGACCACAATTTTTTTTATATATACTTTGACTTATTTACATAGAAATCCATTATTAGTCCTATTTTCTTTGATACCTAATTTATATGTATGGATTCTTTTTAATATTCACCAAAAAAAGTATTGATGAAGAGCTAAAGTTTAATGGTGTTTTCAACGATGCAATGACAATGACTGGTGATTTGAGATTAATCTCCAATTTGTTGATTTCTTATTGTTGTGCAGGTATATTTGAGTGTTTGGCGTTATTGGTGGACATCAAAGGTGGAAGCAGCACCGTGGTTATGACTATTGTCAAAGCTTCTTTCGAGCTTGTACTTGATTGTGCTTGATCTCCCTCATGTCATAGGTGACCAAAAGGTAACTAAAACTTTGAAGTTTGTTGTTGGGAGTATGTTTGCTAAAATTCCTCGTGCTAATGCAATGTTACTTAAAGATACATATTATTTAGAATTTCGTCAAATATTGACTTGTTGAAGATGTTTTAGAGGCTCATAAACTAAACTAAGCCATTATATAAAGCAATTTATCAAAATAATATGTTTTTATAAAATTTTACAAAAACTAGTATAAACATATTTCACAGTAACGTTTTAGGGTATATTTTATTTTTTAAAAGCTGACGGCGTTAGGTTGATATACGTTACTCATAGTAATGTTTTACTGAGTAATGTTGTAATAGTAAAGTTTTAGGAGTAAAACATTACTAAAAAAATGTTTTAGAAGTAAGACGTTACTCACAGTATCGTATATCAACCTAACGCTATTAGTTTTTAAAAAATGAAATATACTCTAAAACGTAACTGTGCAATACGTTTATACTAGTTTTGTAAAATTTTGAAAAAATATATTATTTTAATAAATTATTTTATATATTGACTTAGTTTGGTAAAAATTCATGTTTTAGATGACTTAAGTAAAAATTTCAATTTTCTATGTTGTTTAGAGTGTTGGGTGGTCTTGGGCCTTCTCAACCCAAAAGCTAGCTCAAAGGTTAAGGCTTTCCCTCACACTTATAAATTGACCATCAACCCCTTCCACTTCCGATGTGGGATAACTCAACAATCTCCCCTTTCACACATCGGGCCTTGGGCTGGAGAGAACGACAATCCAGTTTCTCCGGTGGGCTGAGACTTGTTAACAACCTGGGCTCTGATACCAGTTTGTTGCGAAAATGCGGACGAGCACAAAAATATATATAGTAAAAGTAATGGAAATAATATGGAAAAATAACGACACCAAGAATTTTACGTGGAAGCCCTTCTGAATAATGGAAAAAACCACGGGCCAAGAGGAGCAATTGATATTACTATAGTAAGGAATTTTACACTGTGTAGTCACGAATACAATACTCAAAGTGACTACTACACACTCAAAAAGAACAACACTCTTTTGGTTTCCGTCTTACTAAAATATAGCTCACACTCTATTTTTCTTAACCGACTATTTTCTTGTATAGTCTATGGAATACCTCACTTTGCTCTCAAAATGTTTTTTCTCTCTAATTTGGTGTGTTCTACAAAAGAGCAAGAGTGCTCTATTTATAGAAGGATAAAACCATGCCTATGTCACTAATGACATATGTAAGCATAGCAAAGTCAAGAATGGTTGCAAATCTTACCAATTTGCCAACTACCAAATCTTTTATTTTCAACTCTAATTAATATTCATTTTTACTAATTGCTTGTACCAATTGAATAGCTAAAGTTGACTAAAAAATGGGATGGATTCAACAAATCTCCCCCTCCAGTCCCATTTAGTGGAAGAAGGTATCTTCAACTTCTTTAGAGAGAGATCATACCCACAAGTTCTTTGCATAAGTCGAACTTGTCTTTCAGTATCATCTTGGTCAGCATATTTGCAGGATTTTTCACTTGTGTGAATCTTTTTGACGTGAAATGATTCATTCTCCACTTTCTCACGAATCCAATGATATCTGACGTCAATGTGTTTTGTTCTTGCATGGTACATGGAGTTCTTGCTCAAGTCTATTGCACTCTGGCTGTCACAATAGACAATATACTCCATCCGATTCAAACCAAGCTCTTGAAGAAATTGCTTTAGCCATATAATCTCCTTGCCGGCTTCAGTAGTCGCAATATACTCAGCTTCAGTTGTAGATAGTGCAACACACTTCTGCAACTTTGACTGCCATGATATAGCTCCTCCTGAAAAAGTAAACAAATATCCAGTAGTGAATTTTTTTTATCAAGGTCACCTGCCATATCAGAATCTGTATAGCCTTTCAAGATTCAATTTGATGCTCCAAAACACAAGCATTCATCTGAGCTTCCTCTAAGATACCTGAGTATCCACTTCACAGCTTCCCTATGCTCTTTTCTCGGATTTTCGAGAAATCTACTAACAACACCAACTGCGTGAGCAATATCAGCTCTAGTGCACACCATTGTATACATTAGACTTCCGACGACAGAGGAATATAGAACTTTGGCCATGTTCTCTTTTTACTCCCTAGCTGTAGGACACATCTTCTTGCTCAACTTCATATGACCAGCAAGAGGTACACTCACAGGCTTCTCATTCTTCATATTGAAGCGCTCCAGTACGCGTTCAATGTACTTCTTCTGGGACAAATAAATCTTCCTTTTATCTCTAAGACAAGTAATTCTCATGCCCAAAATTTGCTTGGCATGACCCAAGTCTTTCATATAAAAGACTTACACAACTCTTTCTTCAGCTCGTCAATCTTGGAAGTATTCTTGCCCACAATCAACATATCATCCACATACAATAAAAGGATCATAAAATCTTTGTCAGAAAATTTTTGTACAAATATGCAATGATCTGAAGAAGTCTTCTTATAGCCTAGCTCCCCTATAACAAATTCAAACTTTTTGTACCACTGTCTGGGAGCTTGTTTTAGGACATACAGACTCTTTTTGAGTTTGCATACAAAATTTTCTTTACCATCTACTTTGAAGCCCTCAGGTTGTTCCATATAAATCTCTTCTTCGAGGTCACCGTGAAGGAAAACCGTCTTCACATCCATCTACTCAATCTCTAAATTAAGACTAGCAGCCGAACCTAAAACTATGCGAATCGAGGACATTTTCACAACAGGAGAAACTATTTCGTCAAAGTCAATACCTTTCCTTTAACCGAATCCCTTAACAACCAATCTAGCTTTGTACCTGGGCTTCAAGTTGTGTTTTTCAACTTTAACTTTGAATACCCACTTGTTCTTCAAAGCTCTCATGCCCTTGGGCAATTTTACCAACTCATAAGTGTGGTTCTCATGCAAAGACTTCATCTCGTCTTGCATGGCTCCAATCCATTAATTCTTGTGCTCATCTTCCATGGATTCCTCATAACATTCAGGTTCTCCCCCGTCAGTGAGTAACACATACAAATTGGGTGAATAACGGGCGGAAGGAAACCGCTGTCTTGTGGACCTCCAAAGCGGAATATTTGATTTGTCCACAACTTCAAGAGCAACAGGATCATCAATAACAATACCATTGTTATTATCAACATCAACATGTTGATTCGATACATGATTCTGGGCGTCATCATGATTATCAAACCCAACAATATCATGCACACTTGTGTGAGGAACTTCTCCGCTTTGTCAATATCTTCAATTGTTTGATTCTCCATGAAAATAATATCACAGCTTCTCATAAGTTTCTTTTATATTGGATCATGTAACCTGTAACCAAATTCATCTTGGCCATATCCAATGAAGATGCATTGCCTTGTCTTGGCATCTAACTTTGACCTCTCATCTTTCGGCACATGTACAAAAGCTTTGCAACCAAATACTCTAAAATGCTCATAGGAAACATCCTTTCCATACCAAACACTATTTGGTACATCACTTTGCAAAGCAACAACATGAGATAGATTAATAACACGTGCAACGGTCAATAAAGCCTCACCCCAAAATGAGTTTGGCATTTTTGCTTCAGAAAGCAAACAATTAACTCTTTCCATCAAGGTCCTGTTCATCCTCTCAGCCAAGCCATTAAGCTGAGGAGTCTTGGGAGGAGTCTTCTGGTGTCTAATGCCCTGATGCTTGTAGTATTCGTCAAATGATCCACAATATTCACCACCATTATCAGTACAAATACATTTCCCTTTCTTTCCAGTTTCTCTTTCAACTGAAGCTTGAAACTGCTTAAAGACACCTAACACTTGGTCTTTAGTCTTCAAGACATAGACCCAAAGTTTTCTTGAACAATCATCAATGAGAGTGACAAAGTAGAGTGCACCACCCAATGTCTTTGTCTTCATTGGACCACATAAATCAGAGTGCACTAACTCAAGCAACTTTGTCTTTCTTGAAGGAGGGTAGGACTTAAAGGAAACTCTATTTTGTTTACCATCCAAGCAGTGTTCACATTTTTCTAATTTAGCACTTTGGAAATTTGACAATAATTTCTTCTTGGATAGAAAATTAAACCTTTCTTGCTAATGTGGCTAAGCCTCTCGCGCCATAATGTTGAAGAGCTATCGCTCTCAACCGCATTCACCATATCAACACAAGTAGAGGCCGTAGTCCAGTATAGACCACGACGTTTGTTACAACGAGCCACAACCAAGGAACCCTTAATGAGCTTCCATTTTCCATCACCGTTGGTACTAACATATCCTTCATCATCTAAAACACCAACAAAAATTAGGTGCAGACGAACATCAGGAGCGTGTTTCACATTATTCAAAACTAGTTTAGTTCCAATACTAGTTTCCAAACAAATTGTACCAACACCAACCACCCAAGAAACAATCTCATTACCCATACTCAAGGTTCCAAAATTACCAGGAGTGTAAGAAGAGAAAAAATCTTTCCTTGATGTCACATGAGATGCGGTACCAGTGTCCACAACCCATCTTGACTCATCACAAGCAATATTTATCATGTTTGTATCAAAAACGGTAACAAGATCTTCGATGGTGACGGTGGCTAGGCAATTTTCATTGCCATCTTCTTTAGTTTCCTCTTTGTTTTTGCTCTCCCTTTTCAACTTCCTGCAGAACTTCTTTGTGTGCCCTTTCATGCCACAATGATAGCACTCAATATCCTTAAGTTTGCCTTTGGATTTGCTCCTATTTTGTTCTCTATGCTGAGAACCGCGAGTTTTATTTCTCCCCCTGGGTCCAGTTATCAGGACATCCGACGAAGAGGAACCTTGGGTTTTTCTTCTCATCTCCTCGTTCAAGACACTACTCTTGGCAGAATTTATAGAGATCACACCATCCGGAGCAGAATTTGACAATGACGTTCTAAATGTTTCCTAAGAATCTGGTAGGGAATCAAGTATAAGCAAGCCTTGAAGTTCTTCATCAAATTTGATGCCCACAACAAATAATTGGTTCATAATCCCCTGAAAATTATTCAGATGGTCTGTCATCGGAGAACCATCATGATACTTCAAACTCAACATCTGCTTTATTTAGAACATTTTGTTGTTGCCAGTCTTTCGAGCATACAAACTTTCAAGATGCTCCCATACGGTTCGAGCATGTGTTTCCCCAGAAATATGGTTCAACACATTATCGTCGACCCATTGCCTAATGAATCCACAAACCTGTCTATGCAACAGATTCCACTCTTCATCTGTTTTATTATCAGGATTTACAATGGTAAATACTGGGTTGTAAAAATTCTTAACATAAAGCAGATATTCCATTTTTCCCTTCCAGTTTGTTGGGTGGTCTTGGGCCTTCTCAACCCAAAAGCTAGCTCAAAGGTTGAAGATTTCCCTCACACTTATAAATTGATCATCAGCCCAATCCACTTCCGATGTGGAATAACCCAACATAGAGGAGGATCCTGAAAATTCATGCATTATTGTTATATTTTATTAACTATAATATTAAAAGAGATGATACAACTTATTTATTGCATTATGATAATTGAATTTATAACATGCAAATTACACACAAACTTATAACTCGTTTTAGTTTAAATTTGTCCACTTAGTGACTAAATTTGAAGTAGGTAAAGTTTTGCGACATACTATTCTTTAATCTAAAATTGGACAAGGTAGCCATCATAAGAGACAAGAGGATTTGGTGGACGATATTAAGAAAAGAGAGATTGTTAGATGTTCTGTAGACAAAGCAAAGCACATCAATATAATCTAGGCATAATACATAAATGTGCCCTTTAATTTGACTTCAAATCACATTTATGTCCTTCAACTTTGGATGTGCACAAATAGACACTTAAACTTGTATAAAGTTGAACAAATAGACACGCATGTCCTATATGTCATTTTTTTGTCCTACGTGTCATGTAGGACTCATGTGTTTATTTATTTAAAAGTTGGATAGTTAAAGTGCCTATTTGTGCATTATGAAAGTTGGAGGTCCAAATTAAAATTTAAAACCAAGTTTAGGGTCCAATATATGTATAATTCTTATAAACTAATTGAAATGTGTGTGGTGTTGTATTTTTGGTACCTCAAACTTTACTCATGTGATTACATTGACTATGTTGATATTGTTATTGTCTATTTAGTATAGGTATAATTTATTACATAGTGGTATAAATATGACAATCAACAATTTTGTAATATATAACCCAAACTTATTTGGGTAATATATAACCCAACTTATTTGGGTATATAATACACCAACAGAGACTCTGAGAGCATTCAGCTAATAAACACAACATTTAAAAGTGTAGTAGCTCAATTAGCTACATTCCTTCTTGGTGCTACGACCTATGATTTTTAATTTATTTTTCCCAAAGCAACAAGTTATAGATTCTTGCACGAGTTCTTTTTTTTGGTTTATGCTCTTCCATTAAAGTACCTTTTGTTGAAAATTATTTATAATTGCAAATTGAAAAATCGGGTAGAGATGATAGTATTTGCTCACATGCTTGAATCATATCAGTGTAAAATAACTTTAGTAAAAAATATTTATTTATATTAAAACGCACTACAACAAGTGTAATATGCTTCACATTTCAGAATACCATGTATTTTGGTTCCGCTAATACAACTTACAAGAGTGTTGAACAAGTATAAATATTTGTTAGTGCAAATAGCCCAGGCGTGCTGTTTGCAATCTCTATACTTAAAATAAGTGTATTTTTTTAAAAGATTTTACTGTAACAAAAATTTCTCTTAAAAAAAGCAGATGTATCTTAGGTGAAATATCATACGACTACATTCATAGTATTTTACTTGTCGAAAGTCTTTGAAACTTGAAATTGTTGAACAAGCATTTTATAAATAGTTGTTAACACACCTACCAAAGGTGAGTGGTGCGGTTTCAAACTTTACTTTTGTAATGTTATAACATTCTGTCATAGTTCAGCCATTCACATTAACATAGTATTTTGAATTAGAGCTTTTTATTTAGAAAAAAAATGGCCAAAAGAGTTATTATATATCTACATTATTTGGCAGACCTCTGCAATTTATTATATTTATTAGCCAAAATCAAGATAGGTGAAGATTTCTGAGAACAAAATAATCTCCGAGAATCATTATATTATTAGCCAGAATTGATATAGGTTAATGGATTCTTCTCAGGAACAATAACTTATTCACAATTTAGCATGCAGAATAACAAGGCATCAAAATTATAATTATTTTTTTGAAAAATTCTTTATTAAATTTTATTGACTTATAGTTGCTTGAATCTGACTTAACTCTTTTAGCTGAGATAGTTTAAATTTTGACCATCTTGTAAGTTGGATCATGAATCTTAGGTAGTAGTTTTAGCTTTGACTAATTGTCTTGATATGTTTGTACTGTCAGTGTAGTGTTGTAGGCTTTACTATGATTAACAAATATTGTTATTTCACAATTGTAAAGCATAAATTTATTTCAGCGTGGTCACAATAAATATGATTGCTCAAGTAATATAAGTTGACTCTGTAATTTTTTTTTTCCTATTAAGTGAGATTTCATTAAGGCATCCAGTAGATGCAAAGGTTCCAAAGGGAGATTTAAATCCGGGATTGTTGTTTCAAATTTATATGTTAAGAGTAACTTTTTTTTTTTTTTAAATATCAAAGGTGACCATGTTGGCATGACCATCAGTGAAATGCACTCCTAAGTATATTCGAAACTATTATATTGGATTGAGTATGCAGCCTCAACAAGTTCACCTATGGAAACTTCTTATTTCTTGCAAAGTCGTTTTTTTGCTTAATATGATCTATCAAGTTTCGATACTTCTATATAAATTGCCAATACTAATTGCATCACTGAATCTTAATGCATATTAAGTTCATTGATGTTTTTTTTTAATGAAGATAGACTACTACTTACAACTTGTGAAATACCAAATTATGTGACTCCAAAGGTGCTCAGATCAGTAGTTTGTCCTGTAAGATATTTTATTACATATCCTCAGAATCAGTAACTTTCATTTTTGTATTGCTTCTTTCTAATGATGTAATGTTTTTTTTTTGTATTTATGCCTGGTTATCTGCCGTATAAAGAGTCAAATTTCATGACACTTTATATAAGAAAGTCTATCTATACAATAAATATTAATTGCCACCTTATTATATATGATTGATAAGCCATAAACAGGATATTAAATTGCAAATGTTTGATCAAACACAATAAATTTATATCATTAAATTATTGGGCACGTGCTTAGCATGTGCAAAAACCATCTAGTATATTATATTTGTGTAACTTTGAAATTATAAAGAAAAAAATTCGAAACTTTTGAGGGAATAGCTCATGATTGAGTATCATATGAGATATTATCTCAGTTTTGATCTCACAATTATTTTAGAACTTCCCATTCACTTAGAAATATAGGATGTACCAAAATTCTATCACATAAAATCTACTAATACCTCCCACTTCTAATATCAATTTTTAACTTGTTCACGTCTACAATTTCAGAATAATTTATTTCAAAATAACTTATTTTCGATCAAACAAACCCAATTAACTACTAGTGAATTAAGGATCTAAATTATATAGTCAGTGTTAGACCTTACATAAATTGGAATTTGAAAAGAAATACTATATAATTACATATGATTTACTATCATACATCTTATTATTACTTATATTTTTAAAATATTACGTATCTTATCACTATTATAGAGTTTTCTACTTAATTTACACTTGATACATGTGTTTTTACTATCAGATACACGAGTGAAGCAAGCGAGATTTATATATATCCATATAGTCGAATCACATTAGATATATTTATCTGGAGTGATGCATGAACAAAACGGAAGAATTGGGAACAGATGCACAAATACTAGCAACAAAAAATATATCGTAAGGTAAGCATATATAAAATTGATGAAAAATGAAGATGGTTTAAAATTAATGAAAAATGGAGATGAACCGAGGAATAAAGTAAAATAGAAAGCTACATACTTTGAGAATCTAGTTAATACTAATTTTCACTCACTAAACATAATAATAGTTGTTCACAAGTATTTTTAGATGTTTAGAAAATTATAGTAACAAAGACTTGATTTTATTTTAAAAGAATAAAAAGTTAAATTAGTCTTTTTATAATTCTGACCATATAATTCTGGCCATTTAGCACTTTCCCAAAATATAAAACCAAAAATCTTGCACAATTAAATAGGTACATATATCACGATTTACTAATACATATATTACAAAATCCTAAAAGATTTCTTAAAAAACTAGGAGATAATATAAAAAGATTAAATATGCAGGTGTGAATGCATTAATTCCAATGGATTCATAATTGATTTCAACCATCTATTTGAATTATAATTTGTGGTCCATATTGAGATATTCCTAATACATGGCAAAGTGCAAAATCATCCATATAAAAGTTGAAGGTAGAAAAGGAAAAAAAAAGTTAAGAACAGTAACAACCAGTAGAGGTAAGATGTGAACTATTTTTTGAGGTTAATTCTTCCTTCTTCCTTATTCTCACCTCATTTAGAACACGTCTAGCCCATTCAGAAAAATAGGTTTTACTGTATCCGATTTTGCCATTTTTATAAATGGACATGCAACGCTTATCATCGTCAGAGTAAGGGCAAGAATCGCCATCAGGATCCCGCCATGCTCCTTGGTGTTTCATCCCTGACCAACTAGCTATCCAATGATACACGTATTGTCCTACACCTGCTATTTTAAGCCACCCTTTGGGGAAAAACTCTAACACACTGCTGTTTTTGTCCATGAGGAACATGTTTGTTAATTGTGCACCGTGTGGAGATATTAGTATGTCTGTCAAACTCATCACCCTCACCTGTAAACATTAAATCAATAATCATCGAAATAATACTCATGAGCTAACAATTTTTTGATAATTAAGAACAGGTAGGATACCTGTTCACAGAAAGTGAGATTATTGGAGTAAGCAAGTATGAAGTGGCAGCCTGTCATTTTTTTACATTCCTTGTCAAAAATTTCAATGACAGCAGATTCATTCTTGAAAGATCTTGGTCCATTGTTAACTCTCATGAACATTGTCATTCCGATAGCTGGCGTTTCCCTTTTGCTTACATTACAATAAATTCTGGCCTTACACCTTAGAAAATCATATACTTGAATCCTTTTTTGTCTAGACATACCCCCTTCATTATGTCTCATCACCACAGCATCCTCAAAACAAGTAGCATTATTGGTACTAATATTTTCAATATGAAGTGGTTCACCAAAAGTAGCTCCCATTAAAGATTTCAACCAAGGTCCCATTTTAACCCTAACTTCACCCCAATGGTACAAAATCCATCTAGTGGGAGTAAGGGAACATTGGTTGTTCTTGATATGCCATGCTACAAATGGTACCATAGATGACAAGCCATGCCAAATGTTATCATAATTATAGTGATTATATGAAATAAATGTGAGACCTTTCTTTAAAGTAGAGTTGTAAGGAAAATATTCAGGCCATGCTAGTGCATATGAATTCCATGCTCCATCATGAGTGTTATTACCTTTAAGGCACAAAACTTTACCTTTTGATACATTTGAGGGGAATCTTTGGTATTGGACTTCACCTTCTTCATGTGTGTCATACATTGAACTCATGAACCATGTGTGTCCTTGTTGAGCTGTCGATGAGTAACGTAAGTCTTTCAGAGGAAGAAATGTAACCGATTCACGAAGTAATTTCTTGGTTGCCATTAATTCTTTGGTGAGATTATTGAAAGTTATGTTGATGATAACTTTTTGCCTTTGATTGAACAAAGCCCATGATGGTAATGGAGATGAGGAAGGTGGGGTTTGAAAAAATTGGATTTGGAAAAGAATGAATAGAATGGGACAAGTGATGATGAGGATGAGATAGATGGAGAATGAGTAACTTGTCTTAGGATGTTGTTTAGCATGGTATGGCTTATTCATTGCCATTTTGGCTTAGTTAAAGCTAGGAAATGACTTAGATTTGAGATGGAGACATATAATTAATGATATTGGAGTCACCTAAATAAAAACTTAAAGATAAAAGTATATGTATGCTATTCCATGCAAACTTAGAAACGTGACTAGTGTGAGGAACCACAAGCTTTTTGGATGACAAAGGAAACAAGGAAATAAAATAAGACAAGCTACTACTAGAGTTCAACAAAGTTTAACCATTAATTTGTGAATTTAATAGCTATAACTAGATCTATATTATACAAAAAAACATGAAGTCCTTAGCTAGTGTAGGTATTTAAGGCTCAACTAGGGGTGTCAATGTTAGAGTTGACAACATCATTCCTAGTCTAATTTGACTAAGTCTGTAGTATATCTATATTTTAGCTTTCAGTTGGTATTTGTTTACTCTGAGAGTTTTTCCTATTTCGTAGTATTGCAGAAATGTGTTTCTAAAGTTTAGGAGAGTTAGGTTAGTAGATTAGTTAGTGGTTTAGTGGGAATGTGACTATAAAAGTTGTTATTCTACATAAATCATTATTACTGAATACAAGATTAGTTCATTGTTCTTATCTTTGGAAACTATTCTCTCAGACTCCTCCAGTTATATTTTTATTAGAGCTTGTTATATCTTAAGTTCTATAGTCAACTGGGCTGGTTGGTTGAAATTGGGGATATCAAAATGGGTTAAGATAGAAATTGAGTTGGTCTTGACCCGCCTAAGTATACTTTGAACTCAAATGGGCTAAAAATTGGTTGGGCCTTGACCCACCCAATTTGACCCGATTAATCTCAATAATTTTAACATAGTGATTTTTAACTTTTATAAATACAATTCGAATTTCCGTTTTGTTTTTTAAAAAAGTAACAAGTGGATAGATAATTCTAAAAGATGTTAAATAGATAATAATTATATCTTTAATATAGGAACATATCTTAGTAAAGAGTTTTAAAATGGTTTTTTTTTTTTTTAAATGGGTTGAAATTGAAGATTGAATTGGTCTCAATTGAGGCTTCTCTTAAAATGAGTTAGACTTGAATGATTTGACATTGGACCCAATTCAAATTATCTTGAGCCCAACTCTTAAAATTCTGAATGGGATGGACGGGTGTTGACATCCCCAATTTTGACCCTCCACAATATAAATTAATCATCGAAATTCTTAAATTCCAAACGATTTGAAATAATTGGTTTTATAAAGTTTTAAATATTTTTTCAAGTCGTTTTAAGTAATTTGTCATTTTCATAACTTTTTTTAAAAAAGTTATATTCTATATATTTTTGTTTGTATTTATTATATTAATATTGAAAATCGTCTAAAAAATATTTTATTTTTTCTTAGATATTCGATTAAATAGTTTAACTAATTTATAGTTTATATTTTGAGTAATTAGTTCATAATTAAGTTATTATTTTATTTCGTTAGTATTAAAAATCTCATAAATTAATCAATATTATTTTGTTCTATTTAAATTTTAGTCAAATTCCCTAAACTAAACTCAATTTAGCTATTTCTTAAATCCTAACCCATCTTTGTCCTAACCTTAAACTCATTCGAAGACAATTTTTGGGCCATTTTCTATTTCCAGCAGCCCACCTCAACCTAAACACCCAGGCCCAATTCTTCCTCCAAATAATTCGAAGCGCATCCCAATACAACATTACAACATAATACCAAAACCCGATTCCTTGTCCAACCAAACCAGTAACAGTACAACGTTGTAAACGCCCAACCCCTGTTATTCTTCTCCAACGCGAAGAACAACAGTAGAACCCAGCAGTCCAAAGCGAAACTCGAAAATCCGGTGACCGAAAAATCGAATCCATACGCGAACAACTCAGAAACGTCGTATCAATTCTGAAAATTCAGAGAAAAGCCGCTCCATCCTCCTTTTTTTGCAACGGTCATACTCTTCCTGGTCCCGTCCCCTTGTACCCTTTTCCCCCCCTTTTCGCAGAGCTTAAGAGCAAACACAACTTTCCATTATTTTTTTACTGTTGCCTCGAAAAGGAATGGGTAGATTCAAAATTTAAAAAATATTTTTACCCTTTAATTGCTGCAATTCTCCCCTTAAATAGTTTTCCATGCTCAAAGTGATTTTTTTTGGGGGGGGGGGGGGAGAGATTTTCATCCTCTAATATAGGCTTCAAATGGTTTCAAAAGTTTAAGTGTCAAGAGTTAAAAGAAATATTATTTTTTATTTCGAGTTCATCGGAATCTTGTAAGGTCAAGGTGGTGGTGGAAGTCTCTTCGAGGTCAAGCTCATCGTCTTAGCGCTGCTCCGATACAGGTAACAAGTCTTCAGAATTGATGTACATGTCTTAGAAAGTAGAAAAATGGTTGCACATATGATATACAGATGTATACGAGCAGTGTATACACTATGGAGATGTGCCAAACCCATGAATTTTACATTTGTTGCGGATGGGACAGCCCCAAAAAGCAAGTAGCAGCAATCTTAAAAGATTGAAAACTTAGAATTAGGAAAAGTTCAGGTTTGGTCAAGCCCAATATCAAATTTTGGAAAAGGGCCGAAGTTTGAGAATATTCATTGGCTTTCTTTGTTACTATTTGCTCATTATTACATGTGTTAACACTAATCCTTTATTTGATTTGGTTTAACTTAATGGAATTCTCCAAAAT
This sequence comes from Solanum lycopersicum, assembly GCF_036512215.1. Taxonomy (NCBI): domain Eukaryota; kingdom Viridiplantae; phylum Streptophyta; class Magnoliopsida; order Solanales; family Solanaceae; genus Solanum; species Solanum lycopersicum. The sequence goes on along the minus strand of NC_090809.1, from coordinate 39,492,218 downwards.
ACAACCATAACTACTCTTTATGTTAGTTTATTTTGATAAAATTTATTTTTTATCAACTCTTATACTTATATTCAATATATTTAGTTACAATTTTTACCTATTCTTCCATTAATCTAAAATAGTTTTTCATTCTCTAATTTACTCAATTTAGTTTAATTTATTAGTTTAAAAATAGTTCAATTAATTCTAATCAATATAAATTTGTTAAAGTTCCAATCAATTGTAATTTAATTCAAATGTTTTAATTAAGGTCCAACTTTTCTAAAGATTAAAATTATTGTTCTAACAAATTTCTCAAGTCAATCATATATTATCAATTAATGTTATTATATTTAATCATTTTCCTAAATAATAGTCGATTAATAATTTGTCAAGTTGTAGGATAACCGTATGTTAGCCGACACGTCAAATGACTTAAAAACCTTCTTGAAGCGTAAATAAGAACCTCTTACCAATTTTCTCTAAATTTATAAAGATTTGATATGTTAAATTCCTTTTGAGTTAAGTTTTCTTAATTTCTTCAAAAAATTATGTGGCGACTCTTTTCTAAGTATATTTTTCAAATTGTTTTATACTTAGAACATTTCAAAAAGTGATTTTCCTAAAGATATATATATAACAACAGGCTTCCTATATTTGGGTTCATTTTTGACACCCTGGCTCAACCAGCATATCAAGACTGACTCCATGACATTGCTTACTTGTACAACAATAACTTAGATCAACCTTATACCCTAACAAAGTATATTGGGCCCTTTTGATGGATATTATACATCGAAATCCATGTTGAGCTCACATGATTATATGTCAATTTATATTGATTAATTTTTTTTGAAACCCAAGATAACCCCGTAGACGCTATAACCTCTGCCCTTGGGCGAGCACTCTGTGGTGAGCACTTTGTGTATACTGGTAAACACCCCCACTGTGCAATAGCCTACAAACCACACAGGAAATGTAAATCGTACTATGCAAGCCCTATGCAACAGACTTGACTCAGAAGACATTGAGGGGAGATCGATCCCAGGCCATCCGTGTGGATAACCACTCTTCACTAAAAGATTCTAAAAATTATACTAATATTAGGAATTTAAATTAATTGAAGTTATAACTATTAAATCTTTACTTATTTGTAAGAGGTAAGAGTGCTTTAGAATTGACTAAAATTATCCTCTTAAATCTTTTCTTATTTAAAGAAAATCCAAAGTTTTGGGGAAAATGTATTCGACTACAAGCATCTTGCTAGGAAGAACTAAGAAATATCCAAATATCACAACGTTGAAGCTAACTTCTAACTCTATTGCAAGTTTCTCCTAAATTCAATGCATAAACCAGTAGAAGAATATGTGTATTGTGGTACTCCTGAAGCCCACACCCTGGACGTGGCCAACACCCAACGACCATTGTTGTCCATTAGTGAACCCTTTGCCTAGCTTACTTAACTCAGTGGAAGACTTAACTTAACTCAAGTATAAAGCTGGAAAGATTCTCATGAAAATTACCTTAAATAATAGTCTTGGACAAAATGACACTTACTCTCAAAACAATATATGTATATATGCAAATAAAGAGAGACCCAAAATTGACTATTTGACTATCTGTTTGTCTATGAAAACTCTACTACTACTAAGATGAATGTTTGAACAAACCTCACGACATTCTATAAAGGAAACACATAAAGCAATTAAAGAGTCCGCCGAGATGCAAGGAGGCTCACCACTGACTCTGAATGCTTAAGTTGAATCAACCAGGCACTGGATGATGATCCGGGTTACCTGCGTTCAAGCACTACTGAGGATTCGAAAAACTTCGTGGAAGAGTTGAAGCAGGTGTTTGACACTGAAAGGAATGAGCTAGCTGCATACGAACTCAAGAATGTGGCTAGGACTTGGTTCGATCAGTGGAAGGAGGGCAAAGATAAGGATGCACCACCTTCTAGTTGGGATTGCTTTGAAGAATCTTTCTTGGGGCGTTTCTTTCCCTGGGACTTGAAGGAAGCAAAGGTATGTGAGTTCCTTACTCTGAAACAGGACTCCTTGAGTGTCCATGAGTATGGGTTGAAGTTAACCCAACTATCTCGCTATGCTCCTGAGATTGTTAAGGATATAAGAAGCAGGATAAGCTTGTTTGTTGTTGGCTTGGGCCGTGCTTCAAGAAAAGAAGGTAGGGCTGCAATGTTCATTGAGGACATGGACATTTCAAGGTTAACTGTCTACGTGCAACAAGTTGAAGAGGAGAAGTTGAGGGACAGAGAGGGTTACACGATCAAGCAAGCTAAGACTAAGACTAAGAATGAGTCTAGTCAACATAAGGGTGGTTCAAGTCGACCATAATTTCAAAGACAAAAGGGGCATGCACCATAATCTGCTGGTGTACCTGCACCTAGAAACAGAGGTGAGTACAATGGCCAGAATTCGCAGAACTTTAAGGCTAGATGGTAGTGTGGCACAAGGAGGTAGTTGGGATCATGCATGTGGTAGGTGTGGTAAAAACCACACTGGTAAATGACACAATGGCTGGTCAGGCTGTTTCAAATGCGGTCAAGAGGGGACCTATATGAAAGAGTATCCTAAGAATAAGCAGGGAGGTGGTAATCAGGCAATAGATCCCATTCTTCATCAGTTTCTCCACCATATAGGGCTGCACCTAGAGGAGCCACTTCTGGTACTGGCGGAGGGGAAAATCGTCTTTATGCAATCCCTAGCCGCCAAGAGCAAGAGAAATCTCCAGATGTTTTCACGGGTATGATCAAAGTCTTTACTTTTGATGTTTATGCTTTTTTAGACCCAGTAGAAAGTTTATCTTTTGTAACTTCTTATGTTGTAAATCAGTTTAAGATTCTTTCAAAACAACTTTGTGAACCCTTCTATGTTTCTACACCTGTTGGGGAGTCTATTCTAGCGGAAAGTGTCTATCATGATTGTCCAATTTCTATCAATCACAAGAACACCATGAGTGATCTAGTAGAACTAGACATGGTACATTTTGATGTCATTCTGGGTATGGACTAGCTCCATGCCCATTATGCATCAATAGATTGTAGAACTTGAGGTGTCAAGTTCCAGATTCCTAATGAGCCGGTCGTAGAGTGGAGTAGTAGTTCAGCACTGCCTAATGGTCGTTTCATTTCGTACCTTAAGGCGAGGAAGTTAGTTTCAAAGGGGTGTATCTGTCACTTAGTCTGAGTTAAGGACTCAAGTTTTGAGGTACCTTCCCTTCAGTCAGTTCCTATAGTAAAAATGTTCCCAGAAGTTTTTCGTGATGATCTACCTGGAGTCCATCTTGAGAGAGAGAGAGAGAGAGAGATAGATGTTGGCATAGATATCATTCCAGATACTCGTCCTATCTCTATTACGCCATATAGGATGGCACAAACGGAGTTAAAAGAGTTGAAAAAGTAGTTGATGAAAGATCCGTTAGATAAAGGTTTTATTTGACTAAGTGTATTACCTTGGGGCGCTCCAGTTTTGTTTGTGAGGAAGAAGGATGGTTCCTTAAAATGTGTATAGACTACCGATGGGACCATCAATAATAAGTATCCTCTTCCAAGGATACATGACCTTTTCGACTAGCTTCAGGGTGCTTCTTTCTTCTAAAATATTGATCTCAGATAAGGATATTATGAGTTGAAAGTTAGGGAATGTGATATTTCAAAGACAACTTTTAGAACAAGATATGGGAATTATGAGTATTTTGGTCATGTATTTTGGTTTGACAAATGCACCTGCAACATTCATGGATCTTATAAACAGAGTCTTCAAACCTTATCTAGTTTTGTTTGTAATCATCTTCATTGATGGCATACTGATTTATTCAAGGAATGAAGAAGATCATGGTAGTGACCTGAGGATAGTTCTTTAGACTTTGAGAGATAAAGAGCTATATGCCAAGTTCTCCTAGTGTGAGTTTTGACTTAAGTATGTGGCATTATTGGGCCACATAGTCTCCGGTGATGGGATTAGAGTTGACACCCAAATGAAAGAAGTAGTTCAGAGTTGGCCTAGACCCACATCTCCAACTAATATAAGGAGTTTCTTGGGTTCACAAAGGTATTATAGGATATTTGTCGAAGGGTTTTCGTCTGTCTCATCTCCTTTGACCAAGATAACTTAGAAGACTGTTAAGTTTTAATGGTCTGAAGCTTGTGAGAAAAGCTTTCAGGAATTGAAAAAGAGATTAACTACCACTCTAGTTTTGATCTTACTAGAGGGTAATCTAGGTTTTGTGGTGTACTGTGATGCATCGAGAGTTGGTTTGGCTGTGTGTTGATGCAGAATGGCAAGGTGATAGCTTATGCCTCCAGACAGTTGAATGTTCATGAGAAGAATTATCCAACTCATGACTTAGAATTGGTTTCAGTAGTGTTTTCCTTGAAGATACTACGCCACTACTTTTATGGTGTTCATGTTAACATATTCATGGATCACAAGAGCCTCCAATATGTGTTCACTCAGAAGGAGCTAAATCTGAGACAGAGGAGGTGGTTAGAATTACTAAAGAATTATTATATGAGTATTCTTAACCACTTAGGTAACGCTAATGTAGTTGCTGATACTTTAAGCAGGTTATCCATGGGGAGTACCGCCCATGTTGAAAAAAAGAGATAGCTAAAAATGTGCACAGACTCGCACCTCTGAGAGTAAGACTTATGGATTCCACAGAAGGAGGGATAGTGATGACCAATGGGGATGAATCATCACTAGTGCCAGAGGTAAAAGAGAAACAAGACTAAGACCCCATTTTGCTTGACTTGAAGGCAAATGTTCATAAGCAAAGAGTATTAGCATTCGAACAAGGGGAGATGGTATTTTGAAGTACGTAGGTAGATTTTGTGTACTAGGGCAGATGGACTCCAAGAGAGGATTTCGGAGGAGGCTCATATCTCAAAGTATTCCATTCATCAGGGTTCCACCAAGATGTACCGCAATTTGAGAGATATATATTGATTGGAAGGCATAGAGAAAGGTATTGTTGAGTTTGTTGCCAAGTGCCCAAATTTCCAACAAGCTAAAATAGAACACCAAAGGCCTGGAGGTTTGGCTTAGACTATAGAATTTCTGGAATGGAAGTGGGAAATGATTAATATGGACTTTATCAGATGTTTGCCAAGATCTCACAGGCAACATGACTCTATTTGGGTGATTGTCGATCGAATGACAAAGTCATCCCATTTATTGATTGTAAATACTACCTATTCGGCTGGGGATAATGCTAATCTGTACCTTCAAGAGGTGGTGAGACTTCTTGGAGTTTCGATATCCATTATTTCAAATAGAGGTGCACAATTTACTGCTCAGTTCTGGAAATTATTCCAGAAAGGTTTAGGTTCAAAGGTGAACTTAGAAACCGCTTTTCATCCTCAGAAAAATGGACCAGCATAGCGTACTATCTAGACTTTGGAAGACATGTTGAGAGCTTGTGTGATTTATTTCAAAAGGAATTAGGATAATCACATACCTCTCATTGAGTTAGCGAACAACAACAGTTACCATTCGAGCATCCGAATGGCTTAATACAAAGCTCTTTATGGGAAAAGATGCAGATCTCTTGTTGGGTGGTCTGAAGTTGGCGGACCAGAGTTGATAGGACCATATCTAGTTCATCAAGCTATGGAGAAGGTGAAAGTGATTCAAGAGATAATGAAAACGGAACAAAGTCACCAAAAGTCATACACACATTTTAGGAGAAAGCCTTTAGAGTTCGAGGTAGATGATTGGGTGTATCTGAAAGGTTCAACCATGAAGGGTGTTATGAGGATTGGTAATAAGGGGAAACTTAGTCCCCGGTATTTTTGTCCTTAAAGAATCTCCAAAAGAGTTGGCAATGTCGCTTATGAGTTTGAGCTACCCCAAGAGTTAGTGGCGATTTATCCGGTCCATATTTCTATGTTGAAGTAGTGCTTGGGTGATCCTTCATTGAATTTAATAACTGAGATTATTGGGATTAAGGATATCTTATCCTATGAAGAGGTTCCGGTTCAGATTTTAGATCGTCAAGTTTGCAAATTGAGAACTAAAGAAGTTGCATCAGTCAAGGTCCTTTAGAGGAACCAATTTGTTGAAGAAGGAACTTGGGAAGATGAGGAGGATATGAAGAAGAGCTATCCACATCTCTTTGAATCCGGAGAGAATGCAGGTACTAAATTCAATCTCTTCTTAGCACTTTATAATATTATGTGTAAGCATGTTATTACTTATTTTTGTTGGTTGAGTGCTGAAATGATGTTACTTTTCTTAGCTTAGTGAAAGAAATATCATTAGAGGAAGATGTTTTTAAGGGAATATACTGTAACATCTTGTACACCAAAATAGATAGGGTTAAACAAAGAAACTAAGAATAGTTATTTTTTGAAAGAAAAGGAAAAATCAGGAAAAAATTTCAAGTGTAGAATTGAGTTTTTGGTCATTTTCAAACGGCTATAGCATCTAGATCAGGAGGAGTTAGGGGAATTTCATTATATGGATGGAAATCCCTTGGGAATATATTTCCAACAACACCAAGTTTTATCATATTTAATGTCGTATGAGGGAGATTTGCCTTTCGAAAGTTGGACTAATGAAAGTTTCATCCAGATTTTAGTAAGAGTAAAGTAATCTTTTCACCCTACTATTTCCTAATTTGTTTTAAGGTTTTATTAGGGGTAAAGTTAATCCCTAAGTCATTTTTTATAAGATTGAATATACTTACGGCTTGGGAGAAAAAAGAAGAGAAGAAGGAGGAAGAATAAAAGACCAAGAATTCTTCGGGAACACCAAATCGTTGAGTGGGTTTCATTTGGGGTGTTCCCTATAATGTATGTGAGATCTTTCTTTCTGTGTTTGGTTCTTCCAACCACAAGACAATATGTTTAATTAACCGTAATGAGAGTATATTTAATAATGAACATTAAAGTTCTTGATGAAAAACGTTGAATTCTCGTTGGTAGAGTTGTGGTATACCTTTAGTTGTTTGTTTAATGTTTTGGGGATGTTTTATGAGTCTAAACTATTGGGTATTGGGGAATTTAATGATACTAAGTGCTTGGGGTTATGTCCATGGGAGTTTGTAAGGTTTGGAATTGACAACCGGAGAAGAAAAGTAGGAAATTTCGTCAGACAAGCCCTGGGGTGCCACTCCAGCTAGAGCCCCTTAGGGCAGCCTGTATTTGACAGGTCCTGGAGTGTCGTGCCAGATAGAGTCTCTCAGGACAGTCTCTGTCTGTCAGGCTCTTATGCCCCGCGCCTCTTAGAACGCCAGGGTCACCTGGAGATCTCATTTTTCTCCATCTTTTCGTACGAGTTCCTAAGTGATGTACCTATAATTTCTAGTCGATTCCAACACTCTAAGGTACATCTAATCATCATGAAATCATCCATAAACATGAGATTATGGTCCTTGAATCCATAATCTAATTCAAGGAAAGTTAATATCAAAGTCAAAGAAGTTAAGATTCAAGTCTAAAAGTTAAGAAACAAGTCAAATTGAGTTCTTAAACTTTCAAGAGTCTTAAGCAAATTTTTTTTTTACTTTGTTTTAAGGCTCAAGCTAGAAGTTGAGTAAGGAGTATTTAGTTGAGTTTAAATCTCAAAATCTAAAAAGGAAAAAGTATTCATAAGAGTTATGTTTCAAGTAAAATAAAGAGCAAAGAGTGAGTTCATTTCTCAAAAGCTATAAAGGAACTAAGAAGTCCCTAAGAGTTATAAATATTTGTACATTTTGAGGAAGAAACAAAGCTAGACTTCCACAGAGCCTTTGTCTAGTTTTGAAAAGGGGAAATATGGTTTCTAAGATAGTTCTTTTAAAGCTAAGTTTGAGAAATTACTTCGAAGCAGAGAAGAAGTTGTTTAAAAAACATATGAGTTAAGTATTTTTGGAGTAGTATTGAGCACCAATATGGGGATGCCAGTTCTTACCAACTGAAGTCTCTAGAAACCATGTAGCCAGCATGAACAGATAAATGATAGTACTTTTTATATAATCCTTAGTGTTTTTTTGGCATAGACTAGTGGATCCACTTAGTTGTTTAGCATTCCAATATGCATACTCGTATATTCAATGTACTGATGCCAGTTGACCTACATCATATAATGATACAGACGTTGGTAACCCGGATCAACATCCAACGCCTCGTTGATCCAGCTTGAGCATTCAGAGCCAGTGGTCAGCCTCCTTGAATCCCCGAGGACTCTTTAATTGATTTCCGTATTTCCTTTATAGAATGTTGTGGGGTTTGTCCCAACATTCATCTTAGTAGTAGTAGAGGCCTCCGTAGACAAAGAGATAGTTAGACAGTCAGGTTTGGGTCTCTCATTATTTGCAAATATACATATACTGTTTTGAGACGCAAGTGCCATTTAGTCTAAAACTAATTTTTAAAGCACTTTTCATGAGAATGTTTCCAGATTTATACTTGAGTTAAGTTAAGTCTTCAGATGAGTTAAGTAATCCAGGCCAAGGGTTCTCTTAACACCAACAATGGTCGTTGGATGCTGGCCACATCCAGGGTGTGGGCTCAGGGCATGACATATTAGGAGCGAAATGTGGCCGCAAATCGACTTGCTAATTTTGGATCAACTATGGAAAACAACAAGATATGAATCTAGCGTAGCAGATATACAAAATGATTTCTAGCAGTAATTAATCAAGGCTAATAGCTTAGTCGCTACTAAATGAAACACTTTGTAAATGTCCCTAAAGCCTATTTCGACATTGGATCCAACATAAATTAACTAATGCTGATAAAACTTTAACACTTTTCAATATGTCTCACCCCCACAACATCCTCAAAACAAGCTGCATTTTACTAATCTTTTCAATATAAAGTTGTTCACAAAAGTAGATTCCATTAAAGATTTCAAGCAAGGTCCAATTTTAATCCTAACTTCACCCCAATAGTACAAAATCCATCTACTGGGAATAAGAGATAATTGGTTGACACTCTTACATATTCTCTTGTCTGGCTAGATATCTTGAAAAAAAACTACGCACCAACAATTATTTCTATAGTTTGTTCCTAAAGTCATATAAGAACAAAAACTAAACAACATTAGTTTTTCATGGAAAACTTCCTTCCCCAAGGGGATTAAAAACTATGACGTACAATTTTTAGAATTTCCAACAACCTCCACTAACTTCAAAGAGCCATTTCAGCTTACAAATCAACAATCTAAGGGACTAACTTTATTACCTCAACTCAACAATTAACTCTAACTGTTCTAACAACTCTCCAAGAAGATGATTTTTCTTCTTGTAACAAACCTCACTAACTACTCTACAAGAAGTCAAACTCGTTTTTGTTACAAACTTCACTAACTACCCTTCAAGAAGTCAAACTCGCTTCTTGTTACAAATCTCACTCACACAACTACTCTCTTAAATCTAGGAAGTATTTTTTAACTCAACAAAACCTAGAACAACTCAATAAAAACTAGTATCTCAAACCTTTTTCTAATCCAACTTCAATATTCAATAGTACTGACTTGAACACAACTAGTGAACCAAGTTGATGAATTGCTATAATGAAGTCCAACAGTTTTGCTCCAACGGTTATTGCTCTCAAGATGACAAATTTCATGGATTTGCAATATGTGCATCTCTCAATGGTCTTCATGCCATATATGTATATAGGAGATTTTTCATGCCTTAGTATATCACTGACTGAGACTTTTACTTCGAATAGGACTTGGCCTCCTATAAGAAAATTTATGATTTTCTTAAGGAAACTTTGACTCCTCTTTGGACTTTATTTATAGTCTTTATTTCTAGGGAAAAGAACACTTGTACCCCAAATAGGAAACTATATATAATAGGCCACCCCCTTACTTTAATACCCCTTGATTTAACTACTAATATACGTTTAATACTTGATACCATCAGATTATATACATACTTCAATGATATCAAAGAGGAAGAAGCAATTCTTTAGTGAAAACAATACTCAATTACTCCTTTGTACAATTAGAATATACATACACACACACTATAAGATCATGAACTCCTAACTTGAATATTAAATTACTATATATATATATACACACACACACACTCAAAAACATGAATTTCTAACTTGAATGTTAAATTACTATGATATTCCAAAATTAGTTTGTGACTTTTTTGATAAGTTGTGACTTTTTTCAAAGGGTTGTGACTTTTCCAAAGGGTTGTGACTTTTTCAATAAGTTGTGACTTTTTTCAAAGGGTTGTGGCTTTTTCAAAAAGTTGTGAGTTTCTCAATATGTTGTGACTTTTCCAAAGGGTTCTGATTTCTCGAAAAGATCATGACTTTTCAAATAAGACACAAAAAAACATGTTCATACTACCCTTTGTTGACTATAAATAGATGAGTTTTCTCTCATTTTTAAACCACGATTTTTAAAATCTTCTACTCTTCTTCTACTTGAATTTTATATTTTTGTCTTATTTATTATTATTCATTGAGTTCAATGTTTAGGGAAATATGAGGTAGCACTATTCTGATGAAGTAAATCATTCTATTCTAAGAGGGTATATTCCATAATCTTGAGTTGGAAAATAATTATGATGATAAATAATTATTTTTTTGCTTAATATGTACATTACTATGTAATGTTCTAATATATGAAGTTAACATAATGTAGTCTAATTTGATTTGTTTTTGTTAGGTTGATATACTCTTATGAATATATTTTCCTAAAATGTAAGAATCGTCACGATTTATATCTCTAAGCAAAAGAATGACTTATTTATCAATGATACTTATCTGATTTAGATTGTCAGGAAGTTTGCTTCAAAATATGTATTATTATATAAACATTGCCCTTTTATTTTACTTATTTCCTAATTCTTAACATTTCAGTGTTTTAGATGAAGAAAAGTTCATATGACTTGTAATAATGACACTTGAAGTTTGTATTATTCTAATTTTTATTATTTGTTTAAATAGCTAAATCTTATGAGAAAAATAATTTCATTAATACAAATATATATATATATATATATATATATATATATATATATATATTTATGTTTTGGTAGGTTTTTTTATTTAAATTAAAGTATTATATATGTCATGAATGTATTATCAAGTTAACAAGATTTTCTGACTTAAACAAGATCTTCAAAAAAACTCACAACATATGTGTAGATATGTGAATATACCCGATTCATTTAAAATTTATCATTTACAAAATAAATTTTATATTCAGTTATATTGAATAAACATTTATATTTTTTTCCTACAGCTAATTGAAATCTAATAACTATAAAAAAAAATAGTAACATTAATTAAAAGTCCCATTTATTCATATAAGTATAAAATTTATTAGAAATTAACTATTGCACATTAATTCTTTATTTATAACATTACAAATTCTCTTAGTTATTACTAATTATTGCCAATGTTTTTTAGACACTCTTATATTCTCTGTTATAATAGTATAAATTCTATAATGGTAACATTATTTATTTCTATCTTTCATCTTTTCTTATATTAACTAATAAACTACCCCTATATACGTGATATACGTTGTTTTTTTTTTTGAAAAATCATCCTTGGTTAAATACATTAAAAATCATTTACAAATATATTGACTATATCTTTGTTTGGTGTAAGATATACAAGAGATTATTTATATGGTTTCAGACATAGAATATATTCTTAAATTTTAATTTTTAGTTTTTCGGTCAAAAAAAGAAAACCTTTCCCAGTTAACTATTAAAAGAAGATAACTATCTTTGATTTATGTACAAAGTCAATTAAGAAGTTAAATAGGAGAGCCAACAACAAGAACGTCATCTATTATGTTATAACTTATAAAATAAAAAAATAATATACAAAAAATAGTCCGGAAAGATAAAAATGTAATTGTTCTCTTTACATGTTCATATGACATCTAAACAGCTTAACGTGAAATACACGTGCTAAGCACATTTCGTTAGATGACAAGAAAATATACAATAAATATCAACTATATGGTAATATTAGTGAGATATGACTAATTACATGATTGAACCTCATCAAACTGAAATAAATAAATATATATATTATTGCATTTAACTAATAAAAAATTCCATTGACCATCTTCATTGGTTCGTGTGAATAGGAGATATATATATATATATGACGATCCATATTGAATATTAACAAAAGAATCTACAGTATTATTATGTGCAAAACTTATTATTCAAATCTCTACTTAAATTTTCTGAATTGATAATCACGTGCAACACACATGTCGAAAATCTAGTATATTACTAAAAATAGGAACAAAAAAAAAATTTGAAAGTTGAAATACAATTTTGCTCCTACACTAAATTAAAATATTATAAATATTTACTTAATAACATGTTTAAATATTAGTGATAATCAATTATTTATTTGAGTAAATAGAGAATTCATGTGTTCAAAAGATTGTTTACTCTTCCAGATTTTATTGTAGCTAGGTTCATTACATATATTTAATATTCTTAAAGTTGTTCTCTTTTAGCAATTTTGTCCCTTTGAAACCGTCAAATATTTAATATAAAATTTCAAGATGCATTATGATATTTCTCTCTCTCTCTCTCTCTATATATATCTATCTATCTGTCTGCCTGTCTATCTGTCTGTCTATCTATCTATCTATCTATCTATCTGGCTGTCTGTCTGTCTGTCTGTCTGTCTGTCTCTCTCTCTCTCTCTCTCTCTCTATATATATATATATATATATATATCATCTTTTTTGTTTCATGAAAATTACATCCAAAATTATCCTTTTTATTTTATAGTTAAAGTAGTAAAGTTATCAACATGTAAATCATATGATATATCTACTTTAATGTGATTATATATCACTTTACGAAAATAAAGTGATTTTTCTATTTGATTCATGCTTTAGTATGATTCGAAGGAGAAGACTTTAAAATTTTGATTGGATATTAGAGCTGTCGACAGAAACTTGGAAAATATGTATTAATTTTGTATTTTTTTCATTTATATAATGTTATGATTAAATTGTTAAGAAATATGCGTGTGTTATTTTTTTTTCTTATATGTTTAATTTTTTTATATTTCTCTATTAGTCTTCTTTCATTTTTATTGAATTTTAATAGTCCTAACTGGTTTATAAAATATTGCAAGAGACACACGTGCAACATACGTGTCCAGAAACTAGTATTACTAAGTAGGAAGAGGTTAATCCCAAAGTTGATTGACGGTCTTGCCCCTACAATATTACTTAAATATTAGTTTATTAAAATTCTTTTTACTGATAAATAGAGCCCTAATTTAATTCTCCAAAAATGTAGAGTTGTTGCTCAACTTCCCTCGATCAATATAACAACCCTTTTCCATTGGTGAAGTTCCATTGTTTTTTTGTTATCAATTATTCCAAAACATTTTCTAGTACTTCACTGATCTATATAAATGTCTCCAACAACATATCATTGCCCCATTAATTTGTTTCTCTTTTATGCGCCTCAACCAAATACATCATTGTAGGTAAAAAAAATTATCCTCTTTTATTTATCAAGAGTTGTTGTGTTCTTCAAATAACATATACTATAAAAAAGTCACCGTATTCCCGCTATTAGAAACTTCTTGCATTCAATTCATTGTATCACTAGAATTTATCAAATCAATCAGCCATCAATCATGTTATAAACAAAGCCAATTAGAAATAGTTATTTAATGAGACACATTATGGTTAAAACTTAGTTCAAGCATTTAGTGTAATCTGTTAATTTTTTTTTGGACATTAGTCTTTATTCATTACTTTATAGATGCTTCCATCTTACAACTGAAAATTAGCTGAAAAGTTGTAGAGTTGGGTAACGAAGAGTTATAACATATGTTAAGGGTAATGAAGAGTAAAAAAGTATGTTAATACTAAAATTGTATCTCTTCCTTTTACCAATTTTTCCTAAGCTTTTTTTTCTTGTAGCGTAAGTATAATTCATATTCTCAAATCTGATAGTTTTGCTATCAAGAATTCGAGCCCGGGCAGTTTATTCGGGAGTATAGAGATAAGGAGATTAACCTTGTCCAAACGAAACAAAGGGAAAAAAGAAGAATTAATGGAGAAATGATTACGCCAGATCCCAACTTGTATTTGTAATACGAATTGGAGGCAAAAGTGATATGCATTCAATAGCAAAGAAGACTTCATACTCTTTGCGGTTGCGAAAAATCTCCAGTGGGGTCTTTTAAAGGAAAAAAATGAAAGTCTTTGTAAATTGTTACTAGCAACTTCTGGTAAACATTTGATAGTCACATGATTACTTATCCTTTTTCCCTATGAACGAATGGAGGAAAATTATTCTCTTCTTTTCCAATTTTCATTTCTTGACATTTTTTAAATAAATTTGTGGGTGATAGCATTAGACCGATGCTTCAATTTTTCTTTTATACATCTCTAAAAACTTTTTTCTTTATTTTTCTCTCTATAATTTTATGCAACTCATGGCACACATATTCTAATTTTATATATTTCATTTTAATTGAGTGTACCAATTAATCTGGGATACATGTGCAACACATGTGTTCAGTGAAAAGACTGTTCAAATATTGCTTGATACCATTATAGTATATGATGCCATTAGAATATATATATATATATATATATATATATATATATATTTATATTTATTTATATATATATATAGTGTGTGATGATATTAACGATGAAGAAACAGTCGTTCAATAAATAGAACAAAGGGACAGACACATGAATAGTTTGGGTCGTGGTCCAATTAGGGTAAATATATTGGGTTGGGTCAAATACTGGTAAATACTTGATAGTTTGTGTAGTTTTCCCTTATTTGTTTCCTTTTTACTTTTTTATTTATTTCCTTCTTTGCTCCTTTATTTCATCCATTTCTTTATTTCCTTTTTTGGCCAATACTATAAAGTACGCTTCTGCTAACAATAAGGTAAGTTAATTAGAAGATATTTGTAATACTCCAGAAGTTCTATGACATAGACTAGAGCTTAAACAATTAAATATATATTAAAATGATGTCACATACCTATATTAATATATTAAACTCAATTAGAAAAGGTTACATCCAAAACAATAAAGAAAGACCTTGACGTCCGGAAACTAGCTAAGTTGAACTAGTTGACGTCCCTATTTTTGGTTAAGGTTTGGGAGTGTCAAATGAAGTCCAAAACTTATAAAAAGACTTTAAATAGGTAGTATGTAGTACAAAGGGTCCAAACATCCGATAACAAATCCCTAAGGACCGCCCGAAGGGTCCTTGAGAAGGACCTGAACATGGGCGAGCAAGCTGCCAAAGCAGCCAGCGCACAACAAGGAATTGGAGGGCTGCTGCGCGATTCACAGACATCACGTGGAGGCCCAAGATTTTTCACGTGACATGGAGCCTCCACGGTGCTTACTGTCTTAACCCGGATTTCAAAAATAAAATATGAAATTGATCCCGCGATGCGTAGCCACTTCCAAGATTCGTCCGAGTCGTTTCAAAGCCAATTTAACTTCATAAAAAGACCCATTTAAGTTGGGGTCTTTTGGGTATTTTAGGGGACGATTTTATATTTATTTTGGGTTATCTTTAGACCACTTTCATTCACTTCAAATCTGATTAAACAAATCTCTCTCAAGAACTTTCTCTTTTCAAACTCTATTGAAGAACAAGAAAAGCTTAAGGAAGAAGACGAAAACTTCAAGATTTTCATTTGAAAATTCTTTGAATAATCCTCAATAAGGTATGGTTTATTTACTATAGGGATTCCTTTCTCCAAGAGGTCCTTTCAAAGAAGATTTTCAAGAATTCAACTTCTAGGGTTTGTACTCTATATAACGGGGTTTCTTCCTAACTCGAACTTTATGACTAATGATGAAAAATAACGATTTTCTATGGTGATTAAGTATATATTATTTGGGTAATTTGTTTGTAATGTTTAATTTTCGTGTGAAGCATGTTCCTTCTCTAAATAATGGTTTTGACTGGGTTATATCTATCACTTGATAACATGAAAACGTTGGGATTAGGACTATAGCTTGAATGAACTCTGCAATGACCCTTTCTGTTATCCTTAACTATGAATTAGTCTTATATATGACTTAAAGGGTTTATATTGGTTATGCTATTGAGTATTTCACTATGCTGTTGAATGATTGTTCTAAGTTGAACTTAAGAACTTGATGAATGTTCTTGGAAGCAATATGTAAGTCTTCTAAAAGTCGTGGTTACTATATTATGTTGATGTTAGCCTACAAATGATGTTGCTATTGAACTGAAGTATGCGTGATTTTTCTATGTGTATATGTTGGGCTATGAATATGTTAAATATGGGATCATGGTAAGAATATGATGATGCAAGTTGAGTATGTTTATCGCTTATGCCTTACACACTATGTTTATGATATGTTAATCTAACATATGAAGGGTTCTGATGAAAGGAAATTTTCATCTAAACCTAAAGAGCTTATGATCATGTTTATACAAGGAGTTAATCTCGTAGGACCTATAATAAGATTTTATGAATACATGATGACTTAAAGGTTATTCACAAAGCGAATTTAGCTTAGCACCGATGAACTAGATATGAGAGGTGTCCCTTCCCTAGTTGGAAGGTAGGTTCACAATGAATCTCATGAGATAAAGGCTTCCATGTAATGAGGAACTATGGGTCTTCTTGGACTATGTTGCCACTATAGGAATACTAGCTATTGAATCCACCTAGAATGCTATGTTCATGTTTTGGTTATACTTTGGCCGGTAGACCACCATCTTTCGGTATGGGGTTTCATAACACCGGATTTCATGTTTAGCTCACATTGTCTAATGTCGGTTAAGGTGATTGTTCCTTCAAGTAAAATGAAATACAAGTGAATGGACATTGACTAGGGTGACTTTAGGAGTTTACTTAGTATAGGTAGGGGTATGTGACTCTACCTAGACATTACACAAGTTGACTCTAAAGGAAATCCTAGTATATTGTTCTCATTTAATATAAATATGAAATGTAAATGCTTATGATATATGATGTTAGATATGTTAATGAACATGAAATGATCTATGTTACTATATGTGATGATTACTACCTATAATATAAGTTGTATGAAGAAAAACTTTACTTTGGTATCTATCTTGTTTACTTGATTATGTAGGGTTATGGGGCTTCACATGATCATTGCACTTGTAGATTTGGGATGAGATTATTGATAAGTGTTTTGTATGTTAAGTTGATATGCACTATTGAACATGAAATGTTAATATTATTTTATGATGTTATATCTTTGGTTATAATCATGCTTTATGTTGTTGTGATCCTTATATTGTATATGCTCTATTGTATGTGGATTAAGGATTTTCTAATGAATTAGCATGATTTCTGAAGAAATGGTCCTTTCTCATGCATGTCCTTAAATTTTATGTGCATATACCCATACTTAGTACATGTGGTGTACTAACCCTTTACTTTATATTACTACAAATGTAGGGTTAGGACATTTAAGATTAAGAAGGTCGATTGAAGAATCTTGGAGCTCTTTGTCCAAGTGTTGGCAGATCCTCATTTTTGGGGATGCTATCTTTTCATTATTCTAGCTTATGAAGACTTTAGTAGTTTTAAGAATACTCTTTATTCCAATTTATAATATGTGGATTCTATTTCATTAAGTCATATATGGCATATTAACGTTTTATTGTCTAACTCCAAATTGTACTCTTTAGATGGTTTTAATGTGAGAAAACTTTTAGACTATCGCTACATATTGTTTATTCATGTTTTTATAAGAAAAGACTAAGTAAGATTCTATGTGAGTGGTCTAAGTAAACCTCACTTAGTATATGCAAACATTTTTAGTTGTTCCGTATTTTTTAATCGATGACATGTTATGATGAATGCTCAGGGCTTATCTGAGTCCACTATGTGGATGACGACGCTGGTTGCGATTGGGGGTTGCTCCTGGTCGTGACAAATTTTGTATCAGATCATCAAGTTGAATATCCTTAGGATCAATGTCTCACTAAGCCACATTATATAGTGTTTTGTTATGGTTGTAAAGCGTGCCACAATTATGAATGAGATGATGCTATGTCATGATTAGAAAGATTCTCTTCTCTTGGTAATCCTATGTCGTGCCTCTAGAGATTTGACACTATGTATATTTTAGCATCTAATATCTTTCTTGTGGTTATAGGAGAAGAACACAACATGGAAAGCCGCAAGAAGAGTAGGAGAAGAGATTGCGAATGCGGGAGCTATTCCCCAAGGCAATCGAGTTCCTCTTCAAGTCCAAGCTGCTGAGAATGGTCAAGTTCTAGTCAATTCTACGGCCATGGAGAACGGTAAGGTGAGGGAAGCCCTGTTTCATATGGCCCAATCCATCACCACTCAAGCTCAATCCATCACGGCAAAAGCTATCAGGGAGTTTGTTCCTTGAGAGAACCAACAAGCTAACACTACGGCTATCCATCTGAGAGATTTTACGAGGATAAATCATCCTATTTTCCTTGGATCAAAAGTTGATGAAGACCCCCAACATTTATTCGATGAAGTCTATAAGATCTTATTTTCCATGGGGGTGAGTACTACTTCAAAGGCTGAGCTTGCTGCCTATCAACTCAAAGACGTGGCTCAGACATGGTACAATCAGTGGAAGGATAGTAGGGATTTAAAAGGTGGTGTCCTGACTTGGGGGATCTTCAAAAAGGCGTTTCTTAACAAGTTCTTCCCAAGGATGCAAAGGGAAGCTAAAGTAGAGGACTTCATTAACCTTTGTCAAGGAGGTATGAGTGTGAAGGAATAGTCTTTAAAGTTCATTAAGCTATCCAAATATGCTTCCTCTTTGGTTTCTAATGCTAGGATGAAATAAGCCATTATGTAACTGGTGTGTCCGAAGAGCTTGAAGCAGAATGTCATGCAACTATGCTTTATGACAATATGGATCTTTCTAGGTTGATGGTTCATGCTAAAAAAGTAGAGGAGAGTCATCTAAGGAAGAGGAATAGGGAAGGTAAGAAGGCAAGATCTTTTAAAAGTGGTTCTTCCAAGAGTAGGCTTGACATTCAAGACAAGCCTAAGTTCAAGAAGAGGTTTTCAAACCAGTTTCCTTAAAATGTATCCAATAATCGCAATGATAGGGTATCTAATCCTAAACCTCAAAAGGGGAGAAATGTGAATCCACTACGAGAAAGACCAACTTGTGGTAAGTGTGGTAAGAAATATGTGGATGAATGCCTTGTTGGAACTAATAGATGCTATGGTTGTGGAAAAGGTGGCCATATGGTGAAAGATTGTCCTAATGTGAAGACTCAAGGAAAGGGGAATATCCAAGCTAAATTAAGCGATCCTAGCTCCGAAGCTCCAAAAAGGAATAATTTTATGCACTCAAGGCTAGGGGTGAAAAGAGAGCTCTCCTGATGTTGTGACTGGTATGTTACAAGTCTTCTCTGTTAATGTCTATGATTTGCTTGATCCAGGTGCTACGCTTTTTTTTGTTACACCTTTGGTAGCTAGGAAGTTTGATGTACTTCCCGATGTTTTGATTGAACCTTTTTAGGTTTGTACCCTAATTGTTGTTTCTGTGGTTGCAAAGAGAGTCTATAGTGAATGTTTTGTAATGCTGCCCAATAGAGTTATTCTTGTTGATATGGTAGAACTTGACATACTTGTTTTTGATATCATCTTGGATATGGATTGGCTTCATGCTTGTTTTGCGTCCATAGATTGTATAACAAGGTAGTGAAGTTTCAATTCCCAAATGAACCCATTTTAGAGTGGAAGGGGGGAAATTCTATGCCTAGAGGTCAAATCATTTCTTGCTTAAAGGCTTGTAAGATGATAGACAAGGGTTGTCTATACAATGTAGTGAGGGTTAAAGATTTAGAATATGAAACTCCTTCAATTGAGTTAGTCCCTGTAGTGAGGGAATTCCCTGAGACTTTACCTAATTACCTTCCAAGAGTTCCTCCCAAATGAGAAATTGACTTTTCCATTGACTTGTTACTGGATACGAATCCCATTTCAATTCCTCCATATCGGATGGCTCTTGATGAATTGAAAGATTTGAAGCTCCAAGTCAAAGATTTACTAGACAAGGGTTTCATTCAACCTAGTATTTCTCCATGGGGTGCTCCGATCTTTTTTGTGAAGAAGAAGGATGACTTCCTTAGAATGTGCATTGATATTACCAACTCAATAAGGTCACCATGAAGAATAAGTATTCTCTACCTCGAATAGATGATCTATTTGATCAACTCCAAGGTGCTAGCTACTTTCCAATATTGAATTAATGTCGGGATATCACCAACTTAGGGTGAGAGTCCAAGATGTTCCCAAAATTTTTTTTTGAACTAGATATGATATGAATTTCTAGTTATGTTTTCTGGGTTAACAAATGCCCCTTCGGTGTATATGGACCTAATGAAAAGAGTTCTCTGAGATTTGCTCGACTCATTTGTGATTGTGTTCATTGATGATGTCTTGAAATACTCCAAGAATGAAAATGAGAATGAGAGTCACTTGAGGTTGGTCTTGCAAGTCCTCAAAGAACATTTACTTTATGTCAAATTTAGTAAATTGGGTTGAGGTTGGTTGCTTTTCTTGAACATGTTATCTATGGTGAGGGTGTAGAGGTTTATCCGAAGAAGATGGATGCATTCAGAAGTTGGCCTAGACCATTGACTCCCACCGACATAAGGAGTCTCTTAGGTCTAGCCGGCTACTATAGAAGGTTTGTTGATGGATTTTCATCCATTGCTTCTCATTTGACAGCTTTGTCCCAAAAGAAGGTGAAGTTTCAGTGGTCAGATGCTTGTGAAAAAGGTTTCCAAGAGTTGAAACATAAGATTATCTCTGCTTTGGTATTGACCTTATCGGAGGGTAATGAAACCTGTGTAGTGTATTACAATGCTTCTCGTGTGGGCTTGGGATGTGTCCTTATGCAACATGGCAAGGCGATATCTTATGCCTCTAGGCAACTCAAAGTTCATGAGAAGAATTATCTGACTCATGACCTTGAGTTAGCTGCTGTAGTTTTTGCCTTGAAAATGTGGAGACATTATTTGCATGATGTACATGTTGATGTGTTTATTGACCATAAAAAACTTCAATATGTGTTCATACAAAAGGATTTGAATCTCCAACAGAGAAGATGGTTAGAACTTTTGAAAGATTATGACATGAGTGTCCCTCACCACCCTGGAAAGGCTAATGTGGTTGCGGATGCTTTGAGTCGTATGACTATGGGTAGTGTGTCTCATGTGGAAGAAGAGAAGAAAGAACTTGTGAAAGATGTTCATAGGTTGGATTGTTTAGGTGTGTTGTTAGAAGAATCTCCAATTAGTGGTTTTATGGTCCATCATAACTCCGATTCATCATTAGTGGTTGAGGTGAAGTCTAAGTATCATCTTGATCCTCTATTGATGGAGTAGAAGAAATATGTGCTTGTTAAGCTCAATAAATAATTCTAATGAGGGGGGATGGTGTTCTTAGGTACCAAGGGAGTTTGTGTACCGATGTTGATGATTTAATAAATTGAATTCTAGAAGAACCCCATGGTTCTCGTTATTTTATACATTCGGGAGCCACCAAAATGTATCATGATCTTAGGAAAGTATATTGGTGGGATGGCTTAAAAAGGAACATAGCAAAGTTTGTTGCTTAGTGTCCAAATTGCCAACAAGTCAAAGCCGAGCATCATACACCCGGTGGTTTAACCTAAATCATGGTTGTTCCTACTTTGAAGTGGGAAGACATCACTATGGACTTTGTTGTTGGGTTGCCTCGAACTCGGAGGTAAAATGATTCCAAATGGGTTATTGTGGATAGATTGACCAAATCTACCCACTTTATTCCTGTTAAGTCTACTTATACCGCTGAAGATTATTCAAGAATCTACATTAATGAGATTGTGAGTCTTCATGGGATTCTTTTGTCCATAATTTAAGATAGAGGTGTTCAATTCACTTCTCGTTTTTGGAAAGCTTTTCAAAAGGGTTTAGGTACTCAAATGAAACTTAGCACCACTTTTCATCCTTAGACAGATGGTCAAGCAGAATGTACCATTCAGACTCTTGAAGATATGTTACGAGCCTGTGTTATTTGATTTCAAAGGAAGTTGGGATGATCACCTACCGTTGATTGAGTTTTTCTACAATAATAGTTACCATTCGAGCGTCTCCATGACACCTTTTGAAGCTCTTTATGGTAAAAGATGTAGATCTCCGGTTGAATGGTTTTAGGTTGGTGAGTCCTCACTCCTTTGTCCTGAGATTATCTATAAGGTTATAGAGAAAGTTCGACTTATAAGAGATAGATTCAAGACATCCTATAATCAGCAAAAGTCTTACGTTGACAATAGGAGAAGAGATATTGAGTTTAAAATATGTGATCATGTCTATTTGCAGATTTCTCCTGTGAAAGGGGTGATGAGATTCGGTAAGAAGGGAAAGTTAAGTTTAGTCCCTGATATGTTGGTCCTTATGAAGTATCGCTAAGGGTTGGAGAAGTTCCCTACTAGCTGAAACTACCTAATAAACTACCTTTGGTTCATCCGGTGTTTCATGTTTCTATGCTCAAGAAATGCATAGGCGACCGGTTTTTGTTCTACCTATGAAAGGTTTAGGGGTGGATGAAAACCTCTCTATGAAGAGGTTCCTATTGAGATCCTAGATCTCCAAGTCAAGAAGTTGAGGAACAAAAAGGTTGCCTCTGTAAAAGTTCTATGGAGGAACCATCTTGTTGAGGGTTCACATAGGAGGTCGAAGCCGACATGAAGTCCCGCTACCCTTATCTCTTTAATCCTTGAGGTTAGAAATTCCTCTTAAAAATTCAAATAATGAATAATATGAAATTGACTTGTTTTCTAAATAGGTGCATGTTGTGGTAAAAGTTATACCAACATGAGTCTAAGAAAATGCCTTCATGCTCTATTCTTGCACTTATATGAAATGTGTATGCATGAGGTCTTCTGAGATTTTTCTATTTTCTTGTTGTCTTGAGAAGAATGAGAACATGGTAAATATTTGATATATTTTGATCTCATGTTGATGTTGAGAAGGTAGTTCCTCATAATGTGCTATGAAATGTTAAGCACTTATATGTTGTGCATCATGAATTGAGTTGCTATATTTAATGTTGTGGTATGTGTTGAAGGGAGTTGTTAAGTACTCCTATGATCTGTGACTTACTATGATTATATGTTGTTGTTGGTTGGGCTTTTAGTATGGAGTCTGTCCTTACCCTCCAAAGAATTTAGTGTCATTCGGGGACGAATGTTCCTGGGGGGAGGGGGGTTAATGTAACACTCCGCAAGTTCCATGACTTAGAATACAGATTAGCCTATTAAATATTGATTAAAAATGATGCTTCGATACCTATATTAATGTATTAAACTAAATTAGAAAAGGTTAGATCCAAAACGATAAAGGAAGACCTTGACTTCCGGAAACTAGCTAAGTTGAACTAGTTGACGTCCCTATGTTTGGTGAAGGTTTGGGAGTGCCAAATGAAGTTCAAAACTTTTAAAAAGACTTTAAATAGGTAGTATTTAGTACAAAAGGTCCAAACTTCCAGTAACGACTCCCCAAGAATCGTGCGAAGGGTCCTTGAGGAGGACCCAAACGTGGGCGAGCAGGCTGCCAAAGCAGCCTGCGCGCAACCATCAGGTGGAGGCCCAAAAGTTGCCTTGAGATGCGGAGCCTCCACGAGTCTGACTGACTCAACCTGTATTTCCAAAATAAAATATGAAATTGACCCCACGACGTGTATCCATTTCCTAGATTCGTCCGCGTCGTTTTAAAGCCAATTTAACTTCACAAAAAGACCCATTTAAGTGAGGGATATTTTGGGTATTTTATGGACGAGTTTATATTGATTTTAGGTCAGTTTTAGACCACTTTCACGCACTTTAAATTAGATTAAACAAATCTCTCTCATCTCTCTCAACAACTCTCTCTTTTCAAGCTCAATTGAAGAACAAGAAAAGCTCAAGGAAGAAGACTTCAACATTTTCATTAGAAAATTCGTGGAATATTCGTCAATAAGGTATGTGATATTCTCTCTTGGTATTCCTTTCCCCAAGAGGTGCTTTCAAAGATGATTTTAAAGAATTCAACTTCTAGGGGTTTACTCTACAAAACGGGTTTACTTCCATACTCAAGCTTTACGACTAATGATGCATAACAACGATTTTCTATGTTGATTAAGTATGTATTGTTGGGTAATTGGTTTGTAATGTTTGATTTTCGTCTGAAGCATGTTCCTTCTCATAATAATGATTTCGATTAGGTTATATCTATCACTTGATAACATGAAAACATCAGGATTGGAACTATAGCTTGAACGAACTCTTAAATGACCCCTTCCCTTATCCTTAACTATGAATTGGTCTTATATATGGCTTGAAGGGTTGATATTGGTATGTTATTGAGTATTTCACTATGTTGTTGGATGATTGTTGTAAATTAAACGTAATTTCTTCATGAAGGTTCTTGGAAGCAATAGGTAAGTCTTTTAAAAGTCTTGATTACTCTATTATGTTGATGTTAGTCTATAAATGATGTATCTATTGAATTGAAGTATGCATGATGTTGCCATATCTATATGTTGGGATATGAATATGTTAAATGTGGGATCATGGTAAGAATATGATAATTCTAATTGAGTATGTTTATCTCTTATGCCTTACATACTATGTTTATGATATGTTAATCTCACATATGAAGGTTTGTGATGAAAGAAAATTCTCATCAAAACCTAAAGATCTTATGATCATGTTTATACAAGGAGTTAATCTCTTATGACCTATGATAAGATTTTATGAATAAATTATGACTTAAAGGTTATTCACAAAGGGACTTTAGCTTAGCACCGATTAACTAGATATGAGAGGTGTCCCTTCCCTAGTTAGAAGGTAGGTTCACAATGAATCTCATGAGATAGAATTTCCATTTAATGTGGAACTATGGGTCTCTAATATATCACCTACTTCTTGACCTATGTTGCCACCATTGGAATACTAGCTAATGGATCCACCTAAAATACTATGTTCATGTTTTATTTCTACTTTGTCAGGTAGACTACCTTCTTTCTGTGTGGGGTTTCATGACACCGGATTCCATGTTTAACTCACATGGTCTAATGTCGGTTAAGGCGATTGTTCCCTCAAGTAAAATGAAAGACAAGTGAATGGACATTAACTAGGGTGACTTGAGGAGTGTACTTAGTATAGGTAGGGTTATGTGACTCTACCTATACATTATACAAGTTGACTCTAAGGGAAATCCTATGAGATTGTTCTCATGTAATCTGAATATGAAATGTATAATGCTTATTATATATGATGTTGCTCTTATATCATGTTGTCTCCGTTAATGAACATGAAATGGTCTATGTTAATATGTGTGATGATGACTACCTATAATATAAGTTGTATGAATCAAAACTTTACTTTGGTCTCCTTTCTTGTTTGCTTGATTATGTAGGGTTTTGGGGCTTCACATGATCATTGCATTTGTAGATTTGGGATGAGATTATTGGTAAGTGTTTTGTATGTTAAGTTGATATGCACTAGTGAATATGAAATGTTAATATGATTTTATGATGTTATATCTTTGTTTATGGTCATGCTTTATGTTGTTGTGATCCTTATCTTGTATATGTATATTGTATGTGCATTAAAGGTTTTCAAATGAATTAGCATGCTTTCTAAAGAAATGGTCCTTTTCCATGCATCTCCTTAAATGTTATATGCATATACCCATACTTAGTACATGTGGTGTACTAAACCCTTACTTTATATTACTACAAATGTAAGAAGGTCGATTGTAGAAGCTTGGAACTCTTTCTCCAAGTGTTGGTAGGTCCTCATGTTCGGGGATGCTATACTTTTATTATTCTAGCTTATGAAGAGTTTTCTAGTTTTAAGAATATGTTCAGTTTTATGTTCTTTGGAATCTATTTCATTAAGGCCTATATGTCAGATTGACGTTTTATTGGCTACATCCAACTCGTGCTCTATAGATGGTTTTAATGTGAGACAACTTTTGGACTATCGCTATGTATTGTTTATTCATCTTGTTATAATAAAAGCCTAAGTAAGCTTCTATTTGAGGGGTCTAAGTATACCTCACTTAGTATATGCAAAAGTTTTTAATTTTTCTGCATTGTTAACTGATCACATGTTATGACTAATGCTAAGGGTTTGTCTGAGTCCTTTGAGAGGATGACGACGCCAGTCGCGACTGGAGAATGCTCTCCGGTCGGGAAATTATTAACCATCTTATACACAACAAATATATTCAGTAAGGAACATAATAAGAAGCATATACTAGTTTAAGCCCTTAGAGCTCTAAAATTATAGCATATTATATCACGAGTATGAGACAAACACAAACACATCAAAGATTCTGAAAAAATGGAGAATAGGGATTGGGAGAAATAATATAAAAAATTAGGAGGAAGAGGATGTTCATTGCCATTAATAGTTTTTCAATACGTCTATTGTTCACCTTATCCTTCACTATAATTAGTTTTCTTCTAAAATGATATTTCATCAAGATAAGTCATGAGGTTTATCATCAATCAAGCATATTCAATTCCAAGGAGACTAAGTGAGCATTTAAAAGCATTAGGACCAACAACAATTGAATTATGAATTTCTCCTTCTCTGGACTTGGTTCAGTTGCATCAAAATTTTTGATTTTTAACTCTGGTACAACTTCGTAAAATATTCATTCTTCCATGGTCCTTTTGTTAGATAGACTTTTCGCCCTCAATTATTGAAGGAATGCCAACTATAGGTAAGAGATCCATTAGATTTTTTTGTAATCGGGATGTGTTTATCAATAATGAAGGCACTAGTAGTGGATTTTTCTAGAAGAATTCCCTTGAGAGATAACTAATATACACTTGGAATAAATTGATTTCAATTTGAAATTTGTGAGCTTGGTATAATGTGAGTTCTGGGAGTAGGTTCCTCCTAAATTAAGCAAGGGTGGATTCAAGGTTGAAGTCTTCATCATTTGAGTAGTTTGATATTGGAGTATGGTCATTTTCAAAGACAGGCCTCTTGACTATTTCTAATAGAATTGGATATTGAGGGTGGACCAGGTTCACTAGTGCTTATGTTTGACACATACTAAGAAAGTACATATATTGAAAATGATGGTACATACTTGAGTATCATAGAGAAATCAGGTTGACCCTTTGTGTCTTAAAACATTGTTTGAGATATCTTTGGAGTGTGTACATGCAATAGTACAATACTCAGTTAGAAGATATTCATTGTATAATCAATCACACATAGAATTATTAGTCTACTAGCCCATCATTAAGAAAATCATGATAATGTGTCAATTTTTTTTACAAGACCAAGCTCTAGATAATTTTCTCAAATCCTACCTATCCAAGTCCTTATGGGTATGTTGACATTAACCTATTCTTCTAAATCAAATGAATTTCCAATTGTGTAACACAGTAAGGTGCTATATTTTAGTAAGTGTAAATATTCAGTTTGACTGAAAATAAACACATAACCTCGTATGAAGCTTTATATTTAATCGAATCAAAGTCATATGCGATTAAGAAACCTGTTATTTTCCAATAATTATAATGGATATAAAGGAATAAGTTCATGTGGCGAAGTCCCTCCCTGTAACACCTCAAATATCTAAACTAAGATTGAACAAAAGAGAAGGGCAAACCACGAAGGAGTCCATGGATCGTGAAGGGGACCGCGACCTATCACACTTCTTGTGGTTGTGCACCCTGAAAAAGGTGAAAGACCATGGGTCACTAGACCGTCTATGGAGCTTAACACGGACTGTTAAGTTTCCCATTAAAGGGACACATGACCACTGAAGGCACTGTGAAGGACCACAGACCCTTACACGCGCCGTGGAACTTCACACGGGCCATAGAGTGGCCCATGAGAAGAGGCTCAATATACCAAGTATCTAAGAAGAACCAAGGTCTTCTAAGAAGACCTTGAGGTTTCACACAAACCGTGAAGTGGCTCGTAAAAGGGGCTTGCCAAAATTTGAGATTCGGATCAAATTGAAATGAACATATATTTCAGAATAAAATGAATTAGGTGGCTCACTAACTATTAAGTTAAATATAATGGAATTCTCTTTTCAATTCCACCGAGTTTGCTTTATTTCGAGCCCAGAGTAAAAAGTTATGCTCATTTTAGTAAAGCCCTATTAGGCAGGGCAAGCACCCACGACCCACTAAATGGGTTGTGATGCTCTAGACGGAGCATCTATCCTCTCTTGGAGTCACTTCATCAAGTCTTAAGTTAGGGTCATATTGATCTGTTTCCCTATGGGTTTGACACTTAAACTAAGATACATCGCTTTTCATAGCCTAATAATCTAGTCAGAAAATACTTAGAACCCTCATTCTCGTAAAATCATGTAACTTATAATGAAAAGAAGAGAAAAGAGGCGATAGTTTTCCCAAGAACAAACACAGGTCTTATTCAAGTTCAACCCTGAAATCCAAAGGATTTCTCCTTAGTTTTCATCACCAGGTATGCGGGATTTCACTAGTCGGTTTCCTTCACTAATAGGTCCCTCAATTTCTTTAATTTCTCATAAATCGTTTAGACTGAGGGTTTCCAAAAACCTTGGAGATTCATTGTGATTTTAGCTGCTATAGTTTCCACGATCTAAATAATATGTTCTTGGAAAATTTGCATAGTCCCATGTATAGAAATCAGAAGCTTAACTTGTATTAATTAGTAGTACTTCATGAATTATATTTGCTAGCTAGTTTCGCGAGAAAATCATGCTTTAGAATTCAAATGCCATATATTTTAGTGTATTTATGTTGCATTCTCATGTAACACGTCAATATGTTCAGCTACTCAGTATTTCAGCTCATTTTAACCATACGTATTCAGTTGGGAATAGACTTAGCACCAAGTTAGACTAGGGTTCATCATACCCTCAATGTCCCAAAACTATATTCCAACATAGGTTCAAAAGTCCCTTTTGTTAGACATCAATTTTTGTGATCAGGACAGAGTCATGCCTCTATAGACGTAGAAAGGTATATTGGATCCTCTCGATGGGGGGTATACACTAGACTCCATGTTTACCTCACATAATTTATGTCGGTTAATAGTGGCTCCCATAGTCATACTCTCATTGCATTGACCATATTATCAAATTTTACTACAGTATTCAGTTCAATATTTGTATTCATGAGCAATATTTGGTTCTTGCATTTACCTCAATTTTCAGTTATACTTCAATACAACATATTTCTATGTTCATTTTATATTTTTTTCAGCGTAGTATATATATCTACATGCTTAGTACATTCAAAGTACCATCACATACTTTTTTGATACATTGTTTTATGATGTAGGTTTAGATGCTTAGAATCCAGATCACACTTTATTTAGCTTCCAGCCTGTATTTAGCAACTTCAATGGTGGGTCCTCCTATTTCGAGGATGTTTACTTATGCTTTTGGTTATGTTAGATTATTGTGAGTCTTTTGGTGTTTTTAGAGTTAGGTGGGGACTTGTGCCAGCATCTCATCAGTATAAGAGGCTTTCAGACATAGATTCAGTATTTTATTGTTTTGGGTTGTTCCCTATTGATATTCAGTTATATTCTCACTTGAAGTTATTTTTGTTGTGACTCACTTCATAGTTATTCTTTCACTTAATTGTATTTTTGTATGCCTGTGTTATACCAGACTCAAGGTTAGCTTGGGGTGACTCGTATTCCTAGGTGCTATGTTGCCCTAGGGTGTAGCCTCAAGATATGACAAACTTTGTATCAGAGCATTATGTTTGAGATTTGGAGGTTCAAGATTTGCAAAACATGATTTTTAACCAAAAATCTTATTTTACCTTTTCGATTTCTAAAGTAAATTTTTGACTGTTTAACCCTAGTTCCTAATTTCATCAATATATGTATCATTGAAATCCTTTTGATAATATCCATACTTGATAGTTGGGGATTGTTTCAGTGATAGTGTGGTTGATAAAGTTCTCTATTAGAGTTGTTCGAGTGAAGTTTTAGCCTTTGAGGTAGGTTTTGATATCCCTCTTATAGACTGAGATGAGTATGTGATCTTTCTTAGGAATTTAATTTTTAAATGAATTATAATATGGCTTTTAGAGGTTCAAAAGTATTGAACTTATTGTTTGGTTTGTGTGATACCTATTTGTGATGCTTAAGCTGTGTGGAGGCTTGTTTGATATCTATAACCATGAATAAAAACATGTGATATTTGAGTAATTACCCGAGTAAGAGGCTATGTGGATTATTCTTATTTTTGGAATTAACATTCCCAATTTAGGGAATTGAATTGATTTTTGAAATATCTTAAAATTCAAGAATTTTCTTAAATGATAAAGACTGATTTTAAATGTTTTACTCCACTATGTTTCACGACTTGTTGAGTTTACTTTAGGTTATTTAAATATTTAATAAATTGATTAAGCCTTTGTATTGTATGCGTTGTGATGTAATCGTCCTCATTTAGCATTTCATCATTCATGAGAATATGAGAAAGTGGAGATATACTATTTTTGAAAAGAAAGTTTGACACCTTACTTATATCTTTGACCACGAGCTAGGTGGAAAATTTATGAGATTTGAGATCATGAGATTGATATATGGACTGTGAGTCCCTCCTAGGAAGCTAAAATTGGAAAATTGTATATGATAGGTTATGCGATGACCCTGTTGATAACCTCATATAATCGATAACTTTTGATAATGAAATACTCAGCCTATATGGTTATAAATCATATGTAAGTAATTCAAAGAGAAAGGATGAAATAAATATGCACTTACTGAAGCAACATAAGGAAGGAAAGCCACCATACCAGGGATACAGAACCAAGGTCACCACTATCCTAGCATCTGACAAGGACCTGGAAGATAGAAAATCACATCAGCAAAGTAGCAAGATCACACGAAGATCTTCAAGAGAAGGAAGAAAATCAAGATTACTAGAAGATCTCCAAAGAAGGAAAGAATCACTTTGCTCATGCACATAACTAATACGTACATGAATCAATCAAAGGAAATCAAGGACTCAACTTAGATCCTTGATTTGAATACCCTTTGGTTATTCCTTAAAAATAGCAGACCTTCTACACTGTATAATCCTCTCCTAGACTTATTTGTGAAGTACGAATTTCACTTGAACTTGTTATATTGTCTTCTATTATCTTTCATAAAGACATTGTATTCTCGTGAGTATACAGCTCAAACAAGATAAGAGAACAAAAGGATTTGAGTGTAGGTTATACAATTAAATGTTGTGTTAAAGTAGAACATTTGATTTGCATATCCTTACTTGTGAATACGAATTTCACTTGAACTTGTAATATTGTCTTCTCTTGTCTTTCATAAAAACATTTATTCTCTTGAGTATACAACTAAACCAAGATAATAGAAAAAAAGGATTTGTGTGTAGGTTATACAAGTAAATGTTGTGTTAAAGTAGAATATTTGATTTGCATATCAGACATGGATCTTATTTGTAACACTCTAAATCTTTTACTTGTTGCATTTACTCGTACCTTATACTGTTATACTAATCTACAAATGTGTCGACTTTCCCACACTTCACCCCTCTTGAATTTCAATTGGTATCTGAGAAAATCTCACTTATAAAGCATGTAACCACACATGATCAAAGATCTATTGCAAACTATCAAATTCATGGCACTCTTCTTTATGTTGGATACTCCTCAAATTGACCCGCGTTTAATGGATAACACTAGTCTCTCTAGAAAGACAAATTTAGAATCTTTGTTTCCTCAAACGATCTCCAAACATGTATTTTTATCAAGAAGGGTCTAAAGTCTATTCCCGTACTTACAATAAAAGATGTTACTAAAAAACCTTTTGATCCAGAATCTTTTGACATCACAAAGGAACAACAAGAGGTACTTTAAACTAGTTCTAGAGCTATAATATTGTTATATTGTGCACGTATTCGGAGAAGAATATGACAACATATAAACATGAAAAACTGTAATAGAAATGTGGGATAAACTCAAAGTACCATATGAAGGAACCACAAAAGTAAGATAGGATTGTATCATCTGATTAGTAAATGAATAAGAATTATTCAAAATGGCGGAAAACAAAAATGTAGAAGATATGTTTCTCATGATTTAGCTAAATAATTTGCGAACTCAAATCTCTAGGAATGGTTTACTATAATGGATTACAAGTTAGAAAAGTATCAAATGTCTCCACAATGCTAAGGAAACTAAAGTTGATATTCTTGAAGATGTAGATCTGCAACAAATGATTTACGATAAACTTCGTGGAAATCTGATGGCCTATGAATAAAATCATATTAACAGATACAACAAAAATGATATAAAAAGAAAATTGTCTCGTTTATATATGGTACATTTGAAAATCGAGGAAGAAGTCAATCAATATCAAAGTGAAGGAATTCCCTTTATTAACCGAGGAGTTAGAAAATGCTCAGACAAAGAAAGCAAAGGCCTCAATAGGACTTTAAGAACAACAAATATTAAAAGAATGATGATTGGTGCTACTACTGTGGATGGCTAGGACATATCAGACAAAATTGTCAAGACGAAAAAAAAGTAACAACAAGTCTCAAAGCCTGGAGTCAAGGAGAAACATATGAAGATGATCATAATAAAACCACCAAAATATGTTTCATGCAATTAGGGGAATCAAGAAAGGTAAGACCTTTAAATTGTTCAAATTGTAATGACTTACAAAAATCTTTGGAGTCAGTAACGAATTACAGAAAGTTATTGATGAATATAACAAAATTGCTCAAGAAAAGAAGGGTTGGCAAATGCTTCTAGAAGCAAGTCAACTTGAAGTCAACTTACTAGAAGAAGAATTGTTGGAATTAAAATGTAGTTGAATAGTATCATAAAGTCTCCCTGTAACACCCAAAAATTTTCTAAGTTAAGATTTAAGCCATTTGTTATTTTTAATAATATCGTACTAGGTGATTCCTAAATATCCATATTTGTATACAAACTCCTAGAACAAAGTAGAGTTGAAAATTCTTATCGATTAAGTTTTGATGTAAGATTTTCTTTGGGTAAACTGCAAATGACCATATATGTTATAATATAAAGAGTTATATGGATCATAACCTATCACATTTAATGTAGTTTAATCTTCTTGCCCATGCTACCAATTTCACAACAATCTGAGTTTTGAGTAAAATGTTATAACCATTTTTGTAACCACATATAGTGCAATGACAAATTAGCCAATGAGAACATTATAACAGGTCATTTTTGTCCTTTTACCTCTAAGAAAACCCTAATTTTTTTAAATGTATAAAGAACCAAAACAATTTGATTTTTATCTTTTAATTCATCATTATATTCTCTATTAAACTCTAAGACAAAAACCTAAGGAAAACTCAAAGTATAAGATTCCAGTCAAGATTCTTTCCATCTTTTTCAAGATTAATCTTCAAGGTGAGTATTTCTCCAAGAATTCTATTCTTTCCAACTAAAATTCTTCCAAACAATTATAGATCACTAATGAAACTCATAATTCTTGTCCAAGAAACTAATCCAAGAATCTCAAGAAAGGTTTTGTTGATTGTTCTCCCTCAAGACAGAGTTTCAATGATTTTAATCAATTTCTTCTTCACCATTCTTCAAGTACCTTGTTCTTCCCGGTATAAATGGGTATCATAGTGTTGGAATAGTTCGTCCTCACGCTCTACATCGACTTTCAAATACTAAAAGAGTAATCAAAGATTCTATTCCTAGATTTGAGTATTTTGAGAAAAAGTTGATTTTGAGTTCTTGATCATTTGATTCTTTCGAAAATTTTATTCCTAATTATTGAATTGCTATAGGTTATTTATTAAGATTCTTGAGTTGATACGTTCATATCTTTATTTCAACATGAACCCTATGAATCGAGTATTCATGACATGAGTAGTATTATTTAGTTTCAAGTTCCTGAGTTTTTGTGTTTTGGGTACTGATTTTCCGTATTTCTATTAAGATCCATGAGTTGAGTCTTTTATGTCCATAGTTCCACATGAACCCTGTGAATTGACTCATTAAGTTTGAGAAGTTTTTTAAAGACACAATTTGAGTTATTAAATTAATTGTTTTATAAAGTAAAGATGCGTTGAGAAAATCATTCTAAAGTATGATTAGTATGACAATCGAGTATGCCATCAATGTTTAAGAGGTATGATATCTAGATATACCATCAATGTTTATGTAGTATGACTTCTTGGGTCATCAATTCTTTTCTTATAATATTATTTTGAAATGTTTTTGAGAAAGAGTTTTCAAGTATGAGTATAAAGAGATTGTATTTTCAGATGCATCTATTTTTACATTGATGAAAGAGAAATTAAGATTTCTAATGAGTTATGAGTTAAAAATTTATTTCAAGAGTTGTTACCGCTTTTAAGAGGGTAGTTTGAACAATTATCTAAAACTAGAGAAAGAGTTATGTTTTGTTGAACACATGAGCATGAGTATACTTTATTGGAAGCAGTATTGAACACTGATATATGAGAGTCTTCAATAAAACCATAGACCCCATAAACTATGTATTTCCAACATGAGTAAAGGCTCATACTTTTTAAATGATTCCTCATTGTTTTTAGCATAACTTAATTGATCCACTCACATACGGGTTTACCCCCTAGACGTGGTGGCCGTCGTCGTCCTTTTTACGGATTAAGACTAGCCTCTTAGTTTCAAGTCATTACATTCATTGGTTGAAAATGCAGAAATTTTTTAGAACTTTCATTATCACTACTTAGAGGTTTACGTAGACCTCTACATACACATAATATATATATATATATATATATATATATATATATATATATATTATTTATATCGAGTATACATAGACCCTTCATACAGGAAGGTTACATAGCGTTCTACTTTTATTGCACATACATATATAAAAATATAGAATTAGTCTCAACGATTGTCTCATCTCATACCATCTAAACGAATATCACAATATGGGCATAGCCCTTACATCAATTCAACAAGACCATGTTTAGGTCATACAGAAGTACAGTAGTCCATTAAAAGAAAAGGAATGAAAGAGTCAATAAGCTCATATCAAAATCCATAATCTAGAGTATGGCATTGCCCTCGAAAGTTGAGGACCTACCCCACTTGGATGAAAGGAAGAATCCAAGACTTCAACAATGTCGCCTTCCAAATTCTTCAACGACCGGAACCTAAAATGTTTGGGAAAAGGGAAGAAAATGGGGTTAGTACTCCATATGTACTAAGTATGAGTTCTTTTGCACATACACAAGGAAAACATGCTAAAAGGGACTTTTTATAAAAAACTTGTTATTTTATTCCTTTAGGGACTTAATGCAAAGTAAAATAAGTCATATCAATCAACTAAACATATTTAATATGTCAACAAGTAATAATTATCCCAACATACTTTAAAACATGCTTTACTACAACCCTAACATCAAGGAATAATATCACAAGAATGAATAAGGGTTAAACATATCAGAATAAGCTGGACAAATACTCGCAAGTCCTTGTTAAGTCAACAAGTGCAATGACCAAGCAAAGCCCCATAACCTTACTCAATCAAGTATCATCAGCAAGAAAACATAACGAATGTCTACCTTTACATATCATGGCATTTAGGTTTACATTTTATCATATATTGACATTATAACCCAAGGCATAGTCATAAATGAACTAATAAACATATAATATCAACAATGTGTCATGGTCATCATTTATACATCATAAATCATCATAACATAATCATATATAAGAACCTTCTCCTAAGACTCCCCTCAAGGCTAAGTAGTGCAATGTCCAGGTAGAGTCCCATACCCCTACATGGACTAAGCTAACCCTGTAGGTTATCCAAGTTATAGTTAAAGTTCTTTAATTCGTTTTATGTTTTGGGAACATCTTACCCTAACCGACATACACCAGATGAGCTAGTAAGGAATCTGGTGTCGTAAAACCCCACACTGAAAGAAGGAGGACTACTTTCCAAGGTAGTACAAAAAACATGAAACATAGCAACTACGTGGATCCACTAGCTAGTATTCTTGTGGGGGCAACATAGTTCAAGAACTAGGAGATTTAGTTGGGACCCTCTTTATGCGCCATGCATTATAGTCTCTAATATAAAGAGTAATGTAGTGTTCCTACCTTCCCTATATGGGAAGGGACACTCCTCTATCTAGTTTACTCGGTGCTAAGATAAAGTCCATTTTTGAAATATCTTTAAGCCTTTAATTATCAATCATAGCTTAATTTAGGCCATAGGGTCTACCCCTTGTATAATCATCATCAATAATAGTTCAATAAGAATGGTATGAGTATAAGTCCTTTCATCACAATTCATATAAGTGAGATTAAAACATTTGCATTTCATAGCATATTAAGGCACATAGGTAGTTTTTACCATCCTTATATCACATATACCTTAATCAACCTCACAACATAGTAAAGACATTTCAATTCAACATCATACTACCCTATAATCCTAGTATAGGGCATACTCCAATTAATCATAATTGAAAGTAAAGATAAAGATTCTAAGACTTGCCAAGTCTTCCTGATAGTCTATAATCAAGGTCTTACCATCAACCCATAACTCAAACCAACTTGGAGAGTAACATCATCACAAAATTATAATCAAAAGAATAACAAGTCCAATTGCATCTCTATAACACGATTCAACTTTATATCACAACTTGAGACAAGATGTATAGGCTAATTTCACATTATAACTCATAACCTAAATCACATCTCAAGAACTAGAATAATAGGCCTATAATTAATCTTAATTTAATCATAATAACATCATAGGATAGTAATCTGATCAGCAATAAACTCAATTAAATAATCAAAATACAATATAGGTGAGGATCACTACCTAGGGTTAGGGATGGAGGATAATATTCTTCAATTTAGACAAAACTATCAACAATTACCATAAACAAGTTGAATTATATGTTAATATACTTAATATGACCTAAAGAAATCATCAACAACTCAATCCATAACTTCAATTTCGTAAGAGAATGAAACCAATAAGAAAACTCATGTTTTTGAAACCTTTTTTGTAGGAACCCTTTGAGGAAAGAGTCTAAAAGGTGAATAGAACTCATACCTTAATGTTTTGTTGAGAATTGAAGATGAATCAAACCTTTATGATACCCCAATTCACCTCTCAAGATAAGCTTCTGTGGAATCTTACAATTAGAGAGAAAAAGAAGAGAGAAGAAAGAGAGTTTATTAGAGGTTGTCTTTAGGTTAATAAGGGTTGAGGGAATTTCTAGTGGGACTTGATCAGCTTAATTGGTGTCCCTTTAATACCCAAGTAACCCCTAAACCACTTAATTGATTAAATGAAATCATTTAAAATTTGGCAGTGAAACTCGAACCTCACAGACGAGATCCCGTTCGACAGCCGTCTGTGAGTTTACGGACACACCCCGTCTGTCCTGCATTCCATTGTCTTGGTCAGAGACTGTGCATGCGAGATCTTCCTCCAAATTGTCTAAGTGTGAGAGGAAGGTTGCATCGATGCCTCGTCGATCCACACACAGACCGTAGCTGGCACCTCTGCACTCCCTCGATGAGTTTAGAGGCTATGCGGGTGAAGGGTCCTTCTCCACCATCCTTAGTGTTGGATGACATTGTCATCGAGGCCCCATCGATCCACACAAGGGCCGTTTTCTGTCTCGTCGATGCATACTGCCAGGAAGTGTTGCATGAAATTACAGGGGTCCTCCTTAAGAGCCCTTGGTTTGTCCTTGGGGAGTCGTACCCAGACGTTTCAACCAGGAAACAACTCAAAAACCTATCATACCTTTCCACAAATTTTCGTTCATTTCCGACTCCTAAAAACTATTCAAATAGGCTAAAGAACACTAACATCCCTTTGAACCAACTTCCCGAACGTCATGGACAATTTTGGACGTTTTGGTTCTTAAACCTCCTAAATGACCTATTTTCATAAAAAATGGACTTAGAAATAGTTCTTAGACTTTATGACACCTATGTTAGGCTTTACAATTTCTCTTGGATTTTCAATGTGTTACATTATCCCCCATCCCCTTAGGAACATTTGTCCTCGAATGACACTAAAATTATTTTGAAGGGAGGAATAAACTCAAGACTAGAAGCCCAACCAAAAAAAATATCAAATCAACATAACTCATGTCATTTCAACAAGGAAAATATGAAAACTCATATTGACACACATAATTCTCAAAACACTCCATCATGAGACGTTTTCTTCTCACAATACTTATGATCTCAACATACATTACATGAGTCAATTAGCACAAGGTTAAACTTAACAACATGCTACCTATCATTTCATAAAGACTCACCATATCAAAATGCACTACATTACTCAAAACAAGCAAAAAGCAAATTTCAAGTTTTTAAGAGAAATACTACATTAGCTTCACTGTAAGTTTTTCAAAAAATGCATAATGTGCAAAACTTCACCCAAAAATCAAGAAACTTCAATTTCTAGTCACATTTATATTATTAAAAAGAATGACTAACCTTAATTCTAAAAAAGATGAGGGTAACGGGTCATCATGTTGGCGTCGGCCTCCCATGTTGCATTCTCAACTGGATGATTTTTCCATTACACCTTTACGGACACCACCTCTTTATTCCTCAACTTCTTGACTTTCCTATCAAGAATTTGAACAGGAACTTCCTCATAAGAGAGGTTATCCTTGACACCAAGAACCTCAATAGGAAAAACTGAGTCGGGATCACCGATACACTTTTTCAACATAGAAACATGGAAAACCAGATGAATTGAAGCCAATTCACTCGGAAATTTCAATTCATAGGAAACCTTACCAACACTTTGCAAAATTTCACGGGGACCCACATAATGAGGAATCAATTTCCCTTTCTTGCCAAATCTAATCACCTCTTTCATTGGTGAAATATTCAAATACACCTTATCACCTTCTTCAAACTCCAAATACCTTCTCCTAAGATGGACTTTTTCCGACTATAGGCCGTTTGAAACTGGTTTCTTATGATATGAGCCTTTTCCAAAGTCTTGTAAAAAAACTCGGGACCAAGAAGTGATGCCGCACCCATTTCAAACCATCCAATAGGAGACCTACACCTCCTACCATACAAAGCTTCATAAGGATCCATGGAAATAGATGAATGAAAACTATTGTTGTAGGCAAACTCCACCAGAGGTAAATGCCTACCCCAACTCCCTTTAAAATCAATGACTCAAGCCCTATGCATATCTTCAAGGGTTTGTATCGTACGCTCCGCTTGACCATCTATTTGAGGATTAAAAGCGGTGCTCAACTTCACCATAGTACCTAACCCTTGTTGGAACGACTACCTAAATCTAGATGTGAATTGTGCCCCTCGATCTGATATGATGGATAACAAAATGCCATGGCGTCACACAATCTCATCTAGGAAGATTCTTGCATAATCCTCCGCCGAATACAAAAACTTGAGGGGAATGAAGCGAGTGGACTTAGTCAATGAATCCACAACCACCCATATGGAATCATAAGACTTTTGAGTCCGAGATAAACCTATTACAATGTACATATTGATGTCTTTCCACTTCAAAGTAGTAATTTGGATCTCTTGTAGTAAGCCAAACCGACTTTAGGTGTTCGGCCTTTACTTGCTGCCAATTCGGACACTTAGCGACAAACTCCGCTATGTCCCTTTTTAGACCTTCCCACCAATATATCTCCCTTTGGTAATGGTACATTTGTGTCGACCCTGGATGAATTGAGTAGAGGGACCATTTGTTTATTCTAAGATCCGATCCCTCAACCCATCTTCATTGGGAACACATAATTGCACTTGTTACCTTAACACACCATCCCCCCAAGGAGAATGATTCATTCAACTTGACGAGAACCAATTCTTTCAACTCCATTAAGGTTAAATCAAGGTGTTGTTTGGACTTCACCTCAACCACTTTATGTGACTCAGAATTATGATGAACTATAGAACCCCTATCCGGAGAAATCTCCAAACTCACCCCCAACCTATGTTCTTCCCTTCTAGGTCCTTTTTGGATTCGTGAAGATAGGATACACTACCCATAGTCATACGACTTAGGGTATCCACAACTACATTAGCCTATCCGGGATGATAGAGGACACTCTTATCATAATCTTTCAACACCTCCAGCCACCTTCTTTGTTAGAGATTCAACTCCTTTTAGGTAAACACATATTGAAGACTCTTATGATCAGTAAAAACATCAACATGAAACCCATACAAGTAATGCCTCCAAATTTTCAAAGCAAGCACCACGACAGCTAATTCAAGGTCATGAATGGGGTAGTTTCTCTCGTGCACCTTTAGTTGCTTAGAGGCATAGGCTATCACTTTCTCGTGTTGCATAAGCACAGAACCCAAACCCACTTGGGATGCGTCAGAATACACCATAAAACACTTTGTACCCTCTAGTAAAGTCAACACCGGAGCTGAAGTGAGCATATCTTTCAACAATTGGAAACTTTTCTCACATGACTCCGACCACTCAAACTTCTTACTCTTTTGAGTCAAAGTAGTCAAAGGAGACGCAATGGACACAAAACCATCCACAAACCTCTGATAGTAACCCACTAAACCCAAGAAAATCCTAATGTCAGTCGAAGCCAATGGTCTAGGCTAGTTTTTCACTATATCCATTTTCCTTAGGTCTACCTCAAGTTCAAAGGCGGACTACTTGCCAAGGTATTACCAAAATATGTAACATAACAACTATGTGGATCCACTAGCTTGTATTCCTATGGGGGCAACATAGTTCAAGAACTAGGAGATTTAGTTGGGACCCTCTTTATGCGCCATGCATTATAGTCTCCAATCTCAAGAGTAATGTAGTGTTCTTAACTTTCCTATGTGGGAAGGGACACTCCTCTATCTAGTTCACTCGGTGCTAAGCTAGAGTCTTTTTTTTAAATGTCTTTAAGCCTTTAATTTTCAATCAAAGCTTATTTTAGTCCATTCGGTCTACCTCTTGTATCATCATCATTATCAATATCTCAATAAGAATTGTATGTATATAAGTCCTTTCATCACAAGTTATATAAAAGAGGTTAACACATTAACATTTCATAGCATATTAAGGCACATTGATAGTTTTCACATTCCTTATATCACATACACCTTAATCAACCTCACAACATAGTCAAGACATTTCAATTCAACATCATATCATCTTATAATACTATTATAAGACATACTCCAATGTAATATCATGACTTAATAAAAATTAATCACAATTAGAAATAAAGATAGAGATTTTAAGAACCAAGTCTTTCTTATAGTCAATCATCAAGAATTTACCATCAACCCATATATCAACCCAACTTGGTGAGTAACATCATCACATAATGATAATAAATAGAATAACAAGGTCATTTGCATCTCTATAACGCAATTCAACTTTAGATCACAACTTAAGACAATATAAACAGGCTAATTTCACATTATAATTCATAACCTAAATCACATCTCAAGAACTAAAATGATAGGCCTCTAATTCATCTTAATTTAATAATAATAAAATCACTAGGATAGTAATCTAATCAACAATCAACTGAATTGAATGATCACAATACAATATAGTTCAAGATCCACTACCTATAGTTAGGGATGAATGATCATATTCTTCAATTTAGACAAAACCATAAACAATTATCATAAAAAAGTTCAATTATATGTTAATATACTCAATATAACCTAAATAAATCATTAACAACTTAATCCATAACTTCAATTTCGTAATTGAATGAAACCCATACGAAAACTCAACTTTTTAAAACCTATTTTTAAGGAACCCTTTGAGGAAAGAGTCTCAAAGGTGAATATAACCAATACCTTAATGTTTTGTTGGGAAATGAATATGAATCCACCCTTTTTGAGCCCCCAATTCACATCCCAAGGTAAGCTTCTATGGATTCTTCCAATTAGAGAGAGAAAGAAGAGAGAAGGAAGAGAGTTTATTTGAGAGTTGTCTTTAGGTTAATGAGGATTTAGGGTATTTATACTGGGACCTAATAAGCTTAATTATTCTCTCTTTAATCCCCAAATATCCCCTAAACAACTTAATTAATTAAATGAAATCATTTCAAAATTTGGCAGTGAAACTTGATCCTCAAAGACGAGACATCGATCGACGGGTCGTCTGTGAGTCGACAGACAACCCCCTTCCGTCCTGCACTCCGTTGTCTTGGTAAAAGATTGTGTAGGTGAGATCTTCCTACAAATTATCGAAGTGTGGGATGACGGTGGCATCGACGCCCCATCGATACACACACAGACCGTAGCATGCCCCTCTACACTCTGTCGATGAGTTCAGAGGCTGTAATCCTCCACCAGCCTAAGTGTGGGTCAACGATGGCATCGAAGCCCCATTGATCTACTCACGATCCATCTTCTGTCTCGTCAATGTACACTGACACGTAGTGTTGCATCAAACTACAGGGATCCTCCTCAAGGGCCCTTGGTCCTTGGGAGTGGTACCTGGACGCTTCAACATGAAACAACTCAAACACCTATTATTTATGTGTCCACAAATTTTCGTACATTTCCGACTTCTAAAAGTTAGTCAAATAGGTTAAGGCACAGTAACATCCCTTTTTTGAACCAACTTCTCGAACGTCATGAACATTTTTGGAAGTTTTTGTTCTTAAACCTCCTAAACGACCTATATTCATTAAAAATGACTTAGAAACAATGCTTATACTTTGTGACACCTATGTTAGTCTTTAGAATATGTCTTGGATTTTCAAGGTGTTTCAATCCAATACTCTGACAAGGTGTAGGACATTTCTGGCAGCGTGAGTGAGACACTGTATCATCACATTGCTCAAAAGTGATGGTTGTTAGTTAGAGAAAACTCCCAAATAAGTGTAATAAGTTATTATTTATTTTTATATACATTTGATTTATTATCTGCTGATCTAAAAGTTTCATGTATATAACATCTTTTATTGTTGCCATCATTTTTAGTTGAGTATCTTTAGTTGAGTTGGGAGTCCCGAGTTTAGTTGAGTATATTGAGTTTTCTTGAGTATCCTTAAGTCGAGTTGAGTATTCTTGAGTCATATTGAGTTGACATGAGATAAGTATGTCTTCCTTTTTATTGAATCGAGCTTATACTTATGTTGCAGAGTTCTCCTTACATACTCGTACATTTCATTTACTAAAGGCATTTATATTTCATCAGTTTATATGGAGATATAGGTATTTAGGGCCATCAACATGAGTTTTTTTGAGGTCATGTGGTATTCCGGTCAATGGTGGTGAGCCTTCTTATAATTCGGAGGACTTCAGCTTTACCTTATAGTTAGTAGTTTTAAGATATCATGGGGCTTGTCCTAATATCTATCATTAATAGAAGAGACTTCATAGCTAAATAAGATTTGAGGAGTTTTTATGTAAATTCTTTATTTTGAGTTGTTTTATACACTTTGTGTACATCTTTTGAGCATTGTTTAAACTTTTTAAATTTTAATTATTTGAGTTTACTGAATTTTAAATTTAGTTTTATGACTTTGTATGCTTGAGTAAGTAAGATATTATTTATGGTTGTGAGGGTTCCACTTCAATAAATGTGGGACTAAAAACATTTAATATAAGTTTCTATTCTTTCATACCCTAAATAGTGCAATAGAATTGTGCCATAAAGAATTTATTCTAATTCATGCGTTCCTCCGGTCCATTCGACTACCCCTCATACTTAAGGTAGTTCAAAGAAAATCCAATTCCATGTCAATGAGTTACTCTCATCAAGAGTCTTGAGAAATTCATGAGACTATAGTGGGGCTTGAGAAAAACCCGTGAGTGAGCTTAAGTGTTTAGTTTCAAAAAAATGAACTCTTATTCATATGCATCATGCATTCGAGCTAAAAGCAAAATGTATTCTCAAACTCTTTTCCTAAGAGGTTGAGACCCTCATGATGAAGTATGTTTTAGAGTTTGGGTAGTATTTTCACCCAAAGAGATAGTATAAGCTACTATGTTATACGTGCCCAGAGTTAGAGGAAAGCATGCAGAGGTATAATTACCTATGAAAGGGAGATAGTGAAAAAAATACTGTTTTTGTAGAGTTTTACATTATGAGTGGACAAATGAATAATAATTTTGTATAGAGTTCAAGATAGAAGGTTGAAGAATAGTTAATTTAATTAGAATGGATTTTAGGACGTAGTAGTTAAATGCGATTAGTTAGTCAGTTCCTAGTAGTAATATGTGAAATTTTAGTTTGTAGAGATGATGAGAAATTCATAGAAGGATTGGTTAGTAAGAGGTCATAGAGTGGTTGTAGTATTAGGGTTGAATGTGGTGTCGTTAACATGTGAACAAATTCATGATGCATTAGGTTTTTCTTGATATGGGCTCAACGTTGTTGAAGACCACCATAAGTGAAGTATTATTGGGATGAGATTCCCTATAGAGGTATATATAGCGAATCTTGTAGTTTATATAAGTATAACCATATCATGTTTAGCACATTGTGAATTTGTGATTAGTTTTGAACACAGTTAGAGCAAGCGGCTTGATTTGGATGCTATAAGAGTGATCATATTCTCTACTGGGAGCTAGGAGTTGCAACTAATGAAGTGTAGTAAGAAGAAAGAAGAGCATAGTTGAGAAGTGTTTCGAATCTTGAAAGCCACCAATATATTCACTTAAGACATAATATTCCTGTTCTTAATTTGTGCCTAGATATCCTTGCTTTATGTCAAATAATTTCTGATAGAGT
Source organism: Solanum lycopersicum (assembly GCF_036512215.1). Lineage (NCBI taxonomy): Eukaryota > Viridiplantae > Streptophyta > Magnoliopsida > Solanales > Solanaceae > Solanum > Solanum lycopersicum. Next base: position 39,447,537 of record NC_090809.1, on the reverse strand, counting down.
GTGACTATGTACAAAGACATATTATTCATGATTTATGTAATCTACTCTAGTTTCAAAAATATTAGTGTTAATCAATTCAACTTATGTTAGTAATCAAGTTCAGAACTTATAAAGATATTAATATTAACTCATTTCCTTTCCATTCTTGGTACAATCGTCATTCGAGGACGAATAATCTCAAGGGGGAGATATTGTACCACCCAAAAATTTCTAAGTTAAGATCCAAACCATTCTTCATTTGTGAATAAGATCATATAAGGTGATTCTTAAATTGTCCATACATGTAAAGGTACATTCTTAAGTGTGTGAATGATTTTGGATATCAATTATGGTAACTAGAAACTCCTAACACAAAGTAGAGTTAAAATTTTCCTTACCAATTGTTGTGAAATTGGTGGCATCGGAAGGAAGATGTAGTGCAATAACAAATTAACTGATAAAAAATATTAAAAAGAGTTTACTTTTGTATCTTTATCTCTAAGAAAACCCTAAACAAATTTCTTAAGTAAGTAGATACCCAAAACAATATGATTTTTATGTTTTAATTCATTACTCTCTTCTCTCTCAAACCCTAATGAAAAACACTAAGGAAAAAATCAAACTAGAAGACTCCATTCAAAATTCTTTCTATCTTTTTCAGTATTATTCTTCAATTAAGCCTTTCTCAAAGAATTATTTTCTTTCCAACTTAAATTCCTCCATACAATTATGAATCTCTTATGAAAATCATAATTTTTTGCCATAGAGATTTAAAAAACTAATTCAAGAATCTCAAGAAAGGTTTTTTTTATTGTTCTCCTTCAAGATTGGGTTTCAAGGCTTCTAATCAAGTTCTTCTTCAATATTATTCAATCACTTTATTTTTCCAGGTATGTAATGTTATAATAGTGTTGAAATAATTAGTCCACACACGCTATATATACTTTCAAATCAGTAAAAAAATAATCCAGGATTCTATCCCTAGATTGTAGTATTTTTGACATAAGTTGACTTTCAGTTCTTAAGTTCTTGATTCTTTATGAAATTCTATTCCAAATTATTGAATTTCGATATGTTATGAATTTATATTCTTGAGTTGATTTCTTGTTATCTATATTTAAACACAAACCATATGAATTGAGTATTCATGAGATGAGTAATATTGTTGAGTTTTGAGTTCTCAGTTTCCGTATAGCTATTAATATCCCAGAGTTGAGTTGTTCATGTCCATAATTTCACATGAACTCTATGAATTGAGTTAAAAAACATTAAGAAGTTCTTTCTTAAACCAACATTTGAATTTTCAAAATTGAGTTTTTTAGAAAGTAAACATGATTTTTGATAAAGAGTTTCTAAAACATGATTAGTATGACAATCAAGTATGCCAACAATGTTTAAGTGATATGGTATCTAGATATACTATTAATGTTTATACAGTATGACTTCCCGCTTCATCAAGTATCATATTATAATATGATTTAAAAATGTGTTCGAAACAGAGTTTTTATGTATGAGTGTATGGGGACTATGTATTTCTAGTGACATTAAGTTTTACATTGATAAAAGAGAAACTGAGATTTCTAAAATGATTTCCGAGTTCAAAAGTTATTTAAAGAGAAGTTACCTCTTTTAAGAGGGTATTTTGAGCAATTACCCAAACTAGAGAAAGATTTTTTGTTAAAAAAACATATGAGAAAGAGTATATATTATTTGATATAGTATTTAACACTGATATGGGTGTGAGTTCAGTAAACTCACAACCCCTATAAATCATGTATGCCAACATTGATGAAGAGACATACTTTCAAGATTACTACTTACTTCTTTTAAGCATAACTTAGCGGATCTACTTAGTTGAGGATGTCCTATACTCCTTTAAGGTAAAGGAAAGTTTTGATTGCATGGGTTAGATGATGTATCATCACATTGCTCATAAGTGATGGTTGTTAGTTAAAGAATCTTCCAAATAAGAGTAATGAGTTATTATTGTATTTTTATAAACATAAGAGTATTACATATTGTTTCAAAAGTTTCATGCATGTAGAATCTTTTATTGTTTCTTTTATTTTAAGTTGAGTGTCTTGAGTGTTAGTTAAGTATCTTGAGTATGATTTAAGTATCTTTAGTTGAAATGAGCATCGTGAGTTGAGTTGAGTATCTTGAGGTTAGTTGAATATCCTTGAGTCGAGTTCAGTATTCTTGAGTCATTCTGAGTTGAGACAAGGAAAGTATATCTTCCCGTTTGTTAGCTTGAGCTTGTGCGTATTTATTTAAGTTCCCGTTACATGCTCGTACATTCTATGTATGCCACATTTTGTCGTGCATCTTTTCATGATGCAGATACAAGTATTTAGGATCATCAGCAAACATTTCCTTGAGGTCATGTGGTATTCCAGTCAGCTATGGTAAGCCTTCTTATAATCTAGAGGAATTCACCTTTACCTTACAATTAGTAGTTTTGAGATATTGTGGGTTTTCATGACCAAGGGTTACCCCTAGATGTAACTCGGCATACTCGACCCCCAAAGGGTCTCATACAATCACTTAGCATATCATGACATAAGATAAATAGAAGTGATGCAAAATTAAAACATTTTACAATCAGAGTCTTTTCATAAAATCAAATTGAAGTCTGACATTGTCTCAATAACCATCTAATACAAGTGAGTATCAATAAGGGTTACAACCCTTTACAACATAGTCTCAAAGTAAATGTAAGAAAGAAACTAAAAATGAACAACTCTCATCTTCTAACCTTGAGGACTCATCGAAATCGTGGAGAGAATCAATCCAAGCTTTGACAATAGGAGAAGAACACCTCAACAACCGGGCCATACACTTATAGAAAATGTAGAAAATATGGGTTAGTATGACAATTCACTAAGTATGGAAACCATGCATAAAATCCTTAGAACATGCAAAAAGGGAAATTTTAGTTGAAACCATGCACTTCATAAACTTTAAGAGTAATCATGCACAATAGTGTAAATACATAAATCAAATCATTTTATAAGCAACTCTAAGCTATACTTGTGCAATGTATAGAGAAGATGCCATAATCCAATCTAATAGTAAGTACAATATTTAGGCCACCATGGTCATCCATATCATATTTTGACCTCATCCATAGACAATACTCATAGATAAGGACATATTCATGTTCATAACTTATAACAAGGAAAACCACTAGTATCAACAATCCATATCATACATGCATAAATTCATATGTCTTCATACTATACGAGGACCACACCGTAGCCCCTTGTAAAGCCTACTTGTGAAATACATGAGTGAAGTCCTATGCCCCCACTCACACTAAGTAGAGATCCTTGATAATTCACAAGTATATTTCATGTCTATGTCCTTGTCATAATTCATATTTTTGTCATGTAGGGAAATAACTTAACCGACATAGACAATGTGAGATACATGGAATTCGTTGTACTGTCCCACACCAAAAAGAGGTGTCCTACTTTCCCAAGGTAGAACTAGTTTGTCAGCTTAGGTGGATCCACTAGCTAAAGACCTATGTGAGTACATAGTTACGAGATAGAGAGATTGCTTCTATAAACGTGGACTAACTAAGGTAAAAGGTTTCCATCTCATGACATAACAATTTTAGGAAACCAGATTAGCTGGTGTAAAAGGAACCCATTTGGAAAGACGGACTAACTGAACTAAAAGCTTTTCATCTCATATTCAAATCCACTTGCTGCTAAGCAGAATTTCCCATTAAGTTCATTTTAAGTCTTTACTTAAGTTCATGTTCATGAAAGAATTCCCTAGCACTCAAACCAACATATGATTATGATAGCTCATAGATTAAATAGGCGAGAATAACCTTTCAACGTTAGAATCATTAATTTATGAGTAAACCTTTCACATCATGTTTATAGTGTGTTCATGAGAATAACCTATCAATAAAAAAAACAATATAATCATAGTCAAAGATATTTCATGCATAGTCATGTAAAGGGTATAAGGAGAATGATCTTTCAACAATACCATAATTACACCATAGTCATAGGATCTTCAATTTTTAAGTGAATCATAAGCTCATGCACAATTATCAAAAACATGTACAATTCTCATAGTTTGCCCTTGAAGGACCATGAATCACATTCAACCCATTTAGAATTTTTTCATCAGATAAGGATAATATTATGATTCAATTAACTCAATCAACATAGACATAATCTATTCATATGCTTCTAAAATCAATCAACCGACATCATGAAATCGCATTTTAGTAATAGGGGGAATTCGTGGGTTATTGGGGGGATTTCATCATAAATTAACAATAAATAATAATCCATCATTAATCAACAATTTAAAACGTTTCTGAAAGGGATCCATGACTTGGAGTTAAACCCTAACTTTTAGAGAAATTGATAGCTTTGTGATCTAGTTCTGAAGGGACTCTATGGGTGACAGGTACCCACATACTAAAAGATACCATACCTTGATAATAAATATCCAAATAATTTGAGTAAGAAACCTTGATTTGTTCAAGCCCTAGCTCCAATTCTACTCTTCTTCTTCTTTGAGTTTTAGAGAGAGAAATAATGTGAGGAAGATGAAGTTCTTGTTTTTTTTATTTAAGAGACTTAATTGAGGGAAATTTGACTCTAAAAATCATATATACTTACTAGGGAAAGAGTAAAAAATTTCCTAATAAATTTTGTAAGAATAATTCAAGACCCCTAAAGTTTTAACTTAAAATTACCTACCCTGCTCGACTTGGCTAGACAAGGGCACGAGGAGACACACCTAAATTTATTGAATGCTCCCTTATGGATAAATTCACTTAGGCGATGGGAGGACCTTTGGGAGATGTGCCAAGTGGGTTGGTGATCCCCAACCTAACTCGCCTAATGAAGGAAAGCATTATAAACTCTTGAGTATATCTTTTGAGTGTTAAAACTTTTTAAAGTTTAATTATTTCAGTTTTATGGATTAAATTCAGTTTTAAACCTTTGTTAGCTTGACTTAGTGTTCTGCTTGTAGTTAGGCAGGACTAGGATTCTCTTGGGGGACCTTCAATGGTTCTCGAGTGTCTTCCACATACAGGGTGAATACTTGAATCATGAAATCTCTGATAGATCTAACAAATCTATTTTCAACAGCAAGTCTCTTAGTCGTAGTTCAAATAGATCTAACACATTTACCCTAATTCCTATCATGACTCATATTTTTATTCTACTTAAAACTCTGCTAAAATTACTTGTTATACTTGTGGTAACATTGGTCACAAATCTTTTAACTGCAAGAAGTATTCTTCTAGAAATTGGATTTGGAGACCAAAAGTTGCTCATCTAACCACAAGGACCCAAAAATACTTGAGTACCTATATGAAATAAATCTAATTGTCTTGTAGGAGCAAACTGAGAAAACCTACAAAAAATAAATATGGGTAATTGACAGTGGAAGCTGCAAACACATGTACAAAAAGAAAGAAAATTTAAAATCTCTAAAAAAATTGATGGAGGATTTGTACATTTCGGAGACAATGCAAAAACAGAAGTGGTAGGAATCAGATCTATCACTCTCAGCTTGTCATGTGATCTATCAAAAATATATCCTGTAGATTGCCTCAAACACAACTTGCTTAGCATGAGTCAACTATGTGATGTTGGTGATTCATAATCTCATTTAACTCTACAAATGCAGCAGAAGACATAAAACTAAGGATATCAGGATTGTTGAAGATCATGCTGGTAATATCTACATTCTTACTAATGTTGATTTGCCTACACTTACAGGTTTCACAGTAGGTTTAAGTGAATTATGGCTAAGTCATAGAAAAAATGGTCACGCTAGCATGCATGCTCTTGAAAAACTATCCAGACTTGAACTAGTAATTGGACTTCTAAAGTTTAAATTTGAGAAAAATCATATTGGTGACACCTGCCAACTTGGTAAGTAAACTCGCTCTTCATTCAAGGTCAAGGATACTATAAGTACAACTAAACTCCTTCAACTACTAGATATGGAATTGTTTGGTCTCAGATTACAAGTATCGATGGTAACAAATAAGCTTTTGTAATTGTTCATGATTTCTCAAGATTCACTTGTTTATATTTCTATCTCATAAAAATGAAGATTTCTCTAACTTTGAAGTATTTTCTAGAAAATTTCAATGAGAAGCAATATATTTTATTTCCACAATTCATAGTGATCATGGTGGAGAATTTGAAAATAAAGCTTTTGAGAAATTCTTTAATAAAAATGGATTAACTTAGAACTTCTCATCTATGAGATCACCCCAAAATAACGGTGTGGTAGAATGGAAAAACCGTTCTCTACAGGACACAACCATACCAATGTTGCTGGATCACAACCTCCCATATCTTTTCTAGCATGAGGGGGTAAATATGTCATGTAATATTCTTAAAAAGTGTCTTATTAGGACCATATTGAAAAGTACTCCTTACGAACTCTAGAGAAGAAACTGAATATCAACTACTTTCATCCTTTTGGATGTAAATGCTTCATACATAATAACACAAACAAATCTCGGTAAATTTGATCAAAGAATTCAGTGAGGAATGTATATTGTTATGTTATGCACCTGTACATCGTGCTTTTTGAGTTTACAATAAAAAACATTAAATGTTGACAAATATGTTCATGTTGATTTTTATGACACTAAGCGAATAACGCAGGAAAATGAATTAACTAATGATGAGACTATTTCAAAAATAAGTACAGAAAGTCACCCAAAAGATTTTATTCAAACAACAACGGAAGATCTAACCATTACAAAACTAGAGCTGACTATACTAGCAGACAAGTCCGCAATTTCAAGGGAATGAAGATATAATGCTACCTATCCTAGAAATTTTAGGGAAACCAGATGACATGTTAAACCAGAGCATCATTGAAGAAATAAGCTTCTGTAGCACTCATCTTTCAATTGAACAAAAATGTTTAAATACAACAATGAAATATTAATCTTTGATACAAGCAATGATGGTCTAACTAGATCAAGTTGAAATAAACCAATTGTGAACTCTCATTAAAAGTCCCAAAAACTGTTCAGTAATCGAAACCAAATAGGGCTTTCGTAAGAAACTCAGTGAAGAAGGAAAGGTAATTCATAACAAGGCATGATTAGTTGCTCAAGGATATTCCCAACAGAAACGTATTGATTTTGATGCAACTTTTGCTCCGGTAGCAAGGTTAGAATTTATTCAAATTATGTTAGCTTATGCATTCTTTAAGGGTTTCAAATGGATGTAAAAAGAGATAAGAAATTTTTGTATATAGTCTCTTGGTTTTGAAAATTCATTTTGTGCTGATTATGTTTAAACTCTCAAAAGCGTTGTATGGTGTCAAACTAGCCCCAAAAGCTTGGTATGAGAGATTAAGGAATATTTACTCAATAACAATTTTCAAAGAAGGAAAATTGACCCAACAATTTTATCCTAAGATCTGGATCCTTCATTTTAATAGTTCAAATTTATGTCGAATGTATTATTTATTGAAGCTCTAACCCCTCTCTGTATGAGAGTTTTACTAATCTTATCAAGGGATATTTGAGATCATGTTAATGTGAGAGCTCATGTGTTTTCTAGTTTTGTAAATTAAGCAGTTAACTAATGGAACTTCTATAGTAAAACCAAATACACGAATGAACTCAAAAAGAAGTTTGATCTAGAAAAAAGAAAATCATATGGAACTCCCATGAGTCCATCCACATGCCTTGAGACACATGCACCGGGAAAAGATGTTCATGAAAAAATGTATTGCGGAATGGTCGAATCTAAACACTATTTAACTACATGCCAACCATACATTATGTTAGCGTGTGTAAGTCTGCACGTTTTCAGTCTACTCCAATAGAATCTCACCTTAATGTAGTTAAACGAATCATTCACAATTTGTCACACTCCAAGGCTGCCCCCTAGATGTAACACAATCCCTAGGATCACAACTGACCCCACGCTAAACCTGAGTATGACATATCACGAGCATACTGAATATATAACTAAGATAAGCAAAATCATAAGTATAAATGACTCAAAACTAGAGGAGTCAAAATGAAAATGTATCAGAATATCTGGGGAAATAATCTCAAAACACTAGACATTAACTCTAGTGCTGAAAGCCTCTGCTACAAATGAGCTGCTGGGATAACAAATCCAGCTAGCTGAAAAATATAATGTAAGTTTGAAAGTTAGGTTACTTACAAAGCATAAAGAAACACCCTCAAAATATGAGTATGTGTTGGAAATCGAACTAAGCCTGATCTAGATGCTTAGAACCTAAACCTACATCATACAACTATGTAACACAAAATATGAGTACTTTGAATGTACTAAGCATCTATGATATAGACACTAAGTTGTACAATATAAACATAGATATATAGACTGAATATGGAAATAGGCTATACTGAAGGATAGCTAAAAATTGAACTATATGTAATGGTTAAGTACTAATCATATAGACAACATGCTGAATTGTATATTAAAGTAAATGTTAATAAAATAGTCAATGCAACAAGAGTAGGAATGTGGGAGCTCAAATTAACCGCCACAAACCACGTGAGCTAAATGTGGAGTTCGATGTATACACCCATCAAGTGGTCAATATACCTTGCCAAGGATTTAGAGGCATGGCTGTGGCATGATCACTAAAACTGATACCCAACAACGAGTACTTCTGAACCTACGTTGGCACGTAGTGTTGGGCTAAGAGGGTACGCTGAACCCTAGTCCTACTTGGTGCTAAGACTACTCCAAAAGAATATGTATATAGCTAAAATTAAACTAAAATAATTAGTAGCTCAAAATAATTACTTATTGTCTAAATTCAACATAAATATACGACAAGATATGGCATTCAACTACTAAAGTGTCATACCCCGAGGCTACCCCCTGGACACGGACATGAGACCTAAGATCATAAATGACCCCAAACTAATGCTGTTGGCTTATCATAAGCATACTAAAGTAAACTGAATCAATAAACAGTATGCGGAAGCTAAATAATATGATAATTTGAAATGATGAGGAATACCCATATACAAAGTTTGAATGTAAGAAAAATGAGAGTTTGAATACAAATGAAAAGTCAAACTCTAATACTAGATCTGAAACTAACTATGTGTGAAATATAGCCTCTACTAAATACAAATGTTAGGACATACCCCAGCTAGATATAGAAAAACTAAACTAACGATAAAATCAAGAAAGATAATCATGTCACTAGTCTTCAAACAATGAGGACTCACCACTAATGTTGCTGAACTGAAGATTCGGAACTGATCGATGCGTGATTTGACAGTCGAGGACCTGAAACTACATCATGAGAAGATGTAGCGTAGAATATGCGTCGGTACTTAAGAGGTACTGAGCATGCATGATAGAATAAAGTTGAATAATAACATAAATGAACAAGTAATAAACAGTGATATAATTAAAAATGATGAGAAAAATGAAGATACTGAACATGGGTAAACTAAATACAATGACAAAGTTTATAATAAGCTTAGACTAAATACTGAACTATACTGATAGCATGGTTAATTCAATAGAATATGACTAAAATGTAAAGAAGTTACTAATAAACAACATAAAACCAGATGAGCTAAATGTGGATTCTAGTGTATAGATCTTATCGATAGGATCCAAATACCTAAAGAGGTATAGAGGTATGTGGGCGTGATAAAAATAAAGATTTCCATAAATGGGACTTACAACCTATGGGGCATGTAGTTTCTGAGACTTAAAAGTGACTGACCCTAGTCCACTCGGTATTAAGCTTCTCCCAATTGATTAAGTAATTAACATTTTATGGCAGAAATGTTGTAATACTAGATAGCTGAAAATGCTGGCATGAATTAAATAATTATGGTTCTTTATTTATGAAAGACTCTACAACAAAAGATATTGAATTCCTGATAATCTAACTTTGATCAACCCAAAAACTTCACACATTCAAGAAACCCTAGTTCTATATAATATTAAGAGAATCAAGATTCTGACTGATATTTAGGGACCTAATGGGTGAAAGGAACCCACTAGTGAAATCCTACATACTTAGTGATGAATTCCATAAAGAAGTCTTTCAATTTTGGGACTGAAACTGATGAAAACCTATTGTGTTCTTGGTCTAAGGATGCTCGACTATGCTCTTCTAAATTTTCGCTAAATTTTACTTGACTTAGGTGAATAATTTATTAGGTTAGCTTCTAATTAGTTCTCTAGGCTAAAATTGACCAAAACTACATAGTTTAAGGGTTAAACCATGTAGTTTACAAGTCTAGAACATAGGGGAATAGTGAAATAACCCCAATTACATTATGACGAGAGTTGATCACAGAAACCCTGACGTCCCATCAAAGGGACCACGGACCGTTGAACCAGTTGTGATCCTTGGACAGTAGCTACTGGTTGATGAGAGTCTTGTCTACGAGTCCTACCACATATTGTATGGAGGACCATGGACCGTGAAGGTCCCTGTGGTCCTCACTTGGACGACGGGAATTCCACTGATGCTGGAAGGGTCTGAGTCCATGGGCAAGTCAACAGACCATAAAACCCTATCATGGTTTATACAACCTAAAATGATTTAATAGTTTAGGTGGTTTTTGCTGTAATTTTTTGAGTTTGGTTTATGAGATGTTACAGTATCTCCTGCTTGGGAACATTCATTATCAAATGAAGTCTATCCAAGATAAAATGGAGGGAGAGAAATCCTACCACTAAACACTACAACTCATTTTTTACTAAAGTAAGTTCCAAGAAGTTGCAAATATGCTAAAACTATAATTACAAACTGAAAGAACATGATGCTAAGACTTAAATGTCGCATGAATGACTCAAAATTTGAAGAAGACCTAGTACCTCAAGCTTGAATCGAATCGAAAGGAAAGATATGAGGATACTTGACCTTCATGGCTTCCTCTGCTTCCCAAGTATGTTCCTCTATGGACCGATTCATCCCAATGACTTGACTAAAATGACATCTCTGCTGAATCTGTAATCTTGACAACCAAAAAGCGTGCAAATTTAATTACTTTATCAACAATCACACAAATAAATTCATGGTTTCTGCAGGTATTAGGCAAACCTGTGATGAAGTCTATGTTGATCACTTTCCACTTCCAAGTAGGAATGTTGATCTCTTCATTCATAACTTCTAGTTTCTGATTTCTACCTTGACTTATTGATAATTGGGGAACTTATCCAAAAATATACGATATCTTTTTCATGAAAATCCACCAAAAGACTTCCCGTAGGTTATGGAACATCTTAGTGGCACCTGGATGAATAAAATATTTGGAATTATGCGCTTCTGCAAGAATCTATTGTCTCATCTCACCCACCTTAGGAACACATAATCGAACCTAATAGCAAAGCACACCATCTCACCCTTGGGATAATACCTCAAATCCTGTTGATGGACTACACCCTTTAGTTCAAGTAATATCGAATCACTGTCTTTCTTTTCTTTAATGTCCACTACCAATAATGATTTTGACCTATTTTTAACTGTTAAACCACCATATTATATGCTCACAAGATGAACTCCTAAGTGAGCAAGTATGTTTCATTGTTCCTCCATGTGTGCTAAACTACCCATAGATAGTCTGCTAAGAGCCTCTAGTACTACATCGGACTTACTCGGATGGTAATCCACACTCATTTGATAATCCTTGAGGAACTTAGTCCATCTCCTCTAGTGAAGATTCAAATATTTCTATGTGAAAACATATTGAAGAATCTTATGGTCTGTGAACACATCTACATGGACACCATATAAGTAATATCTCAAAATCATAAGTGCAAAAACAGATTTTGCTAGCTCGAGGTCATGAGTCTGATCCCTTTCTTATGTACTTTAAGCTTTCAAGAAGCATATGTTGTAACCTTACTTCCATACATCAACACACAAGCTATGACAACTCCAAATGCATCACAATACATAACATAAATGTCCGACCCTTCTGGTAGGGTCAAAACATAAGTTGTAGTCAACATAGTTTTCAGTTCTACAAGGTTTATCTCACAATTATCTGACAACTGAAATTTTAATTTTTTCATAGTCAATTTTGTCGATGGATAGGCTATGAATGAATATCCTTCCACGAAGATAGCGTTCAAAAATTTAGCATTTGAAACTTCCTGATTTGGGACTGAAGGAGTTGTGTTTGCATTGTGGCACTCATATTTATTGCATAAACTCTACGAGAAGGCATGATTTTAAAGTAGATAGCGAAGGATTACCACGAGGAATCATATCATACATTATGCATGATAAGAGTAACAAAGATATTGAAGTTTTCCTAGAACACTTTGCAACCTCTTTCTCATTGGATATGGTGTACTTCACAACCATGAGAAGGAATCTACTTAGTGAGGCTTCTCAAATATCCCAAGACTCTTAATCTTAGTGCTCTAATACAAAATTTGTCACATCCCGAGGTTACCCCCTGGATGTGGACACGGGACATAGGATCACGAAAAGCTAACCCTAATGACTATCATAAACATACTAAAGTAAATTGAATCAATAAACAATGTGTGGAAGCTAAATCATATGATAATCTAAAATGATTGGGAGTAGTGATATAATAGATCTAGATATAAGAAAAATTGAGAGTTTGAGTACAAATGAAAAGTCAAAGTCTAACACTAAAGTTGTAAACTAACTACGTTTAAAATATAGCCTATACTAACTAGAAAGGTTGAGACGTGTCCCAAATAAATCCAGCAAAACTGAAACTAAAGCTAAAAGTAAGATAGGTAATCATGTCACTAGTCCTCGAAGAATGAGGACTCACCACCGATGTTGTTAAACTGAAGATTGGGAACCAATCTATGCGTGATATGACTGTTGAGTTTCTGCACCTACATTATGAGAAGATGTAGCGCAAAGTATGCATCAGTACCTTCACGATACTAAGCATGTAGGATATACTAAAGTTGAACAGTAACCGAAATGATTAAGCAATAAAGCAATGATGTAATCTTAACATGATGAGGACACTAAAGATACTGAAAAATGGCTAAACTAAATACAATGATCTAGTTTATGACATATTGAGACTGACTACTGAACTATATTAATAACATGGTTAATTAAACAAAATCTAACTGAACTGCAGGGGAGCTACTAATAACCAACATAAAATCACATGAGCTAATTATGGATTCGTATGTATACGCCTCATCGAGAGGACCCAATATTCTTTCTGGAGGCATAGATGCATGTTGGCGTGATCACTATAATGATGCCCACAGATGGGACATAGAACCTATGGGGGCACATAGTTCTGGGACTTGAGGATGACTGAACCGAGGCATGCATGCATATTTCTAAAATGAATGACCTAACATGTGTGATTCATGAATTAAAAGTTCTACATATCTAGGGTGTTGAATTTTTAAAAGAATCTACACCAAAAATTCATGACAATCTGACTTGGTTTATTCTAATAACTAAAACCCAACAACTTCTAACATTTATGCAACCCTAAGTGTAGATAATATTAAGGGAATCAAGATTCTAACTGAAATATAGTGACCTAATAGGTTAAAGGAACCCACAAATGAGATCCCACATAAATGGTGAGGAATTCCATGGAGAAATCTTTCAATTTTGGGGCTAAACTAATGAAATCATATTGCTTTCTTGGACTAAGTTTGCACGATTATTATCTTCTAACTTTCTTTATGTTTTGTTTGACTTTAGTGAATAATTGATAGTTTAGGTTCTAATTAGTTTAATAGGCTGATACTGACTAAAACTACATAGTTTACGGGTTAAACAATGTAGTATATGTATCCAACCCATAGGGGATCACACCGAAATAACCCCACTTAAAATCTGGCAAAAGCTGACCACAGACACCATGACCGTCCATCGCAAGGACCATGGACCATGGGTCTGGTTGTAGTCCTTGGACAATAGCTATTGGTTTCTAGGAGTCCGGTCCAAGAGCCTTACCACGCACCATGTGGAGGACCATGGACTGTGAAGATACCCGTGATCCTCACTTAGGTTAGTGGTCTGATGGCTCAAGTCTAGTGGTGTATTGGCTAGGCTTCATGGATTCTCACACTACCCTCGTTAGGACCACGGACCTCGAAGGTCCCCCTGGTCCTCATTTGGGAGAAAGTCAGTCCATATATGTTGGAAGGGGATGAGTACACAGGCCTGTCAACAGACCATGGACCCTATTATGGTTCATAAATCGTGTTCTGGTTCACTGGTTCAGGTTGTTTCTATTTTAAATTTTCTAAGTTTGGTTTCCTAGGTGTTACATAAAACATGATTTCTATGTAATCTTCCTATGTCACGACCTAGAGGTACACCGTAGATGTAACATGGAGTACTTGAACCCGAAGAGGTCTCATACAAGCTCTTAGCATATCATGAACATAATATAGTTGATAATGTAGAAAATTTAAAACATTTCCAATAGAAGTTATTTTCATAAAATCAAGAGGAAGTGTTTCTATATTTTTTCTAAAACCATCTAATACAACTTTAGAATGAACTCTTGGTACACAGCCCATACAATAGAATAAAAAACATGAAATAAAAGACATAAATGTAATGATGGGTTTATTCTTGAAGCTATGAGGACTCCCAATTCTTAAAATCTTATTTATTCATAGAAACCTATCCTCAAAATGAACTCAATCTCTAAACCTTACATTTGATTAAAATATAGGCGAAGTATGTGTTAGTAAAAAATGTGCAAAGAATGACAGCTAGCATAACAACATATGAGCATCTCAAAATGGTTAGTCACATAAGACAAAAGCATAAAAGAAAATAAGATAGTCAAACATAGCCTCCAACATAAGCATCATATATTCATAATTAATCATAAGACATAGTTAATGAGCATAAGAGATACTTTATCAAATACCAACAATAAGCACAAGATACAATATTATAAGCGTAAGTCATGTCTCCAATCATAAGCAACATAAGCCTTACTAACTCTTAGACATTCTTAGCATAAAAGAACTATTCTCACGTAACTTGAAAATACACTTGTGCAAGGCAAGAATGGCATCCTTTAATACCATCCACGCTAAGTATACCTTTATAGTCATCTTAATCATAGCCAATATGTATGGTCATGTTTTAAATCCTTTATACCATAAGGGACTCATACTCCTAAGTAACCTCAAAGGACACTTTCACAATGTATGAAAGACATCCCATACAACCCTTCACACTAAGCATAACCTTGAAGTCATCCTAGTCATATTTCTCTCCTTTGGTCTCATTATTAGCTTAATTCGTATAGAGAAGTGAAACATCACATTTAGTCAATCACATCTAAGAAGGCAACTATAGCAAGAATCCATCAGGAATAACTTATGTAAGACTAAGGCAACTGTAAGTCATACTTGTGCAATGCATGAGTAGCATTCTATACTTCCACGCATACTAATTACTTATTTAGGTCATCATACTCATGTCCCTTGGGTTGGAACCTTGTTCCACTCTTTAGACCTTGGAACACTATGAGGTACTCCCTTAAGCACATCTTAGTTCATTATTAGATTGAACCCTATGAGATACTTCATTTAGCATGCCTAGGTTCATTATTATCATGGACCCTATGATATACTACCTTAAGCATGTCTAAGTCCATTTTTACTTTTTAACACTACGAGACACTTCACTAAGCCTATGTTAGTTCCTCATGATTTTGGACACTCAGACATACTACATTAAATAAGTCTTAGTTCATCAAGCTTGAACTCAAGAAGATGATACTTACAACATAGTATTAGTTCACTAAGGTTGAACTCTAAGAGATTCTTGTACAAGCACAATCTTAATTTATTAAGTTAAATCTCTAAGAGATGATTCTTCAAGCACAATCT
The DNA here is from genome assembly GCF_036512215.1 of Solanum lycopersicum. Classification (NCBI taxonomy): domain Eukaryota; kingdom Viridiplantae; phylum Streptophyta; class Magnoliopsida; order Solanales; family Solanaceae; genus Solanum; species Solanum lycopersicum. The sequence goes on along the minus strand of NC_090809.1, from coordinate 39,431,695 downwards.
TAGACCATTTACTGTATTGAACTAGTAGATGCCATTTCAAGCTTAATCTTAGTCGTTTACTTGAGATGGGCTCTAACAGAGGCTTTCTCAAGCATAATGTTAGACAATTAATTGTGTTGGACTCTACGAGATGCAACCTTTAGCATAATATTATACCATGATGTGTGAATTCTAGGAGATACTACCTTGAGCACAATCTTTGTTCACTAATATTTGAAATCTAGGAGACACTACATTCACCAAAATATTAGTTCATCACTATTCTTTTTTAATTGGGATACAACCTTAACTAACTTGAGAACATGTAAGAGATCATTCTCTCATGGTGTTACCTACATCATAAAGGGTTTTTCCACTTGTCTAAGGTAGAACCAGTTTGATAGCTTTGTTGAATCCACTAGATAACATTCCAATGGGGCACGTACTTATGGAATACAAAGATTTATACTAGAAACCCAAAGCTCAACTATGTTAAGTTTTCAATCTCATGAGACAAATTTTGGGAAATCTGGACTCTTTTAGGTGAGAGATCCCATGTTGGAATACCAAACTTAACTAGGTGGGAAGCTCTATGAAAGCCCAAACTCAACTGTGTTCGAAACTTCATCTCATTTCAGTATCATATTGGTGCTAGGCCTTAATCCCACAAGATAATCATTAAGTCTTTACTTTGACTCAAGTTTATGGAAAGATGTTATTGACCACCAATCCATTCTAATACCTCTTTCAGACCACGTATTAGCCATTATCACCATCCATGACTTAGGTATGAAGGCTTTATTGCCTTCGGTTCAATTAGGTAAGAGGAACCCTTCAACCCTAGAACTATTGCTATGTGAGAAGCCTTTCATGTTAAGTTTCTATTTATGACTAACATCATTTCTAGGATTCTTCATTAGATAATGATATCATCATGACTTAAATGATTCTATCACTCCCTACCTTCTAGGATTCAAGAGGTGAATAAGGTAGGTAAAGATCTTTAAATTACAATTCTATTTGTTGGTCCTGTATTCACATTTATATTTTACTCTCAAGCCTTAGCATCTATGTTTAATCATATTATATTCACTCTAAAGACCTAGTGATCATCATGCACCACTATGAGTCTTCATTCTCAATAACTATATAACATGAGAACATCTTATGAACCTAGATTACAAGGTATTAAATAACATTCCTCATTATTAGGTGATTCTAGTCAAAATTTATCTTAAAAGTTTGATTTCAAATTTGTAAGTCAAGATCAATCATATTCAAGAAGATTTAGTTCAATTCACTATTGTATATTCCTAACCCTGAACAATTACTACACGTGGCATTGATTCAAGAAGATCACCTATGAACTTCAAATTCACCTCTAATGGAATATACCCACAAAATATCACATTCATCAAATAGACCAGGGTTAACAATAGAAATCACATGAATTCATCATAATATTATAATTCACATCCAACACAATCATAATTATGTATTATCCACTAGATTGAAATTATAACTAAACCATACCCACAATGTAGAAGGAATCCCTAGCTAGATTGAGTTTTTTTTTACTTCACAATTTTGGGGGGGGGGGGGGACTAAGGGGGATATATGGGGAAATAAACCATAGATATAATATAAACATACCTCAATTCAAATCCCTAATCAAGCTCTCATCAATGAAGGTAATTGGTTCTCTTTCTTTTCTTCTTCTTCTTCTTCTTTGATTTTGGAGGGAAACTTTTCTTGAGAGGAAGTGGGTTCTCAGATGAATGAGGTAATGCCTTTTTTTATGGTCTTATTAATATTATATAGCTGTCTAAAAAACTAACTAAATGACCCTTAACTACTAATTAATTACTAACTTAACCCCAAACCACTAAATAAAAATAAAACTTAAAATCTGCTTGGACCTATGCCGCTCCACCCATACACCATAAGCTGCGGCACTGAGCGTGATGAACCTCCATAAGTGAGGTATGCAGCTAAATAATTGCAGGCCTTCACAGTCCTTGACCACCGTCCCTAACTCACGGCGTGTGGGTCCACCTACGGCCGGTAGTTGCCAAGTGTGGGTGGCTTCAAAATTGACAGCTTTTTGGGCTGTCTTAAGGGTCCTATTCAAGGTCCCCTTAAGGTTTTGGGGGTCTTACCTTGACGACCTTACCCTTAAACTCCCATTTTAAGTATGAGAGTCATGTATTGAGATTTTCTAATCCACAAAACCACACTAAAAAGTTCTTACTAAAAGCTCTAGAACTCACTACTTCAACTTACTAGTTTCCGGGGCATTATATTATATCCCCTTGAGATCATTCGTCCTCGAATTACGATTCTAAACACTAAGTCGAAATTCTAAGATAACAGCCCATCATGCATGCACTACATCTAAATGCACACAACCAAGGAAGAAACTTCTATTCCAAGGTGAACACATTGAATGCAACACAAGGGAGTAGGAACTAGTTCTACGAACCCAAAATGCATGAAATTCTATATCTACTGATTTTCAAGGAGGATCTTATATCGCCTAGATAAAACATGATCAACATACACTCATGGATTCTAAATTCAATTCACTCTCAAAAAGCATTTATTCAAGGAGGAATCTTTCCATTAAAAAAAACTAAGGAATGCTCATAATTCATCTCATGAAGTCTATATGTAAATCAACTCAAATTAACTACATGAGGAAAACAATGCATACTAGTAATTTCTAATATGACATAAGCATTTTTCATGGACATGCATATAAGGAAATCACGGCAACATATAAGCACAGAATAACCTTGCTAAATAGGCATAATATCTCCCCATTGGGAGTAAGCCAACACAAACTCTTCTAAACATCTTTCACACTAAAGACAAATTCAATGTCTAGCATATAAAGCCACAAAATATCAAACAATATCGGAATCAAAATAAAGTTTGAAAACATGCAGGTATCCACATAAGAAGGTCACTCTTGATACCACTCATTTCGAGAACTTAGAACCTATGCTCACTTGGGAGCATTGGGATCCGACCCCTAAAAAAAGCTTTATTGGTCTCCCTCCCTTTATACCTAAGTATTGGACAATCTTTATTCTTGTGACCTTCATCACTAAAACCATAACACCCCCCACTTCCGGTCAGACACTCACCATAATGTTTTCTTCCACACATGGAGCAAGCAGGCTACAACAACATGGGTTCACTATTACTCCCTCTTTGAGGCCTATTCTTGTCTTGCAGAATCTCATCCTCCTTTTGTTGAGAATACACCATAAGAAGAGATATATCCATGTTATCGTGAAGCATTTCTGATGACATTCTTTCCTTACCAATTTAGACACGCCCATCACAAACCTATTTATCTCATCCCTAGAATCCACCACCAAAGACAGAGTATACTAGGACAACTTAGTTAACTTTAGAGAATATTATTGAACACACATACCTCCTTGAAAAGGTTGATAAATTCTTCTACCTTAACTTCCTTCATCTCCTGGGGAATGAACCTATCAAGAAACATTTTCTTGAACACCTCCCAATGTATGGGACCCACCTGAAGTGGTCTATTCCTCTTAAATTAAGTATACCATACTTAAGGCACATCTTTAAATTAGTAAGAGTCTAGCTCTGCGTTTTCTGTATAAGTCCCCCCCCCCAATCGCATCAATTATCTTGTAGACCTCTTCTACAAACTCTTTGAGGATCTTCATTCACTTTAAAAACAAAGAACATAGAGAGGCTCATTCTTGTGAAGTCTCCCAGCCTTGAATCCATGGTATTCATATTAAGGTTCACACAGGGCCAAACATTCCTATTGGATTGAGTCACCATAGCTTGGGCTTGAGTTGTCACAAATTAAGCTTGAGTTGTCATAGCTTGAGTCAATCTTTGGAGAGTTGACCTTATCTACACATTTGGTATAGTTCCCCCCCCCCCCCCCCACTAATTAGGGGCTTGAGGAACTTGAGGACCTTGGAGAGGAACCTCTTGCTCCTCATTTCCTTCCTCCTCTCTCCAAACATTTGACCTTGTATAAGCCAAGCCTAAAAACAATAGGCATGAATTAAAATAAGAGCCTACTAAATCCAAACTTTATGGCACGAATTAAAGCATGAAGAGGTGATATTTCCTAACCTTCAAATAACGTCCTTTTTATAAATGTTGGATGATTCACATTTATGAACAACTCTACTATACGTGGTCTGAGAAAATCCTAGAACTATTCTAAACCTTGTGCTCAGATTACCAGTTTGTCACAACCCATGGGTACACCCAAGATTTAACATGGATTACATGATCCTTAAGAGGCTTCATACAAGACCTTAGCATATCATGAACATAGGATAATGGAAAATACAGAAAATTTAAAACTTTTTACAATTGAAGTTATTCTCATAAAATAAAGTTGAAGTCTTCTATACTTCGTCTCAACCCATCTAATAAAACTTTCGAATGAAATCTTGGGAAACAACCCATACAATAGTCTCAAAACCATGAAATAGGAGACATAAAGGTAATGATGGGGTTTTCATCGAAGCTATGAGGACTTGCTAATTCTTCAAGTCTTCTTTCAACATAAAAACCTAGCATCCAAAGGAACTCAATCACCAAATCCTATATTTAATTAGAATGTAGGCAAATTATGCGTAAGTACAAAATATAGCAAGTATGATAGCTAGCATAACAACATAAAAGCATTTAAAAGATAATAATCTAACCATATCTTAACCTCAAACATAAGCATCATGTAGTCATAAGTCAGTCACTAAACATAGTTAATGAGGATGGAATTTACTTTATGAAACATCAACTATAATAATAAGAGACAATATCATAAGCATACGTAAAGTCTCCAATCATAAGCCTCATAATACTTCCTAACTCTTACACATTAATAGCATAAAAGAATTATTCTACAGTAACCTCGAAGTACACTTGTGCAAGGCAACAATAGAATCCTATAATATCATCCAAGATAAGTCTTCCTTTTTTGTCATCTTAATCATAGCCTATCTACATAGTCAAGTATTAAATCTCTTATACCATAAAGGAACCATACTCCTAAGTAATCTCAAAGCACACTTATGCAATTTATGAAATGCATCACATCATACCCTTCACTCTAAGCATAAACTTGAAGTTATCCTAGTCATATTTCCCTCATTTAGTAGCATTATTATCTTAATGTTACAAGGGAACAATCACCTTTAGTCAATCATATCTTGGAAGGAAACTATAGAAACAATCCATCAAGCATAACTCATGTAAGACAAGACTCATAAGGAAAACTTGAGTCATACTGGTGAAATGCATGAGTAAATCCCATACTGCCACTCATGCTAAGTACTTCCTCAGGTCATCATACTCATGTTCCTAGGGTTTGAACCTAGTTCCACTCTTTAGCATTTGGAACACTATGAGGTACTCCATTAAGCACATATTAGTTCATTATTAGATTGAACCCTATGAAATACTTCATTTAGCACACCTAGGTTCATTATTATCATGGACCCTATGAGATACTACCTTAAAAATGTGTAAGTCAATTTACACTCTTGAACACTATGAGGAACTTTAAAAAGCCTATGCTAGTTCCTAATCATTTTTAACTCTAGGATATACTTCATTAAGTACATCTTAATTCATCGAGATTGAACTCTAAGAGATACTACTTAAAGCATTGTCTTAGTTCACTAAGGTTGAACTATAGGGGATGCTCCCACAAGCATAATCTTAGTTCATTAAGTTTGATCTCTAAAATATGCTTCCACAAGCACAATCTTAGACCCTTAATTGTGTTGGCCTCTAGGAGATGCCTTCTCAAGCATAATCTTAGTCCTTCACTTGTGATAGGCCTGGGAGATGCTACCTTAAGCATAATCTTAGCCCATGAGGTGTGAACTCTAGGACATCCTTAACAGATTGTGGTCCCATACACTGACTATTAAGGATGTCGTGAAGAGTCCATGGTCCATTTTGTATTTGTGGACTTGCCCAAAATTCCGTTTTTAGACCATTCTAGAAGTCTTAGTTGTTACACTATCTCATCTAACCTACAAATTCGAAATTATGGTATCCTCACTCCTCCAACATTGATTTACCACTACAACAAAAATAATTTTTAGCATCATTAAATATTGACACTGATAAAGAGTGCTAACGTATTTACCGGCATTAGGTAAGTGTCATTAGAATCAATGTCGCTAAAGGCTTTAGAGACATATAGAAAGAGTGAAAATTTTTGCTAAAAATATATATTTGGCGGAAATTAAGAATTAAATGCCGCTAATGGTTTTTTTGTTGTAGTGTGCTACTTAGATGCTGTTTTTTTAAGTGACAATAATGATAAAAGGAGAACCACTAGTACTTGCCAAACATTGGTTCCCTTATCTACCACATAATTGTAATGTCTAGCTGTGGAAAGTTGTTGTACTCAATTATTATGGATGACTAATCAATTACTTGATTATGATCTTTCGTGTGAATGTCCTTTTTTTTATAATACCAACACTATTAGTTTATAAAAATATAACATGCATCATTCTACGACTAATCAAATTGATATTAAGCATCACTTTATTTGTGATCACGTTGAAAATAGTGATTTTTCTTTAGAATTTTTTGATTTCGAAAATTAATTGGATGATGTTTTTACAAAACAATACTTGACAAAAGATTTTCATTTCTCCAAGATTGTCTCAGTATGACTTCTATTCATTAATGTGATTTACTTACCTTTTGTTTTTATGTTTTTCCCTTTCTATGTTGTTATAAATTCCTATCCTTTCGCTTTCTGCTTCCGTAATAATTATTTTGCTCCGTCCGTCCCTCTTCTCCATAAAACCCATTCTTTTTCATCTTATCACACTTTTATAGCCCAATTTTCTTCTTATAAACCCTTCTCATTCCCCTTGTATCTATTTAACTTCTTCGTTTACACTTCATTCTTCATCCAAATCATAAAAAGAGCTCACTCGGTGGCTTCACTAAAAAACTCCAATCATAACACTTCGGTCTCCCTCGAAATAAACATTCTGTCTTCCTTCGATTCTTCAGACAACTCTTTAGTATCTCCTTCTCCTTCATTCAAATGGAAGGCCTCCTCTGTGAAAAAAGAAGAAGAATCTGAAGAAACCTCCCCCTAATACCTCTGTATCTCTCTCACATGTAGACATGCAAAGGTTTGGGGAGATTAAAAGAAAAACAAGTATTAAAACTTCAAGTCTCGACCCATTGTTCCTGATAGAGTTATCAATCTAAGTTAGTTACGGGATTCCCACTATTTGGTAAGCTTGTTTCTCAAAGCTCTCTAATTGTTTGGTATATGTGGTTTAGATTTGTTTCAAGAGGTTGTTCATTTGTTTTATGCAATTCTTTTCACTTCTAGTGGAAGTGGTGAGTCGGAATCTCTTGTTATTATTATTTGTATTATTGTTAATGATCTGTTATTCGAGGATGTTTTTAGTACCAAGTTCTCTAGTGTACTTCTTTACATGACTGGTGTCGGCCTGCTGAACTTGAGGTGTCCCTTTAAGGTTCTAAAATAGTCATGGATGAACCCGGTGTTGTCTAATTTTACGTTGGTCCATTGTCGCTATGATTTGAACATCACATTTTGGTGCACATCATTGCCACCAATCTTCTCCCAGAAAAGGTTCTCTAAGTATCTCTACTAGGGATGTATTCATGCTCTATTGTCTTCTCAAATAATATTGCATTACCTAGGAGACCCGGGTCAAAGAGTACTATCCAAGAATTGTTGAGAACTCCAATACCTTCGTGAGTCTTCCAAATAAATTTCTCATCTCTTGAATTTTGGTTGATCAACTGGTTGACCTCTCCATGTTCGCACTTGTTGAGATCAATACCACTTATGATTCTCGTAATTTCTCAAGTATGGGATATTTTCAAGTGGGTACCAGATGGGTTAAAAAGATTATGTCAACGCGAAGGCTGAGACTTTCAACACTACTAAAATATTTGTAGAGTCAACTGCTCTATTGCTACAAGACATAGATGAACTCAAAACTCACATTCTTCTTGTGGGATGGGGACTGGATAATTCCAAGATGTGGTTGAAAAGCACTTTCACATTCAGAAGGACACTAGTACGGATGTTGAAAAGTATCTTACCCCAATGATTGGTATAAAAAAGGAAGGCATCTCCATGGTCAACTTGTAAATCAACCAAGTTGACTCACTTAAAGGTAGAGTTAGCTGCTCTAACAATAAACTTGTCATTTCTGTCTAGATATTTACCCAACCTCTCTAAAAGTGTTGAAATATCCTACTATTCATTATGTAGAAAAATTATCAACACCCTGAAATACATTCTGGTGATTAATAGAGCTCCACTCTTTGCCTATCCTTTTGCTACTCTAGAACAATATTGCTATGGAGTCTATCCCCTTTTTATCTTTTTGGGTTGTATATTTAAGGTACTCTGCCTTCCTACTGATCTGGTTTTTATGTGTTACTGATTGTTCTAGTTAATTGCAATATTTTTCTACTCTCTCTATCTATCTCTATCTCTCTCCCCCCCCCCCTCTCTTTATTATGCCAAAAAAAGAGAACATGTCCAAACAATTTCTTAGACAAGACACAACAAAGATAGAGGAATCATTCAACCTACAACTAGTGGGAGCTATATAATTCTCTTGGAAAACTCCTAAAGACACATATCAGAAATTGTTTCATTCTCTCTTTAGAGTTTATGCTAAATTGTGAATTATTTGTCATTATCAAAAAAAAGGAAAATGATAGCCTCATATATTGATTATTTTTTATATGGAAATAATTATCCTATATGTTGATAAATTGCATGAAGATAATTAAAAAAGAAAGGACATCAATGTACTATCAGAAAAGGAAGAAACTAATATGCACTTCCTGAAGCAATACAACAAAATAAGGCTTCCATTCAAGGGATACAAAATCATGGTCACAACAATCCTAGCGTCTGACTAGGATTCTGGAACATAGAAAATCAAATCAGAAACGCAATAAGATTACACAAAGATCTTCAGGAAAAGGAAAAGAATCAATATTACAAGAAGGAATGGTTCGATTTTCCCATTCACATATCTAAATATAAATCAATCGACCAAAATAAATGACTCAACTCAGATTCTTTATTTAAAATATCCCTGGGTTATTCCATAAAAAGAGTCATCCTCAAACAATACATAATCTTCTCCTAGCCTTTGTTGTTCATTATGTACCTCACTTGAATTTGTACTATTGTCTTCTTTTATCTTTCATAGAAACACTGTATTCTTTTCGGTACACAATTGAAACAAGAAAAGAAAAAGAAATATTTGAGTGTAGGTTATACAAGTGGAGATTATGTCAAAGTAGAAGATCTGATTTTCATATCATACAAGGCTCTTAGTTGTAACTCTTTGTAAAACCCAAGTTTCTCAAAAAGCTCTTAAGAAAACTCTTCTAACCCAAGTAGACTGAAAATAGTCACCACATCAGTGTTCCGAACAAGTATATAAACTCTCTAATTATTTTTACTTACTGTATATACTCTTACCTTATAATGTTATACTAATCTGCAGTGAGCCAACTTTCTCACACATAAAGTCCACTTAAGCAATTTAATTCACCCCCACCCCCACTTGACTTTCACCTTGTTCCACTACATCATTCCATCATCTAATTGCATGTCATTTTCCTACTTTTTTTTATGTGATGTAGCTTTCTCATACATTGACTTGAGTATTATTTGTTCCTTGGTGTGTTTACTTTATTTGCGCCGTTATTATACAATTGGCGACACTGATGTCGGGATGGAACATTGTGCGTGCAGGTGAAAGTTTTGCATAGTTTATTTTTTAACGCTTCTTAGTTGGCTATACTTCATCAGTCTAACCTACTGAGTACAAATGTATTGCATCCCCCCCCATCTTTATCCTTTATGATGTAGATCCTAATTTTTGGATCACCGTTGGTCTCAATCTATCATTTATATTCTTTAAGTTCCTTTCAAAGACATAATATATTTTTAGAATCTAGAAATGTATTAGATGATCTTTATACTTATGCTACCATGCTTTGGAAACTTCTTTATTGTTTTTCATTGGATTTCATATATGTTTTTCTTTTGGCTAACAACAATTGAGGGTTCTCGGGTTGTGTGTCATCATGAATTTGACTTTTGTAGGTTGTGAAAGCAGCTAGATTAGTATTTTCTCAAGAGTGACTCGAAATACAAATTTAACATTCAATTTACTGAATTAATTTTACTGCAATATATTCTGTAGAATTTTTTTTTGAATAAATTACACTAACTTATATCCCAATCTTTGCTAATCAGTGAGACTGAAATCTTGCAAGATATTTTCCATGATAAAAAAAAGAATTCTGCTATAAAATCTTATTTCTCTATTGGTTTTGATATATCACCAACTATTACTTTATGATATTGGTACTTAATAAATTTTTTATATACATATATATAATAGAAACACTCAAATACCTTGACATTGTAACTATCCACTAGGTTATTTTCTTTTTTGTTTGATTGTCACGACCCAAAACCGAGCCGCGACTGGCACCCACAGTTACCCTTTTATGTGAGCAAACCAACCAATCTAAACCTTAACATTTCAATGTAATATCAACATAAAGTAATGCGGAAGACTTAAACTCATTAATAAAAACCAATTCAATAACTATTATTTCCCAAAATCTGGAAGTCATCATCACAATAACATCTACTTCAAATTACTACATATAAGAGTTTCTAAGAAGCTAAAAATACATAAAAGCTAGTCCATGCCGGAACTTCAAGGCATCAAGACATGAAGAGAAAGATCCAATCCAAGCTAGAAGCATTAGCTCACCGTAATATCCGGAGTAATGAAGACTTGGCTAGAGTTACTGTTGAGTCGAAGATGACAGCACGTTTGCTGCACTCCACAAATAAACAAGAAGAAAACATAAAATTAGGGGTCAGTACAAAACACGGGTACTAAGTAGATATCATCGGCCAACTCAAAATAGAAGTCAATATATACCAAGTAATATCGTAAAATCAACTACGACACTCAACATGTAGCAACAGCAAGTACTATATCATTAACAATTACCGTCAAGTTCACACATGAGGACTCAAGCCTCAATACCATACTCATTTGGGAATTATGTTCATTAGATTGAGTATATTAACATCTTTCAAGATTCATTATCTTTATTTCTCTTGTGTCGGTACGTGACACTCCACTCCCTCATATTCCTTAATCCTCTTGTATCGATACGTGACACTCCGATCCCCTACTACTATGTGTCGGAACGTGACACTACGATCCCTTAAATCTACGTGTTGGTTCGTGACACCCAATCCCCTAAATCTACGTGTCGGTTCGTGACACCCGATCCCCTAAATCTACGTGTCGATTCGGGACACCCGATCCCCTAAATCTATGTGTCGGTTCGTGACACTCGATCCCCTAAATCTACGTGTCGGTTCGTGACACCCGATCCCCTAATCTCCTTCTATCAATTCATCAAGCCTTCTTTCTTACCAAGGCATCATCAATCTCATTATTTTAGTTCATCAAGCCTTTCTTTATACCAAGGCCTCATCATTAACAAAGAGATTAGGGTTTTGCAAGATTTGGGATTCAATAACTTCATCATGCTTATATAATCACAATTATATAATTGTATTCATGCAAGCATAGAATTAAGCACATAGCAGGGTTTACAATATTATCAATACATATCATTCCCTATTAAGAGTTTACTACGAATATCGTAAGAGAAACCATAACCTACCTCCACCGAAAATTAGTGATCAAGCAAGCAATTTCCCAAGCTTTGTTTCTCTTCGTTTCTCGTTCGACTCTCTCTCTCTCTTTCTCTTGTTCTTTCTAGTTTATTTATTCAAATCTCTCTTTCTTTTACCCTAATAAGCATATAATTAAGAATAAAGATGGCAATAATAACCCACTAATTAACTTAAGGTTACCTCTTTTAACCCCCAAGTAATTAGACTTATTAACATTAACCCACTAACTATATAATTAAAGCAGGAATAGTCAAAAACGTCCCTTAAAATAATTAAGAAAATCTGACTCAGACTGGGATTACGCAACCTACGACAGTCCGTCCTGCAGGTCGTCGCAAGATTCAGAGACTCAATTTCCACCAAAAAGTCTGTGACGGTTCGTCACACATGTGACGGTCCGTCACACATGTGACGGTCCGTCCTGCCATTTCGTTACGAAGTTTAGAGAGTTGATTTTCAGTACCCAATTTTAGATTTTCTAAGTGTTTTGAAACGAGACCCTGCGACGGTCCGTCGTGCCCATGACGGTCCGTCGCCTCAACCTGTTTTTCCAGAAATAAAATCTGCTGTTCAAAACGACTAAACAGGTCGTTACAATAGATACCAATTTACCCATCATTCGTCCCCGAACGATCACAAGAAGGAAAACAAGGGCGAAAAGGAGTACCTGAATCTGTAAACAGATATGGGTATCTTTCTCGCATATCTGCCTCCTTCTCCCAAGTGGCTTCTTCACAGATCGATTCTTCCATTGAAGTTTGATGGATGCAATCTCCCTTGATCTCAACTTGCGAATTTCTCTATCTAGAACGGCAACAGGTTCCTCCTCATAAGACATGTTCTCATCAAGCAAAACTGAATCCCAACGGATAATGTAGTTTCCATCCCCATGGTATCTTTTCAACATCGACACATGGAATACCGGATGCACTCTGGACAGCCCTGGAGGCAAGGCTAACTCATAAGCCACCTCCCCTACTCGCTTAAGTACTTCAAATGGACCAATATACATTGGGCTAAGTTTACCTCGCTTACCAAACCGCATCACCCCTTTCATTGGCGAAACCTTAAACAAGACTTGTTCACCCTCCATAAACTCCAAGTCTCTAACCTTCCGATCTGCATACTCCTTCTGTCTACTTTGCGCCGCTAGAAGCTTTTTTTGAATAGATTTCACTTTATCTAACGATTCCCTCAAAAGGTCAGTACCCCAAGGCCTAACTTCAAATGCATCAAACCACCCAATGGGAGACCTACATTTTCTCCCATATAGTGCCTAAAATGGGGCCATATCAATGCTTGAGTGATAGCTATTGTTGTAGGAGAATTCTGCTAAGGGTAAGAAGCTATCCCACTGATCACCAAATTCTATCACACATGCACGAAGCATATCCTCCAACACTTGAATCGTTCGCTCAGACTGACTATCGGTCTGAGGATGGAACGTAGTACTAAGGTCCAACCTAGTACCTAATTCCGCATGCAATGTTTTCCAAAACTTAGAAGTAAACTGCGTACCTCTATCTGATATAATGGAGAGTGGAACCCCATGCAACCGCACCACTTCCGAGATGTAAAGTTTGGCTAACTTCTCTGCATTGTAAGTAACGTTGACCGGAATGAAGTGAGCAGACTTAGTTAACCTATCAACAATTACCCAAATAGAATCAAACTTTCCCAATGTCATTGGAAGACCAACCACGAAATCCATTGCAATCCTTTCCCTCTTCCATTCAGGAATGGCATTCTCTGAAGTGTTCCTCCGGGCCTTTGGTGTTCATAATTTACTTGTTGATGGTTTGGAAATTTGGCAATAAAATCCACAATATCACGCTTCATTCTACTCCACCAAAAGTGTTGCTTTAGGTCACGGTACATCCTGGTTGCACCCGGATGTATCGAATACCTTGAACTATGAGCCTCTGTCAGAATAGTGTGGATCAAATCATCGACGCGGGGTACACATACCCTTCCCTTAATCCTCAAAACACCTTCCTCATCGATTGTCGCTTCTTTAGCCTGTCCTTGTAACACTTTATCTCGGATCTGGATCAATTTTTCATCATTAAACTGCTTTCCCTTAATCTTGTCAAGGAAGGAGGATCTTGCCTCCACACAAGCTAAAAATCCTCCCTTCTCATTTACTTCTAATCTCATAAGGTCGTTAGCCAGAATCTGAACTTCTCTAGCCAATAGGCGTCTAGAAGCTTGCAAGTAAGCTAGACTTCCCATGCTTCCCGCCTTTCTACTTAAAGCATCCGCTACAGCATTCGCCTTCCCCGGATGATACAAAATAGTGATGTCGTAGTCCTTCAGTAGTTCCATCCATCTCCTCTGTCTCAAGTTCAAATCTTTCTGAGTAAAGACATACTGTAGGCTACGATGATCCGTATAGACCTCACACTTAACCCCATATAAATAGTGTCTCTATTGCTTTAATGCAAACACTACCACGGCCAATTCCAAATCATGAGTTGGATAGTTACGTTCATGCACTTTTAATTGTCTTGAAGCATAAGCAATCACATTCTTCTCTTGCATTAGCACTGCACCCAAACCCGAATAGGATATATCACAATAGACAATGAAATTCTTACCTTCCTCTGGCAAGGTGAGAATTGGTGCAGTAGTCAACAGAGTCTTGAGCTTCTGAAAGCTTTCCTCACACTCATCCGACCATACAAATGGAACATTTTGCTTAGTCAAGTTCGTCAGTTGGGAAGCAATAGAAGAGAATCCCTTGACAAATCGGCGGTAGTAGCTAGCTAACCCAACAAAGCTCCTTATTTCTGACACATTAGTAGGTCTTACCCAATTCTTCACTGTCTCAATCTTAGAAGGATCCACCATCACTCCATCCTTAGAAACCACGTGCCCCAAGAAGGACACTGCATCTAGCCAAAACTCACACTTAGAGAACTTGGCATAAAGCTTTTTCTCCCTCAACATTTCCAATACCATTCTTAAATGCTCCTCATGTTCCTCCTTACTTTTAGAGTATATCAGTATATCGTCAATGAATACGATCACAAAGAGATCCAAATATGGTTTAAAAATCCCGTTCATCAAACTCATGAATGCAGCAGGGGCATTCGTAAGACCAAAAGACATCACTACAAATTCGTAATGCCCATACCTGGTTCTAAAAGCAGTCTTTGGCACATCCGTTGCCCGTATTTTCAATTGATGATAACCGGATCTCAAGTCAATCTTAGAGAAGACACAAGCACCTTGTAACTGATCGAACAAGTCATCAATCCGAGGAAGAGGATACTTGTTCTTTATGGTTACCTTGTTCAACTGCCGGTAGTCTATGCACATCCGAAAACTCCCATCCTTCTTCTTTACAAACAAAATCGGAGCACCCCAAGGAGATGCACTTGGTCTAATGAAGCCTTTGCTCAACAACTCTTGAAGTTGTGCTTTTAACTCTCTTAACTCCGCGGGAGCCATTCTATAAGGGGGTATAGAAATGGGGAGAGTACCCGGTTAAAGATCAATACAGAAGTCAATATCCCTATCTGGTGGCATACCAGGAAGGTCTGCAGGGAACACATCCAGAAACTCACGGACCACCAAAACCGACTCAGTCGAAGGTACTTGGGTAGTGTCATCCTTGAGATGTGCCAAGAAAGCTAAACACCCTTTACTAACCATTTTCTTAGCACGAAGAAAGGAGATGATACGCACCGGATTGGAAGTGTAGTCACCCTCCCACACTAACGGATCTGTCCCAGGCTTGGCTAACGTCACCGTTTTAGCATTACAATCCAAGATCGCAAATTGCGGAGAAAGCCAAGTCATACCCAGAATTACATCAAAATCATCCATTTCTAAGATAACCAAATCTACATAAGTGTTGCTCCCCACAAAGTTCACCAAACAAGACCTATATACCTTTTCAACTACCACAGACTCACCCACCGGAGTAGAAACATGAATAGGCATATCAAGTAATTCACAATGTAAATTTAGACCATTAGCAAATGAGGAAGATACATAAGAAAATGTGGATCCAGGATCAGACAATACAGAAGCCATGCAATCATAAACCAGAAGATTACCTGTGATGGTAGCATCAGATGCCTCCGCTTCAGACCGCCCAGGGAAAGCGTAACAATGGTCCCTATCGTTTGTTTGTCCGTTGCCCCTACCATGTTTTGATGTAGTGGCTCCAGTTTACCCATCACCCCGGCCGTTCTGGTGACCACCATTACCTCGACTACCACGTCCTCCAGAATAACAGCCTCTACCATGACCACCTCTACCTCTAGCTATTGGGGGTCTATAACTCTGTTTGGGACAATTCCTCCTAATATGCCCAGTCTCCCCACATCCATAACACTATCTAGAGTCAAGCATAGGTCTCTCAGAGAAGTGTTGACCGGTCTGAGGTGGACCCCCAACTACAGTCTGTAGTGAAGACTGAATGGGTCGAACTGACTAACCTCCGGAACCCTGTCCTCTAGAATAAGAACCATTAAACTCACCCCCCTTTCGAAACCTCTTTGATGTCGATGCCATGGTGAATTCATCTGGATTCACTCCTTCCACCTCTACCACGAAATCTACCACTTCTTGGAAGGATTTTGCCGTAGCCGCTACCTGTAAGGCTGAAATCCGCAACTCTGACCTCAACCCCTTCCCAAAACGACGAATCCGCTCTTGTGGACTGAAACAAAGTTGGGTGGCATATCTGGATAGTGCACGAAACTTAGCCTCATATGCATTGACCGACATCCTACCTTGCTCTAGGCTCAAGAACTCATCCCTTTTCCTATCCCTCAAAGTCCGGGGGATATACTTCTCCATAAACAAGCTAGAGAATGAGGCCCAAGTCATAGGTGGTGCCTCCGTTGGTTGACACTCAACATGTGACCGCCACCACATTTTGGCGTTCCCTTTGAATTGGTAACTCACGAACTCAACACCACACCGTTCTACTATACACATCTTGTGTAGTAGCTCATGACAGTCAACCAGAAAATCGTAAGCATCCTCAGATTCAGAACCCTTGAAGACTGGAGGTTTCAATTTCAAGAACTTACTGAAAAGTTCATGCTGATCATTTGTCATTATAGGCCCAGTAGTCAGACGTGGAAACGTGCCTATGTCCAATGAGGCATCCATACGAGGAGCCATAGTGGCTGCATGTTGTACCTCTGAAACTGGAGGTGTTGTTGCAGAAAACACTGGAGGTGCCTGACCCTGATCAGACAACCCACTAAGATAAGCGAGAACCTGATTGATCATCTCTGGGGTAGGTTGGGGTGGCAATTCCTCATTTTTAACTTGTTCATTTTCCCCTTCCTCACCCTCTCTTACTACTTCTTCAGTCGGTGGAGGAGTCACTGCCCTAGTATCAGATGGGCTAGGTGCTCGTCCTCTTCCTCTAGAGGACGTCCTCCCACGACCTCTACCACGGCCTCTTGCCGTTGCTCTTCCTCGAGCTACAGCCCCAGTAGCTGGCTTAGATGCTTTTTTTCTTGCCGATGTTGATGTTGGCGCAGTCGTTGCTCTAGTTCTAACCATCTGCGAAATAGAGTGAAGATGGTCAGATACCAATTTGTATCACCTAGATACCAATTGGACCCAAGTAATAGCACGAAAGAAAGAATGAAAGAATTGAATTTTCCTAAAGTCTTATAGCCTCTCAAAGAAAAGTAAAGGCGTCCCCCTACCGTTCCTTAAGACTCTACTAGACTCGTTCTTGTGTGATGAGACCAACGAACCTAATGCTCTGATACCAAGTTTGTCACGACCCAAAACCGAGCCGCGACTGGCACCCACACTTACCCTCCTATGTGAGTGAACCAACCAATCTAAACCTTAACATTTCAATGTAATATCAACATAAAGTAATGCGGAAGACTTAAACTCATTAATAAAAACAAATTCAATAACTATTATTTCCCAAAATCTGGAAGTCATCATCACAAAAACATCTACTTCAAATTACTACATCTAAGAGTTTCTAAGAAGCTAAAAATACATAAAAGCTAGTCCATGCCGGAACTTCAAGGCATCAAGACATGAAAAGAAAGATCCACTCCAAGCTAGAAGCATTAGCTCACCCAGACATCCGGAGTAATGAAGACTTGGCTAAAGTTACTGTTGAGTCGAAGATGACGGCACGTTTGCTGCACTCCACAAATAAACAAGAAGAAAACATAAAAGTAGGGGTCAGTACAAAACACGGGTACTGACTAGATATCATCGGCCAACTCAAAATAGAAGTCAATATATACCAAGTAATATCGTAAAATCAACTATGATACACAACATGTAGCAACAGCAAGTACTATATCATTAACAATTACCGTCAAGTTCACACATGAGGACTCAAGCCTCAATATCATACTCATTTGGGAATTATGTTCATTAGATTGAGTATATTAACATCTTTCAAGATTCATTATCTTTATTTCTCTTGTATCGGTACGTGACACTCCGCTCCCTCATATTCCTTAATCCTCTTGTGTCGGTACATGACAGTCCAATCCCCTACTTCTATGTGTCGGAACGTGACACTCCGATCCCCTAAATCTACGTGCCAGTTCGTGACACCCGATCCCCTAAATCTATGTGTCGATTCGTGACACCCGATCCCCTAAATCTACATGTCGGTTCATGACACCCGATCCCCTAAACCTACATGTCGGTTCGTGACACCCGATCCCCTAAATCTATGTGTCGGTTCGTGACACCTGATCCCCTAAATCTACGTGTCGGTTCGTGACACCCGATCCCCTAATCTCCTTCTATCAATTCATCAAGCCTTCTTTCTTACCAAGGCATCATCAATCTCATTATTTTAGTTCATCACGCCTTCCTTTAAACCAAGGCCTCATCATTAACAAAAAGATTAAGGTTTTTCAAGATTTGGAATTCAATAACTTCATCATGCTTATATAATCACAATTATATAATTACATTCATGCAAGCATACAATTAAGCACATAGCAGGGTTTACAATATTATAAATACATATCATTGGCTATTAAGAGTTTACTGCGAATATCGTAAGAGAAACCATAACCTACCTCCACCGAAGATTAGTGATCAAGCAAGCAATTTCCCAAGCTTTGTTTCTCTTCGTTTCTCGTTCGACTCTCTCTCTCTTTCTCTTGTTCTTTCTATTTTCTTTATTCAAAACCCTCTTTCTTTTACCCTAATTAGCATATAATTAAGAATAAAAGATGGCAATAATAACCCACTAATTAACTTAAGGTTACCTCTTTTAACCCCCAAGTAATTAGACTTATTAACATTAACCCACTAACTATATAATTAAAGCAGGAATAGTCAAAAACGTCCCTTCAAACAATTAAGGAAATTCGACTCAGACTGGAATTACGCAACCTGCGACGGCCCGTCGTGCCTGCGACGGTCCGTCCTGCAGGTCGTCGCAAGATTCAGAGACTCAATTTCCACCAAAAAGTCTGTGACGGTCTGTCACACATGTGACGGTCCGTCCTACCATTTAGTTACGAAGTTCAGAGAGTCGATTTTCAGTACCCAATTTCAGATTTTTCTAAGTGTTTTGAAACGAGACCCTGCGACGGTCCGTCGTGCCCATGACGATCCGTCGTATGGTCCGTCGCCTCAGCCTGTTTTTCCAGAAATAAAATCTGCTGTTCAAAATGACTAAACAGGTCGTTACATTGATATACTTTTACATTTAAGGTTTTTTCATTGTGACCCCAAGTCATTTATGACTTACAAGACTAACAGTTGGTCACCTGATTGTTCATTTTTTTGCGAGTTTTTGTATTTTTGTGCTTTTGAAACTTGCACAGTTAACTTTGGTCAAGTGTAGATAAATAGTCTCAGAATGCAATTTCGGTGTTTCTGTTAGCTCCTGAACATTGATTTTGGTCTAGTAGAACGTTACGTTTGGGTCCCATGATTCTAACTCATTTCAAACAACCTTGTGGCTTTTGGCTTCAATAGAGCCTTGGGTATGCGACCCACTTTTTGTTAAGACTACCTCCATTGACAATTTTTTGTATCTCCATTGAGTTTGGAGTGATCAATCTTGTGGGGTAATATAGTTTGAGTATGTGCACGAGTTTTCAAACAAATCTCGGGCACTAGAGTGGAGTCTATAAGAATTTAGATAAACTTTCTTGTGCGTAATGCTAGTTTTCATACCCCAAACTTGAGGGCCACAACTATCACCTAATGCCAAAAAATAGGCCTAAGCCGACCTTGTTAACCACTTTATAATTGAGCATTGGTAGCCGCGCAAAGGCCTCATTCCACATCTCTACAAAGAAAAGAAATACTCCTAAAAGTTTATGTAAAGCATTAACCAGCTAGTTTAAAAGCATGATTTGCCATCGATGCCAAGCAAACACTCTATGTGGGCCATCAAAGCCACCATGTTCTCTATACAGAAGCTGAAAACAGGTATGTGACTAATCATAAGTCAAGATGTTATTAAACATCACCCAACCACAAAGCAAGGCCAACATGGTAACAACATAGCTATACAACCTAATACGCTAGTCTACAAACCTCTATGAATATAAAATATTGATGGGATAAGGCCCTAGCATACCTAAAATCTATAAACAACAAAATAAGCAAAACTCTACAACTTTGAAACACCTCGTAAAAAATTACTGAACCAATCAGTTGGATAGGAAGCTATGCTACTGGACATGCTTGTCTGGTTGCCACTCAAGACATGCAGGCATGAATGTAGCTCACCTCGGCAAGGAGATTCAGTACAAAATAATGCACCGATCATGTAAGGTAAACAGAAACTGAAAATAAAGTATTAATATTGAACGCAAAGGGCCGGGTGAATCGCAAGTACAATACCTTGTCTCCCTGTAATAAGACAATATAAACACAAAAGAAATAACCTAACCAGACCTCTACAAATCTAACAAGTACGAACATCAACGATCTCTACAAATCTTAACGAACACAAACAATCATTATATACCCACATTAGCCCCTTACCTCGATCCTAATGACAATTTGATCTGAACTATTTGAATGTGCATGTTCCATGAATAACTGCAAGTCTGAGTCTCTGTGACACCTTACATATATGTTGCCCTTTAGGTACAACCTAGCTGGTAGTTTCAAAGAATTGGTAGATTTTGAGAGAATATGAAGTTTTGCAAAGGGTTTCAAAATTAGAGGGAAACATATAAAGGGTTGAAGGAGGGGTGGGGAAGTTTTGGAAATTAAATTTACCGTATAGGAAAATGAAATAATATAATATAATGTCGTTAATAGTAGATTGTCTCATTTCTATGATATAATGGTGACTCAATTATTGATAATTATCTAAAGTCGTGTTTTTCTTCTTTTGTAATGAGAAGGTCACTCAACTTTGTTGATATCTCTTCAGAAGTATCCTTATTAATTTTTAAACGAGCAAAAATATGATATGAAATTATATTTAATTTGTACGGTCTTTTAATTCTTTGTTTTTTTAAAAAAAAATCTACACTCATCAATAACTCAACCTAGCTATAACTCGTAACTTAAATTAAGCATATTCACTTGGAAAAATCATGAGGAAAAATTTGATTTTTGTTATCACCAAAACTGATGGCATGGGTATATTTTTTAAAAAATAATATCCATGGATACTTTTAGCACATTTATTGTAAAATCTCCCTAATTTAAATAACCAGGAAGAAGATAATATTTTGAAGAGTCATTTTTGGAAAGCATTGAAAACTAGAAAATTTGTTAAGTATGTTAAGTTGAGTTACTTAAAACGACCATAACTTCAATATTAGGTTGATTAAGGTATGTTTCAATCTAATTTAGGAAAAATTTTTAGAGTTTGTACGGGTGAAATATGCAAATCTGAAGTTGGGTTGCTCAAATAAGGACGGTCTAATCTGGATTTTTGAAGGGTAGTTTAGTCTTTTCCTTACCCAATTACAGTTTTTCATTTTTAGTAAGTTACTAGTTTTAGGGCACCTTTGTTGCACGTGTGTCCAATATTGCTAGCATATTTATTAAAAAAACAATAAGTTAATATCAAAAATATGTGGAAAGAGTAATATAAATTTTAAGAAAGAAAGTACAAATTGAATTTGACAAATAATTAAGTTACTTAAATGACTTAGTTGTTCAATACAAAATACTAAGGATTGCCTAAACTTAGAAAAAATTATTAAATTTGGTTACATAGGTGCAATGTGTAATCAAATAACAAATATGTGGCTGTTTGTAAAACTACAACATGGCATGATAAAATATAAGTTGTGAGAAAATTTCCAAAATTAATGTTGCTACAAATATTTCTAAAGAATCTTACCTCAAATTAAGCACAAATACAATATGTATACACATTTTGAAGTGTAAGAATATAACTAACATTTTTTGGTAATACAATTGTAGGAATAAGTTTATAAAGCTAGTATCCTAAATCAACATTTTAAACCATCATAACATATAATTAAAAAGCAATTATTTATATGGAAGAAAATAAATATCAACCTCAGTACGAGATTTGAACTACTCTAGGAGATTCATATTTTTATGTAAATATGTCATATTTCTAAGATTATTCTGATGTTGGGAGTGTGATGAAACAAAGCATAATTATTCTATTTATCACTCTTTTATAAGTAAAATTTTAACATAAAAATTTATATTGAATGTGAGCCCTTAATAATTTATAAGAATGTGAATGGTCAATTTTTATTTTTAAGCAGAAAAGTCTATGTAAGGTTGATTATCATTACCATTATATAGTATTTATTAACAATACATTAATCAATCAAATACACTCCAACATTCCATATTCTCCTTATCCATTATTTAGCCATTATTGCATTTACAATAAATAATGCATCAACTTGAAAATTAAGGGCACAATGATAATTCCATTTTGAGTTAGGATCTTTTTCTTTATAAAAAATATATGTGTATGGACTTTCTCTTTCTTTATCATAAGTATCCAAAATCTAATGCATAGTATCTCCTACCATCTAAAATAATCATTTTAAATCTATAAAGAAAAATTATTATATTTGAATCCACACTAAAATTATAAGTCTGCAATATACTAAAAGATCAGTAACAATGTATACACATGTCATTTTCTTCTCAAAATCTTTAAGGGTAAACTCCTCGATCTTTGTTTGACGTCCTGACGCCTCATTTATCAGCAAGTCAAAATCATTAAAGTTCAAGCTTGATAAAAGAGATTCAACTTTTATTCCTACAAAATACCTCAAAAAGATTCTTACCTCTATTTTGTAATTTTTCAGTGTTACATAATTTAGCCTCCGACTAAACCTATAAGTATTTTTATCCACATCTTAAACTACATAAAATTTGTATTCAAGAAAACAAACTTATAATTAGCACGTCAAAAATCTCACTATTGGATTAGTTAGAGAAAAGCTACATACTGAAGTGCAAAAAAGAACTGTGTAATAGAGCAAAAATACCAAAACTGTTAAAGGTAACAAAAAGAAAAACAATTTTTTTTTACCTTATTTTGGAATGAGGAAATGAAAACTAACTTGAATATGAAAGGAAGTGTCCTGCTTTATTATTTACATTTATATTTATAATAAGTAATACAATTTGTAACTTGCATAGAAATAATAAATACTCTAACAAATTAGTAGTAAGTGTTTAAATTGTCAGTATTGTTTTATTTGATAAATTTGTGATGACCTTTTATTGTTAATTCATACGAAAATCACATAATTAATTTGATAAAAATAATTATAATAACTAAATAAAAGATTTTTTTAATGCTTTTTCTTTAAAATTTTGTACATGAATATGAAGAAAATTGTTCATGATTAAAGGATAAAAATGTCCAGAAACTTTTAATGAACATTTTGATAATTGAACTTTCAATTTATAATCTGTCTACTTTTAGAATAGAAATATAACATATGCACCAATTGAAAATTTAGAAATTGGTATACCAGAAAATGAAAATTATGCTTCGTAGATTTAACTACAATGAATATAAATTTACTATTATGTTATTATTCTATAGGTGATATTTATTATTAAATGTAATATTAATATAATAACTCTTTTTAGAGCGTTTTAAAATGTAAAACAATTGATAAGTATAAAAACAGAAAATATAAAGGTAACAAAAAAAAGTTTTGGTAGTTCACAAGGTGTAGTGTAAACATTTTCACCTTAAAAAAAGATGAAAACTATAATACTATAATGAAATAACGATTACCAGGAGAAAGGAAAGAAACTATTAGCAGAAGAAAGATAAGAAATTATTTATTATCAGTACTTTAACCGTATAGAATCTGCACAAATAATAAAAAACATAATCACACGGTTCTTCAAAGTTAAGTGGAAATAATATTATTCCAAATAATCTTAATACAACAAATGTATATAACCACATATATAGATACTCACAAAGAAGACAAAAAACACTAGAGAAAAAGCAGCAATCAATATGCATTAGATTAAAAAGTCTTTTAATTTGAAGTTAGAAACTTCCCACTTATAATAATACTAGTCATGGGAACATGCATTGCACGTTTGTCCCCTAATTGACATTATCCTTTTGTATATAAGTTTGACATAAGAATATAACTCTTCACAAATATAGCATGAAAATCTTGTGGAAGATGTTGGAGGCTTGACAATACTTCATAAAAAATAAACTTTTTATTATATCAGAAGAATTAATATATCTTAATTACTAAACTCAGGTTTAGTAATCCAAAAAGAAATTGACTACGTATAAAGAAAAATATTACAAAATGTCTAAGTGGTGTAACATCAACTTTATAGAAAAAATTACAAATTCAAATAGAAAAGAAAGAAAAGTAAATAAAGACATGACATCCATAAATGAACACATCAGTAGATGTTTTTCTTCCTACTATGATCATCATATTTTCTTCAGTTTAAGCAACACTTCGAGATTATATCAGACCCTAGTTACAGATGTGCTACAACTACTTTCCCTAAAATAAAGCCTTGGAATGGCACAAGGGAATGTTGTACTTAGGATGTAGTCACTTGTCATGACATGTTAACCAGTCATGTTATAGCACTCGACCTTAGTTGTAGTCAGCTTCGTGGAACTTTTAATCCCAATAGTAGCCTCTTTAAACTTTATCATTTTCAGACACTAAACCTTGCTTACAGTCACTTCAATTATTCTTCTTCAATCCCACATAACATTGGCCAATTGAGGAATTTGAGGCTTCTCAACCTTTTTCATTCTTACTTTAGTGCGAAAATCCCAACAGAAATCTCATACTTTTCCAATTTTGTTTCAATTGATCTTTCTCCTCCTTATAAGTATGGATTACAACTTGATCTGAGAACATTTGAGGCAACGCTTCACAACGTGACTAATCTGGAGGTACTAGCTCTCTTTTGTCATCATCACATCTCCGATACCTGTCAATATTTATTCTTCCTTAAAGTACATGGATCTTGAATATTCTAATCTGTAAGGTGTTCTCACTGAGAAATTTTTCCTTCTACCAAAATTGGAAAGGCTCAATTGAGTGGGAATGATCTTGTCAAAGGAGTTTTGCCAAAGATCCACCCGAGCAACACTCTTTTGGACATATATACAACTGGATTTAAGCTATAGTCAACTCAGTGGTTCTTTTCCTCAATCACTTGTGAATCTCACAAACCTTTATAGGCTTGACCTTTCATCAAATAAAACCACCGTTGATGAGGGAACAAGTAACACCTTTCCTAGTCTTGCAATTTCGGACTTATTATCTTGTGAACTAAAGAATTTTCCATACTTCTTGATAAATGTAAAGAATCTTTCATGTTTGGATATTTCTAAAAATAAGATTTGGGGTCAAATCCCTAAGTGGTTTAGTAGTATGAGGTGTGACGCATTGCGGTTCCTAAATATTTCACATAATTCATTTACAAGAATTTAATTACTATAACCTATATTATCTTGATCTTAAATTTAACATTCTTCCGGGTCCATTACCTTCATCCATTTGTTACATGAACAAGCTTAAATTTCTAGATTTATCACAGAACAACTTCAGTAATTTGATTCCAAGTTGCTTGGAAAGTATGACTAATATAGTGGCGTTGGACTTAAGAAGTAATAATTTCACAGGGAGTAGTCCACCGTTATGTGCGCAGAGTACTTCATTGAGAAACATTGTCCGGAATGGTAACCAATTTGAACGACCTGTGCAGATGTCGTTGGTCAATTATGATGGTCTAGAAATCCTTGATGTGCATAACAACACTATAGATGACACATTTATAGCTTGGCTAGGAACTCTTGATCAGCTGCAGATCCTTATACTAAAGTTGAACAAGTTCCATGGACCTACAAGTACTTATAAGACTAAGTTTTTCTTTTCAAAGTTGCAAACTTTTTATCTTTCTCGTAATGAATTAAGTGGCTCACTTCCTACAAAAGATTTGGAAACCACAAGGTAATGATTAAATTATCCAAAGGCAACATCAAATATATGAAACTGCTACTTTAGAGTGAACATAGCAACATAATAATTGAGGGTTCAGTGAGGTCGTATATACAAATAGTCAGCAATGAAGTGTATAAGGATTCATTGAGTTTGGTGACCAAAGAAAACAATATGGATCTAGAAAGAATCAGCAGCACAATTATGACAGTCAGAGATATATCAAACAAACATTTTGAAGGTGTCATTTCGAAAGAACTAATCGAACTTGGTTTGGTTTGGTACTCAATGTATCCCACAACAATCTCGAAGGTCATATTTCAATGGAAAGGGAGGAAATTGAATATGCGTAAAGCGTTATCTATCTTGGGATCGGCTCACTGGAAAGATTCCCACCGAATTGACAAATATCTAAACCACTCTCTGCCTCAGATAGGTGTAATAACTGGAATTCCAGTCTTAAAAGCAGTTATTGCACCTAAAGGATTCAAGTCATGATAATTTCTGAAAGCAGTTATTGCACCTAAGGGATTCAAGTCATGATAATTTATGAAAGTAGTTATTGCACCTATTGAATCCAAAAAATCAGTATGAGTTTGCTTGGCTTTCGAACATCTAGAAACATATAACAATGGTTTCCGCCAGGAGCAAACTAATAATGCATTATCATATAACTACGGCAGTACATGGAATATAACTTGTCAAAAACAACAAATAGATGAAACAAATAAGCTACATAAACACATGCACAGTAAACAAGGAATGCCGAGCAGATTTTAATAGATAAGGAGAGGATTATGTTTTTTTACCTGGCAATGATCCATGTATTTGTTTTTGGCAAGATGAGAGAAACAAAATAATGTGATCACATGTTGTTGGAGACATTTATATAGATCAGTACAATATCTGAAAAGGTTTTGGAATACCTAGTAATTAAAGCAATGAAGTTGAAAAAAGGGACTTTTACAGTGATGGAGGACTGTTCAGAAGCAATTACACGTTTTTGGGTGATTTAATTAGGGATGAGAGTTTCAGCAAATTAATTTTTTTATAAATTAATATTTAGTTAATATTGTAGGGAAAAATGGTAATTACACTTTGAAGTTACAATCTTCCCACTTATAATAATACTAGAGGGTGTTTTACGGTCGTGAAAAACATGGTATCAAAGCATAAAGTTTATGATGTCTCATACCCATGTCTAGTAGAGTCTTGTTATTCAGTGTGAGTCACAACACATCTATGAGAGAGAGGCTATAGGACGTTAGGAAGTTTCACTTTCTTCGTTACTCTTCTGTCGTGCCATAGAGCTTTACTCCCTAAAATCTCTTTCTTATTCCTTGTCCGGCGGACATCTAGATATGACTACTTGAATGGCTAATGCTTCAGTAATTGAGGGAGAAAAAGGTAAGTGGAGATGATTTTGTTATAATGTGGCTAGCTAGGCAAGAGTTGTTATGGTAGAATGAAATCTTTTGTTTGGATGAGTTGCTTTATTGTTATGTGTTATGTTTGCATAAGGTCGTGATGAAGTTTTAAGGTTTATTTAAAATTTTTGAGGTATATTTGTGTTAAGTGATGCCTAGAGATGTTGTGTAAGTAGACTCCTGTAAAGGATAGTATAAGTGTAAATTACCTTTGGATAGAATAACTTGAGTAATGAGTGTAAAGGTTAAAGTGATGACTTTTTTTCGACCATAGAATTAAAGGAAGTGATGTTGCAAAGATTTTGTGCGGTCTTACTCCCTATGTAAGGGATAATTTTCTTAGATAGTATCATCTAATGTCCTTGATGTTATGAATTAGGCTTTCTTGATAATCTCACCTTAATAGGTGTAGTGAGTTTGATGAGTTTAGTCCCATTCTAGTAATCATGTGAGTCATGAGTTGAACCGGTAAGGTTGCTTATGAGTAAGACTGCTTATATGAGAACCTCTCTAATTTTAATATACCAATTGGGATCTTAGACCGCCAAGTCAAGAAATAGAAGAATTAAAGAGTTCTTCATTGAGAATGTAGAAGAGTGGGTACTTAGTAAAGGGTTTTAGTTAAATGTTCTTAATTAGGAGGCCAAGGGCCAATGAGATGTCACAATATTATTATGTTCCTTTCTATTCCTCCTCTAGCTCAAAGATGACAAGTTCACTTTGATACATTTTATGATATGCACTCTTGGTTGATATATGTGTCTTAGGGTTCCTTTATCCCTTAGAGTTACTCTTGTTAAATTTTGTAGTGTTTGGAAGCATGATCACTAGACATCTATTGTTTTTTTAGGTTATAATGAATCATGGTAATGCTTTGATTTTGTGGAAAGGAGTAATATTTGAGTTTTAGTAATGGTGTTTACTCCCAAGGGAAAGATCATGTGCTTAGATAACAACGTTTATTTAAGAAATTTCTGATATCCCCATCCCTTTCTTCTATTCCTATTCAACCTTGATACCAAGAGTTTGCTTTTGGACATGTTCCATGTCTAGGATTCCTGAGTAATTTCGAGATTTCCATTATCTCCTTATAACGTGCATGTTTTTGAAGGATTAATATTTTTCCTAAATTGAGTTTTTCATGAGTTACAGGTTCCTCATGTTGATATGTATCTAGTATAAGTTATCTATATGCTTCATGAGTTTAAATATAGAGAATGCGTATATGGTATTGTGTGAAGAATTGTACAGAATGCTTTATGATGAAATATGAGCATGATTTGAGTTAGAGAAGATCATTCATCTTATGAATTATCATATTAGAAATGTTAATTTTTTGATGCATAATGAGTTTGTAGATGTAGTTCCTACAATCTTGTGTTGCATTGAACTTATTGATGTGGAATTGATGTTTCCTCCTAATTTTCTGCATTGTTTGTGATGTTGCATGCATGTTGGGATTCTAGTCTTGTGTCCTTCCCTTAATGTGTTCAAAGCGTCATTGGACGGTGAATGTTTTTAAGTGAGGGATAATGTAACGATTCACAAAATGATAGGTTGAACTAAAGCCCAATGTATGAACCTTATATGTTTATGTATAAATTAAAGATATAAAAAGGTACAAAATGCTTTCTTAAACATTTCGTTAGATATTTTGTCCAAGTCCATATATGGAAGCACATTCGTAAATATTATTTTTAAGTTAAATTAGAAAGTAGGTATATTTCATATTATTTCTAAATAACTACATAAGGAATTTTGAATTAAAATATCCCCAAAATAAATCACTTTCACAAAGAGCCACTTCAAATAAAACATTCATCTTCCTCCAATATTTCTCTCTCTAAACTCAAGGAAGATGAAGAAGTCACGAATGTTTGGATTTGAGGATTTCAAAAGATTTTCTTCATCAATTTTCTTAAATTTTTCTTAATATAGATATGTTGATTCTTCATCCTTGATTTTATATTTCTTTCATGGAGTGCAATCAAAAAGAATTTCAAAATTTTTCAAAGATCAAAACCCTATTTTCAAATCTAAGCATGGGTTCAATGCTAAAACGTTTTCAAAGCATTTATACTGATGAATTAAGGTTTAATAGATGATTATAAGTTGTTTTTACATTAAATTCCTTCAAGAACCCATGATTCTTCCTACACTCTTTTATTTTGTAAACTGGTTAATTATGAAAGTATAATGAATAGTAATTGTTTATATGAAATTATTTTATGAAGTCATGGCATCAATTATATATTATTGTGGTGAATTATCGATGTATTGGTGATATGAGGATCATTACCTAAAAGGGAAGTAATGGATGAGTTTATTTTGAATTGCTTATGTGGATGATGAAGGATGTCAATTGTCTTACCTCTTTTAGTACCTTGAATCTATGGGTTTAGATTGATCATTAATGACATACAATTGTGATAGATTGATGTGTGATCCGCTTATGGTCGAGGTGTTTAGTTATTGATTACGAATGGATTCATCCACTTATGGTGGAGGTGCTTACATTATGGTATATGTTGAATTGTATATAGTGCTATTGTGGAAGAGTTATATTCACATGACATATAATATGATTATATGAGTATACACATACAATGAATGAATGAACTAATTGAATTACGATTATGTACATATCTAGTATAATGAATGTGGATGTGTTCAGTTTCATGGTCTATAAGTTCATGAATACAATATATGAAGATTATGCATGATTATGATAGTATGAACATGCTTATGAACACTTTGAGAGGGAAGTGTATATCATGGTAATGTTGTTATTGTTTCTTCATAGTAGAGACAATTAAGTACACACTACATGCATAAATATGATTATGGTTATCCTATTGTGTTGGTTGAAAGATAGTTCTCATGAAAATACAATGAATGTATGTAAAATGATTTCTCATATGTATTTTAGGATTCTCAAAGTGAAAGGTAGTTGTCACCTTATTGAATCAATGAGCTACGTTATGAATTTTATTGAATCAAGGCTTAAGTATTCCTTCACACATGTTTATACAATATATATACTATTCACTAGTCTTTGCGCACGTGCAAAGCACGTGTACCCTATTAATTAATATTTCATTTTTTTAAATGACACAAGTATAAAATATATAAATACGGCATAAAGAAGATTTTTTATAAAAATAATCATAAACTTGAAACAATGAAGGGTGACATGTATATTCCAAATTTTGTGAATTAATTGAAATGTCAAGTAATATTAACCTATTATCAAATATAGATATGAAAACCATATATTTATTCACCGGTCATTTGTATTACATACACTTGTATTATATATATGCATGACTTTTCAATTTAATTGGTACCATAAAAGTGAGGTTAAATCATATTATTTTAATTGTTACCATAAAAGTGGCATTACTACGATGACTTTCTGAAAGTTAATGTCTCTATGATCCTATACTATGTGTTGACAGTAATATCTACATTTCTTAAAAGATGAAAAAGTTCGTCAAAGAACCAACAAAAAATTGAAATCCCAAGATAAAAAATAGAAAACTATCACATAACGTATAAAATTGAGCAATATCTCGAGAATACATTTCAAAATTACTAAAAATAGTCAAAAAATAAATATAAAGAAACATTCAATGATACAACATATTAACAAGACCACACAAAAAAAAGTAACTGTGTAAACCTCTTCTAGTCTAGATTGAAACCATAATGAGGCTAAGCATATCAAATACCATAAAACTGGAAAAAAAAGTTGATATTCAAAGAATACATCAAAATCTAATATTAAGAAAGAAGAATCAAAAGCAAATAACACTAAAAAGATCACACAAAATTAACAAATTGTATTACAGATTCTTAGCACAATTTGATG
Source organism: Solanum lycopersicum (assembly GCF_036512215.1). NCBI lineage: Eukaryota > Viridiplantae > Streptophyta > Magnoliopsida > Solanales > Solanaceae > Solanum > Solanum lycopersicum. Next base: position 39,400,219 of record NC_090809.1, on the reverse strand, counting down.
GAAACAAGATCAAAAACATTAAAAAAACATATTAAAATATAATAAACAAAATCAAGATTAAATAAATAAAATAATAAAATAGAAAAAACATAAAGATTCAATATGAATGAAATTACCTTTAGTGTCTATACTACTTCTTGTATATCTTTTCTCTATTAACTACAAAGGTGATAAAGAAATAATCACTGACACAGTTCCAAGCCAAAATTAAATTGATTTTGATAAAGAAGAATTGATATACACATTTATTAAGAAAAATACAACTTTTGGTCTTTCATCTTCTTGTAACTATTTCCCAAAAGAATTTGAACCATTGTGTCTAGAGGCATGAATTTAAATAAGAAAATATTATCTAATATTAAATTAATTATATATTAATATTTATTTAGTTTAGAGATAAAATAAGGACAAAATAGTAATTCAACTTTTAAGTTGAGAGCTTCATGCTTATAATAATATATGATATGATATATTCATCCACATGTGCATTTTTTTCACACTGTATACATACTTGTTAAAGGAGTAGATATCTTGTCTCGCTATATCTTGAATTTGTAATCAAATGATTCATTACTATTATCTAAATGCTAGATTCTCTAGTTACACAAGTAATTAAAAACTTAAGACTGTCAAGAAAAATGATAAAAGAAAAAGGAAAAAGTTAAAGTCTATATCTAATTTCATTGTATGTGTATAAATAGGAGAAATTGTACTTAATTCAAGAAAGCACACTATTTTTCTTTGATTTGGCGAGGAAAACAAAACAGCCACAATTTAACCACCGTATATTTTCTTGGACAATTTCAATAGAACCGAAGGCAATGAACCAATTTCCATCTCCTTGCTCCTGCTATTTCTAACCTAGGAATTCCATTCTCACAAATATTTGTCATCTACTCCAACCAGCCTTTTCATTTTTTATTTTATTTGATTACCATTAGTCGACTCTAAGCTAAAGTCATTTCATTGACAAAAGAAGGCAGTCTGAGTGAAGCGGCAAAATATCAAAACCAAAATTTCCAACACATTAACAAAAACATGGCAGATTGGGAACATTCTAGCATCTAAAAGTGAGATCCATATGCAGTAACCAATAACCAAGAACAACAATATGGACTTGAAGTCCCTATATATTGTTTGGACGTCAAAAGCAACAACATTTGATTTTTAGTTATGAAATATTGATATGGATGTCCCCGAATATTCTGTATGATGTTTAGTTAATCCTTCACTACATACATCATAATGAATATAATTTGTACAACCTCTAACTTTTTCCATAATCTCCCATGTTAATGCTATGTTATAACCGTTTTTTGTATGATTCTATTCTTACTAAATAGAGAGAGGCATAGGAACTCATATTGTGTACACTTGAACATACAAGAGAAAGAACAAGAAATCGCACTTCTCTTGTCTCCTTATTTCTATTGCTTTCATAACAAAGGGTCTATAACTTTGATGGTAAATAAAGGAAGTGTTGAGACGAAAATGGTTATCAGAAAGGTTTTTTCCTTTCGTCAATCCATAGTGAAATATCTTATTACCAAGCACACTTACGAAAATACTAAATTTACTTGAGGTAACAAAGATTTAAGTAGGAAAAATAAGTCCCCACGTCCCCGGGTCCTTAAATTAGAGACGAAAGTTACACTGGAGTTCAATATTTTTTGTTAAGGAGTCAAAACCACTTAACTATAAAGAGAGGAGCTTACAAACAAGAAAGATGGAAGTATAAAAAATAATTCAAGGGTAAGAGCGAGATGGTTTTCTTTCACAGTACCACTTCCAACAATGGGAGTAGTAGAGCCACTAACAAGCTTTAGCTTACCCAATGATGTTAATACATGGGTTAAGTCAAGAGAAAATGGTACTCAGACCACCATAGTTATCATTAATAGCACCTTTATTAATGATACACTGTCCACTACTCGAGGTTAGAAGGCGGAATGTTTTCTACCTCTTTGAACAAAAAGAGAGTGAGATGACGTAGTGGATGCGTTTTGATTTCCTCCAACTCGTTACTTAATACCTGTAATGGAGTCCTTGTTGGACCTGCCTATAGAAGAGAAAACCTTCATCACTGAAGCAAATTGAAATAGATTGATCTAAATAATTTTGAAGGAATTCATTTTTATATCTCATATTAGCATCATGGCACATAACAACTATGGGAAAAAGTTAAGTGTTGATTGAAAAACTCAATTTGCGAAAAAAATTCATTGAGTCCATACATAGAATGAAAACCATCATTTTTATGGCATCACTACTAAGAGTAGTTCTACACCAGCATATGCAACAAAGCCTCATTAGAAAAATGCAAAATTATCCTCTAGGTAACCTAGTCACACAGGAAAAAAAGACTCAATTTTTTTCAATATATTTGTTTAGGGAAAAACCAAGAGAACTATGTACCTATCCTTACATCTTTGTCTCCAAATAACTGGTTCTTGAAAGACAAACTATTTGGATGCATCCTTCATCTAGTTAGCAATTCTTGCTTCGTTTGCGATAAATATCTTATATTCTCCTTAGGACGAATCTTTGGAAACCTAAAGATCAATTCTCGATGCCATTTAAAGTATCTCAAGCTCACTTTTTGAAACCATTTAAATTGAAGCAAGTCATAGTATGAGATAAAAATAAAAATAAGTTAACATGATATAGTCCCAAAAAGGAAAAAGAAACAATAGGAAAAACAGATAGCAATTTGTTATCATTCAAGATTTAATCAAAAAAATAAAAAAAATGGCATAAAATATATACCAGGACCGAGAGCATGGACGTAGTTCTTGAAGCTACCCATCTCCACAACTAGAATATAACTATAGGAATTCTAATAACAGAGGAAATCTATCTCAGACTTTTGGATTTCTAAAAACATGTATAGGAGATGCAAAGGTCATGACTCTTGGGAATTTGAAGTTACGGTTAACTGTATATGATGGTTAGCATTAGCATTAGCATCAACATTTATTAATATGATAGGACTATTATTTAGGATTAATAATTAATAAATTTTTTTTTATTTAGTTGAAGGGTGAAATGGTAATTCAACTTTTAAGTTGGATTCTTCCCACTGTTATAATAGAGGATATATAATATATATATATGATAATTTGACCCCTAAATTGAGTTAGTTCAGTTTATGCAATTAAGAAATATGCTAGGTCATTCAGAGAAGAAAAAAAAGGAGAAAGAATAAGAGAAACTCAAGATTCGCCAAGTTCTTGCGATTTTGGTTGTGGAATTCACCAAGGATTCAATCCTACGATGTATGAGAGACGTTCATAGTGTTGGATTCATTCACCCACGCGCCAAACATGTCTGTTTAGAAAAATTTATTTGTAGAAAGTTTATAGTATGATGTTCTTGAATTATGTTCTAGAAGTTTGCTTTAGTTCCTTATATATGATGGAATTTTGAAGTTCTTCATGAACTCGTGTAATTTTAAGGGTTGCTTTGGGTTAGATTCTTGTGTATGTATACTTGGTATTTGAATCTAAAGATGGTTGAATAAAGAATTAGATATAGGCGAATTGTGGTGACAAAATGAAGAAAAAAATCGACCAGGTTTTGGCACGCAAGTCCGCAATGTGGACTTGCTCCCGAGTGTACAAAAATAACCTCGGCGTTGCACTTAAGAGACGAACTCCTCTGTTTAAAAATTAAATTTTGCTTTAAAATAATTCAATACATCTCCATGTGATGGACTAGTTTCGAAATAGTAATTTCATGATCTTTTCCATGATTAACTAGCTAAAAGAGTCCCAAAAATCATGAGATCATTCCTATCACAAATCACAATCCTTAAATCCATTAATTCAATTCAAGGAAAGTTAAGAAGTTAAGAATCAAGTCAAGAGAAATTCATAAAAAAATTTCAAAAGTCTTTTAAAAACATTTTAACTTTGTTTTAAGCCTAAAGATTTGAGTTAAACAAAGAGTAAAGACTTGAGTTCATTTCTTCAAAAGTTATAACGGAACTAAGTATTCCCAAGAGTTTAAAATGTTTTTACATTTGAACAAGAAAGGGAACCACCGATTTCCAAAAGAGCTTTTAATCTAAGTTTTGAGTAATTATCACAAACCAACGAAAGACTTTCTTACAAAAATATACGCTAAGTATATTTGGGAAGTAGTATCACCGATATGGGGAAGCAATTTTAGAATAATTCTAGTCTCAATAAACTATATAGCAATTTTGGCAGCGTGATCAAGACGTTGTATCACCACTTAGGCTCATAGTGGTGTTTCTCGGTTAAATAATCTACGACATAAACTATATTACTTTATTATATGAGTAAATTTGAGTTTGTTATTGTATTTGTTTAACATATTGAGTTGTTATACTCTTGTACATGATTTGTATAAATTGCACTACTATAGTTGTTATTCACTACATTTGATTTGAGTTATTCATGAGTTGAGTAAAGTCAATGTAAGTGTTTCTTTCAAGCCTATGTTATATTTAGCATTTCACTCACATACTCGTACATTTAATGTACTGATGACAGTTGGTGTGCATCATCTTATGATACAGACACAGAAAATCAGGATCATCATCCACCGCCTTGTTTATCAGGTTAAGCACGCAGAGTCAATTTGTGAGCCTCCTTGCTTTCCAGAGGATCCTTTTCATAAATCTTTAGTTTTCAGTAGTTAGGATGGTCGGGAGTCCTATCTTGACATCCCTCCTTGTCTTAGAGGCTTCATAGACAGCTAGTAATCACTTGTGTTCACATATTATTATTTCATATGCTAAGACTTCACGTGTCATTTTGGCCAAGTTGAATGTTTGGCCTTTAAACGTTCTAAGTTATTTTATTAAATAGTTGAGTAGAAGTGCACTTGATCATTGTAATAATTCTTAGATTCTTTTGTTGAGTAAGTAAGTTAGGCCAAGGGTTCATTTAAGGCCAACAATGGTTCTCGAGTGTCATTCCCTCCCAGGGCATGACATCTATCACTTTTTCATTGCGTATCACTCTTTCGATGTAAGATGACCATTTTATATAACACAATATGTTCTATTCTACTGATGCATTTATATGAATCAATATTTTCTCTTTTTAATATAACAGTTAACTAATTTTTCTTCATAAAAATAAATACTATTCCTATAAAATTTAAAAGATATTGCAATTTCTTAACTACATGGTTTATGGATAGGCTTGGATCAGACATTGGGTTATTGTTACGTGAATGTGAACAAAATAAAATGCAGGCTTATTAATATTTAGAAAAAAATAGAAGTAGCAATCATTGTGTAATGACCCTGACACATCGTACTAAAGGGAACCTCATGTGAAGCCCTGAAGGTTTGGTAGTGTCATGAAAGAAGTTCTAAATTTAAGCATGATATATTTAGTCCTACATTATTTTCTAGTTGGGATGATTTAGTAATAGAAAAAAGTCATTCTCTATGGCGACGCAACTATTGCGGGAGAAAGACGTAAAATAAAATTAGTAACCTAATTAATGTGTCATCTTTTATAATCCTCCCTCTTTTTTGAAGGAGGAAAAAGATGAGTACTTCTCCAAGAAACCCTCCAAAAGCACCTTGGGCAAGGGAGATATGGAGGAGGGGAGAATTCTACATAAAGGAGGTGTAAAGTCTACCAATTTTTCTTGTCGTTCAACAAAGGGTGATTATGTGGAGTCGTATTTTGGGAAAAGATTCACCAGCGGTTGATTAGAGCCCAAGTAGACTAGGGTTTCTTTCAATTTGATTGTTATATATGCTTTTATGGCATCAAATCCTATAAGTATCTGAAGATTTCATGCCTATGCCTTTTGGCACAAGGTCTGGATGGTTGAATGTTGTTGTAATTGCTATGATGGAGGGAACACATATTGACTAGGGGTACTTCTCTAATGCTTGGATGTATATCTTGAATTTCCTTATTGGCTGATTTTTTGTGGATTTAAAGGTTTGTTTATCATGAAATTTTAGGTTATAGACATTCCTAAACACGTGGTTATCAAGGGAAACTTGTGCGTAATCTTAATAGGGCTCAGTATTGGGACATTAATATATAAGTGATGTTGTGTGATTCAAGGTTTTGTTATGTATGCTTGTTTATTGCCTATAATACGATATTGTGCAATGTATGACAGTAAGCATATGAAATGAACTAGTCATTGTAATTTGTGGGTTAAAGTGGTTTGTTCATTGTGCTATGTGATTATGCATTATTGATGTGCTCGCTTGTTGGCTTCGATACTATGCCAGTACAAGATGTTTTTTTTGTTAGCTCGGATACCATGCATGGTATGACTATATATGGTTGGGTCAGATGTGATATATGGTTTAGGTTTCAATTGTGTCCCAAGAGAGAACTAATATGTGTTAGTGGGTTTATATTCAAGTTTGTTGTACTAAGTGGTTGACATGTGGTTGTGGTATCGTGTGTTGTGCATAAAAATCCAAGGTGGGACTAGGAGATCAAGTTAGGTGTTGCTCGTAATGGTTGAGGGATATTACTAACTACACACTTATGGGCTATTCTTATAATAGTTTACTTGCGTAGTGGATTGAGTTTATGGTGACCGAATTCTTTTGTGGTCTAAGACATGGTTTAATTAATAAGGGTGGTCTTGGTTGGTAGGGGGTCCTGGGTTGAGTCCTACCAAGAATGAATTAAGCAAAGGCTAGGGATTTGTCATCAGTAATAAAAAGAGTTGACCGATAGTCGGTTGGACTACTGGCGGCATGATAGTTGGTATATTAATGTGGTAGATGGGTTACGTATCGATTGTGTTTCAATGTACTATAATAGGCTTGGGAAGCTTTGGGTGGCATATTGGAGGTGCTTAGTCGTAGTTTTACTAGGGAAGATTTGGGGAAAGGGAATAGAGGAGTGGCATGATATAACTTCCTATTGCATGACTTTATCTCTATTTACTTGCTATTATGTGGTAGCTTCATATCGATCGATGATGCCTACCATTAAATGCTGTTTTTACCTATTCTACTCTTGGTATGCAATAGGCATAGTCTTACTAAAAGATTAGTGATGTTTCATATTTATATACGACGATGATCTCCAACAGCTTTCATGTTTTTTTCCTTATGGCCGGAGTTATGTCTTATCTTCTTATATAAATTGTATTCATTTAGTAGCTATTGTACCTGTTTAGATTAGCTCCTTGGGGAGAGTTTCAATCATTTATAAAGGCTTTATTTAAAATTGTTGCTCTTATGAAATTGTGAGGTATTAAATGAATGGAAAAGGGAAAAAACACGCTTGAACTATTCGAAAATGTTGAAATATACCCCTCATTCACCTACTGGGTTAAAAATCCCCCCACTCCACCTTTTTGGTCCCCTTTTACCCTTAAAACTAACACCCTTCTATTTTTTAAATTATTATTATTATTATTGTTATTATTATTATTTATTCCGTGGCATCTTCTAATTGGATAAAACTAAATTCCAACCCATTAAATTTTCCTTTATCTGCCCCGGCCCATATCTATAGACCCATGACCCAAACTCCATTAAAAGACCCTTTTAAAAGCATCTTTGTTTCTCAGTAAAACTATTTCAGAACCACCCATCAACTACAAGAAGAAGCATTTTTAGCTACTTCAACTGTTGTATGAAAACTTGAAGTTGATTATGATTGATTTTTGTGCATTTTTCTAACTTTGTTATAATGATAATGTTTCAAGGTGACTTTATGGAAACTCTTTTAAGAAATATAAACTTATTTTGGCTTTTGAAGATTGTGAAAAAAAAGAAGCTATTTTTGAACCAATTCAAACAATCAAGCAACTAAATTTGATGTATATGTGTCTTTCTTAAAAATCATATATCAACAATCCATATCTCTGTCAATTTTTTTAAAAGATGTTGAGGTGTTTTCGTGGTCTGTGGTACCGGAAGAAAGTAAGCTATCATAATATTATGCCCAAATACAGTTGTTAGCTAACCCTTTTTTAACAATTGGTTAATTATGTAGCAGGGCTTGTGGGTGATCATTGACATGAAGTGCAGTATATTGTTTTTCATGTAAATTATTTGGTACAAAATTTTCATTTCTGCAAGAAGTATTAGGATTAATGGAGAAAGAGAGGTTAATATATCCTTTATTTTGAATACATTTTTAAATTGGGTTTTGGGTTATGGGCTATGGATATGAGTCAGGTAGAAGAAAATATAATGGGTTGAAATTTAGTTTTATCCAATAGGGAGATTCCACTGTTTGCAACAAATTTTAAACATATGGAAATAAATTAACCACACACAAAAAATTATTGATTAGAATAGTGGGTACAATTCTGTTGATACCTTGATTCTACTCTCATAATATTTATCCATGATTCGAGGACCATTAGAGGTGTTATCGAATTAGAATGATTTAGATTTGACATCTTTATATGAATAATCCATCAATTTGCGGATTATTCGAGATCTTGATCTTGTTATAGAATTTTTGAGATGCCTTTTCAAAGAATTTAGTACCCTTTATATAGGCATAAACTAAAATATATGTTTGAGTAGCCTCCAAGAATCCTAATTTGAGTTGAACACAATTTATAGAGTCACAACTCGAATTGAACGCATCTTTTAGAGTCCCACAAAACTTCAATGTCTACAAATACCCCCTGCTTCAAGTCTTGTCGGTGTGTGGAATTGATGAAACTCAAAGACTAGGTTTGAAAAACTCATTCTTCCACCTTTGCGTGCAACTTCAGATTTTCAGATTTGATTTAAGAGAGAAGAAATGAAGGACAGATTTGGTCCCACAAGACGTGCCAAATTGTTTGCAACAAATTTTGATCATATGGAAAATAAATAAACCACACAAATTAAATCATTGATTAAGATACCGGGTACAATTCTGTTGTTCCCTTGATTCCACTCTCCTAAGATTTATCCATTATTCAAGGACCGTTAGTGGCGTATTTATAAAATAAGGATGATTTAGATTTGACCTCTCTATATGAATAATCCACCAATTTGCGGATTTATTCAAGATCTGTATATCTTTATGGAATTTTAGAGATGCCTTTAAGAGAATTTAGTACCCCTTATATAGTTATAAACTAGGTTTAGGGTTGAATAGCCTCCAAGAATCATAAATTAAATTAATGACACAAACTTTTTTTATATATCAGATCGTTAAAAAAATAGAATAAGACCAAATTTTGTAAGGAAATAAATCCTAATAATCTAAACGTAACTAGTAATCAATATTATTCTAGACACATAAATCGGAATAATAAATACTTGAAAAGTTGTATCAATCTACTGCAAAAAAGTACAACCAAATAATTAAGTTATAAGATAAAGTATTCAACTTTCTAATTTCCTTAAATCTTCCATGTCTAAACTGTTTGTATACTAAACGAGTGCTAATAGTCTCCTTTGATTCTCTTGTTGGGTGTAGCCTTCGGAGATGTGTCATCTGCCACATGATTAGATTCACCAACATCAGAAGCATGATTATTTGGAATGCACGAAGAAGTTGAGGGGATAACCAAATTTACGAAGGGTTTGTGGATTTGTGTATAATCTGTAAACCATAGAGTGTGTCTCTTCGTATAAAATAAAATGTACGCTTGCTCTTCCAGAACATGATCTTCATGTACCCAATGAACCTACGAAAAAATCAGACAAAGATCAAGTTAGGTTTCATTAACTCAAAACTTATCGAACTATATAAGCAAATTCCAATATTTTGCATACCTGCTCATCATCAAATTTGTACCATTCATTTGGATTGCAACGAATGAAGCTGTAATAGTGCCCTGAAGAGATTGAAAACCCCGAATGCACTATAACTGCGTACAGATCGTACTTCATTTCTTCCTATTGAGAAAAGAAAACAATATCATGTAACGGCTAACAAAAGATAAAATGTACATAAAACATCAAATGTTGATACTCACATTATTTATTTTGTTGGTATAATGAAACATGTCCAATTCTAGCGGAAATGAAACATGCTTGTCTACCTTCTGAATATCAAATCCGTCATTTACGAATCTCTTCAAACAAAGGGTAGCAATAGAAGGGGCATGATCGATGAGGAGTTGCTTCTCAAATGGACCTTGTGTCTTGCACTTTTCACAAAAAAATTCAATATTCTCGATTTTAGTGAAAGACTCCAATGCTTTTGGTACACAATCAACGTCCACAATCTCCAAGCTTAGGTCTATTAGAGGCTCGGGTGTGATAGATAAATGACAACAATTGAAACAACGAAGCTGCAAATTTAGAAAAAAAAGGCTGAAAACATGAATTCCATAGTTACAAGTAGGGTCTGGAGAGGATAGTGTATACACATACCTTATCCCTTCCTTGGGAGATAGAGAGGGTGTTTATGATAGACCCTCGAATCAAGTAAAAACATTACAAAGCACATAAAAAAATGAAAACAACTAGGGTAAAGATATTAAGATAAAATCTAGAGAACAAACATGCAATGCGTACCATGCTCACTAGGTGACCACCAAAGGCCTTCTTCACAATGTTGTCTCGTGGATCTAAATTGTAACAACAACTTTCAAGCTTATTGAGAAAGCATTGTAAGAATTCATGTGCATCTTCTTGTTGATTCGGATGGAAAGTAGGCGAAAAATCTGATCATTTCAAAAAGTTAAGTAATACAAAGATATATAAGGTACATAGTTGGCACAGAGACACAAAGCACACGTTCACAACCAAACTATAATCTACAATACTATAAAAGAAAGTTTCATTCATTTTACAATTGTCCTTGATGAGTTTTTCTATTTTAAAACAATTCTATTACTCAAATCATCGTTTATGTACTTCATCGAGGAGAATGTTATTATAACCCTTGATGTAAAAATAAAGTTAACTTTAAAAGAAAATAAATAAATGACTAAGGTTAACTACAAGTGGTTTAGAAATGGAAGCATAGGTTCGTGTGAACCCACTCGTATCCATGTGTGTCTCGGTGTCTATAAGAGGGAAGGGGGAAGGGGGGGGGGGGATATTATCATGTTAAATAAAAAAACAAGGTATATTAAAGCTTACCATTCAAGTGGCTAAAAATTTTGTTTGATATGACATTATCAGAGCCACTAGACATAGAAAGGTCAACTATCTGTCGAATCATGCAAACTACGCAAAATCCGGTTAAGTGAGCTGCAACAAGAAATGACATGAATCAGCTAAGGTATAAAGTCCATTAAAATGGATTTTTTTTTTAAAAAAGGGAAATTATAAGTTGATACTTACTATCACACGGTGATACATGATCAAACAACGCAAGAAGTTGAAGCAACACCACACTGTGCATAAAACATTGCACAACCGCATTAAAGAAGCATGTGTTGCCTAAGTTACGCATACCAACTCCCTAAAACAAGATAATAGCATAAATACTAGATACAATAAAAGTTGATTAAGTACACATAAGAAACACTTCATTTAACTTAGAAAACGAATTATTTACTATTGTATAGCATATCAATACTACCATAACAAATGAAATGTAATCCCACATGGATAGTGTGTACGACGCTATATGTAATGTATGACATCTCAATGTCTACATAATATTGATTATTACCTCACTTAAAAGTGTATATTTTTAATTTGGAACTTTTACTATAACAACTACTATCTATATTTACAATTACTGAGTTGAAAATTCGGCCTCATCTATTTAACTAGATAGTTAATTGATTAAGATGTCATAAAAATAAATCTAAAATTATGAATCCTTAAAAAAGTTGAAGTGGCTAGCATGGTTAATTTACTACAATATTTGATTGATTAAGATGTAATAATTATAGGCTAAAAGTATAAATTGTATCACTTGAATGAGTTAAAAAAAGTTAGCTCATGCTATTTCACTGTAAATTGTTCCACTTAAAACTAGCTTAAAAGTTTAGCCCACACTTCGATACATAGTTGATTGATAAAGATGCCATAATAGTAGGCTAAGTTGATTATTGAAGATGTCATAAAATAAGCTAAAATTGTAAAAAAATTTCACATGAAAGAGGTTAAAAGTAGCAAAACCATGCCATTTCACTACACAAATGAATAAATTAAGAATTGAGATGTTATAAAAATAGGCTAAATTGTAGATATAGCTTTAAAGATGTTAAAAGTTTGAACAATACCACCATTTTAAGAGGCCTATGCTCAGTAGGCATAGGTTTTTCATCTGACTCTTTGAAATCCTCAGGCTCAATAAAAGAAATAGGCACAACTGCTAAAGGAGGCGATTCGACAAAATATGAATATGAAATCTCACTACTATCAGAAGAAGTAGTATAGGCCATTGACTCAGAATCAGATTCAAAACTAATGGTCAATGAATCAGGTTGACCCCACGTTGGTGACCGTTCATCCAAACCTGAATCCTTTTGTTTTGATTTTTCTTCGGCTTCAATTTTTACTAATGGGAAATCCAAATTGTTTTTTATGGTTTCTTTGGTTTTCTGAGCTTTACGGTCAGATGAATTTTGTAGATTCTCTGCAGTTGCTTTTTCCATTTAGATTTCAGGAAAGAAACAACAAAACCAGAGAGAAATGAAGAATGGAGGTATGAGAACTCTAGGTTTATGAAGGATTTTCTGTAGAAAAAAATTTATGAAAAATTCAAATTAAAAAAATGCATAAAAAGATTTCTTTAGGATTTGTAAGAAAAGGGTTTGCTTTGAAATGATGTGAAAAATCACAGATTTAATAAAGGTTTTTTTTTGAAGATGAAAAAAAGAAAACCAATTGTGTTTTTCTTGGTAAATATTTGAACTTTTAAGAAATTAGTTGAATGGTTTTTTTGTTAGGGTTTTGCGGAGGTTTTTGACAGGTAGGAGGGTTTCGAACAGGAAGAAAAACATATAAAGTGTTGGAGGTGGGATGTAGATGGAAGTGGGGACTTTGGAAAGTAAATTGCCAACTAGGAAAGTTATATAATTTAATAGATTATGTAAATTAGTTGACTATTTCAATATTATGATATAACGATCATTCAATTACTGATAATTATCTAAGAAAGTAATGATTATATTCTTTTACAATAAGCAGGTCACTCAAATTTTATTATATATCTTCAAAAGTCACTCTATTAAAATTTAAATTAGTAGAAAATGATTTCAAAATATATTTAATTAATATAATTTTTATTTTCAATCTACACTACAATAATCAATAACTCGATCTTATCCTAATTCGTAACTTAAATTAACCGTATATGCTTGGAAAAAATCATGAGAGAAACTTTAATTTTTTTTCTCTCACCAAAACTTATGGCATATGTAAATATCACTGGATACTTTTACCAAATGTATTATTTCATAATTTCTATTCTTTTTTTCAGCGTAGAAGGTCCATTTCATTGAATTGAATATATTTTCTTCTATAGATGCATTTATATGAATCAATAATTTCTATTATTTATATAGTTTATAATTATTTTTTATCCATAAAAGTACATACTACTATAAAATATACAAGTTATTGCATTTTGTTATTTATTTGTGTTATTGTTATGATTGGATTACTCTGTTATTTATATCTCATGAATTATAAGAGAAAAACATACACGTGAACACAGAAGATATGCTTATTAATTTGAGAAATGATAGAGGCGGTAATAAATGATAATTTTGCATCTCTGTTTTCTTAAGTTTACTTTATCAGGTTTTTTATTGATATAATTATTTTCTCAAGGTTTATCAATCTTTCTAAAGTATTGAGCATCGTTATTTTGTGTTTGAGTTGATAAATTTTAGGACCCTCAACTATTTAATACTTGTCTCTCTCTCTCTCTCACACACACACCGTAATATATATATATATATGTATATATATATATATATATATATATATATATAATCAATTAATAAATTAACAGAAAGAAAATTGAGCTCTAATTTAAAGGTTTGTCTATCTATTTGTCCTAGTTGAGTTCTGTCTCACACACATCATCTAGAAATTCAATTTGATTAAATATTTTTTATTCAATCATTTAGTAAAGTTAAAAATATAACCTAATTATTTAATACTATTGTAAATTTACTAGTCTTTGATAGAAGAACTGCGCATGTTTCTCCATTAAAATTTATAGAAATATCATTATTGCATGTGCTACGAATACACGACATAATCGAACCCAAAGCAGTAATCATTGATTTTAATAAAAAGTCCAACTTATCAAATATAAAGTCCACATGAAAGTATATTAAGGTTGGAAAATCATGTAATGCAACGAATTTTACTAAGACAATTCATACAGTATTGAGAGGACTAGTAGTCTTAAATAAAATAAATGGTCATGCTTGTTAGGACCGAAAATAAGCAGGTGTAAATGCGGAAGTTAGCAAAGCAAACCTCAAAAGACCACGAGTAAGAAGACAACGATAAATATACCAAAAGACACAAAGATTTAACGTGGTTCGGTCAATCGACCTACGTCTACAAAGGAGATGAGCAATCCACTATAAATATGAGAGTACAAAATACAGAGAGAACAACCTCAACCAATTCACTCGAAATATATGGGAGGTTCACACAAGTGATAACATATCAAGCTTGTGACCCACAAATTCTCCCTCTAACCAAAACTCTCAAAACCCTTAAGACTACATTGTGAATGCTGATTAAGTTAGAAGGAATATTCCTGTATTTATAGAGTCCTAAACCTTTTCCTACCAAAAAAGGATTAGTCAATTCAAAACCTTTTCCTAAAAGGAAAACATATTTATGGTAAGAAATCAGGGCAAATAAAACCCAACAAATCTCCCCCTTGGCCTGAATTTCTGACAAAATAAATTTTTCCACCATCTTCACTTAATCTTCAACAACTTGCTTCTCCTTTCCATAATCTCCTTTGCAAAATTTATGTCTCAACACTGAGAACCTCTCTGAAACAATTTCTCCTACAAAATCTTCATTAATGTCAAAAAGGTTGCAGCTAAAACTACACCTTCCAAGATGAACACGTCTTTCTAACCTAGTTCAATCATCGATTATCGAACCATTGAACCTGACTCCATCATTGAATCTGACTCTGATACCACTTGTTAGCACCGGAAATAAGCAGGTGTATATGCGGAAGTTAGCAAAGCGAATCTCAAAATACTACGAGTAAGAAGACAACGAGAAATATACCAAAAGACCGAATAGACGTTGTTTCAGAAGCAGCTTGTTGGTTAGATATTTTGTCATGTACAAACTCTCCAGCTTCAACCACAGACCAGCAGTAGTCTCTTCATCCGAGACTTCCGTGGTGACGTCATCCGCGAGACACACCATGATCGTCGAGTGCGCCTTTTCCTCTAGAATCGCCATCTCAGAAGTAACGACGGCGTTCTTGTCTTTCGACAACGGCGCCCAGAAGCCTTGCTGTTTCAACAAAGCCCGCATCTTGATCTGCCATAAACTGAAACTGTTCCTCCCTGTGAATTTGTTGATTTTTACGTTCAAAGCAGACATCTCGAATTCTGCACAACAAATTGGTATCAGAGCCTCTCGGTTAATCGGTGTTCTTGGTGAATTCGAGATGTCTGCTTTGAACGTGAAAATCGACAAGTTCACAGGGAGGAACAGTTTAAGTTTATGGAAGATCAAGATGCGGGCTTTGTTGAAACAGCAAGGCTTCTGGGCGCCGTTGTCAAAGGACAAGAACGTCGTCGTTACTTCTAAGATGGCGATTCTAAAGGAAAAGGTGCACTGGACAATCATTCTGTGTCTCGTGGATGACGTCATCACATAGGTCTCGGATGAAGAGACTACTGCTGGTCTGTGGTTGAAGCTGGAGAGTTTGTGCATGACAAAATCTCTAACCAACAAGCTGCTTCTGAAACAACGTCTATTCGGTTTACGAATGGCTGAAGGTACACAACTCAGGGAACATTTAGAGCAATTGAATACTTTGTTATTAGAATTGCGTAATATTGATGTGAAGATCGAGGATGAAGATGATGCCCTGATTCTGTTAGTATCTCTCCCAATGTCGTTTGAGAATTTTGTTCAATCGTTCATTGTTGGGAAAGATACTGTTTCGCTGGAAGAAATCAGATCGGACCTTCATAGTAGGGAATTACGACATAAGGCTAACAGCACAAGTACGGACCTACAGCCTTCCGATCTGTTCACCAGCAACGAAAAGGGAAGGAAAAACGGCGGAAAGAAAAAGAAGCCAATGTCGAAGGGTGCAAAGCCTGATAATGTTTGTAATTACTGCAAGAAGAAGGGACACTGGAAATTTGATTGTCCGAAGATGAAGAAGCAATCGGAAAAACAATCAGTTTCTGCTGCTGTTGCTGAAGAAGACACCAATTCTGAAGAAGACATTGCCCTAGTTGCGGATGAGCACACTCATCATTCAGATGTGTGGGTTCTCGATTCTGGGGCATCCTATCACATCTGTCCTAGGAGAGAGTGGTTTACGACTTATGAGCAGGTAGACGGAGGCAGCATCTCGATGGCCAACAGTTCTATCTGCAAAATGGTTGGGACAGGCTCGATCAAGATAAGGACACATGACGGTAGCTTCTGCACATTGAACAAGGCCAGGCACGTTCCATTGATGACGAAAAATATGATATCTCTCAGTCTTTTTGACAGCAAGAGATTCAGCTGGTCGGGAAAAGATGGAGTCTTGCGGGTCTGGAAGGGTTCAAATCTGATTCTGAAAGGTGTCATAAGTGGTACTTTGTATTTTCTACAAGGTTCCACGGTTACAGGTTCAGTCCATGTTGCATCGCCAAAAGTTCACCAGGAGGATATGACTAAGTTATTGCATCATGATCAAGCTATGGTGTATTGTGACAGTTTGAGCGCAATTTATCTAGCCAAGGATCAAGTCCATCATGAGAGAACCAAGCATATTGACGTGAGGTATCATTTTCTAAGAAGTGAGAAGAGAATCAAGGTGAAAAAAGTAGGAACTGCTGATAATCCTGCTGATATGTTCATAAAGCCGGTTCCACAGAGCAAGTTTCAACACTGTTTGGACTTGCTCAACATCAGAAGCTGTTAATTGCCCTGCGGGGCAATTCTGAGGAAGAGGGGGAGGCCCGGCACTATCATAGTGGGTCTGAAGAATCTGTTTGGAGAATTCAAGTCAAGGTGGAGATTTGTTGAATGCCTTGAATTGGGCCCTTAATTATATAACAATTCTGTATGTTGGGCCCAAGCCTGTTAGGGCGTAGTTTAGTACTATATATAGACGCTATGGCAAACCCTATTCTGTAACTCTATTCTTGCCTCTCCATAATAAAACTGCCCCCCTCTTCCCGTGGACGTAGCCAATTTATTGGTGAACCACGTAAATCTGTTGTCTTGTTTTTCGCATTTATATTTTCTCGTATTATATCAAATTCCGCACAACAATGCTCTTAACTGACATTTTGATTGATTAACTTTTCTTAAGAGCTTAACATACACTTCCCTTCAAAATCAGGTAGACAAGGGAATCTCATTGAGTTCTTAGTTTTTATGCTTAGATATTGCTTACTCAACTTATTTGATTACTACATGGATGACTCTAATACAAAATATGATTATATGAATCACAAAGGAAAATATATATTAAATCGATAATATGAATAAAAGTTATAATACAAATTTTCCAAAAAAGAAATTCCTCAAATGGTATTTGTCAGTTATCCCATTTTTTCTGGTCTTCATCTAATGGTTATGTTATACACAAAAACATCATTGATAATTAAGCTATGGGATTCTTTCAAAATGATCTAAGAGAATATTTTTTTCTTAATTGAAGAAATAATTGAAAAATAATACAAGCAGCTCAAAATGAATAATAACCCTACTTTTGTGAAGATATATAATATTTTCAATTGATCCTCAATTAAACAAACAATGACATACTTTTGATTTTACCTCCTATAATTGAAATTAAAATTTATGACTACAATAATAAACCCAAATAAGTAACAAGGAAAACACTATTTTCTAGAAAAAACAATAAGGATTATTCCAAAGAAAAATATTTGTATATAGAAAAAGTATAAAACTTCATGAATAAAACTTTGAAAATAAATATTAAAGAGGAAAAATTATAGAATAATAAATATTCAAGTCATTGGGTCTGAATGTTGAATGAAGTGTCACATCCAGAGTTAACCCCGAGACGCGGACACGAACATTAGAACCACAAATGATCCCCAGCTAACCCTGCTGGCATGATCATGAGTATACTAAAGATAATAAACTGATGCGGAAGCAAATCATAATTAAATCTGAAAAGATGGGAAAAACCCATATTCTATAACTGAGATATTTGAAAACAATGAATTTAATATAAGGGAAATATTATCTCAATACTAAGTTGAATCTAACTATGTCTCAAATAAGCCTCTAAACTGGACTAGAAATACTGGGACAAGCCCCAACTAAATCTAGTAAAAACTGAAACTAAAGTGACTAAAGACTGAAATGAAACTCATAACTGTTGCCCTCAGAGAATGAGGACTCACCACTGGATCTGCTGAACTGGAGATTGGAAAATCGATCTATGCGGAATCTGGATGCTAAGAACCTGAACCGACATCATGAGAAGATGTAGCGCACGTATGCGTTAGTACTTGAAAGTTACTAAGCATGTGCTAACCCCTAACGCGGACACGGAACATAGAACCACAAGTAATCCCAAGCTAACCCTGCTGGCATGATAATGAGCATACTAAAGATAATAAACTGATGCTAAAGCTAAATCATAATTAAATATGAAAAGATGGGGAATATCCATATTCTATAACTGAGATTTTTGAAACCAATGAGTTTCATATAAAGGAAACATTTACTCAATACTAAGCTTAATCTAACTATGTCTGAAATAAGACTCTAAACTGGACTAGAAATACTAGGACAAGTCCTAACTAAATCTAGCAAAAATTGAAACTAAAGTGACTAAACACTGAAATAAAACTCATAACTATTGTCCTCGTAGAGTGAGGACTCACCACTAAATCTAGTGAACTGGAGATCAGGAAATCGATCTATACGTGATCTAGATGCTAAGGAACAAAACCTACATCATGAGAAGATGTAGCGCACATATCTGTCTGACTTAACTATGGGAGCTACTAATAATCGATAATAAAACCACATGAGCTAAATGTGGAGTCCGATTTATATGCACTTATGAGAGGACCCAATGTACCCTGCCAATGGTATAAAGGCATTCTGGCATGATCACTTAACTGATTGCCTACTGAGGAGACTCACAACATACTTGGCAAGTAGTGCTGGGACTATTTGGGTACGCTGAAACCCTAAGTTACGATGGGAAAGTTGCTGTCGGACCAAAGGACGGCCAGTACTGACGGTCCGTTGTATGAACGATGCCCCATCGTTGGGTCCGTCGATTGGGCCTATTCGATATACCTTTACTAAAATAGGCATAACATTTTACTCAGAGGTCTGATTTTAGCATGGTCGGTGGCTATGGAAAGATAATTCAATTATATATCTGTGGGTACGTCATGGGACACGAAATTTTATTTGTGATAAGAGTTATGACCATTTGAAGTTTACCCAACTACATTTCCCCCCTTAACTGTCTGCTTATTCCCACCTACGGTCCGTAGGTCCACCTACGAACCATGCTAGTCATCCATAGCTCTTGTAAGATAATGGGTGAATGGGTTTCTCGATCCACGGTCACAGACGATGGACCGTCGTTTGACCTATGAACCGTAAGTCCGTCCCTCGTCCAAGACTTAACCAATTTTTCTGGGTTGAAATTTTTGGGAGTTTCTGATACCATCGACGGTTGTGTAGGATGGATCGTGGGTACGGATACGGTTTGTCGATGCCACCATTGGTTGCACCTTCAGTTTTTTCTTTAAAGATAGTTTTTGGTGTGTTTTGGCTACGGAGTGTTACATGAAGAATATATGCCATATAATGGATCGGTAAGACCTATGATGTAAAAGTTTTATAGATAAGATCCATATTTATAGAAATCATAGTCTCTCTCATATCTCATAAACCAATCTAGTCGTAGGGATTTTAGAATATATCAAATTTGATCAACTATAAGTGAGTAAGCCTGATGTTGGTGGAATTGGTTAGAGAGATGATTATAGAGTACTTTAAAATGCATTGCGTGTCCAAGGACTTTTTTTCTTCTTGAAATCTGTCATTTTGGTTAGTCCTCCTCCTCTCTAAGGTAATTTGTGGGGCTCCTTCTTCCCAAAAGATGGTTAAATACATAATCATGCTCCACCTTATGGTTTGTGTCATCCAAGGACACTACTGCTTTTGTGCAAAGCATAGGAACAAAACTAGGAACGTAAAGAGATTTCTTAGTATTGTTGTGAAAGTCCTCCAAATCCATAGGCCGTTTATAAATGTGGCTGTCTCCACAACTTTTACTTGCATTCCAAATAATCATGCTTACGATGTATGTGAATTCGATGATGCTATAGATGTTACATCTTTGGATCTTAAACTCAACAAGATTTAGGATAATTAATCAATAGAGACACTAAACAACCCTTTAGTCTACCAACGGTTTGCACATGGATAATTAAAAGAAATTAGAAATTAGATTTCTTCAACTTATAAGTTATTTTTTTTCCATTTCACTTTAATATTTCTTTATAGTAGACTACTACAACTTTTAAGTAATATTTATTTAAGCTTTTGTGTAGCAGTTGTTGTTGTGAGGAGGTTATTCCTCAAATTTCTCTTTCAGTTGTACGTAGTAGGATGTTATTTCCTTGTTTTAATATGTGTGGTAATAGTGTTCTTGAATTCAATGAAATATTATGCACAAAATTATTACATTTTTAATTACTTAAAACACAAGAGATTGCAGGTTATCTCATGACAAACCAATACTATAGGTTGTAAGAACAAAACATTTGATTTATAGTTTAACGGGTTGGTTTATATGCTTGGCCCTTTGGCTATTATAATTCATGGTGGTGTTCATAGTTGGTATTATCACGACTAGTTGATTCTTTTAGTACACAAATTTTTGTGGTTAGGTTATTGGGCTAGCACATTTAGGTACATTTGTTTTCCTCGGTTATTTGTCTCTTTTATCTTATCTTGTTTATTTCTCCTTACCTGTTTGACATATTTTCCCTTTTGTAGTTGCATGTTATGTATAATCCTTCTTTACCTTTTTTTTTACTTTATATTGAGAGTTTCTCTAACTTATGACTACTTATTAGAATTTCTTTGTAGGAGATTTGGCGGAGTTACTTTTGGGATTCCCGGTGCGCGTCCCACATTTACGTATTAACCCCAATTTTTGGGTCCATTTTTGATTGTTGTGAATTTAGTATGTAAGTTTCTATAATGTTTTCATGATTAATACTTTGATTGTGTAGTGGTTTTTGAGGTGTTTTTGAAGTGGATTGACCTTGTGCGGTTGATTTGGAGTGTTCGTTATTATCCTTGAGGTAGGCTACATATCTACTTTCTTCATGACTTTCTTAGATTATGTATAGTATACATTTTATGTACTTTTCGATTATAATTTCCTGGTACTTAGCTTTTCTTTCTTATTTCATATTTTCTTGATTTCGTAATAGTTGTGGGCTTAGTGTGAATGGTGGGATCTGTAGTTTATGCTAGTAGTTTCTCTTGTGGTGTAAATGATCATGTTTACCGTTGTTAGGATTGATGCTTGATGGCCTTAGACTTGGTTGGACCTTAGGTACTTTAGATTGTATTTTACCGCCTTATAGTATTAATTTCTCTCTATGGGCTAGTATTGGGTTGTTCTCCATGCGTTGGTGCTTGTTATGTTGGTGGCTCGTCATAGCCATAGGTTAGTCCTTGTTTTGCTGAGTAACAGACTGAAGTGTTATGATTGGGGTATGGTGTTGTCCCTTGATTTGGTTCTCCTTTCTATTGATTTAAAATATTTTATTGATACGTTCGCTTAATGTTTAATGGTAGTCCTATTGTATCCTTATGAGCTTATGGTTATATTGTTAGGCCCGAAGGCCATGTGTGTGAACTCGTTGGATCCAAAGTAGTCTACACCTTTATAGCGTAGTTTTGTTGCCTATGTATTTATTTAAATTTGAGTGCCTTGGTAGGATGATGGTAATGGAATGGATTGTATTATTTGTTCATTCTTAAAAATTTCTGGTTTGATGTCGGTGCATGCATTGACATATGTTATTCCTTCATGCTGAAACACTATTTTACTTAGCTCTATTCTAAATTTTTTACATGGAATTGTACTACCTTTATTACCTGATTTCTACTTTTTGAGATAACGAGGCATAAGTGACGTGCACCTTTCCTACTTGAGATATTAGAGGCATCGGGGATATGATGAATTATCTCAAGTAACTTCAATGTACACTTGTGCAAGGAAAGAATAACTTCCCATAATATCATCCGAGCAAAGTATCCCTTTTTGGTCATCTTAATCATAGATTATATGCATGGTGAAGTATTAAAGCTTTTCTACCATAAAGGAACCACACTCCTAATTAATCTCAAAGCACACTCATATACTACACTTCACACTAATCATAACCTTAAAGTCATCCTAGTCATATTTCCCTCATTTGGTATCATTATTAGCTTGCCTAATGAAGACAAGGGAACTATAAGTTTTTGTAAATCATATCTTGGAATGAAGCTATAGAAACAATCCATCAAGAATAACTCATGCAAGAAAACACTCATAAGGAAAACTTAGGTCATACTTGTCCAATGTATGAGTAGCATCCCATACTACCACTCATGCTAAGTAATTTTTCGGGTCATCATACTCATGGTCCTTAGGTTGGAATCTAGTTCTTCCCTTTATACCTTGGAACACTATGAGGTACTCCCTTATGCACATATTATTTCATTATTAGATTAAACCCTATGAGATACTTCTTTGAATCATTTCTAGGTTCATTATTATCATGGAAATATGAGATCCTACCTTCACCATGTCTAACACCATTTACACTCTTGAACACTATGAGGTACTTCATTAATCCTATCTTAGTTCCCGTCATTTAAAACTCTATGATATACTACATTAAGTACATCTTAGTTCATCAAGATTGTATTCTAAGAGTTACTACCTAAAGCATTGTCTTAGTTCACTAAGGTTAAACTCTAGGATATGCTTCCATAAGCATAATTTTAGTTGATTAAGTTTGATCTCTAAGAGATGATTCCTCAAGCATAATCTTAGACTATTAATTGTGTTGAACTCTAGGATGTGCATTCTCAAGCTTAATCTTAGTCCTTCACTAGAGATGGGATCTGGGATATTCTTTCTCAAGCATAATTTTAGAACATTAACCATGTTGGACTCTAGGAGATTCTACCTTAAGCATAATCTTATCCCGTGAGGTGTAAGCTCTAGGAGATGCTACCTAGAGCATAATCTTAGTTCAGTACATTTGAGTTTGAGTGGATACCACATTATGCATAATCTTGGTTCATCACTAATATTTTTAAATTGGGGTATGGCCTTAACCCACATGAGAACATTTAATCTATAACATGACTCTTATGGTTCTAACCACACCATCAAGGGTCAGTTCACTTGCCTAAGGTTGAATCAGTTTTTTACATTAGTTGGATCTAGTAGCTAGCTAACTTTCCTATGAGGCACGTAGTTATAGGATGCAGAGATTGCTACTAAAAACCCAAAACCCTACTATGTGAATGCTTCCATCTCATGAGACACATTGCGAACCCCAATGAAAGCCCAAACTCGACTATGTGGGAACTTTAATCTCATTTGAATATCTATTTGGTGCTAGACCATAATCCTATAAGATAATCATTAAGCCTCTACTTTAACTGAAGTTTATGGAAAGATGTTCTTGACCACCAATCCATGATAATACCTCTTATAGACCATGTGTGAGCAACTATCACCATCCTTCACTTAGATATGAAGGCTCTATAGGATCAGATTCAATTAGGAAATAGAAGCCCTTCAACCCTAGAACCATTACTATGTGAGAAGCCTTTCATGTTAAGTTCATATTTATGTCTCACATCATGTCCAAAATTCTACATTATACAAGGATATCATCATCACTTAAGTGATTCTACCACTTACTACCTTCTAGGATTCATGAGGTGAATTAGGTAGGAAAAGATCTTTAATTACAACTCTATTCATTGGCCTTGCATTCACATGTAGATTTAACTCTCAAGCCTTATCATGTGTGGTAAATCATATTAGCTTCACTCTAAAGACCTAGTGATCAACATGCACCACTATGAGTCTTCATCCTCAATAACCATGTATCATGAAAGCATAATATTTACCTAGATTAGAACACAATTAATCACATTCTTAATTACTAGGTGATTCTAGACACAATTCATCTTAAAGGTTCAATTTACACTTTACAAGTCAAGATAATCAAATTTATGAAGGTATGGTTCCATTTATGATTATATGTTCCTAACATTGAACAATTACTATACATGACACTAATTAAAAATGATCACCTATGAAACTTCAGTTTCACCTCTAGTGGCATAAACTCAAAAAAAGCCACATTTGTCAAATATACTAGGGTTAACCATAGAAATCACATGAATTAATCATAATATCATATTTAAATTCCAATAAAATAATAATTAGTTAATATCAACTAGATGAGAATCACCCTAAACCTACCCACAATGTAGAAGGGAAGACTAGCTAGATCAGTTTTTTTTTACTTCACAATTGGGGGACAACTAAGGGGGCTCTATGAGGGAAGAACCCATAGTTTAATAAGATAAACATGCCTCAATTTAAAGCCAGTTGTTGTTGTTGTTTTTACTTCACAATTATAAGGCAAACTAATGAGTCTCCATGGTGGAAGAAACCATAGATGAATAAGCTAAACATACCAACATTCAAATCTTCTTATTCTCATCCTATTTATCCTCGTCCTTCTCCTTCTTCTTCTCCGTCTTCTCCTTCGTTTTCTCCTCCTCCTTCTTCTCATTCTTCTTATTCTTCTTCTTCATATCCTTCTTCTCCTACTCATTCTTCTCATTCTATTTCTTCTCCACTTCATTCTACTTCTTCTTTTTGTCCTTCTCCTTCATTTCCTCCTTCTCCTCTTCTGTATCTATTCTTTTCCTTCTACTTCTACTCCTTCTCCATCTTATCCTTCCTCTTTTCCTTATTCTTCTTCTCTGTCTTCTTGTTATTCTTTTCCTATTTCTTCATCTCCTTTTCCTTTTTCTTGTTTTTCTTCTTCTACTACTTCTTCTCATTTTCCTTCTTCTCCTCCTTCTTCACCTTCTACTTCTTCTCCTTCTCCATCTCCTTCTTATTCTTATCCTTATTCTTCTCATTCTCCTTATTCTTATTCATGTTCTTCTTCTACTACTACTTCTCATTCTCCTTATTCTCCTTTTCCTTCTCTTTCTCCTTCTCCTTCTCCTTCTTCTTCTTCTTCTTCATATTGTTGTTGTCGTTGTTCTTGTTTATCTTCTTCTACTCCTCCTTTTTCATGTTATCCTCTTTCTTCTCCTTCTCCTTTTTCTTCTCCTTATTCTCCTTTTACTTTTTCTCCTTCTATTGATTCTCCTTCTTCTCCTTCTCATGCTTCTCATTCTCCTACTTCTCCTCCTCCTTCTTCTCCTCCTCCACTTCTTCTTGTCCTCCTCCTTCTCCTGCTTGTCCTCCTATTCCTGCTTTTGATTATTCTCCTAATCCTACTTCTTCTTCTTTTTCAACTTGTTTTGATTCGTCTCTTTCATGTTTTCCTTCTTCTCCGCTTTCTTCTATCCTCTTCCTCCTTATTCTTCTTCTGCTCCTTGTCCTTCTTTTTCTTATCCTCATCTTCCTTCGTTCTCTTCTCCTTCTTCTCCACGTTCTTCTGTTTCTTCTCGTGCTCCTCCTCATCTTGTTCCTTCTCCTCCTACTCCTCCTTTTTCTCCTTCTTCTTCTCCTTATCCTCTTTTTCCTCCTACTTTTCCTCCTCTTCCTCCTTCTCCTCCTTTTCCTTCTTCTTCTTTTCCTTGTCCGTACTCTTCTCCTTCTCTTCCTTCTTCTATTCCTTCTCCTAATCCTCCTACTTCTTCTCCTTCTTCTTTTTCTCCTATTTCTATTTCCCCGTCTTCTCTTTCTGCACCTTATCCTTCTTCTTGTCCTTCATTTTCTTCTTCTTCTTTTTCTATAGAAAGAATATTCTTGAGAGGAAGTGGATCCTTAGATGATTGAGTTAATGACTTAGTTTAGGGTTCTTATCAAGCTTATAAATGTGGTTGAATAACTCACTAACCCACTTCACTTAACCGTTAATTAATTACTAACTTAAACCCCAAACCCCTAACTAAAATTTAAAACATAAAATATTCTCGGACCTACACCCCTCTACCCTCAGACCTTGACTGGAACTACTGAGCGTTCTGCACCTCTGTAGGTAAGGTCTGTCACATCAAACTTGAAGGCCTTTACAGGACTTTACCCACAACCCTAAACCACGGTGCGTGGGTCCACCTACAGCTAGTAGTTGCTACGTTTCGGTGCTGCAAATTTCACAGCTTTTGGGCTTTATTTAGGGTCCTTGCACGTGGTATTTGGGGTGTAATACCTTGATTCCCTAAGCCTAAAACTTTTATTCTATGTACATAGTCATTTTTTGTGATTTAAATCGACAAACGACAACCAAAACTTCTTACAAAAAGTTCTAGAACTCACTAGTTCAAGTTACTAATTTCCAAGTTATTAAAACCTAGCAAGTATAATTCATGAGTAAAGATAATTAATACAACCTAGGGTCTTTAATTCTATACATGGAACTATGCAAATTTTCAAAAAATTATGTTATGTAGAATCGTGGAACTGTAGCAGCTAAATTCACAATGAATCTCCAAGATTTGGAAAACCCTAGGTTTGAACAACTTATGAGAAGTTTAAGAAATGGTCCAATTATAGGGAGATAATGTGTTAAAGGAACCACTCGTTAAATCCTACTCACATGATGACAGTAACTATGGAGAAATCCTTTATATTTTGGGGCTGAACCTGAAGAAGACCTTTACTTGTTTTTGGGAATTTTATTGCCTCTTTTATCTTCTTTTTGTTATAAGTTAGATGATTTTAGGAGAATGAGGGCTCTGTCTAGTGTTTTACTAGATTAATCGGCTTAGATGAAGTAAAATGATAAATTTTTAGCATTAAATGGCATAGTTGACGTACTAAACACATAAGGAAAAATACAACTACGACCCTGACTTGAAAGTTGATGAAGTGTCTTCAAGACATGTTTCACAGGTCATCTAGAGCACCACGACCTCTGAAGTGGGTCGTGAAGATGCTCTGTCCAATAGGTCTTCACTAGTTTGCACATATTTTTACCTCTAGCTCTGAATTAGGAAAACTTAGTGTCGTTAGAAAGAGGATTCATATTTATTTAATTTGATAGGTAATGGACCACCTAATTTATTTTACGCTGAAAGATATGATAGTTTTAAGTTGACCCTATATGCTAAGTCTGACAAGTATCCTTCATGGAGTACTTCACGGTCTGTGTGGATCTTAAAAGACTGTTTAGACATATGTGGTTCTTAACTAGTGACTTTTGGGGTGCACCCTTAGTTAAAAGTGTATGACATGATTTCAAGATAGACTTCACGGGCCATTTATAGTTCCACGACCCACCAAGTGGGTCATTGAGATGCTCTTCCCAATAGGGCTTCACCAAAACCAACATATCTTTTTTTAACCGGGCTTGGAATTAGACAAACATGGTGGCGTTGGAAATAGGAATCGAAGATCTTTAATTGGATCGGTCTAAGACCATCAATTCAAAATTTTTTTGTAACATATATGATCTTTTAAAGTTCTCCCAACACTCAAGACCTGACTAGGGTGAAACCTCCTTGACTATATGACTTTTACGGACTGTAAATGGGCTTCCCAAGGAACCATGAGCCATCTACGGACCCGTAACATCCTTAATGGATCATGGTCTCCTCCATAGACCATCTACGATGCCGTGAACGATCCCTGATCCATTTGGATTCGTCACTTGCCCAAATTTCCCCTTATATCCTTTGTAGAACTCCTAGGTTTTGCAACATCTTCCCATTGGGATAATTATTCCTTCAATGAAGAGTAAACAAGATGAGTATGGAGGTAAAGAACAAACATCCCTACCACTGTTACTAGAAAATAATATGTAACTGAATTAAGTTTCATAAACTTGCATAGATGCTGAATGCAATGATAATTGAGGGAACGAGATGTTGTACTATTTTATACAAGAGTAAACGTACATACTGGAGAGGAACTATTACCTCAACATAAAACAGAGTTGGAAGCAAATAGGTGAGAATACTTGGACATCATGGACTTTTCTGCTTCCCAAGTAGCTCCTACTACGAATTGACTCCTGCACAAAACATTTACCAAAACATATTCCTTTTTTATCAAAAGACGAACCTCAATGTCAATAATCTCAGTTCGAACCTCTTTAAAAGTGTGACTATCCTTCATAATCACACTCTTTGATGGTACTACCATGTCAGATCGTCCATACACTTTTTCAAGAAAGAAATGTGCAATACTTGATGAACTGCCTCTAGTTGTGCTGGGATCGGCTCAAAAGTTTGGATTTTGGAGTTTGAATCCTTAACTCGAATAAGATGATAGATATACCCTTCAGAAGCCAGTTTTTGGTTATAATATCAGAGATAAATCGACCTACAAGTGCTGAGTTACTACCCTTTCACTTGAGTGTCACCCATAATAAATGATACCTTCTATATTTCATCAAGATACTCTTCTGGATCATACTCTTCCAACATAGACCCATGAAACTCTTAAGGATTCATACAAGTGAAGTCCTAGATTATTTTTCTGACACTATCAATTTGTAACGGGGCTAGGTCTACAACATGCTAATGGAATTGGGCAGTCATGGCTTGAGCAAGAACTTGGAAAGCATCCCTAAACTTAGCATACGTGACTTGCTCACTATGGGTCTCCTAGAGTTGCTAGATAATTTTTTGCATTATCTCTGTAAGGAGGCATTTTTTGAAATAGGAAGTGCAAGAGTTAGAATAAGATTAAATAGAGTTTACAATATACCACGAGTTGGAAAAGAGAAAAAGGAAGTTTTTCTTAGAACACCTTGTACCTCCCACACATAGCTCTGGAGTGATTCACACTCCTGAAAGAGACTCTACTTGGTGTTACTCTTAGACATCCTAAGATTCTTGAACCTGCTCTATGATACCAAGTTATTCACATTTTGACAATACTCCCTAGACGCAACACGGGACCTAAAATCACAAGAGTCCACAATCTATCCATAAGTCTGGTACATCACATGTGAACTCTATGATAAAGGGAAACATAACTATAACTAATTCAAAAATAAAGTACTTCAAATTAAAGTATATCTAAATATCAGTGGAAACAACCCTCAAACAGTTAACACTGACTCTATGGATGAAAGCCTTTACTACAAATGAGCTACGAGGACAAGTCCCTAGCTAAATCCAAAGAATACTAAAAGTGTAAAAGTAAGCTATCTAAAGCAAGCATAAGAAACAACCTTGAGCTATGAGGACTTACCATTGATGTTGCTGAGTATGGGATAGAAATTAAACTAAGTGTGTTTGGGATGTTTAGCACCTAAACTGATATCATATAACAACGTAGTGCAAAATATGCATATGTACTTTGAATTTACTGAACATGAAGGATATAGATACTAAGATGAAAATTATAAACTCAACTATATAGAGTGAACAATATAGAGTAAACATGGAAATAGGATGTACTGAAGCATAACTGAAAACTGAACTAGATGTAAAGACAAAAAATTAATCATAAATATAAAATGTTGAATTATACAATGAGGTAAATGTCGATAACATGATCAATGTAATAAGAGTACGAGTGTGGGATCTATATTAACCAGCATAAACAACGTGAGCTAAATACAGAGTCCAATGCATGCTTCCCATCTAGAGGATCCAATATACATCGCAACGGCTATACAGGCATGATTATGGCGACATCACTAAACTTGATGCCCAAGAGAAAGGATTTCTTAAGCTACATCGACTAGTTCTACGACTGTGAGGGTACACTGAACCCTAGCCCAATTCGAAACTAAATCTAGTCCCAACTGAATATGTATATAGCTAATGCTACTGAAATAATGATTAACTTAAAATATTGACACACTATCTAAAAATGAAACATAAATATAGTGAATATATGACATTTGAGTTTTAAAAAGCACATTTTCTAATAATGATAATTAATACAAGCTAGTATTTCAAATTCTATACATAGAACTATGAAACTTTTCGAAAAAACATGTTAAGTAGAATCGTGGAAGTATGACAATTAAATTCACAATTAATCATTAAGATTTTGGAAACCCTAGGCCTTAACCAATTCTAAGAACTTGATGAACTGACTGAAATTCAGGGATCTAATGTGTGAAAGGAACACACTAGTGAAATCTCACATACTTGGTTAAGAAAACGAAATCTTTTGGCTTTCGAAGATGATCTTGAAGAAGACCTCTACTTGTTCTTGGGAAAGCTATCACCTTTTCTATCTTCTTTTTGTTTTAAGTTAGATGACTTAGGAGAATGGGGTTTTGGATAGTGTCTTACTAGATTAATATTCTTAGAGCCTGTTTGGCTCAGCTTAAAAGCTGGTCAAACTAACTTAAAAGCTGGTATTTGACTTATTTAGCTTTTTGGCAATACTCAAAATAACTTATTTTAAGTTAAAAAAAAACTTATTTTAAGCCAAAAGTTAAAAGCTGGGGTAGGGGTGCTTTTTTTTTTTCCAGCTTATAAGCTGTTTTAAGTTGACCACATTTTTAACTTTTTGCCCTAAATATTTTTATACTAACTCCAAATTACCCACATAACCCTAACATCTCTTTCTTCTATTTTTCCCTTTTCACGTGTTGATGATAGACAATTACTATTACTAATGAATGAAAATAAAATAAATCTTAAATCTTTCAAGCGATCTATTCAAATTATATATTATTAAAATGTAAAATAAGTTGCATATATAACTTAAATTAAAATTTATATTCCTCTTATAAATAATTTGTGATAATAAAGAAATATGTGAATGATAGACAATTATTATTACCTATGGATGAAACTAAAATAAAATCTTAAATCGTTCTTTAATCTATTCAAATTATATATCTTTAAAATCTATAATAAGTTTATATTCCTCTTATAAATAATTTGTGATGAGAAAGAAATATGTGAATGATAGCAATATATGATTATTTATGACTGTAAAATATAAATTAATTAACTTTTATTATGTTACAGCTTTTAAGGGTATTTCAGAATTTTTGATTTAAAAAGCTGTTTATCAGCACTTATTTGCCAAACACATCAACAACTTTTTTTTAACTTCAGCACTTTTTATCCAAACGCATAACTGCTTATTTTAAAAATAAATTTCAGCACTTTAAAAAGTACTTTTTTAAAGCTGCTTTTAATAAGTCCATCGAAACGGGCCCTTAGACTAAGCTAAATAACACAGTTTAAGCATTAAAAAATGTACTTTATGTTTCAAATGCATTGGGAAAAAAACCAATATGACCCTGACTTAAAAGTAGACGGAGTTATTCCAAGAAAGGCTTCCCGGGTGGTCTAAAGCACCACTGCCCATCAAATGGGTCGTTAAGATGATCTTCTCAATAAGGCTTTACTACTTTGACGATAAATACTTAGTTTGAGCTTGGAATCAGGCAAACTCCGTGTGGAGCTTCACAGATGACCATTTTGACAATTGTGGTCCTTCACTATTAACTTTAGGGTGAAACCTAATTTAAAAGTTGACTAAGTAACTTTAAGAGAGGCTTCACATGCCGTTTATAGCACCACGACCCTAAAGTTAGTCATGAAGATGTTGTTCCCAACAAGGCTTCACTAAAAAAGCATAAATTTTTACACCGAGCTCGGAATTCAGCAAACTGTGTGGCATTGGGAAGAGGACTCAAAGACCTTTCATTTTCTTTGTCTTGGACCAAAAAATTGAATTTGTGATAAATCATGTGATATTTTGAAGTTTCCCCACCACTAAAGACCTTACTTGGGTGCAACCTTCTTGACTGGCTAACTTCAACAGACACCTGGATGGGTCATCCAAGTAAGTTTGGCCAACTATGGTTTCATTTAGGTTAACCCTCCCACAAATTACTGAATGGTCACCCAATAAATCCTAAACGGATCGTGGTCCCCTGCACGGACTGTTAAGGATGCCATGAAGAGTCCATGGTCCATTTTTGATTTGTGGACTTCCCCAGATTTCCCCTTTTAGCCCTTTCTGGAAGTCTTAGTTGTTAAATAATCACATTGGAATAATATATTTGGTATCATAGTACCTCACTCCTCTCACATTGATTTACTACTCAAATGCTGATTTTGCAAGTGACAAAAATGATGAAAGAAACAGCAGTGGCATTTGCCAAACATCTTTTTCTTTATCTACCACAGAATTGGACTATCTAGTTGTGGGAAGTTGTGGTACTCAACTTTCATGTATGATTTATAAATTACTTGATTATAATCTTTGGTATGAGTGTCCCTATTTTTTGTGATAATACAAGCACAATTAATTTATATAAATATAATATGCATCTTTCTAGGACTAAGAATATGACATTAAGAATCATTTTATTTGTGATCATGTTGAAAATGGTGATTTTTCTTTAGAATTTGTTTATTTCAAAAATTAATTGGATGATGTTTTTACAAAACCCCTACCTGAGGAAATATTTTGTTTTCCTTGTAATTGTTTCAGTATCTATTGTTTTCATTAATGTGATTTACCTACCTTTTTTTAATGTGTTTTTCCCTTTTTGTGTTGTTATTAATTCTCATCCCTTATCTTTTTGCTTCTGTAATAATTACTCTGCTTCGTCCGTCCCTCTTCTGCAGCAAACCCATTCTTTTTCATCTTGTTACTCTTTCGTACCCCAATTTTTTTCTTCTTAACCCTTCTCCTTCCCCCTTGTATCTATTTACCTTATTTGTTTCCACTTTTTTCCTCATCCAAATCATAAAATGGTCTCTCTCTATAGCTTCTTTATACACTCAAACTTTCTTTTCAAATAAGAAGTAAAGTGGTCGTATCAAGTAAAGAACCCTACTAATGAGGTTGGGATCGATCCCACGAGGAAAATAGTTCAAACTTAACATTATTCTATTATACTATTATTTAGTCAACTATTTCCCAAGAAAAGAAAGAAAAAAAGGGGTTTTTATTTCTAAATTAATGAAAATAATTAACTAAATTAAAGTAAACAACTAACAGATTCAAATCTCGGAGCTTAATCAATTAATAAAAGTAATTAGGGCTTAAGTGTTCCCCACAGGTTCTTAACTTGATACTTCTAACTATAAGAATTCTTTCCTTGTATCTTGCATGTAAAGTAATAAGTTATGTATCTCTAAATTCTTAGTCCGGCATCTAGAAAATTGCACTCCAAACCTTGGTCCGGCTACATGTGTTGCTATACTAACCCTTACCTTTACCTCATATTAAGCATTGTATTCGATATTTGACTAAGTTATTAACTCGTACAACCCGACACTAGCCTATTAGATAGTGTACACTAAATGTATGTTGATAATTCTTTTCCTATTATCTACCCCCTTAGTCCGGCAAGTAGCATTAATGAGAGTTTTAACATTGGCCATCCGCTAAAAAAACTTCTAAACGAAAGAATTATCAATACGTGCAAGACAATATTCTAGAATTGCTATTTTAGTTAAATTTTACCTCATTATTCATTCATGGTTCCCACAACCCTAATTATGGAGTTTAGTTACCCATGCTCATTATAACACTATTTATATATTTAATATAAGAATTCATGCACATACTTTAATGAGAAAGAATAAAATCTATAAATTCACTTGATTAATCTTCTAAAACAACAACAATCAATTCCAGAAAAAGTGAATCAATTAGTGGAATTAATTCTTCAATACTTGAACAATAGAACTAAAAGTTATCGAAAAGTCTAACCCCAAAAATGAGATTTTTTGAACTATTTCTAATAAGAAAAAAAACCTAATAAGATAAGGATTCTTGTTACTGAAAATCTGTCCAAACGCGTCTGAGTTGACGGACCTCGTGACGGACCGTAGTGGTCATAACGGGTCGTCATGGCCTCCATCGTTCCATACTTCAAAAATTCTTCTGCTTTCTTCTTTACCCTCAACGAACAGGTATAACGGACCGTTCCAAGCACAATGGTCCATCAAGGGTCTCTGTTCCATAATACTTTAACTTGTTAGAATTTGCATACTGGGACTACTCTCTGATCATTACGACGAACCAGCAGGACGGACTGTCCTGGCTATGATGTTCTGTCATGGACTTCCATAATCCTACCCTAGGTCAGACTTCGCCATCTTCCTTCAGTATGTTCTCTTCTCACTACGATGCCACCTATAGACAGTCACATACTCGACGGACCATTATAAGCTCCGTAAGTAGTCTCTTCTGCATTTCTCGCTCAAAAACTTCTTCATTCATCTTTGGACAAATTTCCTGCAAATAAGGAGAAACTTACATTAAAATCAATACAAAAAGGCTTTTCGAAACAAACTAAACTTAAGGAAAAAGCATAAAAAATACCGTGAAACCACAGTACATTAACACCCTCAACTTAAATTTTTTGTTTGTCCTCAAGCAACGCATTATGACTCTCTACAAAATCTTTGTACAAGAGTATCCATATCTTAGCCTTCGTAATTGTTTGGCTATCAATCATGACCATTCTCATTATGTTTATGCATGTTATAAATATTAGACTTGAATTATGTGGAACTAGAGCATGACATAGACTCACCACGCATTGACACCTATCCTATTCAATTTCTCACCGAGGTGCTAATATTTTTGATATTGAAAATAAGGTCCTCACTTAAAAACAACATCCTCATTCTTGACACAATGATTTCAGTTTGAGTATAAGGATTACTTTTCAATACTCACTCTCAGAACAAATTCACAACTCATTCATACATATTGCCATAAGCTTTCCCTTATTTTGACTGCTTTAAGTTCGCTATACAACTCTTAGGATTAGAATAGGAATTTCATAGCTTGTAACATAGGCTCAGGGTCATGTAGGGTGTATTTAGGTATACTTTAGTAACTTGTTTCCCTGCTTGACATATCGGTAAAATGTACCACCTTTTTATTCTTTTATTTCGCCTAATTTCTCAATTTTCTTTTTATCTTGTTGTTTTCCCTTTCTTATCCTTATATGTAAGTGACTTTTTTTAATCACTTCAGTTTTGTTCTTTCTTTCTCTTCATTCTTTCAACCCAACTTTCCGGAGTATTCCTTATAACAGCCACCCTCAACTCATGAGTTTGCCATAAGTCAAGGTTCACAATACCCACGGTTGCGTCAGGTCCAGGACAAGGTTGTTTTCTGCATTAGCCACCCTCAACTTATACTTTTGGCATAAACTGGGATGCACATGTCAAAGGAGGGACCAGGGACAACACATTGTTCCTAGAGAAAATAAGTTGAGGTGAAAAAGAAAGATCTATTTTTAGGCTCAAATCATTTGGATCAATACAGGATTAACTTCATTTTTTTGGCTCAAGATAGACTATTTCAAACAAAGGCCTCTGATCCAATCCTAATTGATCATTTGGCTTACTTTTAGCAAGACTAACCAGGCAAATTCTAGCTTAGTCTCAATGGTGGAACCTTCGAATTTTCCTCACACTCACTTGACATTCATAACATTCCCAGATTATTAGACACCTATTTCGAGTCTTAGATTCAAGGTCATGCAGTAATGTATCTCTATGTCATGTTTAGAGCCACACAATTATCAATTACTATGCCTAGACATGCATCATTTTCATATCGGGATATACTATTTGTTTTAGCCATCATGCTTCAGAGTTATACTATGTACACACGATATAACATGCCGGTTCAAAAATAAAAGTAATCAGTCTTTTGGGGGAAAAGGAACACAGGCAAGAAAACCCTAAAAGAGGATCGTGAATTGGGCTACTCAGACTTTACCCTAGCACTCACTTTCCATTTACCCAACCCCTAACAAAAGCATATGCAATTTTCACCAATGCATTAAAAAAACTAAAATACGAGAGTTGTAGGTGAAGCAAACCTGAGGTGCAAAACGCCGGCGATCAAAAAGTAGGTGGGTCCGATTCCCTGAAACCCACTACCTCTCTAGTCTGGACACCCTTAGTAGTTTCCTCAAAAGCAACAGCACTATCAGTCGTGCCTTCCGCTGTCTCCACATCTCTAGAGCTAGATGCCCCAGCAGCTGAATCTACATCCCTAATCTTACGTGCCTCCTTATCAACAATTGAGTCTCTCCTCGCAGCCTCCATCTCACGGCGCGCCTTCTTTGCATGCTCTCGAGGGGGAGGTGGTGGAATCTCAATAGTGGCGAATAAAGCATCCAACAATGTGTCCTCATCATGCTCTGCAGAAGGGGCATAAGACTCAGGAACCTCAGCCTCTAGGAACATATCAAGATATGCTCGCAAACTCTCAACCGCAGCCTGAAGGGTCAACACATCCACCAGAGGGGCTTGCTGGGATAGCTCCCGCAACTCAGAATTGTCTAAGCACTGAGGCACCTTCACGATCTTCCTATGCATGTGTTGTGCCATTTTACGCTCCAAGCGTTCCTCCGCCTCAGCAACAGACCTCTGCATCCAAGGATGGATGGGATGCAGAAGTGTGGCC
This sequence comes from Solanum lycopersicum, assembly GCF_036512215.1. Taxonomy (NCBI): domain Eukaryota; kingdom Viridiplantae; phylum Streptophyta; class Magnoliopsida; order Solanales; family Solanaceae; genus Solanum; species Solanum lycopersicum. The sequence continues at coordinate 39,363,554 of NC_090809.1, read as the reverse complement.
ATCTGAGCTCTAGTTTCTGCACCCTAGCAAATGGAACAAGATCGGGGGAAGGGGATGAGAGAGAGGAGCTTGGGGCAGTGCTACTACCCGGGATAGAATTGACCGGGGTAGTGTAAGTAGGTGTTCAAGTAGCCTGTGTAGCCGTTCGAGCATGCGCTACAATATCAGCAAAAATTTCACTAAGTGGAGGCACCTCTGAACGGGACCCTCTACGTGGAGCCAACTCATTGTCCTCATCTGTGATGAGGCTAATATAAACATTTCCCTGTGGATTCTTGAGCTGATCAATGTGCCAGATGGGCACACCTGCGGACCTGCATAATGAAAATACCATGAACGGAAAAGGGTAAGTAGTGTTGACCTTGAAAGCCCTCTCGTGCATGACCGCCTGAAGAAAACACACGAAGTAAACCTCAAACCTAGTCGTTATCGCTGCCATCAAAACTTCGCGATCCCATGTAACTATATTATCTGCAGCCGTGGGGGAGAGGCAGTGGCAGACAATCAACCATAGAAACTTAGTCGTGAAGGTCAAGTTAGCCTTCGTGATGGCTCTCTTCGGCTTCGTTAACCATTCGGCAGCCTCTCTATCAATACATAAGTGATGGGCCATCTACCTTTTGGTGGTCCCTCTCAGCGATAGCTCACGCAAGAATCAGCCCACTATAATAATTTTCCACCGGTAGTCGAAATTGGCGGTGAGAGAGGCACTGGTGGTATAAACATCCTCACTGTACATATACCGGCAAATGGATGGCAAGGCGCTGTCAACCTGTATGCCGCGTACTATGACGTTCTCAAGAGGGGCCTGTTTGGCGAGAGCAGCCCGCCTATCGATCAATGAATAAAGAGTAGCCACATAAGAGGCGTAAAACTCTCAGACCAACTCCTCACTTTAGCGGCCAAAAAATTGAGTCGTCCACTCTAGCCGGTGTCTGGTGAAGAGAGTGTGGATATCTTGCATGGTGTGGAGACTTCTCGTAAGGACCTGCCTCTCCATTGTAATGGTCCGTGTCATGTCACCTTTATCATTTAGAAGCTTAGCGTCTGAATACACTTGGTATTGCCCGTCGACACACCACCGGATGGGCTAATCGGCAATTGGGATGGGAACTCTAGTCGGTGAGCCTGGAGTGGAATCAGGACTGTCAGCCTCATTAGGTGAGACAGAATGTGCAGCCGTGGTGGGTGAAGAGACTACTACGTACCCGGAGGCTTCTTCTGACCACGAAACTCCTAAGGAACCAGACGCTCCTTCTTCTTGTGTACCTGACCCAAAAGGTGTGTCGGTCAGTGTGCTCTCCTCATTAAACATGGAGGAAGTGACTATGCTGGAAGCCAACTTTTTTGGGCGTAGCTCTGGTTGCACATGCAGCTCGTGCTGGAGTGGTAGTGCCTGGGGGCACGTACTTGAGATCATACTCATCGTCAAAGCCTATAACCAGTCGGGCAGATGGGGCGACAAACTTTGAACGCCCACGTGCATAAACTCGATCTTGTTTCGGTACCATTAGAGATAGTAACTGTAAAGACTCATTATTCATACTAGAAGGAGAAAACAAGACAAAATACATATAAGAGCAAAGTTGTAATAACATCTCTGAAGTAGCAGTGAAACACGACGGACCAGGTGACGGCCCGTCATGAGTATGACGGACCGTCATGAGTATATGACGGACCGTCATGGGGTCCGTCTTGTCTTACTTCAGAAATGTTTATTTGGAGACCCTCAGAAGGAAAGTCTCTGATAGTTATGACGGATAAGAAAGACGGATCGTCGTCAATGTCCATCGTAGGGCACTTAGAAAAAGTATGGAGATCATTAGGAATAGGGACTCTGACAACCATAACGGTTGTGTAGGACGCACCTTCGAGGGTAGGATTGTCCATCATAGATGTTCGTTAGTAGCCACTTAAAAAAATGGAGAACCTTAGGACAAGGGTCTCTGACATACATAACGGTCTCTAACATACATAACGGTTGTGCAGGATAGAAAGTCGTTGTAACGATGGTCCATCGCATATGTCCGTTGGTGGACACTTAGAGAAAACAAATTGTGGGATGTTGGGACAGACCCTGTGACGGTCCGTCGTGGGTGCGATGGTCTATTGTCGGGGTCTTGTTTTGTCATTCAGTGACAGAACTGAGGATGCCACAATCATCCCCTGTGACTCAAACGGAATACATGATATTAACCTACATGTTTCTAGCCCAAATACCTAAAAAACTAGCAATATTAAAACACCAATTTCTTGAGTTTTAACAAGGCAATTCGAAGGACTCTCAACCTAGGTCAGACAAAATTGGATGAAAAATCAAAGGCCCACCAAAAAGAACTAGGCCAATAGTAATTAGAAAACAAAAATGCAGTGTAAATGGGTAGAGATCAGAGACATACCTGAGAAGAGGAGAAAAACAAGCAAGTGAGACACTCAGCTATCAAGAGCTGAAACACAGCAGTAGACTCTGACTAGTAAAAATGAGATCTTGGGATTTGGGGATTTGGGGAAGTGATGTGGATCAGTTGATAGAGAAGAGGATGAGAAAGGCAGGAAGCTGGAAAGGGAGAAAATGGGAGATATAGGGAAATAAATAGTTAAATGAAGGGGTGGGAAGTTTAAAAGGTTGAAGACTTTTAAAATTCCCCAGCTGGGTCGAGTCGGGTTGCTGGTTAATGACGCAACCAGTCCCCGACGACGGTCCATTGCAGATGCGAAGATCCGTCATGGGTTCCGTATCGGATGCCCTAATTTTGAAAATAAATGAAAAACTTACCTAGCACAACGGATCCATGCGACATTCCATCGCAAGCGTGATAGTTCGTCGATGTATCCGTTAGTGAGTGTTGCGGTGTGATATTCTGCAGAATTTCCTGGTGATGTGCTATCTTCAAATTTAAAACCCATTAGCAAAAAATACTACCATTATTAGAAAGAAAACTATAGTTGGGTTAGAGGATACGTATTGGGTTGCCTCCCAACCATCGCCTGATTTAACATCGCGGCACGACTGAACACATAATTACTCAGACATCATCAAGATGGTATACCTCGATCACTTCATTCGATGACTAAGCATGCCCGAAATATATTTTTTTTCGTTGTCCATTCACCTTAAACTGCACACCCTCCTTGGTTTCCAACTCAACTGCTCCATGAGGGAATAGTTGGGAAATCAAGTAAGGGCCATTCCATTTGGACTTGAGCCTGCCCGGTAACAAGCGCAACCTAAAATAGTATAAAATCACTAAATCCCCAACCATAAACTCTTGTTTTTCAATTTTTAGGTCATGGTACTTTTTCATCTTTTCTTTGTAGAGGGCTGAGCTTTCATAAGCTTTTAGGCGAAATTCATCGAGTTCATTCAACCCAGTAAACCGTTGTTCTGCAGCTTCATTCCATTCCATTTTCAACTTCTTCATAGCCCACATGTCTTTTATTCTCTAATTCAACCGGAAGATGAAAAGATTTTCCATATACAAGTTGGTATGGGGACATACCTATGGGAGTGTTATATGCTGTCCAGTAGGCCCAAAGAGCATCGTCAATACTCCTTGACAAATCCGTTCTACTAGTGTTCACTGTTTTTGACTATATCTGTTTGATCTCTCTATTTGACACTTCAACTTGCCCACTAGTTTGAGGATGGTAGGGAGTGGCCACATTATGGCGAACCCCATATTTCTTCAATAATCCCTTGAACAATTGTTGCAGAAGTGGGATCCACCATCACAACTAATTGCCCTTGTGGTACCAACTTGAGAAAATATATTCTTTTTCAAGAACGCAGTGACTCTCTTCCCTTCATTGTTTGCGAGGGCGATAGCTTCCAACCATTTAGATACATAATCAACCGCTACTAAAATATACTTCATTCCATGAGAACTCTAAAAGGACCCATAAAGTCAATACCCCAAACATAAAATAACTCAATCACAAGAATGGGGTTTAGAGGGATCTCTTGCTTTCTTGAAATGCCGCCATCTCTTTGGCATCTATCACATGCTTCGGCAAACTCATGAGCATCTTGATTAATAGTTTGCCAATAGTAACAACATTCTTATATCGTATGAGCGGTTCAAATACCATTATGATGTCCACCAACGTGTGAGGAATGGCATGCTTCTAAAACACTCAACATCTCAACTTCTGCCACACAAAGCCGAATAAGACCATCGGCACAGCTCATATATAAGTATGGTTCATCCCAAAAGACCTTCTTCACATCGTACATGTACTTTTTTCTTTGATGAAAGGACAAGTACGATGGAACAATATCGCTAGCCACATAGTTTTCAAAATCTACGAACCATGGAATCAAGTCTTGTGAGGCAGCCAATACATGCTCATCGGGGAAATTATAATCAATATCACTCTTATCCCCTAACTCTCTCATAGGTTCATCTTCTAGATGGCACAAGTTATCGGAAACTTGATTTTCGGTCCCTTTTCTATCCCTCACCTCAAAGTCAAATTTTTGTAGCAGTAATACCCAACAAATCAACCTCGGTTTTGCATCCTCCTTTACTATAAATATCTCCATGTTGAATGGTCAGTATGCACAATAACTCTAGTCCTAGAAAATAGGAGCAATATTTTTCAAAAGCAAAGACTACTGCAAGGAGTTCTTGCTCAGTCATTGTGAAGTTCATATGGGCTTCATTTAGGTCTTTACTAGCATAGTAAATGGGGTGAAGGATTTTGTTCATTCTTTTTTCCAATACAACACCAAAAGCAACACCACTAGCATCGCACATCACCTCAAATGGAATGTTCCAATCCGGAGAAATAATGATAGGTGCAGACACCTATTTTTCTTTTAGCTCGCTGAATGCTTTAAGACAGGATTCATCAAAATAAAATTTACAATCTTTCTCCTACAGTTTGCACAATGGATGCGCAATATTTGAAAAATATTTCATGAATCTCTGTGAAAATCTGTATGCCCAAGGATGTTTCTCACACCTTTTACTGATATAGGTGGGGGAAGTCTCTCTATTACCTCAACTTTAGCTCGATCAACCTTTATGCCCTTTTTTGAAAAAATAACTTGTTTCACCATGAAGTGGAATTTTTCCCAATGAAGTACTAAAGTGCAGTCTTCACATCTTTTAAGGACATCAGATAAATGGCTCAAACACCGGTCGAATGATTCACAACCACAGAAAAATCATCGATAAAAGCTTCAATAGTATATTCCACCATGTCGAAGAATATCGACATCGTAAGTCTCTGAAATGTGGTGGATGCATTGCACAACCCAAACGACATTCTCTTCAACGCAAAGGTCCCATATGGAAAAGTAAAAGGTGGTTTTTTCTTGATCTTCTGGTGAAATAGAAATATGATTATACCACGAATATCCATCAAGAAAATAGTACAACCCTTTTCCGACAAGTCTATCCAACATCTGATCCATGAAGGGCATAGGAAAATGGTCTATTTTGGTCCATGCGTTTAATTGATGGTAATACATACACACCCTCCATCCAGTAACTGGTCTCATTAGAACAAGTTCATTTTTCTCATTGGGGACCACAGTCATTCCCCCTTTCTTAGGTACACACTGAATAGGGCACACCCAACTACTATCAGCGATCGGATATATTACTCTGGCATCCGACTAATTAATGATTTCTTTCTTCACGACCTCTTGCATAGGTAGATTTAGGCGTCTCTGGTGATCAGTACTTTGCTTATAATTGGGCATGAGTTGGATTTTATAAGAACAAATACCTGAAGGGATCCTAATACTGTTCGCAATAGTCCACCCGATAGCTCTTTTGAACCTTTTTATCACTTTCACCAAACTCTCAACTTGTGGGTCATTCAGGTCTGGTGCAATGATTACCGGCAAAGTGTAACCATTTCCTACGAATTTATATCTGAGACGAGGTGGGATTGATTTTAGTTCTAACTTTGGAGCCTCCTCTGTAGATGGTTTCGCGGGTGGAGACTCGCGATTCTTCATGTCTAACTCATATTTCTTTGGTTTAAATCAAACATCACCACGATCAAGAGCCGCGACTAATGACCCATACTCTTCAATGCAATCGTTTTGAAAATTCATTATTACGGCCGCTAATGCTTCTACACCTATACGTTCTTCTATTTGTGTCTCGGATGACTTACCAACTTTGTAGGATATAGCATATACCGATTGAAGCTCAACACTCTACCTCAATGTCCTACAAATGTTGAAGGTCACTTCTTCATTGTTCAACCAAAATTTCATCTGCCCCTTTTCCATATCAACTAAGGCTCTACCCGTAGCAAGGAATGGCCTCCCAAGAATAATAGGCACTTCAAAATCTACTTCACAATCAAGCATAACAAAATCTGAAGGAAATTCAAACGAATCCACTTTTACTAGCACATCGTAGAGTATCCCTATAGGCATTTTTGTTGTTCGATCGGCCATTAGTAGCCGCATCGCAGTGGGCTTTGGATCACCCAAACCCAACTTCTTTTAAATCGAGAGGACAATGAGATTTATGCTTTCCCCCAAATGACATAATGGTTTCGCAAATTGTAATAACCAGATTGTACAAGGAATAGTGAATGCACTCGGATCTTCTTTCTTTTTCACTAGAGATCTTGTAGCAATATCACTACAATGCTGCATTCTATCATCATCCACAAAAGTGAACGATCTTTTTTTTTGTAACCAGATCTTTCATAAACTTGGCATAACCCGACATTTATTCTGGAGCTTCTACCAAACGGACATTGGTAGAAAGCTGCTTCTACATTGTTATAAAACGCAAAAATTTACCATCCCCGATCTTTTTCGCTAATCTTTGAGGAAAGGGTGGTGGTGGTCTAGGCATGGGAGTTACCTTTTTAGGCACTTCAACATCTTTTCCAGTGTTATGTTCTACTTTAACACTAACCTCTACAAGTTTATCATTATCTTTTATCACCTTTTCCTCAATAGATGGCATTGGTGGGTCAATAGATTGCTTACCACCCGGAGTAGTTATTGCCATACAGCGTCCATCATTTTTCGGATTTTGGACAGTGTTGCTAGGAAGAGTGCCAGATTACTGTGTGTTCACAGTCGCAGATAATTGGGCCATTTGCAACTCAAGCTGCTTAATTGATATTGCATGTGTATTGAATTTTTGCCCAATACCCGCTAAATCACTCCTTAATTCTTTAGTTTGCTCATGACTAGCATCGAACCTCCTCATCATTTTGTGCAACATATCCTCAACTCGTTCCATACTACCTCTACCATCCCTAGGAGCAACTTCACGATTTTTAGAAGGAACATAGGGCCCATTCCTATCATTTCTATTACCATAGGTACCCATGTTAAAGTAGTTGTCGCGGTTGTAATTTCCATCTCAGACATAATTACCCTTACAGTTATAGTTACCATAGTTTCGACCTTGGTTTCTTTGAACTTTGCGCCAATTCTCCTGATTTGAGCCTTGGGCATTCAGTCGGAAACCCCCGTCTGATCATTTACCGCATAGGAATCTTCCTCATAATAATATTCATCATTTGGTGGTGGTGGTTTAGACAAGTAGTTCACTGCATTTATCTTTTCTGCACCCCTAGTGACATGTTTTAATACCAACCCAAGGTAAGTTCTCATTTTATCAATCTCTTCGTGAGTCTCATCTGTGGCTGGGTTGTGTGTGGATTGCACTGCAAAGGTATTTCTTCAAGTATCTCACTTCTTAGTACTCAAAGCTTTATTATTCTTGGAGATTTTCTCTAACTTCTCGGCAATCTCTTCATAAGGACACTCCCCATAAAAACCACCCGCTATAGAATCTAATATCACTTTATTATTATCATCCTATCCCCGATAGAAGTATCCTTCAGTGACTCATCATCTATTCGTGATTGGGGAAACTTCTCAAAAATAAAGTGAATCTATCCCAAGAACTGCTAACTGACTCTCCTGGTAGTGCCACAAAGTTGTTCACTTTGTTCTTGGGATTATGTTGCTTTGAGACCGGGTAGTAACGTGCTAAGAAAACATACCTTAGTTGGTTACAAGTGAAAATTGAGTCATAAGGGACCTCAGTGAATCAAATAGAAGCCTCTCCCTTCAGTAACACACGAAATAATCTTAGCTCTGTTACATCCAAATTAAAATCAGGCCTCCATACACAGCTTTTACACCCTGCCCTTACCTTAGCTATATGCGCATGTGGGACCTCAGAAGGTAGCCGTGAAAACAAAACTCTAAAAGTAAGCATTTGCATCAGACTACTAGTTACCACAAACGTGTGGCCTTGTGGTAGAGGGGGCAAGACAACTGACCATCAGATTCTGCAATATAATCATAACCTCTGTAGTATTGTTGAGGACTTGGAGTAGGATTTTTTCCCCTTTGTTGATTTTCACCAGGATCATTGGGTAATAACTAAGCATGAGCATCAATTGGAGGTGGGATGTTCTGGTTTGAATCATCATTTATAATACCCAAGTTTCGATTCACAGTGTGTAGTGTACTCTCTAATTCATGGTCGTAGGGAAACAAGGATTCTCTTCCTCTCCGTGTATTTAACATACAAGGAAGTTAGTTCTGCAAGAATAAAAAAACAATAGAAAAGTAAAATTCAGAAAATATTGACTAAAGTTTAGTAATAAGTTTAAGTTATCTAAAAGCTACTTTCCCCGGCAGCGGCGCCAAAATTTTATACGCTCAAAATTACTTCTCAAATAAGAAGTAAAGTGGCCGTATCAAGTAAAGAACCCTACTAATGCGGTTGATATCGATCCCACGAGGAAAATAGTTTAGACTTAACTTTATTTTATTATTATTATCATTATTATTATTTAGTCAATTATTTCCCTATAAAACAAAAGACAAAAAAGGGGTTTTTATTTCTAAATTAATGAAAGTAATTAACTAAGTTAATGTAAAAAACTAACAGATTCAAATCTCAGAGCTTAATCAATTTATAAAAGTAACTAGGGCTTAAGTGTTCCCCACATGTTCCTATCTAGATACTTCTAACTATAACAATTCTTTCCTAGGATCTTGCATGTAAAATGATAAGTTATGTATCTTTAATTCCTTGGTCCGGCATGTAGAAAATTTCACTCCGAATCTTGGTCCGGCTAGGTGTGTAGCTATACTAACCCTTACTTTACCTCATATTAAGCATTGTATTTGATATTTGACTAAGTTATTACCAAGTACAACCCGAAACTAGCCTATTAGATAGTGTACACTAAATCTATGTTGATAATTCTTTTCCTATTATCTACCTCCTTGGTCTGGAAAGTAGCATTAGGGCGAGTTCTAACGTTGGCCATCCGTTAAAAAGACTTCTAAATGAAAGATTTATCAATACATGCAAGACACTATTCTAGAATTGCTATTTTAATTAGATTTTACCTCACTATTCACCCATGGTTTCCAAAACCCTAGTTGTGGAGTTTAGTTACCCATGGTCATAATCACACTATTAATATATTTAATATAAGAATTCATGCACTAACTTTAATGAGAAAGAATAAAATCCATGAATTCACTTGATTAATCAACAAAAATAGCAACAATCAATTCCAGAAAAAGTGTATCAATTACTGAAATTAATTCTTCAATAGACGAACAAGAGAACTAAAAGTTATCGGAAAGTGTAACACCAAAAACGAGGTTTTTCGAACTATTTATAATAAAAACAAAAACCTAATAAAAGAAGGATTATAATTACTGAAAATCTGTCCAAATTTGCTTGAATCGACAGACCTCGTGACGAATCGTAGTGTTCACGATGGGCCGTCATGGCCTCCGTCGTCCCATACTTCAAAAATTCTTCTACTGCTTTCTTCATTTCCCTGAACAAACAGGCATGAAAAACCGTTCCAAGCACCAGGGTCCATCGGAGTCTCCGTTCCATAATATTTTAACTTCTTGGAATTTGAGTAGTGGGACTACGCTCTGATTATTACGATGAACCAGCAGGATGGACCGTGCTGGCTCTGACAGTACATCATAGACTTCCGTAATCCCACACTAGGTCAAACTTCCCCATCTTCCTTCAGCAGCTTCTCTCCTCACTACGATGCCACCTACGGACCGTCATAGATTCGACGAACAGTCATAAGCTCCGTAAGTGGTCTCTTCTGCAATTTCTGCTCAAAAACTTCCGTGTTCATGTTTGGACAGATTTCTTGAAAATAAGGAGATACTTACATAAAAATCAACACAAAAAGGCTTTTCGACACACACTAAACTTATGTAACAAAAATTAAAAATACCATGATACCATGGTTCATCACGTCTCTAAAAATCTCCGATCATAACTCTTCGGGCTTCCTCAAAGTAAACATCTTGTCTTCCTCTTATTCTTAAAAAGACTCTTTCGTCTCTCTTTCTCCTTCATTCATAAATAAGGCCTCCTCTGTTAAAAAAAACGGATTAGAAGAAACCTTCTGTAATGCTTCTGTATCTCTCTCAAGCGTAGACATGCAATGTTTTGGGGAATTTAACAAAAAACAAGTTGGAAAACTTCAAGTCCCCACCCATTATTCTTGGTAGAGTAATCAATCTAAGGAAGTTATGGGATTACCACCATTTGGTTGGATTTTTTCTCGAGGCTCTCTCGATTGTTTTGTATATGTCGTTTTCATTTCTTCAAAGAGGTAGTTCATTTGTTTTATTTAAATATTTCTACATCTAAAGAAATTGGTGAGTCAGAAAGTTTTGTTATGAGTAGTTGTATTATTGTTAAGGATCTCTTGTTCGATTATGTTTGTGGTACCAAGTTCTCTTGTGTAATTCCTTGCGTGAATGTTGTCAGGCTTGATGACTTTATGGTATCCCTAGAAGGTTCTAAAATAGTCGTGGATAAACCCGAGATTGACCTATCTTGCTTTGTTCTCTTGTCCCTATGCTTCAAACATCGCATTCTGGCGCAGATAATTGCCACCAATCTTCTTCTACGAAAGGTTCTCTAATAGCATCTCTACAAGGGATGTGTTCATGCTATATTGTCTTCTTAAAAAATATTGCATCAACTGGGCGACCTGGTCCAAAGAATACTGTCTAGAAAGCGTTGAGGACTATAATACTTCTGTGAGTCTTCGATATGAAATGCTCATCTTTTGAATTTCTGTTGATCGACTAGTTGACCTCTCCATGTTCACACTTTATGAGATCAATGACACTGATGATTCTCAGCATTTCTCAAGTATGGAATATTTGCAAGTGTGTACCAAATGACTTAAGTGGATTATGTCAACGCCAAGGTTGAGACAGTCAATCCTACTAAAATATTTCAAGAGTCAATTTCTCTCTTGCTACAAGAAATTGATGAACTCAAAACTCGCATTATCATTGTGGAATGGGGATTTGAGACTTCCATGATGTGGTTGAAATGGACTTTCACATTAAGAAGGACACTAGTACGGATGTTGGAAGGTTGCTTATTGCAATAACTGGTATATAAAATGGAAGGCATCTCCACGATTAACTGGTTAATCAATCTATTTGACTCCCTCAAAGGTGGAGTTAGCTCCTATAACATTGAACTTCTCATTTTTGCCAAGACATCTTAACCCAACGTTGCTATGAATGTTGAAAGATCCTATAATTACTTCTGTGCGAAGATTATCAACATCCTAAAATACTTTCTGGTGATTAATAGAGCTCCTCTATTTTTCCTATCCTTTTGCTACTCCAGGACAATATTTCTATGGGGTCTGTTGCCTCTTTTATTTTTTGGGTTATATATAGAAGTTACTCTGCTTTCCTACTTATCTCGTTTTAATATGTTACTTTTTTTCTAGTTAATTGTCGTATTTTTTATATTGTCTTGTTTATTAATTATGCCAAAAACAGAGAACATGTCCAAACAATGTTTTAGATAGGACACAACAAAAATAGGAGAATTGTTCATCTATATAATTCTTCTGGAGAATTCTGAAAAACACATTTCAAGGAAGTCTCATTATCTCTTTGGGGTTTATGCAAAATTATGAATTATTTGTCATGATAAAAAATGGGGAGATATATAGCCTCATATAATCGATTACTTTTTTCATGGAAATACATATTCCATATGTTGATAAATCGCATGCAAATAATTAAAAAAGAAAGGACATCAATGTAGTATCAGAAAGGAAGAAATTAACATGAACTAACTGAAGCATTACAAAAAAGGAAAGCACCTATTCAAGGGATAAAAAATCATGGTCACCACAATCCTAGCATTTTACTAGGATCAGGAAGATAGAAAACCAAATCAGCAGAGAAATAAGATCACACGAAGATCTTCAAGAGAAGGAAAAGAATCAGTATTACAAGAAGATATCCAAAGAAGGAAGGAATGGGTTTTCTCATGCACATATCAAAATGTAAATTAATCAACAACAATCAAGGACTCAACTAAAATCCTTGATATGAAATCTCCTTGGGTTAGTCCGTAAAATGATTTACCCTCAAACAATATATAATCTTCTCCTAGCCTTAGTTGTGAAGTACGTACTTTACTTGAACTTGTACTTCTGTCTTCTGTTGTCTTTATTAAAAACATTGTATTCTTTTCAGTATACAATAGAAACAAGAAAAGAGAAAAAAAGATTTGAGGGAATGTTATATAACTAGAGGTTGTGTGAAAGTAGAAGATTTTATTTTCATATCATATGGGCTTTGTCATGACTGGGGAGCACCCCCTAGACGTAAATGGTGTCGTGTCCTCGGAAAGGACGTAGACAAGCCTCTCAATATTTATTATAACATTTCATAGGTTAAAATGTGGAAAAATTAAAACTTTTCATATATATATATATATATATATATATAATTAGTGAGGTTTACATAGACCTATTACATATTACATATATGGAGTTTACTTAGACACATGTACTCTACATGGCTAGAAGTTTGGATTGAATTCTCCTCAACTTATCATGAGTGTCCTTTACTAAGTCAACCTCCAAAGGTTTTACATCTCCGGATTCAAACTATCTTTTTTGAGATCTACATCCTATCCCATATAACACCTTAAATGGTACCATATCAAAGATCGAGTGATAACTATTATTATGGGTGATCTCACTTTTGGGGTAGGAACATATCCCAATGCCCTCTAAAGTCAATTACAAAAGCTCTCAACATGTCTTCCAACACTTGTATAGTCCTTTCTGATTGTCCATCCGTCTGGGGATGGAAACTGTACTAAAAGTGAGTTGTATATCCAATTCCTCATTCAATTTCCTCCAAAACATGAAATTTAAATAGGTAACACAATCTGAGATGATGGAGAGGGGTACAACATCCATCCTTACTATGTCCTTTACATAAATTCTAGCCATTTGTTTAGCGTGGTAATCCACTCTTACTAGAATTAAATGGGATGACTTAGTCAACCTGTCAACTAAAACCCAAATAGAATCAAATTTACCCAAACTCATGGGAAGACTACCACAGAATCCGTAACTATCGTTTCCCACTTCCATTCTAGAATTGGCATCTTTTGAAGTAGCCCCGCAGGCCTTTGATTTTCATACTTTACGTGTTGAAAATTTTTACACTTTGCACAAACATCTCGATGTCTTGTCTCATACCCGACAACCAATAAACTCTTTTAAGATCTCAATAAATCTTGGTCACATATATATCAATAGAATAGCGCGAGCCATGAGCCTTCGTCAATAGACTTGGGATCAAATCATCAACACTTGGAACACATATTCTACCCTTATAGTCACACGATCTGCATCTAGCGTGGTTTCTTGAGACTTACCTATTTCAATATTTTCTCTAAGCTAATTTAAATCTCAATCTTTAGATTGTTTGGCCTTGATTTTCTCTATGAACATGGACTTAGCTTCATTGCTATCTAACAACCCACCTCTTTCAGAAATGGCCAAATGTACAAACATAGACTCTAAGGTCTGAATTTCTCTAGAAAAAAGTAGCTTGGTTCGACTCAAGTGTGCTAAACTACCCATACTTATGTCTTTCCACTCAAAGCGTCTGCCACAACATTTTCCATACCCGGGTAGTGTTGAATAGTCAACTGATAATCCTTAAGTAATTCCATCCATCTTCGCTATCTCAGATTCAAATCCTTCTAGGTGAATACATGTTGTAAACTACAATGATTAGTAAATACATAACACCAAACTATATAGAAATAATGTCGCCAAATTTTAAGGGCAAATACAACTGCTACCAACTCTGAATCATGAGTATGATAATTTATCTCTGGCACCTTTAACTAACACAAGGCATAAGCTCTTAAATTCTTATCCAGCATCAACACAACACCCAATATAGAATGCGAAGGATCACAATTAATAATAAAGTCCTTACCATGAACCGGTAATGCTAGAACGGGCGCGGTGGTCAGAAGAGTCTTAGGCTTTTGAAAGGTCTCCTGACAATTTGAAGTCCATTCAAACAATACCTCCTTTTTTGTTATATTAGTCAAGTGATTAGAATTTGAAGCAAAACTCTTAACCAAACGCCGATAGTAACTATCAGGTCCCATAAAACTCCTAACATGTGTCACCGAACAAGGTCGTACCCAATTCTCAACTACTTCAAGCTTTTGGGGATCTATCCTTACCCCTTCTTTTGACACCACATTCCCCAAAAGTTCAACCTACTTCAACAAAAATTCACACTTCGAAATTTTGCATATGACTTTTGCTTTCCAAGGATACTCAAAATCGTACAAAGATGGTTAGCATGCTCTTCTTCACTTCTTGAATAAGCCAAGATGTAATCAATCAAGAATATCACAAATGATTTAACAAAGAGTTTGAATACTCAATTCATCAAGCTCATGAAAGTTGCAGGTCAAATATTCAACCCAAACGACATAACCAAAAATTCATAGTGCCTATAACGAGTCCTAAACAATGTCTTGGTTATATCTTCAGGCCTAATCTTCTATTTATGATATCCAGATATTTAATATATCTTAGAGAAGACTATTAATCCTTGCAATTGGTCAATAAGATCATCTATCCTAGATAAGGGGTACCTTTCTTAATAGTTATCTTATTCCATGGTACTCTATGCATATCCTCATGCTACCATGCTTCTTTATAACAAATAAAACAAGGGTACCCAATGGAGAAGAAGTAGGACGAATAAAATCCTTAGCAAGAAGCTCTTGGATTTGAGCCTTAATCTCTCTCAACTCTTTTGGAGCCATTCGATATAGAGGGATAGAAATGGGGCGTGTACCAGTCTCTATGTCAATATAAAAATCTATATCTCTATGCGGAGGCATGCCGGACAAATGATTTGGTAAAATATCATTAAATTCAGACACCACCGAAATAGACCCAATGGATGGAAAATCAATCCCAACATCCCTAACATGAACTAAATAAGCTAAATAACCTTTCTCTACTAATTTACTAGCCCAGATAGAGGATATAATTTTAGCTTACTTAGGTTGTACAACCCTTCCCACTCTAATTTTTCCCTTCTCAGAATTTTTCACAAACTTAGTATTACAATTTAGAACATCGTAATGGATATCCAAAATCACCAGATCATCTCAAGTGTCAAATCCCATAAACAAAATAAAGCAAGCAGGATACAAATGAGTGACTATGACTAACTTGCCAATCTGGGTAGAAACACGTATAGGGTCATAAAGAATATCATAATACATCTCAAAAAAGATGTAAATATCGCATACACATAAGAATGGGTAGAAAACGGATCAAATAATACATTAGCAATTCGTTCCTGTTCCTGTGATCAATGCATTAGATGCCTCTACATTGTTCTTTCCTGAAAAGGCATAACACTGAGCTCCATCATTTCCTCCTTCTTGCGCATTAAGTATACCTATTTTAATATTTCCTCTACGTCCATGGCGTCTCTTATTTTCTCCTCGTCCTACATGTGGATGTCCTTTACCATTATTACCATTTCCCGTGGGTACAATTGCTCGAGAAGGTTGTTATCAGGACTCAAGAAAATGCGGTTGTGGGTGGTTCTTCATCATGTGTCCAAGTTCCTCAAAACATAAGAAAGTGCGGGCTGCCAGATGGACTGCTGCCCCTCACTTGCCCAACACTCTGAATGGCTGAAATATCATTAGAAGGAGTCCCCGAATAGTTACCTATAGAGGCGCGCATGACTGTCTGAATTTGGTATGCCATGAGTGTAGGTATAATGGATCCTCTATCATATGAGCCCTGAAAATTTCTAGAATTCTTGGCTATCTTAGCCAACTCCATAGCTTGACAGTCACTTCATTGAAGATTATTCCCGCAGAAGTCGTGAGAACGGAGAACACTTGTAGCTTAAATCCAAACCTTTGATAAACAACTGGATTTTCTCCACTTCACTGGTAACCAATTGTGTAGAATATATAGATAAAGCATGGAACTTGGCTTTATAAGAAGGCACATACATAAAACATTATTCTAATGTCATAAACTCATTTTTTCCCTATCTCTCAAAGTCCTAGGCACATAATTTTCTAAAAATAACGCATGAAATTGGGTTGAAGTAAGTTGAGGTAATGTAGATTCTCTACATTCCATATAATCTCTCCATAATTGCTTGGACTTACCTTGAAGTTGAAACAACACGAACTCAACCCCATGTTTGTGAATGATACCCAACTTATGTAACCTTTCATAACAATTAAATATGAACTCATAAGCATCCTCTGTTTTAAAACAACGAAATACCGAGGGCTTGAGCTTAAAAAACTTTTTCAACATATCATGCTCATTACCGGTCATTACAGATTCCAACAAAGGATGAAAGAAAGAATCATTACCTACCTCCCTAACCATCTTCAACACAGTGTTAGCAACGGAAGGATTTGGGGGAGGGATTCTTGTATCTTCAACATGTCCTCCTTCCTCATTTTCAACCTCCTTTACATTCTCAAACTCAACTTCCTCTATGTCTTCATTATGTTTCGGAGGGTTCTCATTCATTGAAACATAGTTGTTTAGCACCTCAATCACAATACGTGCCACTATCCCACTTCCTCTTCCCCTAGATCTTTCTCTAATTTGTATTTGACCGTGACCTCTCTGTGGGTTACTAAGTTGGAGCAGTAGCAGGCTCCACATGTGTAACGTCGTTATACGTATTATTAACCATCAGTTGATATAAGAGTGAAAGAAATTAAATACCGATTTGAATCACCAGATAGAAATTGTAATTAAGTTATAGCACGAAAGAGACGAGATAAAATGGAGGTTCCCTAAAGTTCTATAGCCTCTGGAAAAAAAGTAGAGGAGTCCCCATACCGTTCGTCGAGACTCAATTAGAATAATTTTTGTACATCGAGATCAATGAACCTAGG
This sequence comes from Solanum lycopersicum, assembly GCF_036512215.1. Lineage (NCBI taxonomy): Eukaryota > Viridiplantae > Streptophyta > Magnoliopsida > Solanales > Solanaceae > Solanum > Solanum lycopersicum. Next base: position 39,346,284 of record NC_090809.1, on the reverse strand, counting down.
CTCTGATACTAAATTTGTCACGACCCAGACCGTTGTGATTGACACCCACACTAAAAATTTATGGGAGAACCATTAATAGAAACAAACCAAAGCAATAAATATAAAAACTAAGAAATTTAAGATACGAAGCAAATGAAATAACTAAGCTAAGTACCATTACTCATTAAAAATCTAATAACTAACTAACAATGAGGAAGATAAACCTAGAATTCGAAATTCAATTTATTAAAACTAGAAACGAGAACCAAATCTAAAAAGAATTTCTAGTGAACTATCTAACTAAATTCTAATCTTCTTGTTCTACTTCCGCAAGATTAAATATTCGTGTACTTTGCTCCTGTTGAATGACTTATTGGCACCATTTTTTTAACTATAAGTTGGAGAATGAAATCGTGGAATCCTTAGTACATTTAATTCTTTAAACCTCTTGTGAGGGGAATCCTTTTTTAAGGGGACATTGTGCATTCAGTGGACTCATTTTTTCCTTTCTATTTCATTCTATTTTTACTTATCCTGGTATGTCTTTTTTACACTCATTAATTTATGCTTATGATATTAATTGTTGCTTTTGAATACATGTTTTAAACTCTTATTTTATGTTTCTGCAAAGTCATTGTCTACTGTTATATTTATAATATACGCATATAGTATGTATATTCATTGTGCAGGAAAAATTATTGTACTCCTTTAAACGAATTCTCACTTATAATCTATGCAACTTAAATGCTTCTTCATTATTTTTTATTTAATTTTTACCAAAGAACCAATTATTTATTATTTTGTGAATAATGCACTCATAAAATATTCTTGAGTTATTTGATAATGACAAATAAGAAAATTCATGTTGGAATATTACTAATAAATTTTTGATGAACATGTTTTCCATTATTTTTAATTCATGGACATTAGTAAAAAGTTAATTGCAAAGTCAATTGAATTATTATTAATAAATGCGTGAAGCCAGTGAAATTACCTAGGTACTAGAAAATTTGCAGAAGACTTCTAAAATGATTCAAATGGACTTTCCCAAACTGTTCGAATGAACTATTAAGACTCAACTCTTAGCTCTACCTTAAATGTGAATTACAAATTCAAGGTTATGATTTATTGTAGAAAATATATCTTGATGTTTAGGAGTTTTTTAGATAGTTAAGCATGAGAAACGGTTCAAAAACATTGTCTAAGGAGTATGTCCGTGACACAGATTTGGTTTAAAATGTTTTCTCGGAATAATTTTTTTAAAATTGGAGTTCACAACGCGGAGAGATATTTATACACACGAGGAACTGGTCCACGACACGGACCTGCTACATGTTTCTTGTCTGGCTTATATTTCATTGTTTCTAACCCCAATTTGCCTAAATTCGATTCTTTTGCTCAACTTATTTTTAGCTTTAGATACCCAATACATGTTCTCAAGAAGCTAATCAAAACAACTCTAGAATCGACTCATTTTACTCAAGAAACTCATCAATCTCGGCCCAATTTAAGAATGAATGCAGATTCATGAATATAAAACAAGAACATCAATGTTTAAACTTTTAGAACCAATTTAAAGCTAAAATTTAACATGATTGGCACGTGGCTGAACAAACCCAACACTATTACAAAATTCTGGGGTGTTACATTCATCATGAAAAATCCTTCCTTCTTTTGGCAAGTGTTGTAGCACTTACCAAGGAGTTATCCATTCTTCTTTGTAACTCAAAAGAGAAATAAATTAGTGGAGAAAACTAGCAAAATTATCTTTGTAACACTAGACTTGCTGAAAAACTAACATATCAAATAATTTACTATAACCTAGTATTTGGTGACTCGCAATGCTACCAGATATGAGAATTGATGATTATTTTCTCTTTGAATTAAATGTATTATAAGTGGACACAAAGTTAGAGGAATTGATAAATTGAGGAATCCATGCACGAGGAATTCAAAACATTACGGAGATCCAAAGTCAATCAAACTTTAAAGAAGTCATCCACTTAAAGATTGAGCCCTAGTGATTATGTAATATGCTGCAGATATGATGGGAGAAGACAAGTTTGGGGTAAGTGTATACAAGTAAGTTTATGCGTAAATGGGGTCTTTATTTAGGTCATGTTAGGTCCTTATTTCTCAGCATTTCTTGTGACTATATGAATTTCGGGAGGATAACATTTAAAACTTGCCTTTTGTGACATCTTTACATTTACTTAAAATCTCTATAGAATTTACTTGCTACTTTTTCTGCTGTCACTAGCCCATAAAATAGTAAAATGGAGCTACATTTACAGCAGTCACTAGCCCATAAAATAGTAAAATGGACACCGTCACTTTGATGTTATTGTGTATATTCTGTTAGGTGAATGATGGAGAACTACAATGACTAGATAATACAAACACATGGTTACTAGAAAATAAGTATGAAACAAATTAATTTTTGCAAATCAAGGTGTGAAGATGATTGATGATACTAGCAAATTCACATAAAAATGCAGAAAAAAGTTTTATCTAAAGAAATATACAAACTAGGTAAGAATGTGCTTGCTCTTAGACCTTTCAAGAACAATTGTATAAGATGTTTTGGAACAACTGTGATCAAACAGATCGAGTTAACACAAGAAGCTTCTATATTTGTTAAAAACTAACAAAAGATGGGAGGACACCAAATTTGTTTCTTAAATTTTTTCCTTTAATGATGAAGATGGCTTGTGTTCATTTCTACACAAGATGTAAGATATGAGTCGTATGACTACTATTGTTATTTTAACTTATGCTGCAACAAACTGTAGACTAAAAAAGATAGTTGAGAGTTCCTTTCGATTATGCAGAAAAGAAGTGAATGAATGTAGCCATATTATTGTGCTAATGCAAAAGCTTTCGGTAAGAATGATTCAAAGAGTTTAGACCCTATATTATATTGAAACAAATTCAGTTTTGACTTAAGTAAATATATCTCTATTCAATTTAGAAATCATATTCCTCTACTCAAACATGCGCCCAGTACTTTGTACTCTTATTTGATATACATATCTTATATATTGAACTCAATTCTGCGTAATCCATCAGCTGAAAAATTCCCAAAAAATAAAGTTCATTAAATTTAATCTATACCAAAAGTTACTCTCACCTTATACAGCTCGCACGAAGCCTAAAAAATTCATCCTGAGCCTTTTATTCCACCTCTCCTCTACATAAACTTAAAGATGCATCCTTGATTAAAAAATATGTTACAGATATGATGGGATAAGATAAGCTTGGGGTAATCTTCCAAAAGTGAGTTTGTGCGTGAAATTGGATCCTTATTTAGGTCATGTTAGGTCTTTATTTAAAGGAATTTGTTGTGAGTATATGAAATTTTGAAAAATGACCATAAGAACTTTTCCGTTTGTAAACTCCTTACATGTAGTAAAAATCTACATAGAATCTTGTTGTTGCATTTATTGTAGTCACTAGAGTACAAAATAGCAAAATGGACATCGCCTCTTTGATGTTACGTGAAGACGATCAATGATATCAACAAATTCAAGTAAAAACACAGAAAATGTTCTATCAAAAAAAATATCAAAAATTAAGAAAGAATGTTCTTTCTTCAAGACCTTTCAACAACGATACTACAAGATAATCTAGATAACTGTGACCAAACAACCCGAGTTATCACAAGAACCTTCTATATTTTTTAATACTTACAAAAGATGGGAGGAACCATATTTTCATTCTTCAATTGTTTCCTTCAATAATGAAGATAGTTTATGTTCATTTCTACACAAATATCTAAAATATGAGTTATATAACTACTGTTGTTAGTTTTACTTATGTTACAAAAAACTGCAGACAAAAAGTGCAAGCTGAGAGTTCCCCTCGACCAAGCATCAATGGCTCAAGAAGAGAGTTCTATGCTAAATGCAGGTAGTTGTTAAGAGGCTTATGCATCTTTCTCTAAGGGAAATTTCCAATAGTTAAGCAGCCAATAACTCATGTTTGGATTATGCATAATAAAGGAAACAAAGGCTTGAATGAATTCACTCTTACAAAAATAGTTGTCTGAATTTAATACATCTTTGTTCAATTTAGAAATCACACTCTTGTACTAAAACATGCCCTAATACTTTGTAATATTGTTTTCTATGGATATCTTATATACTTAACTCTATTGTACGGAATCCATCAACATAAAGATTCAACCCTCGTGATTAAGGGTGTCTTTAATTAGGTCAACAACATATTGAACGAAACACTTACATCTTCTTACTTTTTAGGGATATGCTCCTCAGTCAAATCACACATGTGAACACACACCTAGCATCCATTATCCATACCTCTTGCCACATCCAAAGTCCAGTAACAAAGGATGTACTCAAATCTCAAAAAAAAGGGAATCATCAGCACTCCTACTACGATCTCATCATGAGTAAGTTTTTTCTTGATCTGCCATGGGTTTAGCAGATCGATTCTTGGGGCAAGGTATAAGTACCTTATCTTTAACAATTCTCGAGTAACCTCATATAGAGTGTTGTTAATTTTACAAGGTTCTTCTTCAGCTTTTGAGGGTAAGAAATTGTAAAAAAAATAAAAATTCACGGTAAGAGAAGTCCTCTGATCTGACATTGAAGTAGGTGAGGATGAAAAGAGAGAGGCACAAGACCTTATCATGATTAGGTTTTCTAATCCATTTTGAGCGGGAATCATAAAATTTATTACTATTTAAAATTTTAAACTTGTTTTTTAAGGGACTTTAAGAGAATAGTTATAAGATAGGATAAATATGTCATTTGGCATTTAAATAAGGGATAATAATTCTGAGATTGTTATCTTATCTAAAGTGTGGACAAAAATTAAGAGTTTAACTAGTATTCATCGACGGTGTAGAATTTTGTACATGGTAAAGTAGCTAAATGGGAAAATATCCAACTTTTTGGTACACATTATTGAATAATTTACACAATTTTCAACCAATCCTTTCTTGAAAATACAAGTTCATAAAAGCATACACAGATTTAAGAAAATAATTTTGACCTGTTGACCAGAATACATGCCTAATTTGTGAAACCTTAGAAAGTAATTTCAAAATTAACTTTCATAAATAAGGATATAAATATAGTCCAATTTCATAACAAACACCCTATCCACAATCCTTGATCAATTTTTTGATGGATAGAGAATTGTAATCATTACTCAACTTCCTAAAAGTATAATTTTTATCTTAATACTTCTTAATATCATTCATCTCTTTTATGTCTCACAAGTCAATAGACACCCCATTCCTATTCACAAAACTTCTTTCTACCTTCGAATTTCTGAATGGAAGAATGTACACAAACGTCGCGGAAAATGAAATCGACAAATTATCAACAGTACATAGTTCTTATTGGGTAATCTTTTTCATGATGTGTCTCGTGATATTCACATTAAATATTAGGGGAGGGCCTATCTATATTAGCTCTTGAGTCTTTACCCGTGATATGTCGTAAACTTTGCTTACGTTTTCTTCAGGGTTTGATAGCATGAAACTGAAGATAGTATATATTTGCGGGTCATTATTTTGATAAAAATCTACTTATGTCCTTTTTCATTATTTAGTTGTCTAATTAAAGAAAATAGATTGCCTTTTAGATTTTGTCCTTATGTGAAAATTTTGAAAGTATAACACTAGCGAAATTAACCTCCTTGATATAATGTTTGCTCATATATTTCTCAACCTTAGATACAACATAATAGGCTACTATTTGATGTTTGTAATTACTTACACAATTTTAGATCATAGTTGGACATTTCTCAGACAAATATCAGGTTGCTCGAAAGGGATCTTTAGACTGTTTGTCGAAAGGTACATACAACTGCAAAATATTAGTATTTTTAAAGATCACTTATTAGAGAAAAGACTCAAATATGTCATCGAACTTTCGAATATTACACATGGTGTCCGTCCCCCAAATACAGTGGTCTTTAATTTTTGCTCCCCATAAGAAAATACTTTTAAGAATGGAATTTAATGTTTTCGGTGTTCAGAGAAAGGACAAACACCAAAAGGTGTGATATTACTAGTATCCCCTAGTTCAAGCATTAGCAACTTCTTTCATTCTCAAATCAATGATATATCGGTCACACATAGATAATTTTATGTTCTCTAATGTTGTCCTCCCCATACCTCCAAATATCATATATATATATATATACACACACACACACACACACACATATACACACACACACACACATATACATACATACATACATATATATATATATATATATATATATATATATATATTGTGTACCCCCAATCAAACATTTCCTTTTAATTATTTATTTTGAAAAACATGCCTTCCCCTTTCATGGAATGTTGTGACTTTTGTGCTAAGTTGTGACTTTTAAGAACAATTGTGACTTTTCTAAAAAGGTATGATCTTTATGAAAAGTTGTGACTTTTTCGAAGGGTCTTAACTTTTCCAAAAAGTTGTGATATTTTCTATAAGACACAATAAACATTTGTTCGCACTACCCTTTGTTGTTTGAATTTTCTCTTATTTTAAAACATCGAAGATTCTAGAGTATTTTTTTCTTCTTCTGCACACTTAAATTTTGAGTGGTTCAGTACACCATAGTTTTTGTATAAATGCATTGGTGAATAAAATCGTTCTATGTTGAGAGAACCTATTCCTTCAAACCTCGGATACTAGAGAGAAATAATTTTTATAAAGGGACATTGTACATTCATTGAGCTCGTATTTTTCTTTGTGCTTCATTCTATTGTTATAGATGATCATATTTATTTTTACCGTCATTGTTTTATGCTTATGTTTTTTATTGACTTATTTAAGTACATGTTTATATTTAATATTTATTTATATTTTTTGTTAGTATATCTATTAAATAACAGACATCAATTAAGCTTCACACAAGTTTTATATACTGAAATTATTCGAGGTATAGTAAAAATATTGTTTTAAAGACAAAATACAAATTTGATATGTAATTGTGATGACATAAAGACCTTAAGAACATTATCGCACCGTGAAGTGCGAAGTGAAGTAAGAAAAGGAGGGAAAAATTAATAAACTTTTGACATAACCTAAACAATTTGCCGGATGACCTATAGAGAAATTTGACTAGACTTGATCCTCTATCAATGTCAAAGACATAGAAAAATACACAACACATCAATTACTAATAATCAATACGAATCATGTACATAATCTTAAGTGTACTGCAAGTTGTAAAAACTACAACTCCTTTCTGGAAGTAATATATGTGGTTCTATACACTACAATTGGAATAGAACTATCGTTTTAAATTGTACTGCATCACTCTGTGTTGATTTTAAAAAAAAACCAAATATGATGCATTGTCCCTTTAATTTTTAATTTTAATAGATACTTATGACACATTTAAATGGAGAACTTTTAAAAATGGTATATGTAAAGTAAAGGTAGGTTGAACTTTCTACATGTTACAATTAGAATATTCGTTCACCTTTCCTGCCTTTTAAAATTTACTTATCCCTTCACCAATGATTATTTATTTATCAGAAAATTTAATATCTCTGATTGTTGTTTATTTGACTTTTACAAATATAAAATTGTAAAATTTTTGGGAAACAACATGATAAATTATAAAATCAAATTAAACATGACTGATTGAAAGATAAATGATAAGATGATATAATTTTCATCTACATTTACATTATTAATGTTTGTTACTACGTATTCTTGTATATAAAATAATATATTGTTTTAGTTTTAATGACTAATAGATTTGAAGTATTATATGAGGTGTTGGTGATTTTACTCGTAAGAATCAATATATATATATATATATATATATATATATATATAGATGATATAATTTTCATCTTGATTTACATTATTAATGTTTGTTTCTACGTAATGTCTTTTATCTACAATAATATTGTGTTATATATATGTATATAACATGATATTCTTTATATAACGTTCCCTATGGGATTCTACCTAGAATATTCATTGGTCATCTTGGAATACGATCTCACTCTATTTTAATTAGTTTCGGAGATTAATTAGAGTGTTGTTTGAAACCTATCATGTCATCGCTTTCAAAATCATTTGAGATGAAAGATATGGTTTAAGAAGATTATATATATATATATTAGATGTGAATATCCAAAGAGACTGTTCCAAGAATATTTTTAGTTAATCTCAAGACACTTATATATAGAAAATATTGGAACACTTTCGAATTAATAGTTACAAATTCATGGATATTTCTGTATGAAAGGGGTGAAACATTAAGCCTTCGAAATGTATCCAAATAGTGATAAAGAAAAGGAAGACATGTCCAAAGTTTAATATTATAGTGTTATCGAGACTTTGATGTATACTATGATGTTTAATCATCCAGACATTTTCATTGCGTAAGTCTGGTTAGCAAGTATCAATCCAAGCCTGAGAGAGATAATTGGAAAGTAACAAAGAGAATACAATTATATGTAAAGGAAACTGCGTATCAGTCACTATTTTATAGTGGATCTAATTTATTCATAGGAGGTTATACATATGCTGATTGGACTGGTGACCGGTGTTATGAAAAATAAACCTCTTCTTATGACTTCTTTACTCAATGGTGGTTTTATTTCATGAAAATGTAAGAAAAAACTTGTTCAACTTTTTAAATCATGGAATCTAAATTTGTGGTGTAGTCTCTAGTACAAGAAGTTGTTTTGTTATGAATTTAGTTACTTTTGGATTTTTATATTTATGAGTTTTCTCCTGGTGAATATTGAGCCAGACCAAGGGTTCCATTGACAACCAACAATGGTTCTCGAGTGCCAGTCGTGTTAAGGGTGTAGGCTCGAGGCGTGACAAACATTGTATAAGAGCACAAAGTTGAAGAGTTCTAGGTGTCTATGAATTCGTGTCTGTAGAGTTTTATTTATTAGTGTGAAGCATGCCATATAAATAATTATGAGGTTGCTACATTTAAGAACTATTACAATTCCTTCATACTTTTTTCATGTGATAGAGGTCAACTCTTTAAAGGTTTGTTTGTTATCCATACTTGAGTGTATATTTTTAGATCATACCTCTAAGAAAAACTATCTGAGGTCTTCCTTCAAAGAAGAATGTCGATCCTAAGGATCAAGGGGTCCCTAGGAAACAAGTACTACAAACTCATGGAGAAATCACTAATTCTTAGTTCAGATAAGCTATTTGGATGTTGACTCATGTCTTGACCAACAAAGCTGGAAAATAAAGAGAGAATAAAAGTATATGGATAATACATCGAGGATCCATGAATTCTTAAGAAAGAACCTACAAGACCCCCAAAATGAGTTTGGGCATCTAGAGGCTAACATATTCCTATAATATTGTTAATATGTTAATTAAGTGTTTTAAAGCGTGTATGATTGATTTTATGTCATTTGGAAGTCAAACATCCATGAATGTCCAAAACGTTCAAAATTAGCCATTGAGACGTCCATGTGTAACTTGAGTGTGCCTTGCATGTTTGGATATTTTATTAGTATTTGTTTTGGGTGAAACGGATGTGGAAGGTCCTTATACATGTTATGTTTTATATTTACATTGGAAACATCCGGGTACAACTCTCCGAGTGCCCTACAAAAAGCCCTCAAACAGGACCCAAAGTCTGTTGAGACACTGCCTTCGCAGTGTCTTTCAAAGACCCTCAATCGATGGCCATTAGGTTCACCTACGCCCCGTTGATGATGAGGCATCAATTGGGACTTGGTCTGGTGAAAGCTTAAGTTAGTTGTCAATCCCTAAACCCAAACGACGACCTTCAGTACAATCTGTCGATGGACCTACTAGATGTCGATGGGTTCGTCGATGCAGGCTGGAACAACTTCCATACACGCTGCTTTAATTAAGGAAGGAATGGGAAATTCACCCCACGTCCTAACCTGACTCTAGTTGGTTTATTTGGTTATTTTTTTTGTTATATTAAGTTGGTTAAAAATGTGACAACCCCATTCCCAATCCATGATAAAAATTAGACTTCCTCTCCCAAAATATCCTCTCTAGAAACCTTTATTGTAGATAAAGCTCAAGAACATATTGGATCTTGGATTCCCATGGGTTTTTTGTAAAATATCAATGTTTTCACCTACATAGTTCTTCTAAAAGTTTTCAAAGAGAAAATACGAACAAACCTCTTATCTTGCAATCTAGCCATTGGTTCTTTCAAAAAACATTTTCAAAGTGTTTTTCATGATAAATTGATATTAATGTATTGATTGTAATGTTAATTTCAATCCAATTGTATGATGAACTCTTGCCCCTTTCAAACTCTTGTTTTAGCCTTTATATGGGCTTTGTGATTTTGATCTTATGTAAATCGAATTGTATTAAATTATGTTTAAATGCTTATATCTACTGTTTAGTATGTGTATTGATGGTGAATTGTTGATGAGTGATCCATGTGGATCAAGGTGTGAATGTTTGAATAAAATTAGCCTATGTATTGGTTATTATGATATTGATGTTATGAGGATTATAATGTGATTCAATTATGTAAAGGTGATGGTTAGCTGCTGTATATGATGTAATATGATGCTGAATTATATGTTGTTGTTTCAATATGGATTTATGCTTGAAGACTTGATCTCCACCTCCTATCGATTGTTAATGTATAGTAGTTACTGTAATCTTGACTCGATTGTTAATGTATAGTAGTTACTTATATTGATATTATTGATGAATTATGTGTATAAATCATTGATGATCAAAGCAAGGGAGTTTTGGTAAGGATGATCTACATTCATCCAATTCTATAGATTGATAATGTAGTGTACTCGATATAATCGTCATCTTGTTATGATGAATGCATGCTTTCGATTATGTTAGTGTACCTTTATGCATTGACCTATATATGAATTGTTGATGAAATATGGGTTTTGATCAATGATAATCAAGGCTTCGATGAATTGGTAAGAATGGCTCTTCCCATCTACCTTTCTATAGAATTGTTAGTTGATGAAACCCTATATGACATTGTATGGTATGGCCCACTTATGGTGATGGTGTTTACTTTATTGTTATTATATATGTGATGTGATAATGACCTTAAAGGCAATTGTGTTATGAATATGTGATGGTGATGATCACTCAATGTGAAGTCTCATGCCTAGTCTTCTATTCTAGTTGTGATCTAGGTTGTATGATTATTTTATTAGCATGTATATAACTATGTTAGGAATATGCTTAGGTGCTACCATTGCTGAGATATGATGGTTGATGTCCCCTTACTTATATACCTCTATATGAATGTACGATTAGCTATGATTAGGATTCTTGAATGCAAGTCTTGATGTTAGCTTGTCTCCTATGCTAGTATGTGTATTGTTGTCTACGTTCGAAGGTGCATTGTGGTCCTAATACGGTGGCTTCGTCAATATGTTTTTGATAGACATTATATGATTATGTTGACCAATATACACATACTTACACATTATGCATGCTTAAAAGTAGTATAGGTTCATGGTGTCTAATAAAAGGGTGTTCTCATATGCACTCTTGTCTACTACTATACATATAAATCTTATGTCTATGATGTATGTTATGTATCCCTTAATTAGGATGACTTGGTAGATGTACTAGTATGGATAATGTTCTAGGAGATGGTCTATGCATTGCACATGCGTTAATAGTATAGTGCTAGGTTTGTGATTTAAGTACATGAATAAGTATGCATGAACATGTTATGAATATGATTTATATGCTATGACGTTAAGTATATTATATGATGAAGTATGAACGTGCATAGTGTCTAAATGTGTTTATATGAAAGTTTTGCTCATATAGTTACACCGATACACTAATGCATTAATGAAGTGAAGTATGAACATGTATGGCCTTAATGTGTTTATGTGATACGCTTGCTCACATATATGTATGCAAACACACATGTATGATGATCTAGTCAATAGAGAGGCCTTGAAAGGTGTTCTCAAGTATACCCTAAACTGGATGGTGCTTGAATATGCGATGTCGATGTGAAAAGATTTCTCACATGATATGGGATGATAAGAGGACTTCTCATCTATAACCTATGAGCTAAGCATATGGGGAGAAAATCTCTTAAAGCCTACATTTTATAAAGTGATGTAATAAAGGCTTTTAATAAAGGGAACTTATCTTAGAACTGAGTAAACTTAGATGAGGGGTGCCTCTTCCTAATATGGAAAGCCTTGTTAACTATAGTCCTCACGAGATGGATAACTAAAATGCCTCAATAGGCATAAAGAGGGTTTCCATAAGTGGATAACTACAATGCCCCATTTGGTATAAAGAGGATTTCCACATATACCTCCAAGTTCCATAAACTATGCTTACCACATAGGATCTAGCAAGTAATATCACTTAGTATGCTACCATGTGCTAATGTTCCACTTTGGCAAAGTGGAGCACCTTCCATTGGTGTAAGTCTCTACAACACCAAATGCCATGTTTAATACCCATGGTCATAGTGTCGGTTAAGGATTTAGTTTCCCTAATGTAAAATAAAAATGGAAGTAAATGACTAGGAGGATAACTAGGATAACCCAATGGTAGTTTCTTAGTGTAGGTAGGGGTATAAAACTTCACCTATGAATTGCATAAGTAGATCTTGAGGGAAGTTCTAGGAGGGTGTTCTAAAGCATGTGACTATGTTTATGTTCCTTCTGCATGACATTGTAGTGTTGTCTACTTCTTGTGATGAAATGTATGGTATGAGTCTATGTGATGTGGTCTTGTCCTTACATGTATAATGATGGTCTTAATGACTATATGATGAAGGTACTGCTTGGCATGAATGAAGTTGTCTATGCTTGTCATATTAATGATAAAGTGAATGTTAAGGCTTGTGGTCTCTTGATAGGTTTACTATGTGTGAGGTTATGAGGATTCAAATGTGCATTGCACTAGTAGACTTAGTTTGGAATTGTGATTAAGGTCTTATTATGTTCTATGTGAAGTAAAGTTAGTATATGTGCATAATGACTATAACTTACTGTAATGATATTGTGAGTCTTGATTAAATATGTCTATGATGTACTATACGTATATGTTGGTATTTTTTTTACTTATGTAGGATGTATTTACAATTTATTTATGGTCTTAAGGTGATGCTTGCACCAAGTATCACTAGAGGGTTACTTGGAAAGTTAAGGAGTTAAAGAAAAGTTCTCTTAGAAGATAAAAATGCTTATTGTAAAGTTTGAGGAGGTTACTGTAATGTGATCCTTAAATTCCTTAAATGCAATGTGTGATATTATATGATGTTTAACCATTAAGTATGCCTATAAGAAGTATGTAAATGATATAATGCCTATGGTATCAAAATTTTATAATGTTTTTACAAAAAAGGCATGCTGCATGGTTTCAAGCAAAATGTCCCTTTTAAATGAATGTTTTTACATGGTTTTCATGCTTAGTACATTCTTGTACTAACTCCATTCCTCTCTACCTTTTTACAAAAAGTATAGGTTATGGATGCTTAAAAGATGTCCTAAATGGTGAGGATCTTGATATGTGATTCTCAAGCTCCAGGAATGGTATCCTTAAGTCCAACGATTTCCTAAGTCTTACTTTACTATAAAGTTGTGTAATAATATACTTATCATCTATGTAATAAGGCCGTGTCCCTAATGTACTCTAATGATGTTTAGTGTAGAATGGCAAACAGAGACTAGAGACTTTGACTATGTATTGTGATATTTATATATATTGGAAGCGATGTTCTTGAATATGATGAGCTATGAAAGTTTTAAATTTTCCACTAAATTTACCTATGACAATGTGATGAATTATCATTATGGGGTTGTATAACACCTCCGAGAGGTCAAGTATGCCATATTACTTCTAGGGTTGCTCCATGGTCATGACAGAACCTTCTAGTTTTCACCGATTTAAGTGTCATTAAGGATCCGGAAAATCATGTGGAAGAGTTGAACAGATAGTTTGAGGTGATGCATGTTGCATATGTTCAACATGTGGAAGAGTGGACAAAGAATTTGAGGTGTTGTATGATTCATATTATGAACGTGTATAACTAGCAGCATACCAACTGAATGGTGTTGATAGAGTCTTGTACGAAGAATGAAACAAGAGTACAGTTGAGGGTGCACCAATTGTGAGTTGGGGTGTGTTCGAAATGACCTTATTGGGGTTCTTATTTCCTCGTTATCTGTGGGAGGGAAAGATAAGAGAATTCCTTAACTTGAAGTAGGAAGCCATAAGTCTGCATGGGTATAGTACCAAGTTTACTCAACTATCCCATTATTCTCAGGAGATGATTGGTGATATGAGGAGCATGATGAGCTTGTTTGTGTGTGGATTGTCTTGTTTTCCAAGAAAAAGGGTAAAGATGCAATTACAACAAGGGACATGGATTTTCATGACCCAGACCTTCGTGATTGACACCCACGGTACAAGTTGGTGGGAGAATCACTTCTAGCAACCAACTAAAATAATACACCTATGAATTAAAGCATTTAAATTACAGAAGCAAATAAATAATGAAGTTAAGTTTTATTACTAATTAAATATCTAAGAACTAACTAACAATGCGGAAGCTAAACCTAGAATCCTAAAGTCAACGTACCAAAGCTAAAACAAGAACCAAATTTAACAAGAATTTCTAATGAACTATCTAACTAATAAAACAAGGTCTAGGTCCGAAAAATGTGGACATTGACTAACGAGTCTCATCGGTGAATGATGTCGCTCCCCCTTGAACTTGAAGTGATCACTAATCACCTAAGCGAAGTCTGTTAACAGTCAAGTGAAGATTCCATGTACTAAAAAAAATAAGAGAAAGTGCAGAATCAGTACACAACCACCGTGTACTGGTAGGATCACTCAATCATCCCACTAGTCTATCATAAAAAAGCAATTGAAACATTATAACACATGCATAAATATCAACATATAAAATAATATCATAGGAATAAATATCAAAATTCACATGTTACAACACATCCTTGGTCCTCTCATGGAACACAATGTCCAAAAGTTAGCATGCCGATGCTACTTAGCATGCCGAAACGTGGCAATCCGATCCAATTTTCGTGCCAGAACATGGCGACTGATCCTACTTAGCATACTGGAAGGTGGAAATCTGATCAAAGTTAGTGCGACGAAACGTGGCATCTGATCCCAATCACACATCAAGATCACCCATTCAAGGCATGATATCATTATATCGAGATTCATATATCTTATTTCAATATCTATGATCAATAATGCAACATGAATACATATACAAGTATCACAACGAAGCAAAGCACGTGTATATCACACAATCATATCATAACCATCACCTACCTCAAAATAAGCTTCAAACCCTAGACAACTTGATCCTTCCATTTATGGATTCTATTAACATGTTTGTGGTTTACAAACAACAATTCTATCTAAAGGTTTCAATAAAGAAACACTAAATTCCAAAAATTCTGACAGACTATGAACCATTCAAACCCATGACCCCAACTATTCAATTTAGGGTCAATTCTCCCATAGGATTCATTAAGATATTCTTCCCTATGAATATTGATCTATTTTAAAACGTTCTACGGATCAAAAAATGAATTTGCGGAGTGAAAATCCTACTTTTAGCTTTAAGAATGGTAGAATATGAGTTGGAATAGCCTAGGGGTCGTCTCTTAACCCAAAATATCAAAAAAATCAATATAAGGTCCTATAATGGTTTTATTTTTTATTTTAAAACCCTTGATCCCGCTACAATGACACACATCCTGTTGTAGCAGTGTTGCTGCAACGGCACCAATCTTGATGCAGCGACACTTTTTGAAAAGTCCTAAAAATCCTATAATTCAATATCCACCTCGTCCTCTACAACGGTACCCCTCGCGCAGTAGCAGCGTTGCTGCAGCGGAAAGAATCCCAATGCAGCGTCATGAAGCGAGGTAGGGAGATCCTAGCGATTTTCAATTTCCGTCTTTCACAACATACCCTTATCTTCCTATGCCAAAAAAGTACCGTTAACACTAAGAATAATTTTTGGAGGTCTAATTGTCCAAATACAATTTTGTTAAGTCGTACGGATCCCTTAACAAGTTATCTAACCCATTATGTAATAAAATTTCTATTTACTACACCCAATTTCTACTAGATCTCCCTACTCCTTGATGACTCCAATTTCCTCCAAATCTAGACCAAGTGAAGAAAATCCTTAACTATGAAAACGTTTTACCAGCCCCAGTTATTCACCCTTGGAATTTCTATAACGAAAAAACCAAGTCATTACTATAAATACCAATTAGCCCTCACTCGTCCCCGAGTAATTAACTAAGGACAAATAGGCTAGAAAAGGAATAAGGTAGTACCCTATTCAACAAAAAATTATGGATGCTTGTCTCGCATATCCTTGTCGATCTCCCAAGTAGATTTATGAACTTGACAATCCTTCTATTGAACTTTTGTAGAATTAATATCTTTAGTCCTCAACTTCAAAAAATGAGTATCAATGATAAAAATTGGTTCCTCCTCATATTAGAGAAGCTTGTCTAACACTATTAAGTCAAACTTAATGATATAATCGCCATCATTGTGATATCTCTTCAACATAGACACATGAAATACAGTATGTACACCAAATAAATTAGGTTGTAGCGCCAATCTATACGCCACAAGTCCACACGCTCAAAAATCTCACATGGACCAAAATAGAGAGCACTCAACTTCCCTCTCTTACCAAATCTCATCACTTTGTGATCCGCATAATTCTTTTGTCTACTCTAGGTCGCTAGAAGTTTGGATGGAATGCTCCTCACCTTATCTCAAGCGTCCTTTACTAAGTCAACCCTAAAAGGTTTAACATCTCCAGATACAAACAACCCTATAAGCAATCTCCATCCTCTCCCATATAATACTTCAAATTTTTCCATGTCAATACTCGACTGATAACTATTATGATAGGATAACTCAATTTCGGGTAGGAGCATATCACAATGCCCTGTAAAGTCAATTACACAAGCTCTCAACATGTCTTCCAACACTTGTATCTGGGGATAGAAGTTTGTATGAAAAGTGAGATGTGTTCAAAATTCATCACGCAACTTCCTCCAAAACTTGGAAGTAAAAAGGTACCATGATCTGAGAAGATGGAAATGGGTACACTATCTCCTTTCCATTAATTCTAGCCAATTGCTCGGCATTGTAATAGACTCTTACCAGAATTAAATGGGCTGACTTAGTCAACCTATCAACTACAACCCAAAGAAAATTAAATTTCCCTGACATATTGGGAAGACGTACCACAAAATCCATGGCTATCATTTCCAACTTCTATTCTAGAATTGGCATCTTTTGAAGAAGCCTAGCAGGCTTTTGATGTTCATACTTCACTTGTTTACAATTTTGACACTTCTCCACAAACTTCTTGATGTCTTATCTCATATCTGACCACGAATAAACTTATTTGAGATCTATATACATCTTGGCCACACCCGAATGAATAGCGCAAGCCATGCGCCTTTTGCAATAGCCTTGGGATCAAATCATCAACTCTTGGAACATATATTTACCCTTATAGTAAAATCACATCATCCGCATCTACAATGTTTTCTTAAGACTTACCTATTGCAATCTTTTTTGTAAGAAACCCTAAATCTCAATCTTCAGATTACTTAGTCTTGATTTCCTCTATGAACATGGACTTATCTTTAATGTTATCTAACAACCCACCTCTTTCAAAATGCCTAACTACACGAACATACACTCTAACTTCTCTGGACAAAAGTAGTTTGGTACCACTCAAGTGAGTTAAACTACACATAATTATCACTTTTCAACTTAAAGAGCCTTCTAGAAAATTTGCCTTACCTGGGTGTTACTGAATAGTCACATCATAATCCTTGAGTAATTCCACTAATTTACACTGTCTCAAATTAAAATCCTTTTGGGTGAATAAATACAACAAAGTACAATGATCAATAAACACCTCACAGTTAACTCCATACAATTAATGTCACCAGATTTTAAGGGCAAATACCATCGCTGTCAACTCCTAATCACGAGTGAGATAATTTATCTCGTGCATATTCTGACGCAAGTCATAAGCTATGAAATTCTTTTCCAGCATCAACACTGTCACATTTGAGGAGCACCCCCTTAGATGTAATTGGTGTCGTTGCCTGGGATAAGACTAATACTAGCCTCTTAGCATTCGTCAATAGATTCATAGGTTAAAAGTACGAAAAATCAAAACTTTTCATCTATATCTACTTAATGAGGTTTACTTAGACCTCTCTCTTACACATAATATATTCAAAGAGTGTTTACTTAGACTCCTCGTATAAGAAGATTTCATAGTTTTCTAATTTTATGTCTCACAGATATAAAATACACAATATAGTCTTGATAGGGATGTCTCATATTAAACCATCTAAACAGAATAGAACAATACAGTTAAAGCCCTTACACAAATGTAAAAATTCCACTTAGGGCTTACAATAATATCTTGAAACAACAAGACTGAAATAATTGTCTTAAGACTAAAACAATGTAACATAGGTAGTGTAATAATAAGGCATCATCCTCGAAACTTGAGGACACACCAAACTTGGAGAAATGATCCCAGACATCCTTGCAAACTGGTCACGAACCCTTCAAGTAAGGAAATATATGCATACACAACATAGAAATCATGCTAAAAAATACATTTGATAAAATCATGCCAATTTACTTTGAAAAGCCTTATGCACAGCCCAAGAACACATATACGACAATAATCATACATTCCTTATGATACAAGCATCTTCAACACAAGACAAACCAACTCAAGTTAAGTCAAGTCAACATGTCTAATAGCACCTTAGAGTCATAGCCACAAAAACTCTAGCATCATGTTACATCATCAAATCATATATAAGATTTTATGTAATACAATACATACAAGACATATACTCATAACCCACTATCAAGTCTACAAGTGCAATGACCAAATAAAGCCCAATAACTATACTTAACAAAGTAAACAAAATAAAGAATCCTAAGCAGTGCCTATCATTTCATAACATAGCTTGAAGGGTAGTAATCATCATTGTTTATCTATAATAGACCAATACAATGTTCATACATAAACCAATACCATAAATTATCATCAACATGTAAAGTAGACACATACATTTTATTCACTTCATAAGAGCATAAGAGCATAAGAACATCCTCCTAAGACTTACCTTGAGGCTAACTAGTGCAATGTATAAATAGAGACCCATACCCCTACCTAGACAAAGTCAACTCTTTAAGTCACCCTAGTTAGTGTTCACTTATTATTTAATTTTACTTTAAGGAACATCTTGCCTTAACTAACATGACCACATGAGATAATGTGGAATCCGGTGTCATAGAATCCTACACCAAAAGAAGGTGGACTACTTGCGAAGGTAGTACCAAAGCATTAAAATAGCATCTATGTGGATCTACTAAATAGTATTCCTATGGGGATGCATAGTTCAAGAACTATGAGATGTGTTTAGGACCCTCTTTATGATACATGCATTATAGTCTCCAATATCATGAGTAGAATAGTAAACCTACCTTACCTACTTAGGAAGGGACACTCCTCACTACAAATTCACTTGGTGCTAAGCTAGAGTCCCTTTTGAAATGTTTTTCTTTAACAATCATCACTTACTTTAGTTCATAGATTAATAGATCCTTCTATAGTCATAGTCATTATATCAATAGGAATTGCATGAGAACACCTTTCATAAAACCCTCACATGTGAGATTAGCACCTTAACATCTTCATAATATAATAATGCACATAGGTACTTCATAACCTACCTTATATCATTTCATCTTAAGCATAATGTCATAATCATATAATCAAGACATATCAGTTCCATCGTCATAACCAACCTTATATCATTTCATCTTAACCATAATCTCATAATCATATAATCAAGACATATGAGTTCCATTATCATACCAAACCTAATTAGTCAAATCACAAGATACTTTTCAATTGAACTTCATGAATGAGTACAAGCCAACAATATTGAAGCAAAGGTTTAGGATATAAAAGACTCACAGAATGTCCTCCAAAATCCATCATCATGGTTTTACCATCAATCAATCAATTAAATACAGGAATATGTGTAATTACATCAACCTATAGTAATTAACACAATAATAAATTCATTTGCATCAGTACTAGGCACTTGGGTCAATTTCATGATCTATTCCACATACTAGGTTAACTAATCAAGAACTAGCATTATTTAATCATAATATATGATAATCTAAGTAAAATAATCAAAGAAACTATAGACAATACAATTCAGAAGATATATTCGTATTAGGAAGATACCCATATGAAATCATCTTTTTGAAAACAAATTTAGGACAAACCCTTTGGGGAAAGGATTTCTAGAGGTGAAAGGTCCCCATACCTTGTTAATTGTTAAAGATTGTTGGAGAAAAGCACTATTATTGATGCCCTAAATATCTTGACATGTCCATTCAATGTAGTTTCTTCTTTGGGAGAGAAAAAGTAGAGAGAAGGAAGAGCAATTTGGGTTTAGGAATTTAGGGGTGTTGAGTTGTGTTTGGACTTAGGGTATGTTATATCGTTAATTAACAAACCTAATTAACCACCAACAAATCACTAATTAAACACCTAACTAACTTAATTAATTAAATGAATCCTCTAAAACTTACAAGTGAAAATGTAGGCTTGACCTATAAGACCACGACCTACGGTCTGTAGGTCAGTCGACGTTCCTTGGGACCAACCATCCTGCAGGTCCCTCGTTTAGGTCAGAGACCCTAAATTTGGCCAATTTTGAAGCAATGTATAAGTTTCCAATGAAGGAGGCATCGACGACCCGTCAATGGAAAGGATAGGTGGACACTGCCTGAACGGTCCCATTTGACAACTTTGGCTAAAATGAAATGTCCTCTTCAAGAACCCTTAGGGTGGTTCTTGGGGATTCGTACCCGGAAGTTTTGACTCAAAACCTAATATAATATGTGTAATACACCCTTTTACAAAATTTTATCAATTTCTGACTCTTAAAATCCCGTGAAATAGGCTAAGGCATACTAGCAACTTTTGCACTACATACGTCATGGACGTTCCTTGACATTTTGACTCTAAAACTTCCTAAATGAATTTTACACATTATTATTGTCCTTAAAAAGTGTTACAAGTTTAGACACTCATGTCAGGCTCCAGATTAGGTTTTTGAACTTTAAGAGTGTTAAAAACACAATACCCAATCCAGAATGTGAAGCATCGCAATAAACAATAAAGTCCTTACCCTTAACCTGTAATGTTAGAATCGACACGGTGGTCAAAAGAATATTAAGATTTTGGAATCCCTCCTCGTATTTTTAATTCCATTGAAATGGTACCTCCTTTTCGGTTCGATTGTTCAAGTGAGTAACAATTGAAGAAAAATCCTTAACAAAATGATGATAGTAACTACAAAGTCTCACAAAACTCATAACTTCCGTCATCGAACGAGGTATACGAAATTATAAGCTGCTTTAACCTTTTTGCGATCTAACCTTACCCCTTATTTTGACACCACATGCACCTAAAATGTAACTGTATTCAACCAAAATTCACACTTGAAATTTTTTGCATTTAACTTTTGAGTTAAAGGGATACTCAAAACAGTTAAAGATGGTTAGCATGCTCTTCTTCACTTTTTGAATACACAAAAATATCATCAATAAAGACTATCACAAAAGAGTCAAGAAAGGGATTGAATACTCTATTTATTAAGCTTATGAAAGTGTCAGACGCAGTAGTCAACTCAAATGACATAACAAAAAATTCATAGTGCCCAAAACGAGTCCTAAATGTCGTCTTTGGTAATCTTAATACCGAATCTTCAATTTATGATACCCTAATATTAAACGAATCTTAGAGAAAACTGTTGCACTTGCAATTGGTAAAACATATTATCCATCCTAGGAAAGGGGTACCATTTCCGAATAGTGACCTTATCATTGCCGGTAATCTATCCACATCCTTGTGCTACCATCCTTCTTCATAACAAATAAGGACGAATAAATCCTTATCAAGATTCTCTTGGATTTGAGCCTTCATGTTACGATCCAAAGTACACCTTAGTTGTTACCGGCGTTGTCATCCTCTACGAGGACTAATACAAGCATCTTAGCATTCGTCATAGCAATACTATGTCAAAAAGCTCGGAAAAATTAAAACTTTTGCTTATATAGAAAGGAGGTTTACGTAGACCTCTACAAAAGAATCATACAAAGGCTTCTCATAATTAATCATAATAACACATATGAATTTGGTCTAATACTTTGTCTCACACCAACCATCTAAATGGAGTCAAACAATCCGAGCAAAGCCCTTATACAAATCCATAATTTTGACATAGGGCTTACATCAATATATTGTACAATAGGAAAGAAATGACTGTCTACTAGACAATACAAGTACTACTAAGATAGAGTGGGTGGTAGCATCCTCGAACTAGAGGGCATACCAAAACTTGGAGTGTCCAGTCCAACTTTTTTCTTTAGCCTCAATGATACCTCAACGGCCCGAACATACAATGTTTTGGGGAAAAGGGAAGAAATATGGGTTAGTACAAACCACATGTACTATGTATGGTCCCTATGCATAAAATTATTAATACATGAGAAAAGGCACAATTTAGTCAAAACTATGCACAAATGACCAACAATTCAATGTACACATAAAAGGAACATCATAACCATATAAACATATAAGTAACTTAAGTAACACGTGTGCAATACAAAGAATGAATCCCCATAACTATATTCATAGCTAAGTATCGCATTAAGCAACCAATTTTATACTTACAACATATTCTAAAATATATAACATTCTTCATATATTAATAGTATAGCTTATAAACATAATCATAATCATAATACAACAATACAAGAACCATCTTATAGCATCCCACATGTGCAATGTGTAAGAGAAGTCACATACCCTCCCTCACACTATGTAGTAACCTTTTAGACAACCCTAATAGAAGTTCAGATCCATAACTTGTTAAAACTTTTACTTTAGGGAAATAAGTACTATAACCAATATGAAAACATGTGACCTACATGGAATTCGGTGTTCTACCCAACATAGAAAATAGAGGGTTAACACTTGCCTAAGGTGAAACCATTCGTACATAGATATTCTAGGTGGATCCACTAAGCTAGAGTCCTATGTGGGAACATAGTTAAGGGTTATGAAGATTGCTTCTAGAAACCTTGACTACTAATCGTGAAGCTTTCCATCTCATGAGACAACATAGATATTTGAAACCAACAGTACTAGTCGTGAAGAAACCAATGTGGGAGGCCGGACTTACTAATGTGAGACCTCCATCTCATTTACATACCCTTTTGGTGCTAAGGAAATATTCCCTTTAGTAATCATCATATAAAATCATACAAGTTCACGTTAGTCCTTTTTTATACCTTTAAGTAAACATCTTATCATAATAGCTCATAGGTGATCATAAGTGAGAACCATCCTTTCACTTTAGACACCACATAATAATCATGAGAAGCTACATTAAATGATATAATGATCACATCATAACATAATTACATACTTCATAGACAATTCATAGATCTCGGGTTAGGGATGAGGGATCCTTATTATTAACATCACAACAACACAATTAGCTATAGCATCATTATCACAAAAGTATATTTCACCTTACATAATTGAGATCAAATGAGAATAAAGATCATACCTTATTGCCGGTCATGGGACTTCAAACTTCAATACCCAAGAAATCACTATAAACATATGATATAGGGCAATTCATAAATTATTAACATAACTAAAATCAAAGTAAACAAGTTACATGTTCATCACCCTCAAAAATTCATCTAAATCAATCAAAGAAATTATGGATTTACGGGAAATACACGGGTCAAGGGAAATATCATAGGAATTAATCAATTAACCATTAATTCATACATAAACAACATCTATTCCTCATAATTCACCACATCTAATTCACAATTTCATTTTAGAAAGAACACCCATGTGTGGAGAAAAACCCTTGTTTTGGGGATTTAAAAATCATATTCTGAGGACCTATTGGGGAAATAAATCCAAGAGTGAAAGAAATCATACCTTATTGATGAGAAATCCATGAAATTGAGTTGAAAAATTTGAAGGCTTATTCTTCTTCTTGGAGCTCTTTTGGTCTTCAATGGAGTTTTGGAAGAAGAGAGAATTGAGGGGAGCGAGAGTGATTTTTTATTTCAACTTGTAGTACTTGATGAGTGATTAAACTGACTTAAACTAACCCTAATACTTTATATAGTCACTCATTAAATTACCCAAAAGACCCCTCACTTAAGTGGGTTTATTGGGTAAGTCAAAACACCCAAAATACGACCTTTACGATATCTGGGAAGTAGGTGCGCATTGCTGGGATAATTACACAATTTATTTTTTAATTTTGAGCTGAAGAAGTGAGGTCTATGTCAGATCTGCATCTCACAGTAGCCCTCCAATTCTTGACTTTCGTAGACTGCCTGCCTACCCATGTTGGGGTCCTTCCCAAGGACCCTTTCGTTGGTCCTTGGGGTGTCTTTTTCGAGCGTTTAGACTCTCTATACTACATTATACCTAAAAAAAGTGTTTTTACAAGTTTTGGACTCCATATGACCCTCTTAAACATTCGTTAAACATAGGGACGTCAACTAGTTAAATTTCGCTAGTTTCCGAAAGTTAAGGCTTTTCCTCAATCTTATTGCTCCGAAACTTCTCAAACAAGTTATTTATACTTATTTTGTTCTAAAACAATAATTATTCAACATTTTAAGCTATAGTATAGGTCATGGAATTTATGGGGTGTTATAATATCCCCCTCTTAGGAACACTCGTCCCCGAATGACACTCTAAACCTTGCTATTAGGAAAAAGGGAAAAGACACAAGACTAGCATCCAACCAACCAACAATATCATAATGAGTCACAGATCATAGGAGGAATTTCAATTCCTTTAAACATATAAACATAGCATCAACATCTAGGAAGTTAAACCACAACATATCATAACACTAGCTCAATTTTTCATATCACATAAGGAGGTACTACCTTCTCCATTCCAATATGAGCTCAATATGAACATTAAAAGTTGACAAGTTGATTTCTTATCAAAACAATCTCAATTATTATCATTAAAATTTTCCATGAACACTTATGGCACACAACACACTCTAGTGAAGCCAACATAATAAACATATTTCATGGAAAGAGAAGAATTCAACTTAGGCATGAAATTCTAGTAAAAATATACACATATCTAGAAAAACATGATAAGTTCAACATTATTCATAATAATCATATATGGAATTACTAACCTTAATCTTGGCTAGGAGTAGGGGGAAAGATATGAGGGTAACGGGTCTTCATGTCAGCCTCTGTCTCCCTTGTTGCACCCTCAACAAGGTGGTTCCTCCATAGATTCTTTACATACCCAAGCTCCTTATTCCTTATTTTCTTAACTTGACGATTACAGATCTCAACCGGGACCACTTCATAAGAAAGGTCCTCTTTTACCCCTAAGCCTTCTAGAGAAAGAATGGAAACAAGGTCCCATATACACTTTTTAAGCATAGAAACATGGAATAATGGATGAATCATGTCCAACTCATTTGGCAACTTCAACTCATAGGAAATACTCCTGAACCTCTTAAAAATTTCATACGGCCCCACATAACGGGGACTATGTTTTCCTTTATTTCCAAACTTCATCACCCCTTTGATAGGTGAAATTTTGAAATACAGCGAATCTCCTACTTCGAATTCAAGGACCCTGTTTCTATTGTCGGCATAGGACTTTTTTTGACTAAAAGCCATTCTAAACCTCTCCCTTATAAGTCGAACCTTCTCGGTGGCCTCATACACTAATTCAGGACCAAGAAGAGCAAACTCACCCACTTTAAACCATCTAATCAGGGACCGTAACCTTCTAACATAAAGTGCTTCAAAAGTTTTCATATCGTTACCTGCATGGTAGCTATTGTTGTAGGAGAATTCTATTAAGGGTAGATGATCATCCCAATTACCCTTGAAATCAATCACACGGACCTTAACATATCTTCTAGTGTTCGGATGGTGCGCTCCGCTTGTCCAATCGTCTGAGGGTAAAAAGCGGTGCTAATCTTTACTTTCATACCAAGTCCACTTTGGAAGGATCTCCAAAACTGTGAAGTGAATTGGTTTCCTATATCAAAAATAATTGACAATGGGGCCCCATGTAACTTCACAATCTCTCTAATACACAATTTATCATAATCCTCCGTCGAGTAAGAAACCTTTACAGAAATAAAATGGGATAACTTGGTCAACCTATCCACTATAACCCAAATGGAATCATGTTGTCAACCTGTTCGAGGCAAACCTACCACAGCGTCCAATTTTACATCTTCCTACTTCCAAGTGGGGATATTAACATCTTGGGTTAGGCCACCCAGTCCTTGATGCTTGGCTTTGACTTGTTGGCAATTCAGATACCTCAACACTAATTTAGCTACTTCCATTTGCATTCTATTCCACCAATAGATGTCACTCAAGTCTTGATGCATCTTGGTGACCCCCGGATGAATGGAGTATCGCGATACATGAGCCTCATCCGTGATTTTATCCCTTAAACCATCGAAATACGACACACATAACCTACCTTGGTAACTAATTACCATATCCTCCCCTTGGGGAAAAGATTCATTATTCTTGTTAAGGACCGTCTCTTTCAACTCTATCAATAGAGGATGAAGATGTTGCTTAGACTTCACATCCACCACTAAAGACAACTTAAAGCTATGACGAACCATAAGACCACCTTTAGATGACTCTTCTTGTCGAACACCCAAATGGTCCAAACAATGAACATCCTTTACTAGTTCATTTTTGTCATCATTAACATGAGCCACACTACCCATAGAAACTCGACCCAAAGCATCCGCCACCACATTAGCTTTGCCGGGATAGTAAAGGACACTCATGTGATAAACCTTTAAAAGCTCTAACCATATTCTTTGGTGTAGATTAAGGTATTTTTGCGTGAATACATATTGGAGACTTTTTGTGATCGGTGAATACATCTGCATGCACCCTATAAGGATGGTGTCCCCAAATTTTCAAAGTAAATACCACTAACACTAGCTCAGGGTCATGAGTTGGATAACTCTTCTCGTTTGGCTTGAGTTGTCTAGAGGCATACACTATGGCTTCACCATGCTGCATGAGCGCACATCCTAGACCACCTCGGAAGGCATCACAATAAATAACAAAGCCTTTCGTACCCTCCGGTAAGGTCAATATCGAAGCAGAGGTGAGTCTATCATTCAATAATTGATAACTCTTCAAAAAAGATTTTGATAATTCGAACTTGGAATTCTTTTGGGTTAAGGCCGTTAACGTAGATGCAATAGAAGAAAATCCCTAAACAAACCTCCGGTAGTAGCAAGCTATCCCTAGAAAACACCAAATGTCGGTAGGACTCAGAGGTCTCGGCCAACTTTTGACCACTACCGTCTTTCTCCGATCAACCTCTACCTCTTTACCAGAGACAATGTGCCCAAGAAATACAACCGACCTCAACCAAAACTCACACTTGGTAAACTTTGAAAAAAGTTTGTTATCCTTGAGAACTTGCAAAACAATCCTCAAATGTCTCATGTGATCTTTTTCACTCCTAGAGTATATAAAAATGTCATCAATGAATACAATCACAAATAAATCAAGATACTTTCTAAAAACTAGATTTATAAGATGCATGAATGTCGCTGGGGCATTTTTTAGACCGAATGACATCACTAGAAATTCAAAGTGACCATATCTTGTTTGGAATATCATTTTAGGAATATCAACCTCCCTCACTCGATGTTGGTGATAACCCGACCTCAAGTAAATCTTTGAAAAGTAACTCGCTCCTTGGAGTTGATCAAATAAGTCATCAATCCTAGGTAGCTGGTACTAATTCTTTCTTGTACCTTTGTTTAATTGATGATAAACGATACACATTCTCAAGGACCCATCCTTCTTCTTGACAAACAAAATTGTGGCAACCCATGGGGATATGCTTGGTTGAATAAAACTATTATCTAGCAAATCTTTGAGTTGAATCTTTAGTTCCTTAAACTTGGCCGTGGCCATACAATAAGGAGGGATTGAAATAGGTTGTGTATTCAACAAGAAGTGTATGCTGAAGTCAATATCCCATTGTGGAGGAATTCCGGGGAGGTCATCGGGAAAGACCTCCAGAAATTCCCTCACGACGGGTACCAACTCTGTTAGAGGGACCTCAGATTCAAGATCCCTAACTCTTGCTATGTGATAGAAACATCCCTTTGCAATTAACTTGCAAGTATTTAAACACGAAATGATCATACCCCTAGGATTTGAGTTTCCTCCTTTCCATTCAAAAATGGGTTCATTTGGAAATTTAAATTTGACCACCATTGTCGTACAATCAGTAGAGGCATAGCAAGCACGCGACCAATCCATACCCAATATGACATCAAAATCAAGCATATCAAGTTATATCAAGTCAACTAATGTAACTCTATTGGGCAACAAAATAAGACAACATTTATAACCTCTATCAACCACCACGGAAACACCCATTGGCGTAGAAACCTAGAAAGTCTCATCTAATATGTCAGGTGGTATTTCAAATTTCATGGCTACAAGAGGGGTCACAAATGTAGCTCTCGGATCCAACAAAGGATATACATCGAAGTAAAATAATTTAACATACCGATGAGCACGTCTGTTGAGATTTGTTGATCACTTCGGATTGGAGAGTATAAAAAAGATTCTTCTTAGGAGCATTCGGGTTTGGAGCACTTGGTTGAGCTTGAGCATTTTCCCCTCCTTCAGTCTTTATCATAGGGAAATCTTTCTTCATGTCACCACTCTTGCCACAATGATAGAAATTACCCGTACCAATAAGACACTTGCCATCATGCCTTCTACAACATTTAGAAAAATGAGGCCTATCTACATAAGAACGACCACCTTTTCCTTCTTGGGGCTTGGGAGTAGGCACCTTACTCTTATTGGCCCTTGGAGTATTAGAAATCCTTGATTATGAAACCAATTTTGAGTGTTAGTTTGTCTTGAACTTCATACCTGTTCTTAGAAGAATTCCCCTCTTTGGTTCTCGCCTTCTTCAACTCCCTACAAAATTTCTTAAGCTTTTGCTCCTAAATTTTGTTTAGCATAAACCATGAAAAGAGCGATGTCTATTCTAGGAATCAACATAGCCGTCCTACACTCATTTACCACAAGATCGGATATCCCCATAACAAATTTATTCATATTGGCCCTAGAATTAACAACCATAGTAGAATCATTAATTGATAGTTGAGTGCATTTGAGGCTATACTCCTTCACGCTCATACCCCCTTGACAAAGGTTGATGAATTCTTCCATTTGCCTCTCCCTTAGTTCCAAGGGAAAGAACCTATAAATGAAAGTTGTTTTGAAAGCTTCCCTAGTAATCCAACCTTGTGTAACAGGCCTCTTATCCTTCCACTTCTCATACCACACTTGAGCCACGTGTTTGAGTTGGTAGGCTGCTTGATCTACCTTTTCTTGAGAGGAAACACCCATAGTATCAAGAACCTTGAACACTTTATCAATGAACCCTTGTGGGTCCTCCTCAACCTTAGAGTCATAGAAAGTAGGGGGATTCATCCTTTAGAAGTCCCTAATCCTTGAAGCGGTGGTATTGGCATTGGGGTTCACTTGCATCCTTGTATCTCTAGAAACTTGGGTAGCCAAAACTTGAGTCAAGCTATGAATGGCCTATATTATCTCAACTTTAGACATATCCCCTTCTTCAATAGGAACTTGAGGGTTTTGAGGAACTTAAGGGGGAACCTCCTCATTCAAGTTCTCCTCTTCGGCCCTTCGAGCATTGTTCCTCCTTGTATTCATTGCCTACAAGCACAATAAAGGATTCATAAGAAAGGACTAGATGTAGTTAAGACTCTTAGGCACAACTAAAGAATAACAAGCGAGTGAAAGTTTCTAAGCATCACATAGTCTCTCATTCATAACTGTATTGCGCTTCACAATTATGAATAAGACACTACATAGACGTGGTTTAATGAGATACCAATACTAAGAAGATTTAACCATATGCTCTTATACCAAGCTTGTAACGACCCAAAGTAAAACTTAGTCTTTACCGGCATCGTCGTCCTCTACGAGGACTAAGACAAGCCTCTTAGCATTCGTCATAGCAATCATATGTCAAAAAGCTCAAAAAAATTAAAACTTGTGCTTATATAGCAAGGAGGTTTACATAGATCTCTACATAGAAAGCATACATAGGCTTCTCACAATAGATCATAACAACTAATACTTTGTCTCATACCGACAAGTACTACAAAGATAGAGTCGGTGACAGCCTCCTCGAAGTAGAGGGCTTACCAAAACTTGGAGAGTCTAGTGGAAGCCTTCTTGCTTTAGCCTCAATGATACCTCAACGTCCCGAACCTACAATGTTTGGGAAAAAAGGAACGAACTATGGGTTAGTACAAGCGACATGTACTAAGTATGGTCCCTATGCATAAAATCATAAATGCATGAGAAAAGGCACAATTTAGTCAAAACTATGCACAAATGATCAAGAATTCAATGTACACATATAAAGAACATCATAACTATATCAACATATAAGTAACTTAACTAGAACTTGTGCAATGCCAATAATAAAGCCCCATAACCCTATTCAAAGCTAAGTATCACATTAAGAAACATCATATTCTAATATATATATAACATGCTTCATATACTAATAATAGCCAAATCTTATCAACATAATAATAAACATAATCATAATCATAATAAAACAATAGTAGAACCATCGTATAGGATCCCACATGTGCAATGTGTAAGAGAAGTCACATACCCTCTCTCACACTATGTAGTAACGTTTAACACAGCCCTAATAGAAGTTCACATCCATAACTTGTTAATACTTTTACTTTAGGGAAATAAGTACTATAACCGACATGAGACCATCTGAGCTACAGGGAATACGGACTCAAGCAGATGTAATTTCTGGTAGTTCCTAGTCATGTGTTCAAGGTCCCCACAACTAAAGCAAGTGCGGACCGCCAGATGGTCTGTTTCTCGCCACGTGATAAACACTCTTATCAGCTAAAAAATTATTAGAAGTAGTCCCCGAATAGTTATCAGTAGAGTCGGGCATGGTAGACTTAATTTGCTTGATCGCGAGTGTAGGTTGACCGGATCCTCTACCATATAAGCTCTACAAATTTCAAAAATTCTTGGCCCTCTTAGCCAACTCCTTAGCTTGATCATCTTGCTTCACCCCCTCCACCTTCTTGGCATAATCAGTCTCTTCATTGAAGCTCCTTCCTGCATAAGTCATGTGAACGGATAATACTTGTAGCTTAGAAACCAAACCTTTAATAAACAACTGGATATTCTCCTACTCATTTGAAACCAATTGTGTAGCATATGTAGATAAAGAATGGAACATGGCTTCATAAAAATCCAAAAACATACCACACTATTCTAATGCCATAAACTCATACTTCTTGCGATCTATGAATGTCCTAGGCATATACTTCTCTAAAACAAGGCATGAAATTGCGTCAAATTAATTGGAGGTAATGTAGATGCTCTACATTCTATATAATCTCTCCACCGTTGCTTGGACTCACTTGAAGTTGAAACGACACGAACTCTACCCTGTGTTGGTGAACGATAGCCAACTTATGCAACCTCTCATAAGAATCCAATGTGAACTCATAAGAATCATCTGCCTCATGAAATGAAAAATGTCGGGGGCTTTAGCTTTGAAAACTTTGTCAAACTATCATGTTCATTACCGCTCATCACAGAACCCAACAAAGTATGGAATAAAGTATCATTGCCTACCTCCCTAAGTGTCTTGGGCACAATGTTTGTAGCAGGAGGATTTTGGGGGACTTGAGTAAGTGGAATCATACTCGGGCTAGACAACTCTTTTTAAAAAATGACTTGATGTTTTGAGCTAACACCGGATCAATGGGAGGTACTCATGTAGCTTCATCCTTCCCTCCTTCCTCATTTTCAACTGCCTCAACATTCTCAAACTTAAGTTCTTCTTTCATCTCGTCTTTATGTACCGAAGGGTTGTCATTCAGAAGAACATAGTCGTTTGGCACCTCATTTCACAGTAGGCACGGGTCTCCGCAACCTCTTCCCCTAGATCTTCTTCTAAATCATCCCCGACTGTGACTTCTCCTTACAGGTTCCTCAGCTGGAGCATTAGCAGGTGCTACAGTGTCATGACCGCGGAGCACCCCCTAGATGTAATTAGCGTCCTCGTACTGCTTGAGGACTTAGAATATCCCTTAGCATTAATCATTACATATCATAAGTCAAAAATGCAGAAAATTGAAAATTTTTACATAATGAAGTATACATAGAATTCTCGCTCATAAAAAATGGAGTTTACGTAGACTCCTCGCATATGAAGTATACATAGACTTCTATGTTATGCAATAATCCATAGGATAGTCTAATAATAGTCTAAAATTAAATCATCTAAAGAGAATTCCAATATCTGGGAACAACCCTTATAAGTACAATATGTCACATTAGGCTTCCAACAATAGTCTCAAATAATAAAGGAAAGAATAAGTGTTGTTAGACATAAGCAACATCATGGCTAGAGTAGAAGAATGGAAACATCCCCGAACTTGAGGACTCACCAATAACTTCAGAAATGTTCAAAGTTTTCCTTCACAATGGCCCCTTATGCTTCAATGGCCCGAACCTACATTATTTAGGAAAAAGGGAAAGAAATATGAGTTGGTACAAACCACATGTACTAAGTATGATTTCTATGCATAAAATCACTAATAATGAGAAAAGGCACAATTTAGTAAAAACCATGCTTAATATCAAAGAACCTTACATTCATACATATGGAACATCATAAGTCAAGAAAACATGATATTAACCCAACATATAAACAACCCAAACAATACTTGTGCAATGCCAAGAATAGAGCCCCATAACCCTTTCCAAATCTAAGTATCACATAAGTTCACCTACTTCATACATATAACATAACTTCATATCTCAGGGGAGAACAGGCCATTCAAAAGGGAGATTCTGAAACAATCTTTTCGACCTTGGTTTCGTAGGAGCAAGTCAGAAAGATTGTGAAATAGAACCATATGATTTCATTCGTTCTCAATTGCCATGAGATGATCATCTTAGGGTGATATTTTTGTCGACGGATGCTCTTATTACACTTGTAGTCTCTGAAGGATGAGAACCAGCTATGAAGCATCTGCATCGAGAATTCAAGTATTTTATACGTCATTAGTCATATACAATACTTGAATTCTTTATGTAGATGCTACATAGTTGGTTCTCATCCTTCAGAGACTATGAGTGTAATAAGAGCATCCGTCAACAAAACGATCCACTGAAGAAGATCCTTATCCTTCTCCTTCCCTTTTTTCGGAAGAAGGGTGGGATCCAGACAAAATCGATGAAACAGAAGAAATCTGAGTGAATGGAAAAAAAATACAAGATAAATTCCACTCTCACCTTACAGAGACAGGCTATAACAATATTAATACTAGTAATAGTCAAATTTATGATTATCAGGATTCTTATCTGAATAATAACAACACGGGAATCTAGAAAATTGTAAATTGCAACTGCTTGATAAAAAAATGAAAATCAAGAATTTTTTATTCAAAAAGTGTAAAAAGTAAGTAATAAACTAATAATAAGACGGAAACATAAGCTAAATATAGAAAGACCGCTCAATAAATGAAATTGCCGAAAGATTTTCCTTTGAATTGTTTGAAAGTTATCAAACATGAGTTATGAGAGTACGAATGGTTACTTTTTCATTTCCGTTATACTTATTTCCATTTTATTTGGGTAGTAGAACCTTCTAGCTATATATTACTCTTCGACAAATTCTCTTGTTTCTCTTGTTTTTTTCTCTAAAGACGGGGAATTCTAAATTAATTACTTATGTGATTTCTTCTTTAACTTATCTGATTTCTTATTTAATTAAATATTCTTTAAAGATTTCTATTTATTTCTACAAATAGAATCATGAGGTCTTTATTTTCATTTTTTTCTTAGTGATTTAGAATAGAACACGTAATCAAATAGAAGAGAATGTATAGGAATTGCCACCTCAAGATTTAGAAGATCTTGTGTTGGTATATTCCTTTTATTATTATTGAATTAATATTTAATAATAGTATTAGGATTCAAATCCAGGTGGAGGGGTTTTCTTGGTTGAATACAGAAAAAGAAGACTACCTTTTTTGTTGTGCTTCACGAGGTTGAGGTAAGTAAGGTACACGAAGGAAAAGACTATTTGACAATGAAAGTTACCAACTTTACGAAGATCCCCACACAGTTCTTCTGAATTTTGAATTGTATTCAAGATCCTCTCTTTTCGATTATCTAATAAATCATTTAGGCGGATATTGGTGCACAACCCCCTTTCTTCTATATTTTTCGAGAAAGAGAATTGATATCTGATGTATTCGAAGCTGCCACCGGTATGCGAATGATGCTTAATTATTTTAGGATTGGAGGAGTGGCTGCCGATCTACCCTATGGCTGGATACATAAATGTTTAGATTTTTGCGATTATTTTTTAACAGGGGTTGCTGAGTATCAAAAACTTATTACTCGGAATCCTATTTTTTTAGAATGAGTTGAAGGAGTAGGAGTTATTGGGAGAGACGAGGCGTTAAATTGGTGTTTATCGGGACCAATGCTACGAGCTTCCGGAATAGAATGGGATCTTCGTAATGTTGATTATTATGAGTCTTACGACGAATTTGATTTGCAGGTTCAACGGCAACGAGAAGGGGATTCAATAGCTTGTTATTTAGTACAAATCGGTGAAATAACAGAATCCATAAAGATTATTCAACAGGCTCTGGAAGGAATGTTGTGATTCCTAGGTGTAGCACTTCTTCCCCTATGCTGCCTATTAGCGCTAGTAGAGTACGATTGACCTGTAATACAGAACCTCTAGGCATAACCTTTCGCTTATAACTAGAATCTATAATTGAAACATAGCATCTGAGGTTTTTCTCTATACTTTCCCAAGTTTTGTTACTACCGCGTGCTTTACGCAATCGATCGGATTAGATAGATATCCCTTAAACATATGTCATCGAAAGGATCTCGGTGAACCACCAAAGATCTTGAGCGACCGATCCAACAGAACAACTCAAAAGATAAAAAAATGTATCGGTAATCTCTTCATGCTCGTTCACAGCTCGAAGTACCATTTGTACAAATAAGAATCCCCTTCGTTCCATGATTTCTTCTTTATATATATAGATATAGGATCTATGGGGAAATTACTTAGAAGTACATTTTGTAATACAGCCCCTTCCTATCTGATAGAAAAGGATCCCATGATCCTGAACTGATCTTACCTTGGATCACAAATCCCATGTTTGTCTATGAAGAGCGGATCTAATTGTATTAGTGTCTATAATTGATTTCTTCTGTGTAATACTAATCGATAGGAACTCATTGGTAAGTTCTACAAGATCTCGTGCATTGGAACCCATAGTTATGGAAACGAATCCCTTAGTATGGAACATTTTCTTTTCCAAGTAAAATCCCCTAGTATATGAAAGAGTGAAAAAGTGCTTTCGTTGTTGTGGAATAAGAAGCCTTCGTATCTTAATGCACGTATTTAATTTATTCGGAGCTATTAGAGTGGGACCCACTTTTTGGGGAATATGAGTCGAAGCAATAACAAGAATATTTCTAGTAGAACCTTCTAACTATATATTACTCTTGGACAAATTCTCCCGTTTCTCTTGTTTTTTTCACTAAAGACGGGGAACTCTGGGGGTTTGATACAATACAAAACACCCATGTTATTTGCTGTAGGGTTCATCTTTTTATCCACCATAGGAGGACTCATTGGAATAGTTCTGGCTAATTCTGGGCTAGACGTTGCTCTATATGATACTTATTATGTGGTTGCACATTTCCATTATGTACTTTCTATGAGAGCCTTTTTTGCTTTATTTGCAGGATTTAACTATTCAGACCTTTCAATTCTTCATAGATGTAGATCTCGGACCTATGAATTGGGATATTTCCAAAACTCACACAGAAAAAAGGAAGTGAGTTAGACAAAAATAAAA